>NC_058521.1:87834135-88448600 GCF_904849725.1 Hordeum vulgare subsp. vulgare | reverse complement strand
TAAAAGTCCTATTTTGGTATTGTGTCATGTAAGATTGGTACCGTTGTCGCATGTTTGTTCTTGTGAGGAGAGTGCGATAGAATGTAAATTTTGGATGTGTTTGGACTCTATTTCGGTGATTTATGTTTCGTTTTTGTTTGAAATGGTGTGATTTGGTAGAAGCTCTTCCTCGGGATTGATGTTTTGCCGAGTACTTCACCGACACTCCTTTACACAGCGACAAAGTATTTCGACGCTGCTATCGGATGAGCCAGAATCTCTTCGTGAGGATTGTGAATTCCATGAGGGAGTTCGACAGCTACTTCAACTGCAAAAAGGATTGCATGGGCACACTTGGATTCACCTCACTCGAGAAGTGCACGACGACTATGAGGATGCTTGCATACGGAGCTCCCGGCGATATTCTGGAAGACTATGGACACATGACCGAGTCCATCACCATTGAATGTTTGTACATGTTCTGCAGGGCAGTGGTGGCAGTGTTTGGACCTCAATACTTGGGATCACCCAATGCTGAAGACACTGCTCGGATCCTAGCATGGAATGCAGCGAGAGGATTTCCTCAAATGCTTGGAAGTATCGACTCCATGCATTGGAAATGGAAAAATTGTCCATTTTCTTGGCAGGAGATGTACAAAGGCGTCAAAGGAGGATGCAGTGTGGTACTTAAGGCAGTGGCCACACATGACCTTTGGATTTGGCGCACCTTCTTTGATATGCCAGGAACTCATAATGACATCAACGTACCGCAGTGCTTGAATGTCTTTGCCAAGCTTGTTGTAGGTCATGCTCCTCCGGTTAACTACGAGGTCAATGGACACCACTACAACAAGGGATACTACCTAGCAGATGACATCTATCCGAGATGGTCCACATTTATGAACAATATCTCAAACCCTACGCCAGGAGGCAAGAACTCCTACTTTGCCAAGCGTAAAGAAGCTTGCAGGAAGGATGTCGAGCGGGTATTTTGTGTGCTTCAATATTGATTTGTTGTTGTCCGGTACCCCGCTCAGACCTGGTCGAAAGATCAAATATAGGAAGTCATGACTTGCTGTACCATCTTGCACAACATGATCATTGAGAGCGAGCAGGAAGAGTCAGTGTTTGACGTTGAACCATATTACAAGCAGGGTCCTCTTGCCCAAGTTGATCACCAGCTACCGGCAACCTGGACTGCCTTTCTCAACATGCGATAGGAGATCCAAGACCCACAGATGCATCAACAACTGCAGGACGATTTGGTGGAGCACCTATGGAGGCTCAAGGAAAACGCCTATCTCGATGTGTGATAAATTATGAGTTTTTATTTGTTGAACTATTTTGATTTGTATTGATTTGTTGAACTATTTTTTGGTTCGTATTGATTTTTGTGACAAACTATGTGACAAAAAAATAAAATATTTGGGTAATTTGTGCCGAAACACGCCTAATATGAATTAATTTTGCGTTGAAAATGGGCCAATTTACGTCGATAGTGGGTCGAAATTGATGGTTGGTGGGCGACCTTGAGCCCCCAGCTAATTTTTTCGCTGACACACTCCTAGGCGGCGTTATTTCAAGTCCCTCGGGGCCGAATGGCTAGTGACCGGGTGTTTGAGACGTCATGAGGTGTCGGTCAAGATGTAAGTGGACAGTTTGTTGGACATCTTGGGACTTGCCTGCATCAGCCACAATTCCTTATATGGGACTATCTCAAAGCCCACTTATTGTTTATCTGGCCAATGTGGCGTCCACATATTACCACCAATTTGATTCATCAAGAACAACAATTTCCTTTGTACATGATGCCAATTTGACTCTGTTTATGGCTTTTTCGTTTGTCCAAGTGTACGTCTAGCTAGCTTAGCTACCATATAATAGTGCCATGTCCTGGATCATCATGTGTTGCTGCTAGTGGAGGGTGACATTATTGGTCTTTCAAGTCTCACTCGTTGATGAAGATCTGATCCTGCCTGTTGTGGCCGCCCTCTTGACAGCCCTGTTGCTTGAGCTCCAGCTTCACTCAGAATTGTCACAATCATGGTTGGAGCGCTTCGTCTTGAGACAATTTATTGACAGAATCTTCTCTCGCACATAGGGTCGGCCCTGTGTTTCGGGATGCCCTAGGAGAACTCCACAACATGGGCCCCTATGTTCTAAGATCATATATTTTTACTTAAAATTTAACTATAATAATTGACTGATTCCATCGACAATAATAATAACAAAATTTCAACTTACTTAATCAACAATAATAATAGAAGATAGAGAGATGAAACTAAAATGACATGATTACCTCAAATAATAATTTAATTCTTCAGAAAAAGTTTCTTCCGGTGTTTCTTGATGCAAAGTCATTAAGGGCACAATCAAGATCAACATTGTCCAAGATATCCTTCTCAATGCACCACATAGCCAAGCCATTCAATCTATCTTGCAACATAGTAGACCTCAAATAATTTTTCAGTAGTTTCAATTTAGAGAAACTTCTTTCAGCCGAGGCTACAGTCACGGGCACTGTTAAGAGGATCTGATATGCAATAGAGACATTTGGGTAGCAATCTACAGCCATAACAAAATGAAGAATCTCAAGAGCTGACATCAAATCATCTGGCAAAGTTGCCTGCAACACTTTTAACTCACAGACAAAATCATCAAGATCAACATCACATGAGTTATCATCAGAAAAAGCTTTTGCAAAAGTAGTGCAGCATTCCCGTAAATTGGTATCATCCAAGGACTTCAATTTTTTTTGAATTGAACAAGAAACCAAATAACTTTTAAAATTTCTTCAACTGATCAAAGCGAATGGTCAATGAAAGAATTGCATTGCCAACGATGACTAGAAAGTAAGTAACTCTGAAGGATTCCATAGCTGACAACTGTATTTCCTCATCTTGATCATTGGTTTCATCATAATGCCTCTTTCTGTTCCTTTGACGTTTTGTAGGAAATTCTGGCTCTATGTCTATATCAGATGCAATGGCTTTTGCTATCTCAATACTAGCTTGAAATCCTTCATCTCTGTACTTCTGAAAATATGATATGACACCTTGAATGTGTTTTATAGTAGCATCAATGCATACCATCTTTTCCTGCAACTTTTGGCTCGCCATATTTACAGAGAACAAAACATCATGCCAAATAACCATGCCAACTAAAGTTTCAAAATTCTCAAGTGCATTGACCAAAGATTGAGCATCACTTACAGCTGCTGGGTCATCAGTAGAAGTCTCTTCCAGTTCCTTCAAAGCTGACCTTACATGGATAGTTTGGTACCTAATAGGTTGCACACTCTTTATTCGACTCTCCCCATGAGTATTGGACAAAGGCTTGAGAGTTAGTTTTGTTCCTTTTGGAAGATTGTCAAGCAAAATCTTCCATCTTTTAGTAGAACGTGAAAACAATACATATATTCGTTGTATAATACTAAAGAATGTAATAGCTTGTTTGCAAGATTTTGCCATATCACAAAGAGTGAGATTCAAACTATGACAAGCACATGGCATATACAACGCTTTGGGGTTTTCTTTAAGCAAGCGACTCTGCACACCTTGGTATTGTCCCTTCATGTTGGAACCATTGTCATAACCTTGACCTCTCACATCAGCAACATTCAAATCAAAGGAACTCAATGCATCCAATAATACATTCAAAAGCCCCAACCCCGATGTGTCCTCAACCTTTAGGAACTCTAGGAAAAACTCCTCCACCCTCGGAATGTTGCTTGACATATTGACACAACGCACAATGAGAGTCATTTGTTCTTCATGGCTCACATCCGGGGTACAATCCAAGATAACCGAGAAATACTTGGCATCTTTAATGATCTTTAAAATAACCTTTCTCACAACATCGGCAAGAACTGAGATCAACTCATTCTGGATTCTGTGGCCAAGATAGTGATGATGAATTTCATTACTTTGAATGCGCTGGATATGTTCTTGCATAACAGGATCAAATTCAGCAATCATTTCAATCGTGCCCAAAAAATTACCATTATTATCTTGATACAACTTCTCATTTGATCCACGAAATGCCAAAGTATGTTTTGCAAGAAACTTAACAGCAGAAACTATTCTTACCAATACTTGTCTCCAACGCTCCTTCTCCTTTGCAATCTCCCTTTGCATATCATCATCAATTGTCTTGTTTTTGCTTAGTCTCAACGTAACTTCATTCCATGTATTCATGTTTGTTAAATGCTCAAGGTTGTTCTCATGTTCTTTGAGTCGCACACTCAAACGCTTCCAGTCATTCAATCCATCACTTGCTAGCATAGATTTGCTCTATTTTGATTTGAACAACTTGCAACAAAAACAATATACTTTGTTCGCAGCTTTATGGTAAACCAACCACTTCCTGTCAACAAACTCACCATTACTTAATTTTCTGGAGTAGGAAGCATATGAAAAGTGTCTAACAATGATGTCCTTCTCAAACTCCATATCTGGTTCTCTAATAGGTCCTTCTCAATTAAAATATCCCTTTTGGTATTGTCAAGAATTTCCCATGTTCTTGGATCAAAAATAAACAAAAGGGAATCTTGATGTTCATTATTAGCAGAAGGCTGCAAATTTTCCTCCATTGTACTGTCAGCATCAACTTCAAAATCTGTTTGTTCCCCTCTATTTGCGCCATCTTCATTGACCTCAATATCTGAATCGACATGCTCGGGATTACTTATTTTCCCTTGTGTACACTCGCATCAACATTGCTAGAGGATGTAAAGTACCTATTCAAAGAACCCTTCAATGGTTGAATTTTTAGATCACTTTCTTTCTTTCTTTTTCTTTTTTCAGCACCTGAGAATTGCTTCTTAGGCAACATGACAGACCCTAAAATTATGAAGAAAAGAGGAATAGAGAATATAAAGAATTAGAAATTTATACATCAAATGATTGAAACCCTAGACATACATGAAAAAGTACTTGAATTACTATTTACTAAATAAAGTTGATTGTAGCACCTGATTCTCAACTGATCAAAGAAGCCTTGATAGTCAATAAGTCAAAGAAGCTGTGATAGTCAAAGAAGCCGTGATGAGCTGATGCTTTGATCTGTTGGCTGTAAATCGATCCAGGCGACGTAGACAGGTACAGGGCCCTGGACAGGTATTGGAAGATTGTCAAGCTCCTGGTACAAAAAGAGATCCGCGTGCAGCGTGCTTGGTCGATCCAGGCGACGTAGTACCTCCTGACTGTCGGGCCGGGCGACCTCGACCGAGGCGGCAAGGCAGCGGAGACGAGGCGTCGTCGCGTCGAGCTGAGCAGGTTTCTCCGTTTCTGACGTGAAGTTTTTGGCTGGGCCTAGCATCTGATGATCTAATTATCTATTTTTTAATGGGCTATATTGTATATACATACTATACTATGGGGCCCCCTCCTGTATGGGCCCTAGGCCGTCGCCCCGCCGACCATACGCCAGGGCCGGTCCTGCATGCCATGCCTTTAGAACTTGTACGCGTACACCTCATCCTTGATCTCCTCTGTCGTCAGTTGCACGTCGAGCTGTGACCTTTGTTTTTGTTGTTGTGGCAACGGTGTCAGCTTGAACAAGCCCGCAAAAAAGGAGGGTGCGTGTAAATCATGATCATGGGAACGACAACATCATGTGTTCTCGGGGAGAAGGCACGCCGTTGGCGTCTACACGCATTGTTGGGTTGTCCACTTGTGCCACTTATTTTAACTGGATGTCCACAAATGCTATTTAGACTGTTTTTTATGGATGGCGTACGTGAGACTAGCGGGACCCATCGCCACTTACATCCTTAGGTGTCGATTGTAGATGTCGTGACAGAATAGACGCGAGATGAAGTAGAAGACCCCTGCTTTGCTTAGGCCAACTCCACCGCACGACCCCAAACGGACGTCCAGTTTGGCCGGATTTTGTCCATTTGGGGCGGCAATGGGTTCGCCCATGTCCGCTTCTGTCCGTTGGGTCGTGCGTGCGCCCTGATGTCTACTACGCAACCTTCTCCTTGTAGACGTTCTTGGGCCTCCAAGTGCAGAGGGTTGTAGGACAGTAGCAATTTTCCCTCAAGTGGGTGACCTAAGGTTTATCAATCCGCGGGAGACGTAGGATGAAGATGGTCTCTCTCAAGCAACCCTGCAACCAAATAACAAAGAGTCTCTTGTGTCCCCAACACACCTAATACAATGGTAAGTTGTATAGGTGCACTAGTTCGGCGAAGAGATGGTGAAACAAGTGCAATATGGATGATAGATATAGGTTTTTGTAATCTGAAATTACAAAAACAGCAAGGTAACAAATGGTAAAAGTGAGCACGAACGGTATTGCAATGCGTGGAAACAAGGCCTAGAGTTCATACTTTCACTAGTGAAGTTCTCTCAACAATGATAACATAATTGGATCATATAAGTAGCCCTCAACATGCAACAAAGAGTCACTCCAAAGTCACTAATAGCGGGGAACAAACGAAGAGATTATTGTCGGGTACGAAACCACCACAAAGTTATACTTTCTGATCGATCTATTCAAGAGTTCGTACTAGAATAACACCTTAAAATACATATCAACCAAGACCCTAATGTCACCTAGATACTCCATTGTCACCTCAAGCATCCGTGGGCATGATTATACGATATGCATCACATAATCTCAGAATCATCTATTCAACCAACACATAGAACTTCAAAGAGTGCCCCAAAGTTTCTACCAGAGAGTCAAAACGTGTGCCAACCCCTGTGCATAGGTTCCCAATGTCACGAAGCTGCAAGTTGATCACCAAAACATACATCAAGTACTCACATGAATCCATGTGTGCCAACCCATATGCATAGGTTCCCAATTGTCACAAACCCGCAAGTTGATCACAACAGATAGACACGTGCAAGACATACATCAAGTGTTCTCAAAGACTCAATCCGATAAGATAACTCCAAAGGGGAAACTCAATTCATTACAAGAAGGAGAGGGGGAAGAACATCATAAGATCCAACTATAGTAGCAAAGCCAACGGTACATCGAGATAAAGACATCTCAAGAACACGAGAGAGAGATCAAACACATAGCTACTGGTACATACCCTCAGCCCCGAGGGAGAACTACTCCCTCCTCGTCATGGAGATCGCCGGGATGATGAAGATGGCCATCGGAGATGGATTCCCCCTCCGGCAGGGTGCCGGAACGGGCTCCAGATTGGTTTTTGGTGGCTACAGAGGCTTGCGGCGGCGGAACTCCCGATCTAGGTTTCTTTTTGGGGGTTTCTGAATTTATAGGAATTTATGGCGGTGGAATTGCGTCAGTTGGGCCCATGAGGAGTTCACAAGCCTGCTCACCACCACCGGGGGGGGTGCTGGCGGCGTGAGGGCTTGTGACTCCCTCGTGGCCCATCTGGCCTTCTTCCAAAGCTTCGGGGGTCTCTTTTGGTCCAAAAAAATCATCGTAAAGTTTCATTCCATTTGGACTCCGTCTGAAAATGGGCCAAAAACACAAAAAAACATAAACTGGCACTTGGCGCTGAGTTAATAGGTTAGTCCCAAAAAATATATAAAATAGCATAATCATGCATATAAAACATCCAAAGTTGACAAGATAATAGCATGGAACCATAAAAAATTATAGATACGTTGGAGACGTATCAAGCATCCCCAAGCTTAACTCCTGCTCGTCCTCGAGTTGGGAAGTGATAAAGAATGATTTTTTGATGTTGCATGCTACCTAGCATAGTTGTCCTTTGTAACTTCTCGCACGTGACATGAATGTTCAGATCCGTTAGATTCAAAACAATAGTTTGCTATTGACGTGGAGACAATAATAATTCAAGCAAACTAGCAAGGTAATCATGAACTTTCAAAATAACAAGGCCAAAAGAAAGTTATCCCAACAAAAGCATATAGTCTGGCTATGCTCTATCATCATTGCACAACGAATTTAAATCATGCACAACCCCGGTATTGTCCAAGTAATTGTTTCACACCTTTACTTTCTCAAACCTTTTCAACTCTCACGCAATACATGAGCGTGAGCCATGGTTTTAGCACTATAAGTGGTGTGGAGTGTGGTGGAGGTTGCAAGACAAAAAAGGAGAAGATGATCACATTAACTAGGCATATCAATAAGCTGTGGAGATGCTCATCAATAGATATCAATGTGAATGAGTAGGGATTGCCATACAAATGATGCACTAGAGCTAGGAGTATGTGAAAGCTATTAAAGAAAACTAGTGGGTGTGCATCCAACTTGCTTGCTCACGAAGACCTAAGGCAATTTTGAGGAAGCCCATCATAGTAATATACAAGCCAAGTAATATAATGAAAATTTCCCACTAGCTATATGGTGGTGACAAAACGAGAGACTCTCAATCTTGAAGATCATGGTGCTTAATATGCACAAGTGTGGAAAGGTGGTAGCATTGTTCCTTCTCTCTTTTCCTCTCATATTTTTTTTTGTGGGATCTTTGGCCTCTTTTTTTATTTTTTTTATTTTGGTGGGCATCTTTGGCCTCTTTTATTTCCTCACATGGGACAATGCTCCATCAATGATGATCATCAGACTTTCAACTCAAAACTTATAGCAACGATGACTCTATATGGAATGCCTTCGGTAGTGTACCGTGACAATGATCTAGCATGGCATAGACATTAATGGAAACATCATGCTAGCTATCTTATGATCATGCAATGGCAATGTAGACGTGATGGCACATGTCATGGTGGTAGTTGCATGGCAATATATCTCGTAATGACTTTGAAAAAGCCATGGTAGGTAGGTATGGTGGCTGTTTTGAGGGAGGCTAATGGTGGGTTTTGTGCACCGGCGAAAGTTGCACGGCACTAAGAAGATAGTGATGGTGGAAGGTGAAAGTGCATCTAAACCATGGACTCAACATTAGTCATGAAGAACTCATATACTTGTTGCAAAAGTTTTATTAGTAATTGAAACAAAGCATTCAACGCATACTCCTAGGGTAAGGGTTGGTAGGTATAAACCATCGCGCGATCCCGACCGCCACGCAAAGGATGACAATCAATAGACTAATCATGCTCAGATTTCATCACATAGCGGCTCACCATACGTGCATGCTACGGGACTCACTAACTTCAACACACGTATTTCTAGATCCATAACACCTTACTAGCATGACCTCAATATTACCATAACCACAACTCAAAACTAATTGAGATGAATCAAACTTCTCTAACTATTCAATGTACATGAAGGTGGAAGTTTTCGTATCCCTTTAGATAACTACCCCTTTTGAAACTACTTTCAAAGCATAGATCAACTACCAAGCCACGCATCGCTGTGCTCTAAAAGATATAAGTGAAGCACAAAGAGCAAAAGTATCTAGCTCAAAAGATATAAGTGAAGCACATGTGAGCTGAATTGTCTACCAGAAGATATAAGTGAAGCTCGACAAAATCACGGTGAGTGCATGTATCTCTCTCTAGGTGTGCAGCAAGGATGATTGTGACACAACAAAAATAAAAGAATCCTACGATACAAGACGCTCCAAGCAAAAACACATAACATGTGGTGAATAAAAATATAGCTCCAAGTAACATTACGATGGATTGAAGACGAAAGAGGGGATGCCTTCCCGGGGCATCCCAAAGCTTAGGCTTTTACGGCATCCTTGAATCTCTTGGGGTGCCTTGGAAATCCCCAAGCTTGAGCTCTTGCCACTCTTTATCTCTTTGTCCATAAGAACTTCACCCAAAACTTGAAAACTTCACAACACGAAACTTAAACAGAAACTCGTGATAACATTAGTATGAGAAAGCAAACCACCACTTCCTTAGGTACTGTAGAAAACTTAAATTCTACTTATGCTGATGTTGGGTTACTGTATTTTCAATCCTCCATGACTAGTGCCCTCCAATACTATCCATAGTTTCATCAAAATAAGCAACCAACACAACAAAAATAGAATCTGTTAACAGCACACCAGTCTGTAGCAATATGTATATTTCGTATACCTCTGGTACTTCACAAATTCTGAAAAAATACGAAAGTCTGAAGAATTGGCGTAGAAATCAGCAGCAAAAAGAATCAACTCAAAAGCTCTTACAGAAAAAAATGAAAATTCTTTTCGTGAGCAGAAAGTTTCTGTCTTTTTCCAGCATGATCAAACAATCGTCACCAAGACTAATCATAACGGTTTTGCTTGGCACAAACACAAAAAGAAACACAAAAGACACAATCATAACAGAATTATGATGGTGTGGAGAAAACAAAACAGGAAGCAAAAAGCAAATACAAATTTATTCATTGGGTTGCCTCCCAACAAGCGCTATCGTTTAACGCCCTTAGCTAGGCATTGATTTCAATGATGCTCACATAAAAGGTAAGGATTGAAACACAAAGAGAGCATCATGGAGAAAATGGCTAGCACATTTAAGTCTAACCCAATTCCTATGCATAGGGATTTTGTGATCAAACAATTTATTGGAGCAAGAATCAACTAGCATAAGAAGGCAAAACAAGCATAGCTTCAAAAATTTCAACATATGGAGAGGAAGCTTGATACTATTGCAATAAGTAGAAGCATATGATCCTCTCTCATAGTAATTTTTAGTAGCATCATGAATGAATTCAACAATATAACCAGCACCTAAAGCATTCTTTTCATGATCTACAAGCATAGAAATTTTACTACTCTCCACATAAGGAAATCTATTCTCAAGAATAGTGGTGGGAGTATCGTAAAAGACTTGAGCACTACAAATTGTGTCCACAATGAAAAAGCAAGGTTTAGAAAAAGGGTTCTCGAGAGTATGACAAGTTTTATCATCCCTCTTCTTTAAAGCATAAGTATCCTCACAATAATCATCATAGATAGGGGGCATGCTTTCATCAAAATGATTTTGATCATTCAAAGTGGAAGAACTAAAAAGATCATCTTTATCAAATATAGCATCCCCAAGCTTGTGGCTTTGCATATCATTAGCATCATGGGTATTCAAAGAATTCATGCTAAGGACATTGCAATCATGCTCATCATTCACATATTCTATGCCAAGCATTCTATGTAATTCTTCTTTCAGCACTTGAGCACAATTTTCCTTCCCATCATGCTCACGAAAGACATTGAAAAGATGGAGCATATGAGGCATCCTCAATTCCATTTTTTTTTGTAAGTTTAAGCGAAAGAACAATAAACAAAAAGATTCGATTGCAAGATCTAAAGATATACCTTCAAGAGCTAACCTCCTCGGCAACGACCCCAGAAAAGAGCTTCGTTGACGGGATGTTAGCGCCGCTTACCTAACCTCCCCGGCAATGGCGCCAGAAAAGAGCTTGATGTCTACTGTGCAACCTTCTCCTTGTAGACGTTGTTGGGCCTCCAAGTGCAGAGGGTTGTAGGACAGTAGAAATTTTCCCTCAAGTGGGTGACCTAAGGTTTATCAATCCGCGGGAGGCATAGGATGAAGATGGTCTCTCTCAAGCAACCCTGCAACCAAATAACAAAGAGTCTCTTGTGTCCCCAACACACCTAATACAATGGTAAGTTGTATAGGTGCACTAGTTCGGCGAAGAGATGGTGAAACAAGTGCAATATGGATGATAGATATAGGTTTTTGTAATCTGAAATTACAAAAACAGCAAGGTAACAAATGGTAAAAGTGAGCACGAACGGTATTGCAATGCGTGGAAACAAGGCCTAGGGTTCATACTTTCACTAGTGAAGTTCTCTCAACAATGCTAACATAATTGGATCATATAAGTAGCCCTCAACATGCAACAAAGAGTCACTCCAAACTCACTAATAGTGGGGAACAAACGAAGAGATTATTGTCGGGTACGAAACCACCACAAAGTTATTCTTTGTGATCGATCTATTCAAGAGTTCGTACTAGAATAACACCTTAAGATACATATCAACCAAGACCCTAATGTCACCTAGATACTCCATTGTCACCTCAAGTATCCGTGGGCATGATTATACGATATGCATCACATAATCTCAGAATCATCTATTCAACCAACACATAGAACTTCAAAGAGTGCCCCAAAGTTTCTACCAGAGAGTCAAAATGTGTGCCAACCCCTGTGCATAGGTTCCCAATGTCACAAACCCGCAAGTTGATCACCAAAACATACATCAAGTACTCACATGAATCCACGTGTGCCAATCCATATGCATAGGTTCCTAATTGTCACAAACCCGCAAGTTGATCACAACAGATAGACACGTGCAAGACATACATCAAGTGTTCTCAAAGACTCAATCCGATAAGATAACTCCAAAGGGGAAACTCAATTCATTACACGAAGGAGAGGGGGAAGAACATCATAAGATTCAACTATAGTAGCAAAGCCAACGGTACATCGAGATCAAGACATCTCAAGAACACGAGAGAGAGAGAGATCAAACACATAGCTATTGGTACATACCCTCAGCCCCGAGGGAGAACTACTCCCTCCTCGTCATGGAGATCGTCGGGATGATGAAGATGGCCACCGGAGATGAATTCCCCCTCCGGCAGGGTGCCGGAACGGCCTCCAGATTGTTTTTTGGTGGCTAGAGAGGTTTGCGGCGGCGGAACTCCCGATCTAGTTTTCTTTTTGGGGGTTTCTAAATTTATAGGAATTTATGGCGGTACAATTGCGTCAGTTGGGCCCACGAGGAGGTCACAAGCCTGCTCGCCACCACCGAGGGGGGTGGTGGTGGCGGCGTGAGGGCTTGTGACTCCCTCGTGGCCCATCTGGCCTTCTTCCAAAGCTTCGGGGGTCTCTTTTGGTCCAAATAAATCATCGTAAAGTTTCATTCCATTTGGACTCCGTCTGAAAATGGGCGAAAAACACAAAAAAACAGAAACTGGCACTTGGCACTGAGTTAATAGGTTAGTCCCAAAAAGATATAAAATAGCATAATCATGCATGTAAAACATCCAAAGTTGACAAGATAATAGCATGGAACCATCAAAAATTATAGATACGTTGGAGACGTATCACGCCCACCGCGCGGCCGCACCCCAAATCATGTCCGTGTTGGACATGATTAAAAAAATAGTAAAACTATAATAAAAAGTAAATAATCACAGTTAAAAAAACTTAAAACATAGCATTAAGGTCACGGCCACAAAACGGCCCAGTTTGACATAATTAACATAAAAAAACCGTCGATGCCGTGGCCGTGGTCGTCTTCACTGGCCGCCGGTGTCGTCGTCGTCGTCGCTGACGAGGTCGACGTAGGCCGGTGGCGTCCAGAGGTGTGCCGGCGGTCCCTCGTGCGCGAGGGCGGGCTCGAAGCTGGCAGGTGCGTGCAGCACCTCCTCCCGTGGCGAGGCGTCCCGCTCCGGTGACCGCGGCGGCGTGGGGCACCAGTTCACGCCCCCACTGCGTGCACCATCTCCGGTGCCGTACACGACCAGCTCCAGTACTGGCCCACCAGATCCAGAGGGAACGCGGCCACCGGGGCGTCCTCCATCACCTCCTCCTCCTCCATCAGCTCGGGGATGGCGACGTCACCGGCCGCAGAGAGGGCCATCGTGTCCTCTAGGCCCGATCATTGGTGTTCCTCATGCATCATCATGGAGTCCTCCATGACACGCTGCATGAGCTGGGCATCCTCCTGCACTGTCATGCGATGAGGTGGAGGTGGTGACGGAGACGGGGAAGACGATGGCGTGGGCGTGAGGCCGCGCACCCATGTACGCCCGCGCACCTCCCGTGCCCGCCGCAGCCCCGAGACCGTGCCGGCGAAGTACGAGGCGCGCCACACATAGTGCTCGTCCATGAGCCACGTGTCCCAGAGAGTGGAGTCGGCGACGTACCTGTCGTCGTAGTATAGGTCGTTGGGGAGGAGGCGGCGGCGGCGCTCGATCTCGTCACGGTGCGCACGGCCGCTCGTCGGCACCGGCGGGATCGGGACCCGGTCGGTGGAGAGGTGCCAATTGTTGAGGAGGTGGACGTCGCTCCACGGGACCGGCGTCCTTGTCTCCCAGTAGCGCCGGCATACCTCAATGCTGAGGTACTGCCGGTCGCGCTGGCCGGTGGGCCTAGGGCCGATGATGAAGGGAGCAGGCGCAAAGGCCCGGTGCGGTGGCGATGCGGCCTGCTCCTTCAGGGGGCTGCGGCGGTGTCCCAACGAGGAGCCAGCCTCGCGGTCGTGCTTCCCCTTGCGACCGTAGTTCCAGAGCCCCATGGATGTGAGGTGGCCGACCGTCGAGTTTGAGGAGGCTAGGGTTTGGGTGTCGGGTTTCGAGGAGGCCATGGGGTGGTGATGGGAAGTGTGGACGACGACCGGTCCACGACTTCCCCATTTAAGAAGTGTTGGGGCATATTTTATGCCTAAGTACTTTTGTTGATTGATGACAGTACCGTAAAGGACTAACCGTGTGTGTTAAGGTTTCAGATAACACACGTCAACGGCACAAGACGACTCGTCTCCTCATTCATGGAACGGAAGCACGGCGTTCTCTACGATTCTCTTTATTTGAGTCATAGGAAAGCCGTACTATTAAGAGGGGATCCGTAGTGGAAAGGTTTGGGTGGAATCTATCTTTGCACGCACACACTTCACATATTCTCCCTTACCTTCATCTTTGGAGCGGCCCCCGCCTCTGTGTTTCTTTCCTCCTTGCAAAATGGTCCCCAGCGGTAGTACCGCTGGCCCTAGCGGTAGTACCGCTGGAATGCTAGCGGTAGTACCGCTGCAGCCAGTGGTAGTACCGCTAGCTGGCGGTAGTACCGCCCCTGGTCAGCGGTAGTACCGCTCCAGGAGCTTAGTACCGCCTGCCTAGCGGTTGTTCGTGGACGGACCTTTTTGCGAAGACTTTCTTGGTGGTGGTAGTGCTTTTGCACTACCAGGGGCCACACGGTAGTACCGCTGGAGTTCCAGCGGTAGTACCGCTGCATCCAGCGGTAGTACCGCTGCATCCAGCGGTAGTACCGCTAGGCAGCGGTAGTACCGCCCCTAGTCAGCGGTAGTACCGCTGGAGTGCCAGCGGTAGTACCGCTGCAGCCAGCGGTAGTACCGCTGGAGCTCGGGCAGAGAGTAGGAAAACGGTCTGATTCCCCCCCCCCACTATATAAAGGGTTCTTCTAGCTGTGGAACCTCATCTCTTACCTCTCTAAGCTCCATTGTTGCGCCCCAAGCTCAAAAGTGCCCGATCTCTCTCCCTGGCCAATCAAACTTGTTGATTCTTTAGGGATTGGTTGAGAAAGCCTAGATCCACACTTCCACCAAGAGAAAAGTTGATTCCCCACCAATCCCTTGCGGATCCTGTTACTCTTGGGTGTTTGAGCATCCTAGACGGTTGAGGTCACCTCGAAGCCATATTCCATTGTGGTGAAGCTTCGTGGTCTAGTTGGGAGCCTCCAAGCTTTGTGTGGAGTTGCCCCAACCTTGTTTGTAAAGGTTCGGTCGCCGCCTTCAAGGGCACCTATAGTGGAATCACGGTACCTTGCATCGTGCGAGGGCGTGAGGAGAATACGGTGGCCTTAGTGGCTTTTTGGGGAGCATTGTGCCTCCACACCGCTCCAACGGAGACGTACTTCCTGTCAAAGGGAAGGAACTTCGGTAACACATCCTCGTCTCCATCGGTTCCACTTGTGGTTATCTCTATCCTTTACTTTGTATTTGCTTATGCTTGTGACTATATCTTACTTGTCTTAATAGCTCTCGTTGTTAGCTTCTTTAGGGTTCACCTCATTGTCGTATTATTTGTGAACCCGTATGTTGTTTACCTTAACTTGCTAAGATTAATTAAAAAGTGGTCGTTGTCTATTCACCCCCCCCCCCTCTAGCCAACCATATCGATCCTTTCAATTGGTATCAGAGCCACGTCTCTTTATTAAGGGTTTAACCACCCGAAGAGTATGTAAGGCGGAGAGGGAATTAACCATGGGCAACCCGAGGCCATGGACTTGACTTCGGTCACAAGGGACGACTTGAATACGGCTATGGCCGCCCTCAAGACGTCCTTGACGAACGAAGTCAAGACCATGCTTAAAGATTTAATTGAGGGACTTCAAAGTTCACCCGAACCGGGTATAGTGGTTAAACCCACCGTCACCGATTCGGAGGCCAACTCCTCTAAGGAAGCGGCTAAAGGTATGCGACCTACCTCATCTCACGAAAAGGATGGCACTGGAACATATGCCTCAGTTCCACCCCCCATGGTTTATGGAGGATCTGTTCCCGCACCTCGTCTTAATCCTGTTGGTCCTCCTCCTAAGCTTGTGAAAGGTGACTTTGCTAACTGGGTATTTTCTATTAAGTCTCATTTGAATCACAGCTCAACAAACTTGTGGAGAATCATCGAGCAAGGATATTATCCCCATGACCCAAGCAACCTCACTCCAAGAGAAGATGCAGACAATCAATACAATCACTCTGCTTTGTTTATTCTCCAGTCTGCAGTGCCACCTGAAGATCTTCCCCACTTGCGTCCCTTCACGTTGGCCAAGGATTGTTGGGAGCATATTATGGTGTTGTACAAGGGAAGCTCAAGCATTCAACGATCCAACTATGAAGTGATACTTGATAAGGCCGATGAGTTTGTGATGAAGGAAGACGAGGACCCTCGTGATCTCTATCGGAGGGTGACTGCTATTGCTGTGGCACTCAAGGATCATGGGAGCAAGGATGTGGATGATACATGGGTCAAGCGCAAGTTCCTCAAAGCCATCATGCCTTTCAACAAAGCCATGTAATCTGTCATTCGTCAGCGTCCAGACTTCCACTCCTTGTCTTCCAGTGAGGTGTTGGATGAGTTCATTGCAATGTCAATCATGAACGAAACAGCCGACAATGCACTTGCTCGTGTTCGATCAAAGACAACTTCACCCAACCTTGCGTTGAAAGCAAAAGCAATGCTTGAAGAAGAAGAAGAAGATGAGGAAGAGGAGAGCTGCCCTGAAGACACAAAGTATGCCTATCATGAGCACATGGCTCTTGCATCAAGGCAATTCTGGGGCAACAAGAGAAACTCAAGACCCACCTTCACCAAGAACAACTCGAGTGGATTCAAACCCAAACAACGAGTAAGGACATGTTACAACTGTGGTAACGTGAGTCACTTTGTGGCCGAATGTCCCTATGAGAAAAGGGAAGACAACGGAGGCAAGCTCATTCGCAAAGACAAAACCAAATCATTTCCAATCAAGAACAAATTTGTGAAGAAACCTCACCCAAAAGGGATGGTGGCCCTTGAAGAGTATCCTTCCGACGATGATGGTGATGATGATGATACAGTGGCAACGGCAACTGTGGCTATTGCCACTACCTCTTCCCAGAAGGTGTCTCTCTTCAACGCCCCCAACGAGAACCACATCACCAAGTGCCTCATGGCAAAAGGTATCAATCAGGTAACTCCCATCATTAAGACCAACATTGCTTCTGCTCCTTCATTGTTAAATTGTGTTGAAGATAGTGATGTTGGGGAACTTAATGAGCATGATATTGATAAGTTTCTGTGCACTATTAAGGGAGAACCCAAGAAGCACTTTGTTGCTCTCTTGGAACAACTGGGTGAGGCCATTGACCTCATTGAGTCTCATGAGGAGACCATCTCCGAACTTCAGGGTCATAGTCGTGACTATGCCGATGAAATTGCCGAATTATCTAGTGCTCTAGAAGAGGAGTGCACTCTTCGTTTGGCTCTTGAGGAGTCATATAACGATGACTGCGCTAAAATGCAAAAGAAACTAGATCATGATGTTGTTCTTACTCGTATGCTTAAATCTGAAAAGTATGCTCTTGGGGTTGGCCATGATAGACTCAAAGAGGAGTTTGACATACTTGACAAGGCCCACAAGGCCTTGAAAGGTGCTCATTTCTCTCTGAAAGAGTCTCATGATCAACTCCAAGCAAAGCTTACCAAGGAGATCTCTACTTGTCCTCCCTTTGTGTTAATTGATAATGCTTGTGCAACTAACCCCTGTTGTGAGCATGTACATCTTGTGGAGGAAAATGCCAAGTTAAAGGAGAAACTTGAGAAGGGCCTTGTGGCATGCATACAAGGTGAGAAGAGTCTGAACGATCTCTTGAGCACTCAAAAGGGTGTTGTAGGAAAGGAAGGACTTGGACTTACCTCCAAGTCAAAAGGTAAAAGGAGGAACAAGAACAAACGATCTCCCACCCTCATGGACATCTTTGTCAAAGAGGGTGAGGGGACTCAGAAGGTGAACAGGAACAAGGTGGACTATGGGAACCCCAAGAAGGGCAAAACCGTTCCTACTAACACAGCCGGCAAACTCAATTCTTCTTATGTTTTGTGTTGTGCTAGTGATGGGCATGTTTATGCCATATTTTTTGGTTCCTACGATGAGGATATTGAATGGGCTATCTGGGTTCCTAAGACCCTTGTCTCTAACATGAAAGGACCCATTAAAAAATGGGTACCTAAAACCAAGCCTTGATCTATTGCAGGAGTTTGCTTCCGGTGGGGTGTCATGGTTGCTCGATAGTGGAGCAACAAATCATATGACCGGAAGCAAGGACTTAGTGGTGGATGTGCATCCTTCTCCATCTATGCCCACCCATGTCCAATTCGCCGATGCATCCTCTTCAAAGGTATTGGGATTTGGTAAGGTGGTCGTCTCTCAAGATTTATCTATTCAGAAGGTCATGCTTGTTGAGTCACTTGCCTACAATTTACTTTCGGTTCGTCAACTTGCAATTATGGGTTTTTCTACATTCTTTAATATTGACACTGTGGTCCTCCTAAGGAGAAAGACTCTTAAAGTAGCCTATGTTGGACATGTCGAAAATGGTCTTTACGTGGTGAACTTCTCAAAGCGACCCACTAAGACTGCGACATGTTTAATGGCTAAAGTTGACGTGGGCTGGCTTTGGCATCGCCGTTTAGCTCATGTCAATATGAGATCTTTGCAAAGTCTTCTGACAGGGGACCATGTTCGTGGACTAACAAATGTGAGCTTTGCTAAAGATCGTGTTTGCAGTGCCTGCATTGAAGGAAAGATTCATGAAACTGCTCATCGTCCAACGACTATTATCTACACTAAGAGGCCATTGGAACTTCTCCATATGGATCTGTTTGGTCCTCCATCATTTGATAGTCTTGGAGGCAGAAAGTATTGCTTAGTGATTGTTGATGACTACTCAAGATATACCTGGGTATATTTCTTTAAAAAGAAGTGTGAAACTCAACAAACGGTCATCAACTTTGCTAATGAAGCGCAACGTCAACATGAAGCAAAGATCTTGATGATTAGGAGTGACAACGGCACCGAATTCAAGAACTACACCTTAGATGAGTTTCTAGGTGATGAAGGAATAAAGCACCAATATTCTGCACCATATACCCCTCAGCAAAACGGCGTGGCAGAAAGGAAGAACCGGACCTTGATAGACGTTGCAAGGACAATGATGGCAGAATTCAAATCTCCATATAACTTCTGGGCAGAGGCCATCAACACAGCATGTCATGCATCCAATCGGCTCTACATCCGCAAAGGCTTGAACAAGACTCCGTATGAGATTCTAACTGGAAACAAACCCAATCTCAAGTACTTTCGGGTATTCGGTTGTAAGTGTTTCATTCTCAAGAAAGGAGCACGGTTAGCTAAATTTGATTCTAGAGCACATGAGGGTATCTTTGTTGGTTATGCTACAAACTCTCATGCTTACCGTGTCCTCAATAAGTCCACCGGACTAATTGAGGAGACGTGTAACGTAGAGTTTGATGAAAATAATGGCTCCCAAGTGGAGCAAAGTGGTCTTTGTGAGGTAGGTGATGAAATTCCTCCCCAAGCCATAAGAAGAATGGGGACTGGTCAAATACTCCCCATTGAGGAACCCCTTGTGGCCGAAGGAGAAGGACAATGCTCTACTCAAGTGGAGCCATCACCTCCATAAGCCCCACACGCTTCCAATGAACAAAGAGAAGACTCTCAACAAAATGAACTAGCTCAAGGTCAAGATAAATTGCCCAACAAAGATGATGTGTCTCAGAATATTCAAGCACTACCCCAAGACTCCGAACCTGCTAATGATCAAGATCAAGTGCAACCCCGAGATCCAGACCAAGTAGAAGCACAAGATCAAGATCAAGAGCAACCACAAATACAAGAACAAACTAGTGAACCTCCTCAAGTCGAAGGACAAGATGATCAGGAGACTGTCTCACAATCCCCCTCTAGAGCTCCAACAGCCGGCTCAAGACGCAAGGGCAAGCAAAGGAAACAAGTCGATGCTCCCCCGTTATCTAATGAAGAACTCTTGGAGCGTCGAGCAGCCAAGAATGCGAACAAGCTGAGAGTCAAGTCACATCTGATGAAGAATGTACTTGGCAGTTTAAAAAGGGGAGTATCCACCCGTCAACAGCTTTGGAATATTGTGAGCATCATGCGTTTGTCTCGTATTGTGAACCTCAACAGGTACAGGAAGCGCTCGATGATGAGGATTGGCTTATGGCCATGCACGAAGAACTTAACAACTTCGAGCGCAACCAAGTCTGGGATTTAGTGCCTCGGCCAATGGAGGAACATAATGTCATCGGGACCAAATGGATATTCAAGAACAAGCAAGATGCCAATGGAATTGTGATTCGAAACAAGGCAAGATTGGTGGCTCAAGGCTACTCCCAAGTCGAGGGTATCGACTACGGTGAAACCTTTGCCCCTGTTGCTCGTATAGAATCTATTCGCATGTTGCTTGCATTTGCTTCTCATCATAACTTCAAATTACAACAAATGGATGTGAAAAGTGCCTTTCTTAATGGTCCTTTGAATGAGTTGGTCTATGTCAAACAACCCCCGGGATTCGAACATCCCAAGCTCCCCAATCATGTGTACAAACTTAATAAGGCACTCTATGGCCTTAAACAAGCCCCACGCGTGTGGTATGAGTATCTTACTGAGTTGTTACAAGATCGTGGGTTTGAAATTGGGAAGATAGACCCCACTCTTTTTACTAAGAGGGTTAAAGGGGATTTGTTCATATGCCAACTATATGTTGATGATATTATCTTTGGCTCTCCTAACATTTCATTCAATGAAGAATTTGCTGCACTAATGAGTGAGAAGTTTGAGATGTCCATGATGTGAGAGTTGAAGTTCTTCCTCGGGTTCGAGATTACACAAGGTCTAGAAGGGACATTCATCAAACAAGCCAAGTACACTCAAGACATGCTCAAACGGTTCGAGCTCGAAGATGTCAAACCGGTCAAGTTCCCCATGCCAACAAGATGCAAGCTTGACAGTGATCCCAATGGTAAAGCAGTGGATCAAAAGGTATACCGCTCTATGATTGGATCCCTCCTTTACCTTTGTGCATCTAGACCGGATATTATGTTGAGTGTAGGGATATGTGCACGGTTTCAATCCGCACCAAAAGAAAGCCATTACATGGATGTTAAGCGAATCTTTCGATATTTGGCTCATACCCCAAACTTTGGCCTCTGGTATCCCAAAGGAGCAAACTTCAATCTAGTTGGCTATTCTGACTCAGATTGGGCAGGAGATTGTGTGGAGAGGAAGTCAACGTCTGGAGGATGCCAATTCCTTGGTCGCTCATTGGTAAGTTGGTCGTCAAAGATGCAGAATTGCGTCTCCTTATCATCCACCGAAGCTGAGTATGTGGCAGCTGCAAGTTGTTGTGCACAATTGCTATGGATGAGGCAAACTTTAAAGGATTATGGTGTCACTTGTGACAAAGTGCCTCTTCTATGTGACAATCAAAGCGCTATCAAGATTTCCCTCAACCCAATGCAACATAGCAAAACCAAACATATTGATATTCGTCATCACTTCATTCGTGAACATATCAAGTTAGCTGATATTGAGGTTCACTTCATCCACACTGAAGAGCAACTTGCAGATATTTTCACTAAGCCTCTAGATGAAGCAAGGTTCCGGGAGTTAAGGCATGAGCTAAATATCATTGATTCAAGTAATGTGGATTGAAACTAGGCATGTTGCACCTCACTTTGCATTCCATCTTGGTCTAGATGTAGGCATGGACATAAGGGGAGTGTTGTTCTCTCAATGAACTTCCCCTCCCCCCAATATGCATAAATCAATCTAGTCTTTCACTTTAGCCATTGTCAAATGGCACTTGTGCTTCAAAGACGAGCATTGGTCATGAACCCAAGGATAATTCTTCGCGGTGTCATACCATTGTCTCAAACATAGGTGGCCTCGGTCACCGCCCCTCCCACCTTCCTTTTGTATAGAAGAAAGGATATACAATGACAAGTCAGTACATTTTTCTAGGTGCTATCTCGTTTTTACTTACTTGTCATTTTCCCAAGTTCTTCTCTTATCCTAGGCCGCGTTGTGACATTTGCAGCGGTACTACCGCCAGGGGTAGCGGTACTACCGTCAGGACCCCAGCGGTACTACCGCCAGGGGTAGCGGTACTACTGCCAGGACCCCAGCGGTACTACCGCTAGGTATGGCGGTACTACCGCTAGGTATGGCGGTACTACCGCCAGGATTCCCATCTAACACGACCGGCTAGGAATTTTTTAGGGCTGTCTCAAGGGGGAGCGATACTACCGCCAGGCAGCGGTACTACCGCTAGGTACTCAGCGGTACTACCGCTGACCCGTACCCCTTGGGCTATATAAAGGAGGGGAGCCCGTTTTTCTCAGGCTCTTTCTTCTTTCTCGCGGCTCCTCCCTCCCCTAGCCCGAAATCCCCCTGTTTTGATCTCGTTTCATGGAGCTCCTTCTCTCCGTTGGATTGGAAGGGTTGCTCCACCTCTCCTTCCTCCTCCAAGGGCCATGAATCCCGGTAAAGCTCCTCCCCTTCTTCTATTTGGTTGATGTTCTTGTTCTAGGGTTAGGAGCATTTGGGGATTGGGTCCATGTCTTTGATCTTGTGCCTTGTTCTTGGATGGCATGAAGGAGATATTTGAGGGGAGTGTAGGTCCTATGAATCGTTGCTGATTATTTTGCCATGCCCTAGGATTTACTTGTTTTAGATCTAGCACTTGAACTATGTTTGGATTAGATCTAAAACTTGCTCTCTCTTGCCTAGGCATGTACTTATTTCGGTGATACCTATGATCCTCATGTGAGTAGGGCTGGGGTGGAGTTCTTAGTGTTCATATACAGCCCATGCCCCTCGTAAAAATCATGTAGCCCTATGCATGAGGTCTATTTTTATCTGACAGATCTGAAAGTCAAACCCCAGCGGTACTACCGCCAGGGGTAGCGGTACTACCGCTAGGACCCCGGCGGTACTACCGCCAGGGGTAGCGGTACTACCGCTAGGACCCCGGCGGTACTACCGCCAGGGGTAGCGATACTACCGCCAGGAGGATTCACTGTGCATTCTTTTCATGTGCTTGGCAATGAGTGTTTATTTTTCTGCTTTTTCTAGTTCATTGCCTTGACTCTTTTTGTCGCTTCTTTTCGCTGTGTGTTTTGTGTCACAGGTAGTTCTCGCCGTTCGAACCCCCCACGGGACACGCAGTCAAAGCAGTATCGCAACCCAGAGGCTCCCGAGGGGTCTGCCACCTCAGGTCTGCAACCCAAAAAGCAGTCCTTCAAGAAGTCCGCGCACAAGGATAAGGGGATCAATGTCCGAACAATGCCCCCCAAGGACTTTCTGCTGTTTCGCACTCAGAACCATTATCTCAAAGAGAAGGCTGTGATCAAGAATGTTGACCATGTTTGGGCAAAGGATCAGTGCAGGATCTACCGTGATATTATCACGCAGTTCAAGAAGAACTATGTCCCCGTTCAGTGGATTGACCTAGCTCATCTTCAGCGGAACCTGGACTATTTTGGTGATGCCTTCTCTCTGATTGACAAACTGGGCATCAAGGACATCATCACTTTCAAGACAGATTTTGACCCCACTGCTGTTGCTCAGTTCTATGTCACGGTCCACTTCTCTCCTGATGAAGAGCGCTCTATGGTGTGGATGACAGGGACTCAGAAGATGACCGGTACCTGGCGTGAATTCATGCAATTCCTCAAGGTTGACTTTTAGGGAGCTGACACTCCACTTGGGTTGCGTCCTCATGCTGCAACCCCCACCGATAGGCCCCCCGCAAAGGACAGATTGCAGAAACTCTATGTGAGGAAGGGTGTGCTCCCCAAACATCTAGACATCATGCATCGGATCCTTCGCAACACCCTCTTCCCTCGCATTGGTAACTTTGACGAGGTTCATGGCTCTTTGGCTGAGATGCTGCTGCTTTGTGAGGAGGCTATGACTAAGGAGTCTGCCCCTCTTGATATTTCTGATGTGATGTTCACGGAGCTCTGGAACTGCATCATCATGCGTAAGGTTCCCATCTACGGGCTCTATCTGTTCGCTTATATTTGTCAGAAGTGGCAAGAAACTTTTCCAGAGGAGGTGCTCTACGCTCAGTCTGACTACATTGTGCATGACCCGATCAAGCTTCGCGTCAAGGAGAAATGGGCCAACCCATCAACTTCCTCTCAGCGCATGGATACTGACACAGAGACTGCTGCTGACAGAGGAACCGCCTCTCAGTCCCGCTCTTCTGCCATGCCATCTTGGGCCATCAAACAGCAGGATAAGATGGAGACTCTATTCTGTATGCAGGCTAAGAGTCAGTACCAGACGCACGTGGCTCAGAAGGAGAGCCGCCAGAGGCACAAGCGTGTTCTCAGGACTCTTGATGTGGACATCTCTAGCGGATCACAGGACGACATCACTCCAGAGGCTACTTGGATGCAGGCTCAAGGTTACCAGTGGTCTGGCGATGAGGAGGAAGAGGAGGAGGAGGACGATCAGGAGGGTACCGACGAGTCTGGCGATGCTGAGGATGAGGAGTAACTACCTGTGGCGTTAGGTGTGCCCCTTTTTGGTGTCTTGTGCCAAAGGGGGAGAGAGTCTAGGAGCTGGATTTGCTTTCGTAGTCGAACTTTGCTTTGCTTTGCTTTCTTTCGTGGTTTGCTTCGAACTTTGTTTGCTTCTAGTTTGCTATCGTTTGTGAGACATGAACTTATGTGAGATTTATTTCCATCATATGCTCTGAGTCATATGCCTCGTATTGTCATATATCTCTATCTTTTTGTTCTCATATTATTCTCTGTGCAAATCCGGTATTGTCATCAATCCACCAAAAAGGGGGAGATTGTTGGGGCATAGTTTATGCCTAAGTAATTTTGGTGATTGATGACAGTACCATAAAAGACTAACCGTGTGTGTTAAGGTTTCAGATAACACACGTCAACGGCACAAGACGACTCGTCTCCTCATTCATGGAACGGAAGCACGACGCTCTCTACGATTCTCTTTATTTGAGTCATAGGAAAGCCATACTATTAAGAGGGGATCCGTAGTGGAAAGGTTTGGGTGGAATCTATCTTTGCACGCACACACTTCACATATTCTCCCTTACCTTCGTCTTTGGAGCGGCCCCCGCCTCTGTGTTTCTTTCCTCCTTGCAAAGTGGTCCCCAGCGGTAGTACCGCTGGCCCTAGCGGTAGTACCGCTGCAGCCAGCGGTAGTACCGCTAGCTGGCGGTAGTACCGCCCCTGGTCAGCGGTAGTACCGCTCCAGGAGCTTAGTACCGCCTGCCTAGCGGTTGTTCGTGGACGGACCTTTTTGCGAAGACTTTCTTGGCGGTGGTAGTGCTTTTGCACTACCAGGGGGCCAGCGGTAGTACCGCTGCATCCAGCGGTAGTACCGCTAGGCGGCGGTAGTACCGCCCCTGGTCAACGGTAGTACCGCCCCTGGTCAGGGGTAGTACCGCCCCTGGTCAGCGGTAGTACCGCTGGAGTGCCAGCGGTAGTACCGCTGCAGCCAGCGGTAGTACCTCTGGAGCTCGGGTAGAGAGTGGGAAAACGGTCTGATCCCCCCCCACTATATAAAGGGTTCTTCTAGCTATGGAACCTCATCTCTTACCTCTCTAAGCTCCATTGTTGCGCCCCAAGCTCAAAAGTGCCCGATCTCTCTCCCTAGCCAATCAAACTTGTTGATTCTTTAGGGATTGGTTGAGAAGGCCTAGATCCACACTTCCACCAAGAGAAAAGTTGATTCCCCCACCAATCCCTTGCGGATCTTGTTACTCTTGGGTGTTTGAGCATCCTAGACGGTTGAGGTCAGCTCGAAGCCATATTCCATTGTGATGAAGCTTCGTGGTCTAGTTGGGAGCCTCCAAGCTTTGTGTGGAGTTGCCCCAACCTTGTTTGTAAAGGTTCGGTCGCCGCCTTCAAGGGCACCTATAGTGGAATCATAGTACCTTGCATCGTGCGAGGGCGTGAGGAGAATACGGTGGCCTTAGTGGCTTTTTGGGGAGCATTGTGCCTCCACACCGCTCCAACGGAGACGTACTTCCTGTCAAAGGGAAGGAACTTCGGTAACACATCCTCGTCTCCATCGGTTCCACTTGTGGTTATCTCTATCCTTTACTTTGTATTTGCTTATGCTTGTGACTATATCTTACTTGTCTTAATAGCTCTCGTTGTTAGCTTATTTAGGGTTCACCTCATTGTCGTATTATTTGTGAACCCGTATGTTGTTTACCTTAACTTGCTAAGATTACTTGAAAAGTGGTCGTTGTCTATTCACCCCCCCTCTAGCCAACCATATCGATCCTTTCAAGAAGGACCACAACCATTCCCTTGGCGGATGACAGGCAGGCCCGGCCGCTCGTGCGCATTGATGTGGGTGGGTGGGAGGTAGGTGGCCACCTGCGACGCGGATGAGCGCGCGTCCGTTTGCTGTCCGCCACGACCCAAACCCCGTGCAAGTTTGCGCTCGAAATGGGTCGCCCCGGACACAAAACAGACAAAATGGGTCCGGACTGTCTCGCGCTGGGCCGACCGGTTTGTCCTTTTTCCACCGCGCGACCCCATCCTGTCCGCGCGTGTCCGTTTGGGGCAAAACAAACGAAACAGACGGCCCATCGCGTGGGAGCAAACAGACGTTTGTCCGTTTTGTGTCCGTTTTCGACCCACCCCGGCTCAACTTTGCGCCGATTTTAGGGTGAAACGAACAACGCGCGGACGGGCGGGGACGCGCACGCTCGTCCGCCCCTGGCCCGCCAGCCGGTGGCACAAAGTAAAACCCACCCCCGTCCCTTTTGGCGCCATTTCCCTCAAACCCTCCCTCCCACTTCCCGCTGTCTCCCTCTCCCTCCCCCGTCCATGGCCGACGCCCACCCGAATTTCGGCCGCCCGGTCGTCGACCAGCCCGGAATGGCCAAGAAGAAGAAGGTCAAGGCGCCAAGGAAGCCGCGGGCGGAGTGCATGCCAGAGGAGATTGCCAAGTTGGACGCGAAATCGGCGAAGAGGAGGAACCGGAGGGCGGTCGTGAAGGACAATGCCGCCGCGCGCAAGTTCGCCGCCGAGCGCGATGCGATGGAGGCCGCGCGACGCCAGATCGAGGTCGAGGAGAAGGAGGCCATCGTCAACAAAGCGCACGCCCTCCTCATGCTTGGCATTTGTCGTCCGGCTGGTTTCTCTGCAGCGACCGTCGGGCCGACGGCGAGCACAGGCTCGTCGGCCGCCCGGTCTCCGCACTGCCAGTCGTCGACGTCGCGGACCACGGCTGTGTCGCCCGACTACCCCCGCCAAGGCACGACGCCCACACCCGTTTCTTGGGGTCGCCGGACGTGAGCGTGATCGCGCCTTCCACCCCACGCCCCACGGCCTGCATCGACCTCAATGTGGCACCTAGGTCCAGCAACGACCTCGACGTTGAAGAGGCCGAAGGGCAAGACCAACTCCAAGGTGGACGACATACGTGATGCCGCATCCATGGCCTTGCATGAGATTTTGCATGGCATGATGTTTCAAAAGGACATGAGGGACGAGAAGAAGCGGCAAAGCAAGGACGAGCAAATGAAGCAATACCTGGAGCTTCAAAGGAAAAAAAGCTTGAGATGGAGGAGGCAACCAAGAAGAGGAAGATCGACCTGGAGGAGGCGGCCCGACAAAGGCAGCTCGACATCGAGGCCGCCAATGTCGAGGTCCGGAAGAGGCAGCTCGACATTGAGGCCACCAATGCCGCAACCAAAGCGAAGGAGGTGGCCCTTGCGATCATAAACGTGGACTTGACGAAGATGAGCGAGAAGACGAGGAGCTGGTTCGAGGCCAGGCAGAAGGAGATGTTCGACGCCGACGACCTAAACTAGGTCGTCCGATCGGACGTGGCCGTTCTTTTTTGGAGGCTGGAATGGGTACCACCCGCTGGGCCGCTGGCTGTGTGCCGACGAGAAACAGATTCATTTTGAAGGCTGGTTGTGTTGCCGGCGAACAAAACTATTCATTTTGGAGGCTCGCTTTGTTGCCGGCCACTGGCTTTGTTGCTGGCGAGGACGTGTAGGCCGCTGGCTGTGTTGCCGGCGTGAACTAGGGCTGCTGTCGTGAACTAGGCCGCTGGTATTTGAAGCGTTGTTCTTTTGGAGGCGGACAAGATAAGACAAACAGATGCGGCCGCGGGCTGGGAACGCGGCAAGCGCATCCCAGGACAGAGCCGGACACGATCCCATGTTCTCACACAAACAGACAGAATTCAAGCAAAACGGACTTTCCTTTGGTGTCGCGCCGTGGAGTTGGCATTAAGAAAGTGGAGTTGGCCTTAAGAAAGAGGTCCGTACACGAGGCAGCCAAGCCCGAACTCTGAACTGAAGCGAAGTCCCCTGCACGCACACGCGCCGGCGTCCCGGCACGCACGTCGTCTCCCACATTTTCCTTCCCCGCCGGCTCCCTCCCCTCATGGACTCCGGCGAGTGCTCCAACTCCAACCCCTCCGCGTCTTCTCCGGCCGCCGCAGGTGTCTGGGCAAAGCTAGGTATCGGGCCTGTTCAACCCAAACCAATACTATATGGTTCTTTTTCCCCCTTCTCTTTCGGTTCCTTCGACCGCACGGTTCTTGATCCTTTCTGATTTCTTGGTCCGTCCCGTGCATTCCTTTCCAGTGTCCGCGGATTCCGCCTACCCGGAGGTGGCCGTCGCAGAGGACGACGCCGTGGTCTGCTCCCTGGTCGCCCCCGCCGCGGGCGGGGAGGAGCTCGCGTGGTGCGAGATTAGGCGCGGCGGCGACGCGTCGTCGGCGACGATCCGGAACCTCAGGTATGATCCTTGGTTACCTCTTTAGGGCGCTTGCGATCTCATGGGATGCGCCTTGTTGGGAATGTGCGGGTTTTGGTGTGGTTTAAAGGCCCTATTTTGGTGCCGTGTCCTGTAAGATTGGTACTGTTGTTGCATGTTTGTTCTTGTCAGGGGAGTGCGATATAATGTAAATTTTGGATGTGTTTGGACTCTATTTCGGCGATTTATGTTTCGTTTTCGTTCGAAATGGTGCGATTGGGTAGAGGGAACTGTGACTTGTGAGAAAGGTGGGTCTTTTCCCCTTTCTGGTTTTGATAACTCAAATTCGACCTAGCTGGTTTTGTCAAAATGTTGGCAACGTTTCATGCTTGCTATGTCATCCTTGTGTGATTTGTATACCGTTATATTCTTGCTAACGTTCATACTTTCCCGTTGTCCATGTACCATTTGATAAAGCTCGGATGCAATTATTGTTGATGGAAGAGTTATCCAACAAGAAGTAGTTGACATTAAGCCAGGGAGCAGAATTGTCTCAGGACCCCAGGAAGAAGGTCATATAGTCACCTATTTCAGTTTGTTCTGCACAGATTAGTTCCACAGCATGTTCTACATCCCTTTTCATTGGACAGAAAAATGTATTTTTTATGCCTTATGAAGCTGCACAAAATTGTGTGCCTTTTTCACTAAATGTGCATTCTTTGAGCACTTTTCATTCTTATTTAGCTAAGAGTATCTTCTGTGTAAGGTAGCTTCTAGGTTTACAAAGTGAAACATGTGTATGCTACAATTGTACATCTAGTTGTGTGTTCCTGAACTCTGAAGAACTCTGTATCTGCAGAAGGCAACAATATCATGTGTTATTGTAAGTACATACTGACAACATTGAGATTGTCTTAAATAATTTCTCGCTCAACAAACCAGTACTTCCTCACTATCAACAGACCTACCACTCATATTCTTAGAATCTTGTCAAACCTGCAAAGGCTGTAGCCACATTAAATTAATACGGAGTTCTTGTAGTTGTGGATCAGCAAATCTTTACCATTTAGGAGGCCTCTAATTTTCATGCTTCTCTAATTCTGAACAGATGAACTGGATTATTTTGTACAACACTCATGATTTATTTTTTCTTCCAGGTCATTTAGTGTATACCTTTGATATAACAGCTGCGAAGGACCATAACAAAAATAATGTCAAGATTGTACTAGATATTGAGAATGCAAAATGCAGCATATGCTTGAATTTGTGGCATGATGTTGTTACTGTTGCTCCCTGCTTCCACAACTTCTGGTACTTTTCTAGTTTTCTTAGCCAATCTCAGTTTCTTTTTAAAGTTTAGGTGTTGATCATTCTCTTCTTCTATTTAGTAATGGCTGCTTCTCAGAGTGGTTGAGAAGGTCTTCGAGCAAGTCTCGCGATAAAAGTCAGAGTGCTGCCTGTCCACAATGTAGGACACCGGTGCAATCAGTTGGAAGGAATCACTTCCTTCATAATATTGAAGAGGTATCATAATTTCTGCTAATGACCGTCTTGAATGTGTTCCTGAAATTGTTACTGGTGTACTAGATTTTCTTTCATTGTGTTTTTGTAGGCTATACTACAAGCTTTTTCATCACTACAGCGGTCTGATGATGAGATTGCATTGTTAGAGTCATATGCTTCAGTTAAAACGAATCTTGTGAGTTTACAACCTTACTGTAAGAATTGCCGGTGTTCACTATTTTCTACATGCATCAGTTCTGGTGCCAGTATGTCATATTTTAGTCATGGTTATCTGAATTTTTGTAAGAAAAACCTCACCCTTCATCAAATGCTGGCGTTAGTTCTTTGTAACTAAACGACTGATGAAGTTACTCAGTTTACAGTTGAGTCTCATGGACTTAACTGGGTTAGCCAATCTATCAATTATCACTAGCAGCATCTTAATATAAGCCATTCAAGGCTGTGACATGATAATGGATTGGATGTCTTTCCGAGGTTTGAAAATATCACATTTTTGTGAGGTCTGTAATACAACTTAACTGTCATTTTTCTTGGGAGAATGCTAAGGTTAGTCTCGATTTGTGAACTTGACGTGTGAATTTGATGATGAAATTTTAATATTGAACAGGAATTTAACAGTTTATCTTAACGTTTTAGCAAGGAAATTCATGGAATATGGGACCTGCAGAATGAATATTAACCTAGCATGTTATGATTTGAATTTGTTACTAAAAGAAATCACAGGTGTACCATTGGATGCAAAGTTTGTAGTTGTCTTCGTAAGTTAGCTTGTCTTTTTTTAGTTAAAATGTATCATTGGAACCATTGGGTATCTTGTGACAATCAGTGGCGAGTCTAGTAGGAGGGCTTCAACAGGCTCTAGCCTACCCTCCAAACAATGCAATTTTTGTTATTACTACACGTCCTAGCTAGCCCAGCAACCCAATTTCTCATCCTCATCCGAACAACACCAACAGCCCATACACAAGTAGCGCACAGGATATCGAGTAAGCACACATGAGAGCAAGATGACGGGTCCTCACGCTCCATGGCTCTAGACAAGCATATCAATATTTGTTTGCTGTAAAAGAAAGCATATCAATATTTGTCCAATTTGATAATTTTCAAAAACTTCAGAATTACAGTAAATACTTTATGTTTCCAATAGTAATCTGCCTGATTTTGAGCTTATTTGAAGAAAAAGGATTAAGAGTAATGGCTATATTTGGCTAAATAAATTCAAATTCGGGTTAGAATATTGTGTTTTTAACTCTAGCAAATACTACATGTTTCTAGAAGTAATCTAAGAAAGTTTCAGCTTGTTTGGAGCGAAAGGACTGGAGATAATGACTATTTAGCTAGATAGATTTAAATTTCCATTCAAAATTTGATATTTTCAAAATAAACATAAAATGTCGGTAATAATACATATATTTTCAGTTGTATTATGACAAAATATTAGCTTATTTGGACAAAAAGATTTGGAGATTATGCCTTTTTTCTCTTCAAGATAACGTCTAGTTTTCTCTCCGGTAACTTTGAGCCCACCCTTCGATTTCTTCCTGGATTTGCCACTGGTGACAATTGCTCCTTGCTAAACCTACTGAGTCTGAGTTCATAGATGGTTCCTTTATTATATTTTGTACTTCTTCTTGTATATATATGGTCTTGTTCCATTCCCAAGAATCTAAATAGTTGGTGACATGTTATTTTGTGCCATAGGTTTTGGGAAAACAGAAAATTCAATCAAGAAAGCGCCCTTTGCCACCTGCAAGTGATGAAAGCAACGATGCTGAACTTCCATGTCCTCAATGTGGTAAATATGGGAATATTGCCTTGAATATCATCTTGATCAACATATATTATAGTACATGCTCGCTTTCAGGTTTTGAGAATGTGAATATTTTTTTTCATAACTATCAAAGTTGTTCCCTTGGTACAATAACAGTGTGTGCGTGTGTGCTATTTTTCACATGAGCTCAGACTGGGTGCATTCATTTTGCATTGATATGGTTAGAGAAGTAACTTTTGCATTCTTTCATTAATGTTAAGACAAAAGCAGTTCTTACTTTTATTTTTAACTTCTTATTATCAGTTGAAGTTTTCAACGGGTTACTCTTTAACAGCATATAAAAGAGAACACATCAATGAAATAATTAATTGGGATTTTTATTCAACTTTCAGTGTCTACTTATTTTGTCCATTTGTTTGTGATTTGAACTTGTGACTGTTGCAGGTACAGAATTTGCAGGATTTAGATGCAGCCCGCGAGCAGCACACTTACAGTGTAATGGATGTGGAGGAATGATGCCAGCTAGGCCTAACACCAATCTACAAAAATGTAATTGCCGATTGTGATTGTCTGTATTCTTGTAAATTGCATGAATTATATTATTTTGTTCGTTTGATATGCTATTTAACACTACTGATGCAGTGCAACATTGTTGAACTGCAAATTTGGTCCTTTTATATTATTCTTGGCCTTGCTTATACGTATATTCGACATTTGTTAGTTTACTTAAGGCTATTTTATTGCATAAACCTGCATGAATAGTATAAGCATCATTCTTGCTTCTCAGTAAATTTCTTAAGATGGCAGTCACCATGAGCACTTTGACTACTCTTCTTCCTACTTCAGTTTTATCACTCGACGCTTACCTACCATACTTTTGTTGCAGGTTTGGGGTGTGATGGAGCATTTTGTGGAGCTTATTGGTATTCCCAAGGAGTGAATTCAAGTCATTGTAATCTAATCTGCAACCAGGAAACTTTCAGGATGGTAAGCCAAACTGTCTCTGCTATATTTTAAAGCCCTGCTGTACCTTTTCATCATCATACACATCAATTGCAATGTTTTGACATGATGTGTGCGTACTATTCCAGATCTCTCAGCACCATATCTCTAGACTTCCTGACACGCTTCATGGGGGCAATCCATATGAAAAAGATGTATGAATATTCCACCTTGATCTTATAACTTATGATATAATGCCTTAATGGTAGTTTCATGTGTGAATGAATTCTGGTTTCTCCTCTCTAGATCACAGAAAGGTGCATACAGCAATCTGGCAAAACGTTGCAAGCTGTAATCTCTGAGTGGATAGCAAAGTTTGACAATAAGGAACTTGGTAATGTTCTGTTTATTTCAGTTGAATATTATTTTGATGCATATATGATAGCTGTGAAGAAATTATAATAGAACTTCAGTTCTATCTTGACATGCTAATATACGACTTTATGCATGATCTGAAGGGAAGCCTACTTTCAGTGTTATTTGGCACTTGGTTTATGCAATATATCATACTCCTGTTTTGTGTGGCCCCATATATCTTTTTGATAGGGGAATGTTCTGACATATATCATATGAATCATTAGTGATATGATGCTCTTGCTGTGTGCAGATCGCTCAAGGCTCCAATTGAGTAATGTCGAGGCAATTACTTCCAGTACATACCTTTGCAAGTAATTGCTTCCTCAGTTGACAAGAGTAGTTTCTTGATTTCATCTTGGTGAATGGTGCCTTTGCTGATTTTGTTGTTTCAAATGAATGCAGCCATTGCTACAACAAGTTTGTTGATTTTCTGCTGTATTGGTTCCGCGTGTCAACGCCCAGAAATGTATGTATACTATCAACTCTTACGGTCAATTCGTACTTTCATTAACTCTAGCCTACCTCAACTTGTTCGGGACTCAAAGTTTTTTTTTTATAACAGACTGAAAGGCTTTGTTGTTGTTGTTTACTTTCATGAGCTTATTCATTTAGATAATGTTAGATATGCCTTCAACTACTTGTAGTGAGATGTCAATGTTGTAAGTACGCTTATGTAGTTGACATGAAGAATTGATGTTCACAAAAGACTTACCATATACTCCCAGAGTTGCTTTGCCAACTAGAATAAAAGCCTTCACCATCATCCCAAGTACTACAATACTAGGTACATGGTACTGAGTGCAGATTGGTCATTTAAATATGGTAAATTTAAGGCTTACAGCTTTGTGAAATGTAGTATATGCTGGTTTCACCAAGAGCATGAAAACCATTACATCTCAGACCACTATATCATTCGAGTACATTGTGAAAGATTTCTAACTGTCTGAGTTTCCTGTGGTTTCCTACCTGTTTGTTTGGTATGGGCATAAACTAGCACTCCCTCCGTTCCTAAATATAAGTCTTTTTAGAGATTTCACTACGGACTACATACGGAACAAAATAAGTTAGTCTACACTCTAAAGTATGTCTATATACATCCGTATATAGTTTGTAGTGGAATCTCTAAAAGACTTATATTTAGGAACGGAGGAAGTCGTCGTTTTGGTAAGCATAGAATTTCTCCCAAGCTGACAACAATGTCGAGGCACGCTTGATATATTCAAATAAGTCGTTAAAAGAGTTGCAGAAATTGATATTTAGACCTGGTCGTTGGCATAAAATGGCATCATTACCAGTTCAAGTTAAGCTTGTTTGAATCCGCTAGTAGATTGTTTGAAGTGAGACATTTCCAATACGGCTGGTTTGTTGAATCAGTTCCAAAACAACTGCAACACACACACACACACACACACACACACACACCCCGCGCGCGCGCATTCGTTATTTATTCTTCGTATATCCTATCGGCCTCTTGATTGATTTGATGTTTCGTTTTCAGCTTCTTCCAGCTGATGCTGCTGACAGGGATAGTTGCTGGTACGGTTTCATGTGCCGTACCCAGCACCATCGACCGGACCATGCCAAGAAACTGAACCATGTATGCCGTCCGACGAGAGGCAACCCTTAACTTGCCTGATGCCTCGTCAAGCCGATTCTCCAGCAACGGAGAAGATTGTTTGTACATATTAGAGCAACATACACACCTTCTGAGTTTGATCTACCTGGGAACATGTATGGTGGTAGATCATACTGAACTGTTGGTTTCCTTTCATCATCATCCAGTGTGACATACATTCCATGTTCCAAACTGTCATGTTTATTTTGTGCTCCCTTAACGGCCAAGCTCACCTCCTGGAGCCCATGTCATTTTTCATGTGCCTCGGCAACCGATGTGCAAGCTGAAGTGCCTCCTTTCCAGTTTTCAGTTTTCAGCTTAAATGAAACTGAAAATTGAGTTTGGTTCAATTTCAGTTCAGACTTGTTTTACATGTTCTCTTTGCCCATGGAATGATTTAGATCCAACCGAAATGATTGAAAATGAAAGAAAAAAAAGGTTCACATAATTAAGCTCATATACAACATACCAAACAACTTTTGTTGTAGATAGCATCTCTCGTGCACCAATATCAATGCAGTCCATCAAACACACATCTTAGCTCATCTTTGTATCAGCTGAACAAGGCCATGCTCATCCAGGATCCCCATGCGATGCAGGCTAGAGCCACCCGGGCAATCAAACATGCCAAATCGTCGTTTTTCGCACATGATCAGCATGGTTTTAGCGTAGGACAGAATGCTTTCATTTGAAGGAGAAAGCAAGGCTGGTGCTTTGTTAGGACCTGTTGATCTTTCCTGTATGACTAGAGTGGGGGTGTAGCTGAGTAGGCATTCTGTCGGCAGGTTAGGGGGTATGTATGGTTCCAAGGATGCACAATTGGGCTCTCGCTTTCGTTTGACAAGCATGAGAACGAGATGTGCAAGAGGAAGTGGCGATGTGTACAGTAGCAGTAGCAGTGGCATAGGTTTTCAACCCATCCTAGTCGCACAACTCGTTAGCACGGACGTCGGTTTCAGGTGATTGCGGACATGAGCGTCCCGGGTCTGTGTTGGTTTGAAACCGTAAGCAGCCGCCGTATCACGTACTCCCTTCATTTTTAAATATAAGTTTTTTTAAAAAAATCATTAAAAGATTACATATGAAATAAAATAAATAATTCTATACACTAAATGATGTGTATATACATCCGTATGTAGTCTTTAGTATAATTTTTAAATGACTTATAGAAACAGAGAGAGTAATACTCCAGTATTAGTAGTAGTAAGTGATTTTCCTTTCATCACAACTCGCACGTGATTGTTGGACATGAGCGTCTGGAGTACTAGTAGTAGTAGGTGATTTTTCTTTCATCATAACTTGCAAAATCGACACGGGGGTTAAGTATTTGAAGAAAATATCATAGTTATGTGGACCCTGATAAGTGTCACACATGTGACATGAACACATGATAATTTAAAAAAAATTATGACAAATTTAATGATGTAATAATGACAACTTTAGTTGTAAGCATGATAACCATTTTTTTGGATGTTCAATTTCAGTTTTTTATTTATTTTCTTTTGAATGAAAACTTTAGTTATAAAAATAATATCAAAGTGATTCGTATACACGTGTGACATTTATCATTTGGTTAGTTAAAGGGAAAGCCTTCCCGCTAGCGCGCCGGCGCAATCGATCCATCGGTCGCACACGAGGCGTGGGATTCGCACAATCTAATGGCCGTCTTTTGCTACAACGGCTTCCAAATTTGCTACAATCGTAAATTTTTTCTCCCGTGCTGCGACCGCCGCACCTGCAGGTCTGCAAACGGCGGTCGGTGGAGTAGCATGGTCACCAGGTCACCATCGGGTTTTGCTACAACCAGCGTCCAAATTTGTTGCAACCGGCGTCCAAATTTGCTACAACCGACGTTCAAATTTGCTACAATTGTTCACCAAAAAAGCTACATCCACGTTTGGTTGCAATCCGAGTTCGTTGGATTTTTTCGTTACAAACGGTGTTGATTTTTGCTACAACCGATATCAATTTTTGCTACAAACGTTCATTAAAAAAGTTGCATCCACGTTCGTTAGAGTTGAAATCCGAGTTTATCGGATTTTTTGCTACAACCCACATTTTATTTTGCTATCATGCATCATCAGCGTTGTTTTTTTGGTACAACCACGTTATTTTTTTTCCTAAAACTATATTTTTGCTGCATCTGTGACCGAAATTTGCTACATTGCTGCTCGTTTTTGCTACCATTGATGATTTTTGCTGCATGGTTTGATCTAACGGTCAAATAGGATTCAATCCGACGACTCGCACGCGACCGGCCGAAAGTTCAACCGGAGCAGATCAGTGCCCATAGTTAAAAGCCTTCGGAAATTATCCAGCTATCTGCTCCACACCAGAAGAGCCTCCGGAAAACATGCAATGAGGAGACGTACAAGTCGGAGCCTGGGACACGCACCACACGGGAGAGGACTGGAGCCTGTGGAGGTTCACTGGGCTTGAGTCACTTCATGGAGTTCCCCACGCCACGTCGATGGTGAAGGGAGGATTGGTTCCCACTACGGCACTAGTTCGGCAGCTAGTACCAGGTGGATTCTATTTCAACATTTGTGCTGTTGCGCAGCCACAAGAGCGTTTGACGAACGGTCCATGCCCTGCTCATACAAACCCAGCCCGCGAAAGATAACGATGGTTTCGTTTGTTCATTTTAGCTCAGGTCATGGTCCTTTTTATCTTCTCCTTTTCGGCTATATCTGCTCTGATATATTTTTTGTGACCGTGTTTCGGCTCGACGGGATCCATTGAAGATATATTCAAAGTTCTCTCTCGTTCTTAATGATCACATTATACAAAAATGATGCAGCATGTCATGATTTTTCATAGAACCCGTGATTTCCAATACTCGACCGAGACATGGATAATCGCAAAGCACTGTTCAAGCACACCGAAAATTCTGGCAACATCTTTTTTTTTTGCCGACTCTTAACGTGTTGTAAAGTGAGATCTCTTGTTGCGTTGAGGACGTTGGATTCTCTTTACAAATGTGGAGGATAGATATCATGTGCAAGTTAGTAGCCCATAGTGTACCAATGGTCATTGACAACATAGTTGTAAGGTCGAGCATCTCTGGCAACAAGCCTTATGAACAACAATGATCCTGAAAGCACATTCAGATCATTATGAAAGCCAAACAATCTGATGAATGTCAAACACATAGATCCTTTGATGCAACAACCTCAAGAATGATGGTTGGATCTTTCGAATGCCCTTTGTACTGACGTGCCTTAGGACAATTTCTCAAGCAAGATTTGAAACTACTGAAGTTCAAGGTTAAAGAAAAGTATTCACACAACTTCACACTTTGGATAGAAAATAATTTGTAATCTAATGATACTGATACCTAGTACAGGAGTTGGGTAATTTCTTGCTGTTGTTTTAACCTTTCATGTAATTATCTATTTTTTATATAAAAAATACCGTAGAACTATTGTTCTACGGGTTGAGGGTTAAAAAAACAATTCTTCCATGTCGGTGCATGCAACCAATTGATTCAAGCGACATCCTCATTCTTAACTCAAACCCAAAAGTCTCTCAACGTCTTCAACATTGGATGATTTCAAGTGCTCCGGCCCGTAGATCATTATCATGGCATGTGTGTATCTTCGAACATCCTCCATGGTTGTATCTCCCCCATTGCAGACATTGTCATCAATGGCGTTGGCCGAACACCCAATGGCAAGCCAAGCACTCGAAGAGCCGTGACACACTTCATCAATGGACTCACCCCTATTTGTTCGGTGCACTCCTCATTAGTTTAAACCAAGGACCGTGATCCTTTGCAATGGTATTGAAGAGACTTTGGTGCATCCGAAATCGCTGCCAAAAATATTTCTCAGGATACACTTGATTGGATGCAACCATGTCAAGCTTGCCATGGCCTTCTGCTCTCGAACTGTGGTCCTAGTCTCAGTCTCCGCAAGTCCTCGTGAACAATCATGACAATGTCCATCTTAAAATCACCATCTTCTTCTTCCTCCTCCTCCTCCGGTGAACAGTCATCGAAGAACATATCCCTTAACCTCTTTATCTACCAACCATGTTGATTTTGATTGCTATAAAATAACAATAAAAAAGAACAAAACACTAGGCAATTCTTCAACCACGTTGCAGGTGGAGGAGATGAGAGCCACTGTGGGCGGCGTTGCAGCAACGCCGAGGTCGCGAGTCGACGACGAGGATGATGGTATGGCATGCACGCTTCGAGGAACTCGATTCCTCAAAGTCGTGCTTACCTTCTGCCGACCAAGCCCATCAGTCCACTCTTTGCCGTCTGTTTTGTGGAAGCTAACGGCAAATATCTTTTTTGCCGTCAGCTGACAGACGGCAAAGAGAGGACTGATGGTAAATTCTCTGATTCCAGTAGTGATGGTTGAACTCATGCTTTCGAGAAGGACACTGGCGTGGCCGAGATTCCGACGGAATTCAGCTCCTCAGCGGGTGCTCTACACCATCATGGTCGTCCGCCGGCTACATTTTGGGTGAAACAAAGCTTGGTGTGGCCCTATTCGACCAGAAGCTTTGAAGAGCGGTAGGGAATATATGCGGCGATTGAGTCGAGAGTCAGCGGGGTTGAGGGGTGTCATCAGTGGTGACCGACGGGGGAAAGGAAAGAGGCAGAGGCGGTATTGTGTTAGAGACCGTTGAGCGAGAGGGAGCACCAGACTGAAGGGAATCTTTTGCTGAGAACTCCTTTTGACCGCTCAAAATCGAGAGCGAGGAGGCTTCTTGTAAAAAAAATTGAGTAGTCAAAACAAATAGGAGTTTGACTAGAAGCGGCATATAACTTCTTAAAAGGTAATCCTTTGAGAAGTTAAAGATCTTTTAGGTGTTCGGCTAAGATGCCGTAAGCACCAATTTGTGGAGAACCCTAAGCTGCTTCATTAAGACAACATTTTAGTATCATTGAATACCTAAAGTTTGTGCTTTCACAAGGTTGTTTCTCTAAAATTTCATGAGAATTCCCACTCCATGGCGCCGATTAAAAGTACACCTATAAAGCATATTGAGATGTCCATACATCTTATAAAAGTACACCTTTTTGGAATGCAACGTTACATCTTTTTACACAAATTCGCTAGGTCAAATTTTGCTTCTTAACCTTGTTTTATAAAATGCATGCTTGAGAACTTAACCTCTTTAAGTTGGATGAACCTTAAACAAATAGTGGTTTGATTCTGTTAGACCTCCACATGCACAAACAGATTAAAGAAAATAATCCCCAATACAACAAAACTAGCAAAACAAATAGTTGATTTAATTAACTAACAAAGATTTATGTTAGTGGTCAGAGATTCACGTTGCTGAAATGGGAGAGGAGCCTATGCAGAAAAAAAAAGTGAAAATGCAGTGAATCTCAAGGATATGTGAATATGAAAAAGGAAGGGTTCAACGTGATGGATATCACTATATGTCAGGTGCACCACAAACTATTGTTCTTCTACGGTTGTGCCATAGAATAGCGGTTTTCTACTAGTCTATGAGGATTCCTGCATTGCAAATACTAATTTATAGCAAAATCTAGAACTACATTTTATTAACCACAATTCCAGAGAATTTTGTACCTAAGTATTCTAGTGATCTAGACATAATTGTTTCTCTTTCATCTTCTAAAGATTCAACGGAAACTCCCACGACTTTAAGACCGATTACAACCTGAAAGCATTAGGAACGACGATAAAAGTCTATTTAGAACGATAGATCGAATGCCTTGCTTTCTAATTTCTATTTTTAAAGGAGAGTTAGTAGGTTTGTGTCACCTCCTCTTTGGTTATTCCCTCTCGATGACCTTCTCCCTTCTGGTTTTTTTGTTGATCTTTTGACAGATTTGCTAATCGGTCTTAAAGTCTCATCTAATTACCACTAATCATTTAAGTAATCAAACAAAGTATAAAAAATAAAAAACATGCACGAATCTTCATGAAACTCAAGTGTCATATGAGTTACAGTAGATGTGAGTTGGTTAAGTCTCATCTAGATGAGCCCTAGACATACCCATTTTTTTAATCACAACATATAAAAAGCAACCTAAATACAGTAGTTTGGAATAATCTAAACCAAATTGATACTTTTCCAAATGAAATCTTATCAAAATCTCAGCCATATCAAATTTTTCCTTTTATTCTTCTACCCATATCCAAATCAAATCAAATCCTACCAAACCATAACTAAATAATAATAAAAAATCCTTTCCTTCCTCTACCTATACTTAAATAATATTCTACGAAAATCTAGAATATATTGGGTGTAAGGTGCATATGGTGGACAAGATTGAGTTTAAATCATTAGAGTACGTATATCTCTGTTGCAACACACGGATAATTAGCTAGTTTTATTACAATTCGCTAGAATTCTATGGAAAATCACCTTGTTGTCCAAACGTGGATTACTTGCATCGAACAAATAGACTCCCCATGACATGACATATAAGCAATAGAAAATTGATAAAAAAATGTGCAAAATTCAGCCTTGTTGCCTTAAACAAATAGTGACTGGTTCAATTGGACCCACTGCTAATCATCACCTCCATGAGCACAAACCATGGATTAATGAACGGCAAACTAAAATAATCCCGATAGGAAGAGAACAAACTAAACAATTGGTTGATTTGATTAATTAATTAACCAGTGCAGCAGCAGCAGCAGCTAGCTAGCTAAAATGCTCCACACAGACACACTCTATGCTTGATCACCATGATGCCAGATGCTTGCATGATTGGTTGCTCAAACGGATGGCTCTCGTTGCTTGCTTACTGCGGGCTTGCGGCGGAGTGGCCGCCGGCCTCGTGGCCGTTGCTGGTGCTGCCTCGGCGGTGCTCGTCCATCTCGGGAGGCTGCCCTTCCTCCTCTTGCTGCTGCTGCTGGTGCTGCTGCTCGCCGCCGGTGGAGCGGCCGCAGGAGTTGAGGCCCGCGAGCATGCCGAGATTCGTGTCGCCCATCCCGCCGGGGAAGCTGCTTCTTGAAATGAACTGCAGCGGCGCCTGCACCGTGTTCCCGGCGCCGAAGGCCCATGCCGGCTGCATCCAGAAGGCGCCGCCGCCGCCGCCTGCGGCGCTGTTCGGCGCCACGGCCCACATTGCTCCCGAAACAGCAGTGGGCGGCGGCGCCGGCCTGGGCTTCTGCGCGGGCTCGCCGCCGCCCTCCTGGTCTTGATGGCGTCCCGTGTCCTTGAACAGGTCGTCTGCCTCCCTATACCGCTTCCTCATGAACTCCCCGGCGCCAGGATCTTGCGGCGCCTCTGGGTGCTGCTGCTGGTGGTGGTGGTGGTGGTGCTGCTGCTGCTGCGGCGGCGGGGGGAGTAGCTGGTGCTGATGGTGGCCATGGAACCCGAGCATGGCGGCCACGTCGTGCTGCGGCTGGTGCTGGAGGTGGTGCTGGAAGGGCGCGGCACGGGAGGAGGCGCCGGGGCGGAGGGAGGCGGCGAGGGTGGAGAAGTTGGCGGGGACGGTGCCGGTGCCGGTGGCGGCGACGATGGCGGGCTCGGCCTGCTGCAGAAGCCACTCGACGGTCTCGCCGTCGGTCTTGTGGCCGAGCTCGCGCGTGAGCTGGAACACCCGCGCCGCGCACAGCGCCGGCATCCGTATCCTCCGCCCGCGCCCGTCCACCTTGGTGTGCCGGTCCTTGGTCGGCCGCTTGGCCACCTTCTTCTCGGACGGCGGCTCGGCCACCGTTATGGACTGGCTGTGGTTGGGCGGCTGCCCTCCCGCCGGGGCAGCCGCGGGCACCATCGCGAGCGAGCCCATGAAGGGCGGCGGCTGCGCGGCAGCTGTAGCCGCGGCCGCAGCGTAGTAGAAGGGGTGGTGGTGCGCGGCGGCCGGCGCGTGGTGGGGGTGGTCCGACGTGCTCCGGCTGCTGTTGGTGCTGGTGCTGGTGCTGCTGGACGGCGCCGCCCCCTGCTGGTCCATGACAAGAGAGGACAGGCAGCTAGGTACAGTCACATGCGACGGACGGCGGCGGCGCCAGTTGGCCGGAGCCGAGGAGGAGGAGGAGGAGGAGAGCGACGCACGTGCGCGCGGCGGTGGGGCGGTGTGGGGCTGGGGTAGCGGCGGGAGGAGAGAGAGGTCAGACTCAGAGGTGGAAGAGGGGGAGAGGTGTGGGGTTGGTAGGTTTGGATTTCGAGTATGACCATCCTAAACCCCAAAAAACCACCATTGTTGGGGCCTACTGCTCCGTAGCCTGCCCACCTAGCTTTCCTCTCTTATATAACCACCCACCCATGGTTTGCCCTGGCATTGCGTTGGGTAGGGCAAGCTTGCAACGCGTCGCGTCGTGTGTGAGGATCACGACCTGGATAATTAATTGCCCAGCTAATTGGGGGTTAAACGTTGCCAAATTTGGGATTCGTGGTGATCGCGAGCTTGCGATTTGTGAATCCAGTTCAGATTTTGAAATGGAAATACATCTGTTTTTTTTAGCATGTAGTTACATCTTTCGCTTTTACGCAAATGGAAATACACCCGTTTCTTAGTGAACGAGAAATGTTGTCCAACTAAACGTTGTTTGGACGGCCGTGGGTGGTTGTAAATTGTAATCCCATCCCTTCACGGATCAAACCCCAGGTACGGCATCCAGAGAAGATATGTTATGATATGGTACATATAGCAAAATTTCTTAAGTATCACCTCCGTTCCGAATTATGAAACTTTTTTGGATATTTCAATAAATGAACTACATACCGATTGAAACGGGCGAACAAACACACTAAAACACATCTGAATATATACATTTGTCCAAAGGAGTATACTATGGTATCATCATAGACAGTGTGTTTTAGTGTGGCTGCGGGAACATCTTATAGCAAGTGCTCGAGTTGCTCACTTGCTGAATTCTCTTTTGCGGTTCAGTTTTTATACAGAGTGAGCTGTGGGCGTGGTGTTTGAGCGTGGAGTCGAGTATAGCAGCTCGAGCCAGGCCGCTCGTGGGACCTTGGAATGATGAACCCGAAGAGCGGAGAAAGCTGGACAGAGTGGAATCCTTTTCCTTTGCGCCTGGACAAAGTCGACGAACGATACAAGCCCCCCCTACTATGCACCCAGCTCCTCCTCGTTCCACCTTTTCTAACGTGGATTATGGAGCATGCATGATAAGCATGGCGCATGCCATTCTTGGCATAGAGAAATACCAAGATGTAGGCAATGGAGCTAATTATATCTATGTCGGAAAATCTGGATGTAGCTCTCATGTTTTTGTTCTCGTACCCATTTCAGTTTGTCCAATCTGTTGTACCTTCTATGTTGAATCAATAATGACATACTTTTTGAAAAAGGGATAGCAAAAACATATATAACGCTAAATATCACTCACCTCGTTCATGAATATAAGATTTCTAGTTTTTTTTTTTTGGAATTGGATGTACAGAGACACGTTTTAGTGTGTTTGTTTGCTAATTTCAGTTCGTATAGTCCATATTAAAATATCCAATGTATCTTATATTTGTAAACGGAGGGAGTAGTGCGTCAAAGTAGTTTAGAAATAAAATGTGAAATTACATTTAGATATAATTGATAAAAGAGAGGATAGATAGTTATTATATTACATGTGTAGACAGTCTTCTTCGTGTGTTATTTGGTACTTTTATGTGGTATTTAATATCTAGCAGCGGTAAAGTCAATTGATTTCAAAAACTCTTCTCGTCATCGTTGATGACGTGTATGGGACTTTATATGACATAGAAAGGTAAAGGTAAATATTCTAATTATTAGAATCTTGTAGTTAAAACTATACATCTACAACGAACATGGGTTGGGGCACAAAATATTGAGCACAGATTCAATATGTGCTTATTTTATAAACCTAGTACATTATATGGAATCACAAGTTAGACACTATGTAAGTTTGTTGTCAACTATCTCTTCTTTATGCTGCCTATTTCACTTACAAGTGGGTGGTATGGTTTATTTTATGGTAATGCTAAAATTTTGACGTCAAATTTTTATCCATAGCAAATTTATTTGTTGTGAAGATGGCAATTTCCTTAAACAAGTATGGAAAATCCTACAAGGATTTGCCATGCTTGCTAACGAAAATTGACATCAAGGATTTGTCATGCTTGTTAAAGAAAATTGCCATTCTCTATGTATGGCTAGTTCCTATTTCTCTGCGTATGTGGTATCAATTCTTTGCTACGCACTAGCACTAGCGCACTACCGTGTCATTATTATAACTACAAAAGACTCTACATGACACATGTTTTCTAGGGCTCAATTGGATGCAGGAATTTTGTAGGAATCGATTCCTCGGGTATTTTTTTCGTGCAAAGACCCTTTGACAAAAGGATTGAGGTTACCTTTTTTTCATGGAACCCATTCATATGCTCTGCACTCCATACCAATCCCAATGTGAGGTCAGGATACATTTTGTTTTCCATTTGAGACTGAAAATGAACTTACATTTTATCTCCTACTTTCTTTCCTCAATAGTTTAATATTCAGGCATTTATTTCCCGTGCGTCATCATGAAAAGACATCTTGAGGAAATTTTGTGTTTTACAATCTTCTAGGACCTCTTTGGTTCGCAGAATTCGAAGAGCACAAGAATAGAAAAAACATAGGATTAAAACGTCATGTCATATACTTTTTCCGTAAACTAATATAAAAGCATCTAAAACACATGAATAATATAAGTTGTTTGGTTTCACCACCGGAAAAACGCAGGGACTCTCGCAAAGGATTAGATGCATGTCATGTAATTTTCTTAGAAGAAAGAAAATTTCTATGTGGTTAGACTTAAATGGTGAATTTGTTTTCCAATTGTATGCAATCAATAATTCATATGATGGTTTTCATTGTTACTCCGTAGTACTAGCCAAGCAAGCTCTATAGAAGGAATGAAATTCTCTTGCAACAAGGCAGAGCGAGCGGTCTCTTGTTTCAAACTCGGGCCACGTAGAATCCGCGGGTAGAAGGTAGGGTGGTAGCGAAGCGGAGGGGGACATCGCAGGTGCGCGGTGTCAGAGGGGGGAGCATCTAATGCTGCTGACAGCTCATCCCAACAGCACCAACTACAGGTCTCTTCACTCATACTCGCACACTCACTCCCACACACACACGCATACACATACATGCACTCTCTCTCTCTCATCACGGAGCAGAGAGAGAGAAAGGACTGCCTAGCTACAGTGCCACCCCATGTCCTGACCAGAGCTAGATGGAGAGGGGAGAAGGTCATTAGCTATAGCTACAGCGCTTGCTAGTTGCTGCTCATGTCCTCTCTACAATCATCGAGCACCGGAGTAGCATCATAGGTTGATCACGGAACGATGCTCGGCCCTAGGTTAGATAGCAGCTAAGCTAAGCTTAGCTAATAGCCAGTCGTCGTGTCTCCTGCTCGAGTGCTACCGCGCGCCCAATAAACGATAAACAAGGACCACCCATAGCTTGGTGTTTGCTCTTGGATCGACGTGCGTGCAGCTGGCTAATCTCCAACATCTTTGTTTTTTAGCCGCTCATTTTTACTGATAATCCAATGCCTTCCTAGACTATTAATTAATCAGCTCATGTTCTGATGGTGAGGATAAGATTATCTCCAGTCCAGATGGACGTACTTGATAAGATAGAAACCAGAGCAGCGATCGAGTTCAACCTTACGTGGACGTTCTTCTTCTTTTCAATGATTTATACGTCGACCCCTTTGAGATTTGTCCGCTTACCCTGCCCGGCCCGACTCCATTTTTGGAACATATGACATTATGGAAAAAGAGAACGAAAGAGTTTCAGAGGATTTCAATCCGATTACATACTTATATTTTTCTTTTAAAAAAGAAGAAGACCCTGGCCTCTATTATCATCATGATGCACACAACCATCTTTATATATTATATTAAAACAATGAATAGATTTGACTAATCCACAATGTCAACTAATATAACCAAAGGAAAAAAACACAACTAGAATAACAATATCACATGATTTAACCACATAATTTATCAGTGACATGCTAGCCAAACAGATTGAATAACGCATATGCAACCATCTTCATACGGTTGCACACAAAGGCCATGAGCTCTACAGTGTCCTCACGCTGAAGTGATGACCACATATTGATCGAGGCCATGGTTGTGGAGATAACATGCAAAATGTTTATAGAGCAAGACCTCTTAAAAAACACCATTCCCTTAAATGTTTATAGAGCAACTCCAAATTGCTTAAAATAACACACAAGCCCCTACACAGATAGAACCCTTAAGCTTTTTGTTGATACCGATCAACGAGTTTCCAGAAAAATTGGGATACTTGTTGAGGGTGACAAATTATATGTAACATGATCCATGCGCCAAATCACAACCCCACGAAAGGACAGGAAATAAAAATATGTTCAATTATTTTATCCTCATCACAACAAGGACACTTCTTACACACGTTCCAGTTTCATTTAGCCAAATTATCTTTGGTGGGGATCACCTCCCTCTAAAGAAACCTCATTTTTTAATCTTTAAAGGTACTTTAATTTTTCAAATACACTTTTTACACACCACAAGCCCTCTCTTGACAATATGTGCACATATATACTTGACAATAACCACCTTCTTGGTATTTAGTCTCCATCTATAAACATCACACACCTGAGATAAGTTTTACCAAGATCAACCTATGAACTAAATGGAGCCACGATTTATCGTAATCAAGTCCCTCCTGAATTGAATTTCGAGAAGGGTTGAACCAAGTGCCGATTGAACTATATCACCTTTCTTTCGCACTATATTGTAAAGTGATGGGTACTGAAAGAAACTTGTCCCCTAGCTAGGTTTCTTCCTAGAAACTCGTGGACTTGTCGTCACCAACTTGAAATGAACCTCTCATAAAAAAGAAGACTTGACCTACATCAAGCCCATCCCAAATGGAGAGGCTGGTGGTTTGTCTTCTGCCTGAGGTCATGTCTTGAAATATAAGTATTTACTATGTAAGAGCTCTAGCAACACACCCTCCTCATTTTGTAGCTTGAATATCCATTTTCTAAGCAAGCCCCTATTTTTAAGTTCCAAGTTTTTGATATCCAACCCACCTTAGTTCTTAGGCCTACATAAGATATTCCATTTCCCTAGTCAATCATTTTTGTTTGTGCTCATCACATTGCCTGAAAAACCTAGACCGATAGAAATCAATCTCTTTATACCCTTTCGGGTAAAAATACAACATAAACATGGGAAAACTTGTGAGGACCACACTGATAAGAGTTAATCGTGCCCCATATGACATGAGTTACCCTTCCAACAACTCAGTATTTTTAAATGATCTTAAATAATTCCCATGCTTCGTTAGTGAGCATAAAATGATAAATGTGACCAAGATAATAAACGGGAGCACCCACTTCACACTCAAATAACTGCCTATATTGATTTTCAGATTATTTTGATCTACCAAAGCAAAAAAAAACTCACTATTATGAAAGTTTATCTTGAGGCAAGAAAGCTACTAAAAAGATCGAGTATGAATTTCATATTTGTTGCCTCCTGCAAATTATTCTCTGTAAAAATAACTTTATTGCCAGGATATTAAAGAATAGACAAGCCTCCCTGCACCAAGTGCGTGACGAGCCCACTGATCTAGCCATCCTCCTCAGCCCTTGCTACGAGGATGTCCAAAAGACCGGGGATGATATTGAAAAGGACAGGAGACGTGGGATCACCTTATCTTAAACAATTCACGATCTGGGAATTATGACCAATATCATCATTTGCCTTGATGCCGATGCTCCCACCCTGGACAAGAAATTCAACCTGTTGATGCAAATCCGATAACATAATTCCTATAACATTTTCTTTTTATCTTTTTAGGAAATTCCTAGAATGTTTTTGTGTTGCTATCTTGGGATTCCTCTTGCTGCTGATGTCCATTGAGGTAGTAAGAGGTGGTGGAAACCCAAATATCAACATCAAAAGTATAATTTATAGAGTTATTTTTGTTACAGTTATGTTTGATTTGTGTATTATTTATTGATGACATCTTGATATTGAGGGCGGCATCACACTAAATGAAGACTCATCGCTCTATCCCCATGGCACTATCGACCTATGAAAGAGAAGAGATAAGAACATCTCTAGCAATCCCTCAAAAGTCATATTTGGTCCAAGATTTTGTTGCGCTATCTAGCCCATACCAATAACTTCAAATCCTCAAAATTACAACTTTTCACTATCAAAATACTACTAATCTAGCCATTATGGAACCAACATGGGCAAGCCTCGACAAATTTTGGCAATCGACCAACCTCCTGTCAGCGTCGCAACTGCATTGCACCATCGACCAGTCCTAAGCTACGAAATCCATCTAAGCTACCCTCACATAGCCTCGTCGTCCTCCTCCATCTTCTCATGCCTTACCTGCCAAAACTAAGAGGGTTCATTGTCATCGCCGTCACCCATGCAAAGCTCGCTCGGTCGTTGATGACCATCCCCAATGTCAGGATCCGTCTCTGTCGCCCTCCCCAACCTTCTTCACCCTCACCGGTGCCAAAATCAACCAGTTTCGACATTATGGCCACCACCCATGCAAAGGTCGCATTTGTCGTTGCCGAGAACGATGAGGTTGGGAATTAAGTCGCCGGAGTTAGAACATGATGTCGGAGCCATGTCCGGGATTCAAGCATCTTTACTATCGCCATGGTCGAGCTCTCCGCCTTTCTCGTTGGCTCAGTCATGTGTGTAACATCCCGGAGCTTTCCACTAATTAAAAAATGATTTCATTAATTAATAATAAACTTGAATGTTTATTTCGTCATTTAATTAAATAGTGAGCAAACATTACATCTCAAGTACACCCATTAATGTTGAAACCTATATTATTCAAGTGATGGCACTCGAAGAACACATAAGAGAAACCTTCTGGAACGCTCCAAAAACTTGAAAAGGGGGTAGGTATGTGATACAGTAAGTAAACTAACTCCAAAAATTCCATAAAAATATTTTATGTTGGTTTTAGTATTTTAGAAAAAGTACAAAAATTAAAATGAGTGAGGGGGATCCACGAGGGATTCACAAGCCAACAGGATGCGACCACCCCTCGGTGTGCTCTGATGGCTTGGGAGCACTTCGTGTGCCTCCCGAACTCCATTTTTTCCCGGACTCGTATTATGACCTCGAAAAATTAATTATATATACTACTGTATATTTTTATCACCGCATCACAAGTTTCTCCTCTGTTCTTTTTCTGGGTTGTTTTTCTGACAGATCTATGATGTCGTCAAGCTCCTCCAAGGACAAGTTCTATGAGAAGGTCATCAACTCCTACCTTTCGGAGGTGATAAAACACCCTCAAGCCATTTAGATACATGAGGGGGTGCTTCACATCCGGGATGTTCAAGGACCAAAGAAGGAGGGAAGCGCGAAGGCCAGGCTTGCAGTAGTGGAACAAGAGATCTTCAAGTGTGAGGGGATGGTGGAGCGTGGAGTGAGCGCCCATCACTCAATGATCATGGATTTTATTCGTGAACACAAGATGGACAACAAGGAGATCGAGGAGATGATCTTCAAACTCCATGACAAGCTCCAAGACCTTCAGGCTCAAATTTATGATCTGCAAAATCAAAACTGTGAGTATGAATGTCGTTTCAAGAGGATGCGCATAGCTACAGATTTCAGGATCCTGGCGACCAGCTCTTCCTTCTTCAACGGGGAACCTATGCCATGGAGGACGGGGGACAAGCCCACCACATCATCACCACCACCACCCAAGAAGGACACTTGAGTACATGGGTATGGGCACCACCCTTAGCTTGTTCCAAGCTTGGGGGAGGTGCCCCGATATCTTATCACCATCACTTTTACATCATTATCTATCTTAGTTTGATCCTTCGTTATTTTGTGATCTAGAAGAATAAAAGTTTAATATCTTTTTTGCTTAGAATGTTTGCTTTGCGATCTATCTATCCATGTAACCTAGTGTGAGAGTTATATAATAAAGATTAGTTTTGAGTTTGCCTGCTTTACTCTCATGCATCAATCATAGCAATGAAATAAGAGAAATAGAAAAATCATAAGCTAATCCCATGGGGAGTAATGACTTCACATAGAGAGAAGTATGTTAATAAAAGTTGTTCGGAGTTAAAAAACATAGCATTAGTCATTGATACGATCTATGCAAAATTATGAAATAGGAGAGGAGATTCACATAAAAATACACTATCTTGGACATCTTTTATGATTGTGAGCCCCCATCAAATATTATATAATGATCGATAGTTGATGTTGGACAAGGAAGACAATGTAATGATTTATGTTTGTTTAAATTCACATAGAAGTTATATTGTCATGGATCCTCTAACATGTGGTGCTTTCTTAGGATCTTTTGCTAGCCCCAAAATTCGAACTAAGTAGAGATACTACGTGTGCATCTATATCCCTTATACCCATTTTGTTGCCATGAGAGTCCACCATACCTACCTATGGATTGAATAAGATCCTTCAAGTAAGTTTTCATCGGTGCACAAAGCAATAAAAATTTCTCCTAAATATGTATGATCTTTTATTGTAAGGGAAAATAAGCTTTGTACGATCTTGTGATGGCAAAGAAATAAAAGTGACACACTACATAATAAAGGTTGCTATCATAAGGGGAAATATAAAGTGATGTTTCTTTACAGTAAGAGCTTGCAAATCCTAAATTAAAAGTGCATGAAAAATCTCTGCTATGTGTGAGTCAATAATGTTTATCCCTATTCTAATCTATAAATTCTTTAGTTGGCAAGCATCATGTGTTGGGGTAAGATCCAGACATATATATATATATATCTAGTTGGATGTAGGTGATCATGAGTCATTATTGTTGACATTATCCTTGAGATAAATAAGTTTGAAGGCGAAAACAATTAAGCCCCTATCTTCCTATGTGTCCAATGGAAACGTTTGCTCCAAAAATATGTATTGAGTGTCAGCAATCATGGAAGACTAAACTATAGTTGAGCATGTGAACTTGATAAAATGAAAGTTCTTCCATAGACTCTTCTGTGAAATATGTTGGATTGTGATTTTCTCAATGACTAAGAACATAGTTTGTTGATTGTCAATAATTTATGCTTCATACTTTAATGTCGTGGATAGATTGTTACATGTTTATGAGAAGTCATATGATAAAACATGATGCTATGTTAATATTCATGATGCTCTCATGTCCATATTTTGTTTTTGTCGACACCTCTCTCTCTAACTATGTTGTTATTATTGCCGAGTTTAGATTTCGCTTGAGGACAAGCGAGGTTTAAGCTTGGGGGAGTTGATACGTCTATTTTGCATCATGATTTCTTATTAATATGTATACTATTCCTGGTCATTATTCCACTTTATGATACAATTCTTATGCCTTTTCTCTCTGAATTTACAAGGTGCATCACAAAGAGGGAAATTAACGAAAACTACAATTTTGGACTTGAACCAAGAAAAAAGGCTAAAAAGTCTGTGGACTCCAAATGACTTGAAACTTGACGATGATTTTTTGTGGAATACATCTGAATTTATGGAGCAAAGAAGTACTCTAGGGGGCTACCTATTGGTGCCAAGCCAACAGGGCACGCCCTGATGGCTTGGGGCCACCTCCCAGGTCCTACGCCCCACCTCTTTGGCTATATTATGGGTTTTGACCTTGAAAAAGATAAGAAGATACTCTCGGGAGGAAGCCTGTGATGACGCACAAGTATAGGGGATCTATCCTAGTCCTTTCGATAAGTAAGAGTGTCGAACCCAACGAGGAGCAGAAGGATCTGACAAGTGGTTTTCAGCAAGGTAATATCTACAAGCACTGAAATTATCGGTAACAAGTAGTTGTGTGGTGAGATGATTCGTAGCAAGTAGCAAGTAACAAAAGTAGCAACGGTGTAGCAAAGTGGCACAATCCCTTTTGTAGCAAGGGACAAGCCTGGACAAAGTCTTATAGGAGGTAAAACGCTCCCGAGGACACACGGGAATTTCTGTCATGCTAGTTTTCATCATGTTCATATGATTCACGTTTGTTACTTTGATAGTTTGATATGCGGGTGGACCGGCGCTTGGGTACTACCCTTACTTGGACAAGCATCCCACTTATGATTAACCCGTCTCGCAAGCATCCGCAACTACGAAAGAAATACTAAGACAAAGTCTAACCATAGCATTAAACTAGTGGATCCAAATCAGCCCCTTACGAAGCAACGCATAAACTAGGGTTTAAGCTTCTGTCACTCTAGCAACCCATCATCTACTTACTACTTCCCAATGCCTTCCTCTAGGCCCAAATAATGGTGAAGTGTTATGTAGTCGACGTTCACATAACACCACTAGAGGAAAAACAACATACAACACATCAAAATATCGAACGAATACCAAATTCACATGACTACTTATAGCATGACTTATCCCATGTCCTCACGAACAAAAGTAACTACTCACAAAGCATAATCATATTAACACTACTACAAAGAGTAATTAACACTACTAGCAACCTTACAAGTACCAATCGGAGTCGCGAGACGGAGATTGGTTACAAGTGATGAACTAGGGTTTGGAGATGAGATGGTGCTGATGAAGATGTTGATGGTGATGAGTCCCCTCCGATGAGAGGAGTGTTGGTGATGACGATGGCGACGATTTCCCCCTCCGGGAGGGAAGTTTCCCCGGCAGGATCGTCCTGCCGGAGCTCTAGATTGGTTGTGCTCAAGTTTCGCCTCGTGGCGGCGGCGAATCCTCCGAAAATCCTCCTCCTGATTTTTTTCAGACCGAAACCCTTCTTGTAGCAAAAGAGGGGGCCAGTGGGCTAGCAGGGAGCTCACAAGCCCCCTAGGCGCGACCAGGGGGGTGGCCACGCCTAGCAGGCTTGTGGCCACGTGCTGGCGCCCCTCTGGCACTTCTTCGGCCTAGTATTTTTATAAATTCCAAAAAAATCCACGTTGATTTTCACGGCTTTTGGAGTTGCGCAGAATAGGCATCTCAAACTTGCTCCCTTTTCAGGCCAGAATTCCAGCTGTCGGCATTCTCCCTCTTCATGTAAACCTTGCAAAATAAGAGAGAAAAGGCATAAGGATTGTATCGTGAAGTGTAATAACAGCCCCAAAAGTGATAAATATCAACATGAAAGCATGATGCAAAATGGACGTATCAACTCCCCCAAGCTTAGACCTCGCTTGTCCTCAAGCGAAAGCCGAGATCAATAAATATGCCCACATGTTTAGGGAGAGAGGTGTCGACAAAACAAGATACGAACATGCATGCATCATGATCATTGTCAGAACAACAATACCAACCTATAATCTCTCATGCTAAAGTGATAATTCCTTCACAAAGTAAAGCATGGATCAAGAACCTTACCGAGAATTAACAACCGATAGCCTTTAGTCATTGAAGCAATTGCAATTTATCACAACATTGGAAAGAGTCAAATAAGAGCTTGTAAAGAAAATCCACATACTCAATCATATTTTCGTTCTCTACAATTTCTACAACTCATGTGGTACTCATGAGATCAAAGTTTCAGTTGGACACAGAGAAAGATAGGGGCTTACAGTTTCGCCTCCCAACCATTTACCTCAAGGGTAATGTCAACAATAATAATTCATGAATACTTACCTCCAAGTCAACATATGAATATAGATCTTTCCCTAGCATATGACGTTAGCCAAGATAAAGGTGAAATAAGGAATTGGTGAAGATCACCATGACTCTTTCAAGGGAAAAAAGTAAAGGTACAAGAAATACCCTTCGCAGAGGGAAGCAGAGGTTGTCATGCGTTTTCGAGGTTTGGATGCGTGTCCTCTTAGTGTGGAGGAACGTCACTTTATATTGCCCCCTGTGATAAAGAACTTTATTATGCATTCTGTCGCTTTTATGTCTTCCTCATGACAAGTTGGTACAAAGCTTATTTTCCACACACTAATAGATCATACATATTTAGGGAGCAATTTTTATTGCTTGCACCGATGACAACTTACTTGAGCGATCTTATTCAATCCATAGGTAGGTATGGTGGACTCTCATGGCAAAACTGGGTTGAAGGTTTATGGATGCACAAGTAGTATCTCTACTTGGTGCGGGAGTTTTGGCTAGTATGAGGTGGAAGCAATCGTCACATGCTAAGGGATCTCTAATCATATAACATTGTTGGGAACCAAGCAAACACAATTCATTATGTTGTCTTCGTTGTCCAACATCTACTTCTAAGCATGCAATAGTTTAGCGAGTGTTCACAATCATAGATGGTGTTAAAGATGATATATTTATATGTGAACCTCTCCTTCTTTATCACTTCCTATTAATTGCAACAATGACCAAGGTCTACGTTTGTCTACCCTCAACAAGTTTCAATCATCATTCTTTTTGTATGTGAAGCCATCACTTCCCATAAGATCATTGCATGATCTTTCATGCTTTTGTTCTTTCCTCAATCTTTTCATCATGGCATGAGGCAAGGCCCTTCAACTAAGACACTCTTTATTATATGGCTCACAAGCTCGAATACATCGGGGGTGACACAAAGCAAAACTCAAGCCTAAAACACTAAGACCTTTATTCTACTAGAGAAAGAGAAAACTGAAAAGTAACAAACTAAAACAAAGGTAAAGGCAAAATATGTGATGGTGATACGATACCGGGGCAACTCCCCCAAGCTTGGCTCAAGCCAAGGGGATTGCCCATACCCATGCTTAGTTGTCTTCCTTTGGATGTGATGGTGGTGGATTTGTTGCAACATGGGTTTGATCCTCTGTCTTCCAAGGCATATGTGCTCCATCATGGAAAGATGAACGAGTCTCTGGAATCCTCAAATCTGCAGCCAACCGTATTGATTTAAATCTATACTCATACTCACAGTTTTGGTTCTGCAGGTCATAGATCTGGGCCTGGAGGTGATCAATCCTGTCATAGAGCCTGGAGAGGTGCTTCCCAATGTCATTGGCATCGATCCTGTGCTTGCTGGTGAACTCCGTGATCATCATGTGGTTGGCTTTGAGTCCACGCTCCACCATCCCTTGGCACTTGAAGACCTGTTGCTCCATTGCTTCGAGCCTCGCCTCCATGCTTCCGGTCTTCTTGGGCCCCTCAACATCACGGATGTGCAACATCCCCTCACGCATCTCGATAGATTGAGGGTGTTGCAGCACTCCCGAGAGGTAGGGATTGATGACCTTCTCGAAGATCTTGTCCTTCAGGGCTTTTGGGGACGTCATAGCGATCTAGATCTGCAACAGAAACAGGCTCGAAACGAAAGCAGAGGAAATTTGCGTGATACAAGGGTCAGACCTTTCGAGAGAATATATAATGATTTTTTCCAGACCAGAAGGAGTACTCCGCATGAAAACGGAGTCCGGGAGGCACACGAGGTGGCCACAAGCCCCCAGGCGCGGCCAGGGGGGTGGCTCGCGCCTGGCAGGCTTGTCGCCTCCTTGTGCGCTTTCCGGACTACTTCAAATTGTTTTATTTTTTAAAATATTCCAAAGCGAAGAAAAATTCCTACTCGAAAATTTTTGGAGTATGTTTTCTTACCGAATCACATACCTCTTCGTTTTTGGAGTCTGAAACAGGGTGATAAATATCCCTTAGGTATTCTTCCGGAGTTATGGTATTGATAATATTGCTTTCAAAATTTATGGAGTACTTGAGATATAATGCTTGATTCTCTGCCCATTTACCACTCTCGGACAATTACCTTCCGTGTTGTTGATCTTGATAGCACCGGAACGATATACTTCCTCAAGAATGTAAGGACCTTCCCATTTAGAGAGAAGCTTGCCTGCAAAAAATCTTAAACGAGAAATATACAACAAGACATAATCACCTACATTGAACTCATGCTTTTGAATCCTTTTATCATGCCACCTCTTAACCTTTTCTTTGAACAACTTGGCATTCTCATATGCCCGAGTTCTCCATTCATCAAGTGAGCTAATATCAAATAGCCTCTTCTCACCAGCAAGTTTGAAATCAAAGTTGAGTTCTTTGATTGCCCAATAATCCTTATGCTCTAGCTCAAGAGGTAAATGACATGCTTTACCATACATCATTTTGTACGAAGACATGCCCATGGGATTCTTATAGGCAGTTCTATAAGCCCACAATGCATCATCGAGCTTCTTAGACCAATTCTTTCTAGACCCGTTGACAGTCTTTTGCAGAATTAGTTTAATCTCTCTGTTGCTTAGCTCTACTTGACCACTGGACTGAGGGTGATAGGGAGATGCAATTCTATGGTTGACATCGTACTTAGCAAGCGTTTTACGGAAAGCACCATGAATGAAATGTGAACCACCGTCGGTCATTAGATATCTAGGGACTCCAAATCTAGGGAAAATAACTTCTTTAAGCATCCTGATAGAGGTGTTGTGATCAGCACTACTAGTGGGGATAACTTCTACCCACTTAGTGACGTAATCAACAACAACTAGGATATGAGTATACCCGTTGAATTTTGGAAAAGGTCCCATATAATCAAAGCCCGACACATCAAATGGTTCAATGACAAGTGAATAGTTCATAGGCATTTCCTGATGTTTACTGATATTACCTATTCTTTGACATTCGTCACAAAACAAGACAAACTTACGGGCATCCTTGAAGAGAGTGGGCCAATAGAAACCTGATTGTAATACCTTGTGTGCAGTTCTATCTCCCGCATGGCGTCCTCCGTAGGCCTCGGAGTGACACTTCTGTAGGATCTGTCCCAGTTCATGTTCAGGTACACAACGTCTAATAACACCATCTACTCCTTCCTTATAAAGGTGAGGATCATCCCAAAAGTAATGTCTCAAATCAAAGAAGAATTTCTTCTTTTGCTGGTATGTGAAACTAGGTGGTATATATTTGGCAACGATATAGTTTGCATAATCAGCATACCACGGTGCACTACGTGAAGTATTGATGACATTCAGTTGCTCATCAGGAAAGCTATCATCAATAGGGTGTGGGTCATCAAGAACATTCTCCAACCTAAACAAGTTATCTGCCACTCGGTTATCAACACCCTTTTTGTCGACAACATGCAAATCAAATTCTTGTAGCAAGAGAACCCATCTGATAAGTCTAGGTTTAGCGTCTTTCTTCTCCATGAGGTACTCAATAGCAGCGTGATCAGTGTGAATAGTGACTTTGGAATCAACTATGTAAGACCTGAACTTTTCACATGCAAACACGACTGCTAAAAATTCCTTTTCTGTAGTAGCATAGTTTCTTTGGGCACTGTCTAGAGTTTTACTAGCATAGTGAATAACATTCAACTTCGTATCAACTCTTTGCCCTAGAACAACACCAACAACATAATCGCTAGCATCACACATGATTTCAAAAGGTAAGTTCCAATCAGGTGGTTGAACAATAGGTGCAGTTATCAAGGCCTTCTTAAGTATTTCGAAGGCTTCCTCACAATCATCGTCAAAAACAAAAGGAATATCCTTTTGCAAGAGATTGGTAAGAGGCCTAGAAATCTTAGAGAAGTCTTTAATGAACCTCCTATAGAAACCAGCATGACCAAGGAAACTTCTTATACCTTTGATATCTGTGGGGTATGGCATTTTCTCGATTGCATCAGCCTTAACCTTATCGACTTCAATACCTCTTTCAGAAATTTTATGTCCTAAGACGATGCCTTCATTAACCATAAAGTGGCACTTCTCCCAATTCAAGACAAGATTGTTGTCTTTACATCTCTGCAAGACTCGATCAAGGTTGCTGAGGCAATCGTCAAAAGAAGACCCGTAAATGGAGAAGTCATCCATGAAAACCTCAACAATCTTTTCACAAAAGTCAGAGAATATAGCCATCATACATCTTTGAAAGGTGGCAGGTGCATTACATAAGCCAAAAGGCATACGTCTGTAAGCAAAGGTACCGAAAGGGCAGGCGAAAGTGGTTTTCTCCTGATCAGATTGTGCAATAGGTATTTGGGAGAAACCAGAATAACCATCTAGAAAGCAGAAGTGTGTGTGTTTAGACAGTCTTTCTAGCATTTGTTTGATAAAATGCAAAGCGTAATGATCTTTCCTAGTGGATTTATTTAATTTCCTAAAATCGATCACCATCCTATAGCCAGTAATAATCCTCTGTGGGATCAATTCATCCTTATCATTAGGGACAACGGTAATACCTCCCTTCTTAGGGACGCAATGCACCGGACTCACCCAATCACTATGAGCAACAGGATAGATAGTACCTGCTTCCAAGAGCTTTAGTATTTCTTTTCTTACTACCTCTTCCATCTTAGGATTTAATCTCCTTTGATGATCAGCAACTGCTTGGAATCAGGATCAGTTTTAATCTTGTGCTGGCATAGAGTGGGACTAATGCCCTTAAGATCATCAAGAGTATATCCAATAGCAGCACGGTGCTTCCTCAGAGTTTTTAGTAACTTCTTTTCTTCATGCTCTGAGAGGCTAGCACTAATAATAACAGGATATATCTCTTTTTCATCAAGATAAGCATACTTAAGAGTATCTGGCAAGTGTTTAAGCTCGAACACAGGATCACCCTTTGGTGGGGGTGGATCCCCAAGCAATTCAACACGCAAATTATTCTTAAGGATAGGATATTGTTCTAAGACAACCCTATCTATCTCATCTCTCTCATCCATATGCATATCATTTTCATGCTCAAGCAAGTATTGCTCTAAGGGATCAGTAGGAGTCACGACAGTAGAAGCTAAGGCAATAGATTCATCCTTACTGGGCAACTCTTTTTCATGAGGTTGTCTACCAAACTTGGAGAAATTGAACTCGTGTGACACACCTTCAAAGCCAACAGTGACAGTTTGCTTCTCACAGTCAATATGAGCATTGACGGTATTGAGAAAAGGTCTGCCAAATATGATGGGACAAAAGCTATCTTGGGTGGTAGCAAGAACGAGGAAATCAGCAGGATACTTCATTTTACCACACAAGACTTCAACATCCCTAACAATTCCCAGAGGGCAGATAATATCTCTATTGGCAAGCTGAATAGTGACATCAATAGGTTCTATCTCAATAGGTGCAATATTGTATTTGATTTCATCGTATAAGGATTGAGGTATTGCACTAACACTAGCACCCACATCACATAAACCATGATAAAAATGATCTCCTATCTTAACAAAAACAATAGGCGTGCCAACAACAGGCCTATGTTTGTCTCTAGCGTGTGGTTTAGCAATTCTAGCAGCATCTTCAAAGAAGTGAATGTCATGGCCATCAACATTATCGGACAGGAGATCTTTGATAATAGCAATGCTAGGTTCAACTCTAATTTTCTCAGGGGTGTAGGTGTTCTAATGTAGCCTCTACGTATCACAGTTGAAGCTTTAGAATGATCCTTTATCCTAACAGGGAAAGGTGGTTTCTCAATGTAAGCACTGGGAACAACAGTATCATTATAGGCAATGACTCTCTCTTCAACTGGATTAGGTTTAACTACATTGACTTCTAAGGGAGGATGATATTTAAACCACTTCTCTTTGGGGAGATCAATATGAGCAGCAAATGATTCACACAATGAAGCTACTATCTCAGAGTCAAGTCCATACTTAGCGCTAAAGTCACAAAAAGTATTCGTTTCAACAAAGGATTTAACGCAATCAAACTTGAAATTCATACATGACTCCTTACCTTCTTCAAGCTCCCAATCTTCAGAGTTGCATTTAATTCTTTCCAATAAGTTCCATTTGAAGTCAATATCTCTCTTCATAAAAGAACCGGTACAATAAGTGTCAAGCATGGTGCGATCATCATGAGAAAGCCGAGCATAGAAGTTCTGAATGATAATTTCTCTCGAGAGCTCATGGTTGGGGCATGAATATAATATTGATTTAAGCCTACCCCAAGCTTGAGCGATGCTTTCTCTGTCACGAGGCCAAAAAATATAAATATAATTCCGATCACGATGTACTAAATGCATATGATAAAACTTTTGATGAAATTCCAATTTCAACCGATTGTAGTTCCATGATCCAGTATGATCACATAGCCTATACCATGTAAACAACTTATCCCTCAAAGATAAGGGAAAGACCTTCTTCTTAACCTCATCCTCGGGCAAACCTGCAAGCTTAAATAAACCACAAACTTCATCTACTTAGATTAGATGCAAGTCTGGATATGATGTTCCATCTCCTGTAAAAGGATTAGCCAGCAGTTTCTCAAGCATACCCGAAGGAAATTCATATCAAATATTCTCAGTAGGTGCAGCAAGTTGAGGAGCAACTCTTTGTGCTTACGTTCGAGGTGAAGATACCCCGAACAAGCCCCTCAAAGGATTAGTTTCCATAGTTACAAGTGACAATAAATTTCAGCACACTATATGAATGTTTCCTTACCAATTTCCACTTACCAAAGGCGCTTCACTCCCTGGCAACGGTGCCAGAAAAGAGTCTTGATGACCCACAAGTATAGGGGATCTATCTTAGTCCTTTCGATAAGTAAGAGTGTCGAACCCAACGAGGAGCAGAAGGATCTGACAAGTGGTTTTTAGCAAGGTAATATCTGCAAGCACTGAAATTATCGGTAACAAGTAGTTGTGTGGTGAGATGATTCGTAGCAAGTAGCAAGTAACAAAAGTAGAAACGGTGCAGCAAAGTGGCCCAATCCCTTTTGTAGCAAGGGACAAGCCTAGACAAAGTCTTATAGGAGGTAAAACGCTCCCGAGGACACACGGGAATTTCTGTCATGCTAGTTTTCATCATGTTCATATGATTCGCGTTCGTTACTTTGATAATTTGATATGTGGGTGGACCGGCGCTTGGGTACTGCCCTTACTTGGACAAGCATCCCACTTATGATTAACCCCTCTCATCATCATCCGCAACTACGAAAGAAGAATTAAGACAATGTCTAACCATAGCATTAAACTAGTGGATCCAAATCAACCCCTTATGAAGCAACGCATAAAGTAGGGTTTAAGCTTCTGTCACTCTAGCAACCCATCATCTACTTACTACTTACCAATGCCTTCCTCTAGGCCCAAATAATAGTGAAGTGTTATGTAGTCGACGTTCACATAACACCACTAGAGGAAAAACAACATACAACACATCAAAATATCGAACGAATACCAAATTCACATGACTACTTATAGCATGACTTATCCCATGTCCTCAGGAACAAAAGTAACTACTCACAAAGCATAATCATATTAATGACCAGAGAGTTAATGAATAGCATCAAAGATATGAACATAAACTCTTCCACCAAGTAATCCAACTAGCATCAACTACAAAGAGTAATTAACACTACTTGCAACCTTACAAGTACCAATCGGAGTCGCGAGACGGAGATTGGTTACAAGTGATGAACTAGAGTTTGGAGATGAGATGGTGCAGGTGAAGATGTTGATGGTGATGAGTCCCCTCCAATGAGAGGAGTGTTGGTGATGACGATGGCGACGATTTCCCCCTCCGGGAGGGAAGTTTCCCCAGCAGGATCGTCCTGCCGGAGCTCTAGATTGGTTCTGCTCAAGTTCCGCCTCGTGGCGGCGGCGAATCCTCCAAAAAGCCTCCTCTTGATTTTTTTCAGACCGAAACCCTTCTTGTAGCAAAAGAGGGGGGCTAGTGGGCCAGCAGGGAGCTCACAAGCCCCCTAGGCACGACCAGGGGGGTGGTCGCGCCTAGCAGGCTTGTGGCCATCTGCTAGCGCCCCTCTGGCACTTCTTCGGCCCAGTATTTTTTATAAATCCCGAAAAAAATCCACGTTGATTTTCACGGCTTTTGGAGTTGCGCAGAATAGGCATCTCAAACTTGCTCCCTTTTCAGGCCAGAATTCCAGGTGCCGGCATTCTCCCTCTTCATGTAAACCTTGCAAAATAAGAGAGGAAAGGCATAAGGATTGTACCGTGAAGTGTAATAACAGCCCAAAAAGCGATAAATATCAACATGAAAGCATGATGCAAAATGGACGTATCAGCCCGCCATCTTGAGGCGGAAACCTTGGCAGAGACCCTTTTGTTCTTCGGCAGAGTCATTCTGTCGGGGAAACTTCCCTATGGGAGGGGGAAATCGAAGCTATCGTGATCACCATATTTCATGTCAAACCCTAGTTAATCTCTTGTATTCAATCTTTGTCTCAAAACCTCAGACTCGTACCTATGGGTTGCTAATAGTGTTGATTACATATTGTAGTTGATGCTAGTTGGTTTACTTCGTGGAAGATAATATGTTCAAATCCTTATTCATAATTATCATATCTCTGATCTTTAACATGGTGATTATTTGTGAGTAGTTACTTTTGTTCCCGAGGACATCAGAGAAGTCTTGTTATAAGTAATCATGTGAAATTGGTATTCGTTCGATATTTTGATGATATGTATGTTGTTGCTTCCTTTAGTGGTGTCATGTGAACATCGACTACATGACACTTCATGATACTTGGGCCTAAGGGAAGGCATTGTGGAGTAATATGTAGATGATGGGTGGCTAGAGTGACAGAAGCTTAAACCCTAGTTTATGCATTATTTCATAAGGGCCTGATTTGGATCCACATATTTCATGCTATGGTTACATTTATCTTAATTCGTCTTTCGTAGTTGCGGATAATTGCGAGAGGGGGTAATCATAAGTAGGTTGCTTTTTCAAGTAAGAATAAGACCTAAGCACCGGTCCACCCACATATAAAGTTATCAAAGTAACGAACGTGAATCAACTCAACGAGATGAACATGACTAGACAGAAATGCCCATGTGTCCATGGGAGCGCTTTCCTTTATATAAGAGTTCTTTCAGGCCTATCCTTTGCTACAAAAAGGATTAAGCGATCTTGCTGCAAAATTGCTACTTTTGTTGCTTGTCACTTGTTACGAATTATGTTGCTACAAAACTATATATCATTGTTACTCACAACACTTGCAGAGAATATCTTGTTGAAAACCTCTTATCATTTCCTTCTGCTCCTCCTTGGGTTCGACACTCTTAATTATCGAAAGGACTACAATTGATCCCCTATACTTGTGGGTCGTCAATGGGTGTGAGCCTCCATGTCTTCAAAAGGCGACCCCGGTGATTCAAGAAGTGGAGTTGAAACAGAGACAAGAGGAGTACGGGGAATGACTTCATGAAGTGGTTAATTGGGATGGGTTCTTCCTAGAATGCATCTTGGATAATTGGTGTTCCAGGTGAGCCAATGTCCACATGTTCACTAACCTCAGGCAATGGCAATGATATCGTAGTTGCATCAATCTGAGGAACACACACTGGGTCAAATTCCACATTCGCTTCACGAATAGCTTCATCCGGAGCAATGTCTTCAGCTATGGTGGAGTGAGCGGTTGGAATCTTTTTAGTAGCATGAGTATCTGTGGAAGAAGGATCATGGAGAACAAGACATCTCTCAATGTTGGTTATTGCTGGAGGATCCACTAATATTGGAATCACAAAAATGGACTCCTCTTGAGTAGACGGAGTCTCGAATGGTTGAGGAGGAGGCACTTGGGCCTGGCCCGAAGACTTTGCTTTCTTAGACTTCGACTTCTTTGTAGATGGAGCAACATTAGATTGCAACATCTTGCACTCTTTGGCTTCGGCCTCGGCCGTCTTGGTATTTTTGATGGAAGAAACAAGAGCAGGAGATGGAGTTCTAGAACTAGTGAAGTTAGATAGGAAGATAATCTTAGGCGTCTCTTGACTAGCGGGGTAGTTTGGCTTGAAGACTTTGTAGTCTGCTTTAACTTCTGAAGGATCTGTGGGTCAAGAGTAGGTTGGCCAAGAGACTTTCTCTCGAGCATATCATTATATCCACTCACCATCTTCCCCGATTTTCTTTTCAGATGCACAACGACGCCTTGAACATCTTCATGACGCTTTTGAAATTCAGCTTTCATGTCACATCATCTTCTGATAGCCTTGGATTTCCTTGACGTTGAGATTGTGGACATGCTTCTTGAAGAGCGCCTTCTCATGGCAAAACTTTTCACACCGTTGAACAAACTTTTGTGCAACAGTCAGTTCTTCATTCAGTATACCTTGGAAAATGACACTTAATCCAATAGGAAGTTGGAGGGCATCAATGGTGATGGAAGGATCAACAAACCATTCATTGATGAAATGGTTTAGAATGTTTGCATAAAAGAAAGGCAGATCTTGAAGGCGTTTGGCCTCTTCCTCCTTCTGTTAGATGATATTTTCTAGAGCTTCCTTGTAAAATTCATCATCGGATAAGTCAATTATGTCATGGCCATCCATGAAGGTGATCGATAGCTTCACCCTCGAGGAGCAGCTTGCTCTCTCCTAGGCTTTAAAGAATTGTGAGATTCATCCTCCATTTGCACACTTGTTTCAGGAAGTGCTTCTTGAGCTGGCTGTGATCTCGAAGCCTTTGGTGTAGATGGGACATGCTTTCAATACCTTGCTTCTTATGCTTCAGAACCTTCTTCCTTTTCTTTAGCTGCGAACTGGAAGCAGGGGCTTCAACGTGAGTTTCTTCAGCGGCAGCAGCTGATATGTCTCCAACGCATCGACAATTTATGAAGTATTCCTGCCATATTCACCTATGCTTACAATATTTTTATATGTTTTGATGCATTTTATATGATTTAATTGGCAACTAACCCAAACTGATGTTATTTTTAGCAAAATTACCGTGGTGTTTTTTTGTGTGCAGGAACAAGTTCTTGGAACCGCACAAAACTTTTTGATGATTATTTTATGTAAATATTTAAAATATCAGAGCGAAGAACCATCAGAGGGGGTGGGGGCACCTGTTGGTGCAAAGCCAACAGGGAGCGCCCTAATGGCTTGGGACCACCTCGTAAGGTGTTGGATCCCTTCTATCGTTGCAAGAAAGATATTTTCTAGAGAAAAATTCTCTCATCATTTCAGCCCAATCAGAGTTATGGGTCTCTAGATATTAAAGAAACAGTGAAACACGAGAAAGGAAAAGCGAACGAGAGAATAAAACATAGAGATAGGTCCAGTATCGAAGGGGCTCTCACCCCTTTGGGAGCTATGGAGGCCAAGGACTAGAGGGGAGAACCCCTCCCCATCTAGGGAGAATCCATGGATGAGGAAGCCCAAGGGGGAGACTCTCTCCCCCACTCACCCAGTGGTGCTAGAGTGCCGCTCGGAGAAGCATCTCCACGGTGATAGTCTTCATCAACATCACCGTCTTCATCACCCCCCTCATCTCTTTTCAGCGGTCCACTCTCTCGCATCCCGCTGTAATCCCCTACTTAAACATGGTGCTTTATGCCACATATTATTAACCAGTGATGTGTTGCCATCCTATGATGTTTGCATATATTTCTTTTGTCCTTTGGGTTGATTGATGATCTTGATTGGTTTGAGTTGTGCGTTTTATTTTGGTGTTGTTCGAAAGTGCCTTACATGCCACGCATACGTGAGGGATTCCTGTTGTAGAGCGTTGGAATACGTTCATGATTTTCTTATAGTGGGTGGATAGAGTGACAGAATCTTACACCCGAGTAAGGGGGTTGTTGTGTATGAGAGTGAAGGTGACTTGATGTTTAATGCTACGGTTGGGTTTACCTTACTGATTTCTAGTAGTTGCAGATGCTTGCTAGAGTTCCAATTATAAGGTCAAATGATCCAAGTACGTTAAGTATGTTGGCTCATGACTCTCCCTCATATAAAATTGCAATAATGATTACTGATCTTGTTATCAATTGCCTAGGACAATTTTGCACATCATGCTATCACTAGTAGAAAATGACACATTTGTCCCGGTTCGAGAGGCCCATTAGCCCCGATTCTTCAACCGGGACTAAATGGTCGGGACTAAAACCCAAATCCTTTAGTCCCGGTTCGCTTACGAACCGGGACCGAATGGTCTCCACGTGGCCGCTGTGGGGAGCCCGGACAGGAGGGCCTTAAGTCCTGGTTTGTCACACCAACCGGGACAACATGGCATCCACGCGTGAGCATCTGGCTGGAGCTGGGATTTTTGTTTTTTTTGAACGGGGGGGGGGGGGGGGGGGGGTTGGAGGGTTAATTTAGTGGTTTCATATTGTGTTAGCGAGCTAATAGAGAGAAGTGTCCTCTCTTTCTCCGTGCTTGGTCGACGCTAGGTACTATACCTATAGAGAGAACATGACACTAGCTAATAAGAAAATGAAGGAAACCATTTACAATCCTTAACATCTTTTACAATATAACATCTTTTACAATGCCTAACATCATCTACCTAAGATCCAATCACAAATATCTCACATGGTATTCTCCGTCATTAGGTATGACGTGGTCAAGAAAGAATCCCGCCAATTCCTCTTGAATTGCTCCTATGCCATCATCTGATAGGGGTTCATCCCGCTTCTTCCAGATCTAATTTAAAGAAGGGGGTCAATACATACATATATATGAATAAAACTCAACACAATTGATGGTAATATATAAAATAAAATTGTGAATATTATTTACATACTTCAAATTGTTCGTCACAGATGCCCCGCCCAGAGGTCGAGAGGCGAATTAACTCGCATACGTAGTATGCACATTTTTCAGTCCTAGCTACCTAGTACAAGCACTTTACGAGAATAGAGTTCAATCAAATTGATAAGCAAGCATGGTAATGATATATTGATAAAAATTTGAATCAATTAGAGATGCACGGAACTAGCTAGTACTACTTACTGGGGGGTGCGTAAATTGCAACTCTTTGTTTAGACCAGGAGCCTTTTTGGTAAACTTCTTCCAAACCCTGCCAGGCAAAGAAAATGATTACTTGATATCAGGAAATTAACGAAAGTTGCATGCCGGTATGGTCCCAGTATTGACTGAACTTACTTCTTGAGCATTGCAATCATGTCCGCATAATCCTTGGGATCTTTACGTCTCGAGTCTAAGACAGATACTTTTGCCCCGTCAAGCTTAATGGATAGCAGAATAAAGTGGTAACTACGCACACATATATAACTCATCAATTACATTTACTTAACCTCGAGTAAGTGAAACCGAGTATATTGAGAAGACATCAACACTCACTTGAAGTTGTAAGGAAAGAGCATTTCCCTTCTGTTTTGATTTGCAAGCAACGACTTTAGCAACTTAACCTCGGTCTCTTTGGTTTCATTTCGTACCGATAATACATTTACCAATTCTGGGCAAATGAACCCAAGGTCGAAGATTCCTGCTTTTTTTAATTCGACGATCTTCAATCTGCATAATATATAAAGTGAGGATAATTATAGATACATGCAATGAACGAGCTGAGCTAGAGACCTAACTATAGAAGTAATACTTACAAACAGTAGGAAGTCAGGAGTTGTTTGTCGAGGGCCAGTTGATTGTATAACTGAAATTAGTCATCAAATTGAACAAGCAGCACTCAAGTTCCAATGAATTTGTGATCTTTTTCACTCTCATATAGATAGAGTCTTTCCTAGTCTCCGTCTCCCTGAAGATGTTCATGTACCACTCATGCAATTCGTGCATCCTCGGTGTTAGAGGAGGATGACCAGGTTTGACGAGAGGCTTCCCAAGCACGTATTCATATGTTTCTTTATTCGTTACCTTAGCTATCTCAAAAATTACTGAATCATTCACGTAATCACTAGGATTGGTACCGGGAAGTAACCCCGAATCATTTGCGACGACGATATCGCTAGACACCTTGAGCGGGGGCACAATTGCTTCTTCTGTTGGCCGAGCTGGGGAATTGTTTTCGCACTTCTTCGTTTTGCTAACATTGCATCACTGCTAGCCGCCAGAGCGACGGCGGAGTCTGTCTTCCGCTTGAGAGAAGGAGGAGGAGGAGGCGACATCTTTCTTACTTGTGTAATTTTTGGCGGAGCGGCGATGATGTCTGTCTTCCGACGTCGAGGAGGAGGCAGACTGCTCCGACGTGCCTGAGGAGGAGCCGAAGGAGGAGGACTGCTCCGACGCGCCTGAGGAGGAGACGAAGGAGGAGGGCTGCTATGACGCGCTTGAGGAGGATCCGAAGGAGGAGGACTGCTCCGATGTGCTGGAGGAGGAGCCGAAGAAGGAGGCGGAGTGCTCCGACGCGCCAGAGAAGGAGCCAAAGAAGGAGGTGGACTGCTCCGACGTGCCGGAGGAGGAGTCGAAGAAGGAGGTGGAGTGCCCTCACGCGGTGGAGGAGGAGCCGAAGAAGGAAGCGGACTGCTCCGATGCGCCGGAGGAGGAGTCGAAGAAGGAGGTGGAGTGCCCTCACGCACCAGAGGAGGAGCCAAAGAAGAAGGCGGAGTGCCCTCATGCGTCGAAGGAGCCAGAGTGCCCTAATCATTCGCCGGAGGAGGATGAGGAGTGCCCTGATCAGTCGCCGTAGGAGGATGAGGAGTGCCCTGATCACTCGCCGGAGGAGGAGGAGGAGGCGTCCAATTTGGAAGCTTGATGTACTCCTTCGGCCATAAACATGTACTCCTTAAAGCATGAACCAGCTTATTCTCATCTTCACCTGTAGGGTGGTCAAGCTTGAGCTGCTCAAATCCCTCCTTTACTTCATCCACCATCACAACAGCAAATCCACATGGAATCGGAAGGTAGTGAAAAGTTCCGTTGGATTGAGGAGGTGCAACAACGCCGATAGCAGCCTTGAAACTGAGGTTCCAGCATTTCGTCAAAAGCTCGCAAGGTTGAGACTCCGTGATAGTATCCACGGGGTATCTAGGAGCCGTGAAGTCAGGCTGAACGAGCTCCGTGGAAGCCACTCTGCTTCTGCGCTGAGATGGCGGGGTAAATTCTGGGGTAGTTTTGTGTCGCTGAGATGGTTGGTCGGCAGCTCGCTGGCTCTCAAGTTCCTGTAGAATTTGTAGTCTTGCATTGATCTTCTGCATGTCGCTCAGCTTCGCTTTCCTCTTTCTCGCTCGACTTCTGTAACTGGTTGCGTCGGGAAACCCAACCTTCCACGGAACAGAGCCTGGTGTGCCTCGTGTTCGTCCAGGGTGCTCAACATTCCCTAGGGCCTCAGTCAGCTCGTCCTTCTCTCTTTCGAGAAAGAACGCCCTTTCCTGCACTGCGGTGATACACTGTTGAAGCTTGTTGATGGGTGTTGCAAGTTGCTCATCCGTCCAACGACACTCCCCTGTTTCAGGGTCCAAAGTTCCCCCAATCCCGAAGAACCAATTCCTTGAATGGTCGGGCCAGTTCCATGTCCGTGGTTGGACCCGCTTAGCAATCGGGTCATTCTCACCTTTGTACCACAATGGACGGCCTTTGAGGTAGCCACCTGACCCCGTGTGATGGTGATCTTGCTTCTTTGCAGCATTGTTCTTGTTTTTCTCTGACATTTCCTTACTCTTGTCCGATGTCTTGTAGGCCACAAATGTGGGCCAGTGATCTCTCATCTTCTCAAATTGGTTGACGAGTTCTCGAGTCTTCCCTTTGTCGACATACTTTGATTTCAACTCTTTCTTCCACCTCCTAAATAGTTCTGCCATCTTCTTAAGAGCATACGCCTTGACCAGTGGCTCTATAACTGGCTTATTCAGATCCTCCTCTAGCGCTAAGGTGAAATTTTACTTCAACGCGGTCCAAAGATCATCTTTCAGCCTATCGGTGAAATAATCACCTTCAGGGACGTTGTCGCCCTTAGGCTTATTCCATTGCTTGATGCTGATCGAGATGTTGTCCCTGACAATAGCTCCACACTGAGCAGAAAATGCGTCCCTGGTACGCTTGGGTTCAATCGGTAGGCCACCGTTCGAGCCACCGTTCGAGAGTTCTGTGATCATTGTTAGAGCATATATCTCCATATGTGGTTTTGGTAATTGATGACAATTCCTATGGATTAATGGTTGCCTTAAGTTATATTTATAGGATTTGTCCATAGGCACTTCTTGAAGTCCATCTATTGGGTTCAAGGAGTTTATGTGATGACCAAGGTGGTATTCAAGGTATTATCCAAAGAATGGTCATAGAGATACAAGGTTGATCAAGATCGTCAGACAAAGAGTAAATCAAAATGATCAACACACAAAGCGTACAAGATGTACCGAGAGGGATCAAGTGATCCCATGGTATGGTAAGCATTGTCCAGTACGTATTTGTGTACTAACCCGTGGTCTTCTTGAGAGTTCTATGTGGGGTTAGGTGTGTTTCCATGGGCTTGCATCAAGAGGAATATCTCATACAACCCATGGAGGATGACATCAAGTGATGGAGGATGGTGGCAATGGACTTGTGAAGATATGCTGAAGAGCGGCTCACCCATAGTGTGTATGGGGGAGCAATCAACTAGTCTGCATCAAGCCAACGCAAGCAAGAAAGGTGGTCCATCTTGAGGAAGCTAAGATCATCGTCATCTAGCTCAAGAGGACGAGGTGCAAGGTATATGTTTTCCCTTGATAGGTTTTCTGTTTTAGGATAGATTGTCATACTGTCAAGGGGGGCTCTCAAGTGAGTAGCTTGATCGTATCGTTCGTTGAGAGCTTAAACCATTTGCATCCTTGCATCATACTTCTTGGTTCTTGTTTGGTATTTCTCTTTGTGAGTTTTAGAGCTTATGGTCATCTTCATGACACGCTCGAGTTCATCGAAAACGGAGTCCATATGCATCTTCTATGATGTTTTCGATGTTGGGAGTTTTTACCGGTCTTATTCGAGGAAGGGTTCTCACCATTTTCTTATGGGACTTTTCTCACTTGCTTCTTATTGATATTTCTATCAATATTGTGTTAGCCCATGTCGTTAGCTTTCCAACAAACTTGGTTTCGTTGAATTCGGAGTCCGTATGCGGAAGTTACATCAGTTTCAGTATCCAGCGGTAGTACCGCTCCTGGTGCCAGCGGTAGTACCGCTCCTGTAGCGGTAGTACCGCCTCCGGAGAGGTAGTACCGCCCCCGGAGCGGTAGTAATTTTTTTACTACCGCTAGGGAGCGGTAGTACCGCTCCGTCGGACTGTTTTTTGCATCCTTTTTGGCCTCAGCATGGTTGGTGAACCTACCGAGCATTAGTACCGCTCCCATGAGCGGTAGTACCGCTCTGTGCGGGCTGTGAGACTTAACAGTTAAATTTTTCCCCACCTATAAAAGGGGTCTTCTTCCCCATTGAATCTTATCCATTGAGCTCATGCTCTACCTCCATTGTTGACATTCTTAGAGCTTGCTTACTCTCAATCCCTCCAAGGACTCTTGCTTGTTCTTGAGGGAAAAGAGAGAGGAGATCTAGATCCACACCTCCACCAATCACTTTCTCCTCTATGTGAGGGGAACCCCTTGGATCTAGATCTTGGAGTTCTTTGTGAGCTCCTTATTCTTCCTCTCATATTTCTCCATAGCTTTTGTTGTTGCGGAGGGATTTGAGTGTGAGGGACTTGACCACTTCGTGTGTTCTTGCCATTGCATTAGTTGCATAGCTTTGAGTTCTCCACGGTGATACGTGGAAGTGAGAAGTTGAGAAGCTTATTACCCTTTGGTACTTAGTACCCTAGAGATTTTTCTCGTGGATGCTTTGGCGTCCTAGAAGCTTGGTGGTGTCTAATTGTTGACCGCCCTCAAGGGTCCCTTAGTGGAATCACGTCATCTTGCATTATGCGAGGGCGTGAGGAGATTACGGTGGCCTTAGTGGCATCTTGGGGAGCATTGTGCCTCCACACCGCTCCAACAGAGATTAGAATCTGCAAGGGTGTGAACTTCGGGATACATCATTGTCTCCGCGTGCCTCGGTTATCTCTTACCCGAACCCTTTACTTATGCACTTTAATTTGTGATAGCCATACTGTTTATTGTCATATATCTTGCTATCACTTAGTTGTTTACTTTGCTTAGCATAAGTTGTTGGTGCACATAGGTGAGCCTAGTCGTTGTAGGTTTTGTGCTTGACAAATTAAACGTTAGTTTTATTCCGCATTTGTTCAAGCCTAAACCGTAATTATTTTAAAGCGCTATTCACCCCCCTCTAGGCGACATCCACGTCCTTTCAATCATGAACTTTTGATCCTTGCCCAACCTTCTCGTCGGGCCTCGTCTCGTTACCGAAGTTTGGCTTGATCTGGACTTTTCAATAGCTCCCTCCTCCGTTCGATCACCGGAGCCGTCATCATGGTCTCCTTCCTCCGAGATTCGGTAGTCACCGAAGCCATCATGATAATGTCCTTCCTCCTCCATTGTTCGATCACCGAATCCGTAATCCTCTCCTTCCAGACCATCGATGTCGCTGAGCAAAAAATCAACATTACCGTCGCCGTGGATTATATCCCCCAAAATTTGTTCTTTTTCCATGTCTCTTGGAATATCCATTATTTCTGCAAATATTACAAAGTGGGGGAAGCCCTTTATACATAATCCCAAATATTAACATAAAAACTTAATTTGTAACTTAATCTAATCTAAATATTTTTAAATTTTTTATAACTTTATTTGCTATTGTGACTTAATCTAATCTAAATATTTTTATAACTTGTGTCACATTGGCGAGTTCAAAAATGTACCCAACATATTCTAATACGACTGAAATACACACACATGGATTGACAATTAGATTACGTCTTCTCACACACATGGATTCGCAAATAGGGAGATGGAGATCGATGGACGTGTTACCGGTGCATCGACGGGCGACGACGGCGGGCTTCGGAATGACGACGGGCGACGGGCGACGATGACGACAACGATGGGCTTGGTGGCTACGATGCGACGATGACGGCAACGACGGGCGGCGACGAGCGACGACGACGGGGCGATGGGCTTGGGGGCGACGGCGACGACGTGACGGCGATGCCGATTGGTTCGGGGACTACGACGACGACGACGGGCTCGGGGACGACGACGACAACGATGGGCTCGGTGGCGACGACGACGACGACCGGCTCGGGAGCAACGGCGACGACGATGGGCTCGGGGCGACGACGGGCTCGTGAGCGACGGCGATGACGGGCTCGTGGAGGAGGCGCGGGCCGGCGGCGATGGGCTCGGGTGCGACGGAGATGAAGAGAGAACGGGGGGGGGGATGGAAGTTGGTGGAAATTTCGACAACTCACGCAATATACGAACACCTTTGTTTCGGTTGGTGGTTCAAACCGGGACCAAAGCATCACTTCAGTCCCGGTTTGTTACACCAAACGGGACTAAAGGTCAATTTCGACAACTCGTGCAATATATGCGAAACCTTTGGTTCCGGTTGGTGGCACCAACCGGGACCAAAGTGATACGTCTCCGTCGTATCTATAATTTTTGATTGTTTCATACCAATATTCTACAACTTTCATATACTTTTGACAACTTTTTATACTATTTTTGGGAGTAACATATTGATCCAGTGCCGAGTGCCAGTTCCTGTTTGTTGCATGTTTTTTGTTTCGCAGAATATCCATACCAAACGAAGTCCAAATGTAATAAAAACTTACGGGGATTTTTTTGGAATATTTATGATTTTTGGGAAGAAAAATCAACGCCAGGCGATGCACGGAGTGCCCACAAGCCTTGTCGCCGCGACCAGGGGGTGGGCTCGTGGTAGGCAGGACTGTGGCCACTCCTTAAGGAGGTTGGAGACCTTCTTTCGCCGCAAGAAATATAATACCCGAAAGAAAATCGTGTTAAAATTTCAGCCCAATCGGAGTTACGGATCTCCGGGAATTTAAGAAAGGGTGAAACGCAGAATCTGGGAGCGCAGAAATAGAAGGACACAGACAGAGAAATCCAATCTAGGAGGGGCTCTCGCCCCTCCGTCGCCGTGGAGACCATGGACCATAGGGGAAACCCTTCTCCCATCTAGGGAGAAGGTCAAGGAAGAAGAAGGAGGGGGGCTCTCTCCCCCTCTCTCCCGGCGGCGCCGGAACGCCGCCCGGGACATCATCGTGTGATGGCGATCTACACCAACACCTCCGTCATCTTCACCAACGCCCCCCTCATCTTCCCCCATCTATATTCAGCGGTTCACTCTCCCGCAACCCGCTGTACCCTCTACTTGAACATGGTGCTTTATGCTACATATTATTATCCAATGATGTGTTGCTATCCTATGATGTCTGAGTAGATTATCGTTGTCCTATCGGTGATTGATGAATTGCTATGGTTGGTTTAATTTGCTTGTGGTTATGTTGCTGTCCTTTGGTGCCCATCATATGATCGCGCGCGTGGATCACACCATAGGGTTATTTGTATGTTGATAGGACTATGTATTGGCAGGCTAGAGTGACAGAAGCTTCAGACCTAGCATAGAAATTGATGCATATGGGATTGAAGGGGGACCAATATATCTTATTGCTATGGTTGGGTTTTACCTTAATGAACGTTAGTAGTTGCGGACGCTTGCTAATAGTTCCAATCACAAGTGCATAGAATTTCAAGTAAGGGATGACATGCTAGCACAGGCCTCTCCCACATAATACTTGCTAGCGATCTAGTAACGTAGTCAATTGCTTAGGGACAATTCCGCAACTCCTACCACCACTTTTCCACACTCGTTAGACACTCGTATTTGTTTCTTTTTCTAACCAGCCCCTAGTTTTATTTACGTGTTCTTTACTTTCTTGCAAGCCTATCCTATCACTCCTACAAAGTACTTCTAGGTTCATACTTGTTCTAGGTAAAGCGAATGTAAAGTGTGCGTAGAGTTGTATCGGTGGTCGATAGAACTTGAGGGAATATTTGTCCTGCCTTTAGCTCCTCGTTGGGTTTGACACTCTTACTTATCGACAAAAGGCTACAATTGATCCCCTATACTTGTGGGTTATCAAGACCTTTTTTTGGCGCCGTTGCCGAGGAGAGATAGCTTGGGGTGAATATTCTCGTGTGTGCTTGTTTGCTTTATCACTAAGTAGATTTATTTGCTGTTCTAAGCTGTTATTTATCTTTAGTTATGGATATGGAACACGAAATACCAAAAAAATTAGGTGTAGTTGCTACTCATGGAGATGGGGAACCTCCTAAAACCCTCGATGCTCGTTACGTGGAAAATATTATATACTTCTTTAATAATCCTTAGAAAGCCCCATTCAATTATATAATGGGATACACGTTGGATCAACGTGAATACTTTAGGGATTATGGCTTGACTCAAAAAGGGAAACTTTATGGGATCAAATCCATTTGTTGCAATGGTATGCTTGGGAACTATGCAAGAGGCATGGTGTTACTTGTTGCTCTAGGATGAAGGCTCCACACCTTCCCTTTTCTTGTGAGTTTAATGATCATAGAACCTTGGCTTCTTATGCTAATGGTATATATGATTACTATGATGTGGATCAAATAGAAGAGTTTGTTGCTTTTATGGGTGCTTATGAAATTGAGGCTCTGTTTAAAAGGTGTGATGATAATGATGATGCTCCTTACCGATCTGAAAATTTGGCTATGCTTCATTATTGTTATACTAATTATGAATATAATGCCCATATTGAACGATTTAAGGAGAAATCCTATGCTTCCCAAGAAGAGACTATTATTTTGCAGGAAACTATGGAAGAAGAAAATGCTGAAATTGTGAGCTCATTAGATGAAAAAGATGAAGAGGAGAGCGAAGAACAAAAGGAGGAAGAGCGAACTAGCTACCCGTGTCCACCTTCTAATGAGAGTAACTCTTCTACTCATACATTATTTAATTTCCCTTCGTTCTTACCGAAGGATGAATGCTATGATCCCTTGGATTTGTTTGAAATATCCCTTTTTGATGAACTTGATGCTTGCTATGCTTGTGGCCATGATGCCAATATGAATGATGCTTATGTAGATGAGCTAGCTATAGTTCCTTATGTTACACATGATGATTTTGATGAATATAATATGCATGTGCTTTCTGCTCCTACTTGCAATTATTATGAGAGAGGAACTACATCTCCACCTCTCTATGTTTCCAATACGATAAAATTGCAAGAAACTGCTTATGCTATGTATTGGCCTTTACTTGGTGTGCATGAATTGTTCTTTTATGACATGCCAATGCATAGGAAGAGAGTTAGACTTTGTCATTGCATGATATATGTTACCTTGTGCTCACTACTAAATTTCAAATCATTGCTAATTAAAATTGGCTTTGATATACCTTGGGATCCGGGTGGATCCATTACTTGAGCACTTTATGCCTAGCTTAATGGCTTTAAAGAAAGCTCTGCCTGGGAGACAACCCGGAAGTTTTAGAGAGTCATTTATTTCTGTTGAGTGCTTTTATTTAGTTTAAAAACAAAAAAAATAGAGGGGAACTTAAAACTTTTTCAAAAAGAGAAGTGATTGAAAGGTGATGCATTGTGGAAGTGAGGGTCGACCTTGAACACTTGTGTTCATGCTCATGGAAACAATGTAGAATTTTTCATGGAAGTTTATCACAAAAATAATTATCCCCTTGTACAATTCCTTTGTGTTTTTAAAAATACTGTGCCAAGTAAAGCCTTTACGATTAGTTTGGGTGATAGTTATTTGATCACGCTGAGAAAAGACAGAAACTTTCTGCTCACGAAATTAATTTTCATTTTTATTCTGGAAGAGCTTTTGAGTTGATTATTTTTGCTGCTGATTGATATGAAAATTTTAGAGACGTTCGTAATTTTTCAGATTTTTTGAGATATTAGAGGTATACGGAATATACAGATTGCTTCAGACTGTTCTATTTTGACAGATTCTGTTTTCTATGCATTGTTCTCTTATTCTGATGAATCTATGGGTAGTATAGGGGGGTATGAACCATGGTGAAGTTGGATTACAGTAGATATAATGCTTATATGAATTTAGAATGAGTTCACAACAGTACTTTAAGTGGTGATTTATTTTATTATACTAACGGATCGCACGAAGTTTTGTTGAGTTTTGTGTGATTGAAGTTTTCAAGTTTTGGGTGAGAGCACGATGGATGAAGGAATAAGGAGAGGCAAGAGCCTAAGCTTGGGGATGCCCGAGGCACCCCAAGGTAATATTCAAGGAAGACTCAAGCGTCTAAGCTTGGGGATGCCCCGAAAGGCATCCCCTCTTTCGTCTACAATCTATCGGTAATTTTACTCGGAGCTATATTTTTATTCGTCACATGATATGTGCAAATGCTTGGAGCGTCTTTTGTGTTTATTTTTCCTTTTTATTTTATGCACCATGCTGGTATGATATAGTCCTTGGTTGGCTTTATAGAATTCTTCATGTGCTTCACTTATATCATTTGAAGTTTGGATTGCCTGTTTCCCTACACATAGAAACCCGCCATTTGTAGAATGCTCTTTTGCTTCACTTATATTTGTTAGAGCGGGGCATATCTTTTGTAGAAAGAATTAAACTCTCATGCTTCACTTATACCTATTTAGAGAGTTAACAGGAGTTGGCCATTCACATGGTTAGTCATAAAATCCTACATAAAACTTGTAGATCACTGAATATGATATGTTTGATTCCTTGCAATAGTTTTGCGACATGAATATGTGATATTAGAGTCATGCTAGTTAGTAATTGTGTATTCGTAGAAATACTTGTGTTAAGGTTTGTGATTCCCGTAGCATGCACGCATGGTGAACCGTTATGTGATGAAGTCGGAGCATGATTTATTTATTGATTGTCATCCTTTGTGTGGAGGTCGAGATCGCGCGATGGTTAACTCCTACCAACCTTTCCCCTAGGAGCATGCGTGTAGTACCTTGTTTCAATGACTAATAGACTTTTGCAATAAGTATGTGAGTTCTTTATGACTAATGTTGAGTCCATGGATTATACGCACTCTCACCCTTCCACCATTGCTAGCCTTTCTAGTACCGCGCAACTTTCGTCGGTGCATTACACCTACCATATAGCCTTCCTCAAAACAGCCACCATACCTACCTATTATGGCATTTTCATAGCCATTCCGAGATATATTGCCATGCAACTACCACCGTTCCGTCTCATGACATGTGCCACCACTTCCATATTGCCATTGCATGATCGTAAGATAGCTAGCATGATGTTTCCATGGCTTGTCCATTTTTTTGATGCCATTGCTATGCTAGATCATTGTCATGGTACACTACCGAAAGCATTTCATATAGAGTCATCATTGCTCTAAGTATTGTGTTGTAAGTGTGATGATCATCATTAATAGAGCATTGTCCCATGTGAGGAAATAAAAGAGGCCAGCGAAGCCCATTTATAAAAAAGAGTCCCAAGATGCCCACCAAAAATAAAATAGAAATAAAAATAAAAAAGAGGCCAAAGAGCCCACACAAAAAAATGAGAGAAAAGAGAGAAGGCACAATTGCTACTATCCTCTTTCCACACTTGTGCTTCAAATATCACTATGATCTTCATGACACAGAGTCTCCTATGTTGTCACTTCCATATACTAGTGGGAAATTTTCATTATATAACTTGGCTTGTATATTCCAATGATGGGCTTCCTCAAAATTGCCCTAGGTCTTCGTGAGCAAGCAAGTTGGGTGCACACCCACTAGTTTCTTTTGTGAGCTTTCATACACTTATAAGCTCTAGTGCATCCGTTGCATGGCAATTCCTACTCACTCACATTGATATCTATTGATGGGCATCTCCATAGCCCGTTGATACACCTAGTTGATGTGAGACTATCTCCTCCTTTTTGTCTTCTCCACAACCACCATATTCTATTCCACCTATAGTCCTATGTCCATGGCTCACGCTCATGTATTCCGTGAAAGTTGAAAAAGTTTGAGAACACTAAAGTATGAAACAATTGCTTGGCTAAAACCGGGGTTGTGCATGATTTAAATACGTTGTGTGGGGAAGATGGAGCATAGCCAGACTACATGATTTTGTAGGGATAACTTTCTTTGGCCATGATATTTTAAGAAGACATGATTGCTTTGTTAGTATGCTTGACATATTATTGTCTTTATGTCAAATGATAGACTATTGCTTCGAATCACTCGTGTTTTAGTATTTATGCCATGATTAGATTACATGATCAAGATTATGCTAGGTAGCATTCCACATCAAAAATTATCTTTTTTATCATTAACCTACTCGAGGACGAGAAGGAATTAAGCTTGGGGATGCTGATACGTCTCCGTCGCATCTATAATTTTTGATTGTTTCATGCCAATATTCTACAACTTTCATATACTTTTGGCAACTTTTTATACTATTTTTGGGACTAACATACTGATCCAGTGCCCAGTGCCAGTTCCTGTTTGTTGCATGCCTTTTGTTTCGCAGAATATCCATACCAAACGAAGTCCAAACGTAATAAAAACTTACGGGGATTTTTTTGGAATATTTATGATTTTTGGGAAGAAGAATCAACGCGAGGTGATGCACGAAGTGCCCACAAGCCCTGTCGTCGTGGCCAGGGGGTGGGCCCGTGGCATGCAGGTTTGTGGCCACTCCTTGAGGCGGTTGGAGCCCTTCTTTCGCCGCGAGAAAGATAATATCCAGCAGATAATCGTGTTAAAATTTCAGCCCAATCGGAGTTACGGATCTCCGGAAATTTAAGAAACAGTGAAACGCAGAATCTGGGAGCGCAGAAACAGAAGGACACAGAGAGAGAGAGAGATCCAATCTAGGAGGGGCTCTCACCCCTCCGCCGCCATGGACACCATGGACCAGAGGGAACCCTTCTCCCATCTAGGGAGGAGGTCAAGGAAGAAGAAGGAGGGGGGCTCTCTCCCCCTCTCTCCCGGCGGCGCCGGAACGCCGCCCAGTACATCATCGTGTGACGGCGATCTACACCAACACCTCCGTCATCTTCACCAACATCTCCCTCATCTTCCCCCATCTATATTCATCGGTTCACTCTCCCGCAACCCGCTGTACCCTCTACTTGAACATGGTGCTTTATGCTACATATTATTATCCAATGATGTGTTGCTATCCTATGATGTCTGAGTAGATTATCGTTGTCCTATCGGTGATTGATGAATTGCTATGGTTGGTTTAATTGGCTTGTGGTTATGTTGCTGTCCTTTGGTGCCTGTCATATGATCGCGCGCGTGGATCACACCATAGGGTTAGTGGTATGTTGACATGACTATGTATTGGCAGGCTAGAGTGACAGAAGCTTCAGACCTAGCATAGAAATTGATGCATATGGGATTGAAGGGGGACCAATATATCTTATTGCCATGGTTGGTGTTGGAGCATATATCTCCATATGTGGTTTTGGTACTTGATGACAATTCCTATGGACTAATGGTTGCCTTAAGTTACATTTATAGGATTTGTCCACAGACACTTCTTGAAGTCCATCTGTTGGGTTCAAGGAGTTTATATGATGACCAAGATGGTATTCAAGGTATTATCCAAAGAATGGTCATAGAGACACAAGGTTGATCAAGATCTCAGACAAAGAGTAAACCAAGATGATCAACACACAAAGCGTACAAGATGTACCGGGAGGGATCAAGTGATCCCATGGTATGGATTTGTCCATAGGCACTTCTTGAAGTCCATCTGTTGGGTTCAAGGAGTTTATATGATGACCAAGATGGTATTCAAGGTATTATCCAAATAATGGTCATAGAGACACATGGTTGATCAAGATCTCAGACAAAGAGTAAATCAATATGATCAACACACATAGCGTACAAGATGTACCGAGAGGGATCAAGTGATCCCATGGTATGGTAAGCATTGTCCATTACGTGTTTGTGTACTAATCCATGGTCTTCGTGAGAGTTCTATGTGGGGGTTAGGTGTGTTTACATGGGCTTGCGTCAAAGGGAAGATCTCATACAACCCATGGAGTATGACGTCAAGTTGTGATCATCATCAATGGTTGATCAAGATCTCAGACAAAGAGTAAACCAAGATGATCAACACACAAAGCGTACAAGATGTACCGAGAGGGATCAAGTGATCCCATGGTATGGTAAGCATTGTCCATTACGTGTTTGTGTACTAACCCATGGTCTTCGTGAGAGTTCTATGTGGGGGTTAGGTGTGTTTCCATGGGCTTGCGTCAAAGGGAAGATCTCATACAACCCATGGAGTATGACGTCAAGTTGTGATCGTCATCAAGATTGCGATGTGCAAGTTCAAGTGGATCAGCACGAAGATAGCATGCTTGAAGCTTGCCGTCCATTGTGGTGGCAATGGACTTGTGAAGATATGCTGAAGAGTGGCTCACCCATAGTGAGTATGGGGGAGGAATCAACTAGTCTTCATCAAGCCAACACAATCAACAAAGGTGGTCCATCTTGAGGAAGCCAAGATCATCATCATCTAGCTCAAGAGGACGAGGTGCAAGGTATAGGTTTTCCCTTGATAGGTTTTCTGGTTAGGATAGATTGATGTTCTATCAAGGGGGGCTCTCAAGTGAGTAGCTTGATCGTATCGTTCGTTGAGAGCTCAAACCATTTGCATCCTTGCATCATACTTCTTGGTTCTTGTTTGGTGTTTCTCTTTGTGAGTTTGAGAGCTTATGGTCATCTTCGTGACAAGCTCGAGTTCATCGAAAACGGAGTCCATATGCATCTACTATGATGTTTTCGATGTTGGAGTTTTTGCCGGTTCTTCATTCATAGAGGACTCACATCTCTATATCTTTGGCATATTCATAACCGCATGATCTTAAGATTTCCAGTCGCTGTTTGGATAGCCCTTGCCGTCCTGAATCCAACAAGCTTGGGTTTGCTCGATTCGGAGCTCGTATGCGAAAGTTATGGCTGTTTCAGTGGCGAGCGGTAGTACCGCTGGACCTAGCGGTAGTACCGCTGTACCTAGCGGTAGTACCGCTAGAGTTGGCGGTAGTACCGCTGGCCCTAGCGGTAGTACCGCTGGCTCGCGGTAGTACCGCCCCTGGTCAGCGGTAGTACCGCTCCAGGAGCTTAGTACCGCCTGCCTAGCGGTTGTTCGTGGACGGACCTTTTTGCGAAGACTTTCTTGGCGGTGGTAGTGCCTTTGCACTACGAGGGGCCCAGCGGTAGTACCGCTGGAGTGCCAGCGGTAGTACCGCTGCAGCCAGCGGTAGTACCGCTGGAGCTCGGGCAGAGAGTGGGGGTAACGGTCTGATTCTTTCCCCCACTATATAAAGGGGGTCTTCTTCCCCCTTGGTCTCATCCATCCGTTGAGCTCTTGTTCTACCTCCGTTGTTGACATTCTTAGAGCTTGATTACTCTCTATCCCTCCAATGATTCTTGCTTGTTCTTGAGGGAAAATAGAGAGGAGATCTAGATCCACATCTCCACCAATCACTTTCTCCTCTATGTGAGGGGAACTCCTTGGATCTTGATCTTGGAGTTCTTTGTGAGCTCCTTGTTCTTCCTCTCATATTTCTCCATAGCTTTTGTTGTTGTGGAGGGATTTGAGTGTGAGGGACTTGACCACTTCGTGTGTTCTTGCCATTGTATTAGTTGCATCGGTTTGAGTTCTCCACGGTGATACGTGGAAGTGAGAAGTTGAGAAGCTTACTACCTTTGGTACTTAGTACCCTTGATATTGTTCTTCGTGGATGCTTTGGCGTCCTAGAAGCTTGGTGGTGTCTCGGAGCTCAATCAGTGTGGTGTGAAGCTCCGGGAAGCGTCGGGGTCTCCAATTAGGTTGTGGAGATTGCCCCGAGCAATTTGTACGGGTACCGGTAACCGCCCCCAAGGGTTGCCACGTGTACGGGTTCGGTGACCGCCCCCAAGGGTTGCCATTTGTACGGGTTCGGTGACCGCCCTCAAGGGTCCCTTAGTGGAATCACGGCATCTTGCATTGTGCGAGGGCGTGAGGAGATTACGGTGGCCTTAGTGGCATCTTGGGGAGCATTGTGCCTCCACACCGCTCTAACGGAGATTAGCATCCGCAAGGGTGTGAACTTCGGGATACATCATCGTCTCCCCGTGCCTCGGTTATCTCTTACCCGGACCCTTTACTTATGCACTTTACTTTGTGATAGACATATTGTTTATTGTAATATATCTTGCTATCACTTAGTTGTTTATCTTGCTTAGCATAAGTTGTTGGTGCACATAGGTGAGCCTAGTTGTTTGTAGGTTTTGTGCTTGACATATTAAACGTTAGTTTTATTCCGCATTTGTTCAAGCCTAAACCTTAACTATTTTAAAGCGCCTATTCACCCCCCCTTCTAGGCGACATCCACGTCCTTTTCAGTTGGGTTTTACCTTAATGAATGTTAGTAGTTGCGGACGCTTGCTAATAGTTCCAATCGTAAGTGCATAGAATTCCAAGTAAGGGATGACATGCTAGCAGAGGCCTCTCCCACATAATACTTGCTATCGATCTAGTAACGTAGTCAATTGCTTAGGGACAATTCCACAACTCCTACCACCACTTTTCCACACTCGTTAGACACTCGTATTTGTTTCTTTTTCTAACCAGCCCCTAGTTTTATTTACGTGTTCTTTACTTTCTTGCAAGCCTATCCTATCACTCCTACAAAGTACTTCTAGTTTCATACTTGTTCTAGGTAAATCGAATGTAAAGTGTGCGTAGAGTTGTATCGGTGGTCGATAGAACTTGAGGGAATATTGTCCTGCCTTTAGCTCCTCATTGGGTTCGACACTCTTACTTATCGAGAAAGGCTACATTTGACCCCCTATACTTGTGGGTTATCACAAAGCCACACTTCTGCTGGCCTAAAAGGGCGGGAAGAAGAGTACTTTCGTACCGGTTGGTGGCTAGAACGGGGACAAAAGGTTCGTCGGCCCATTTGATATTTTTCATACATTTACTGATTTTTTGAGCTAAATGACCCTTAAATTGAAAAGCACTACAAATGAACTCTGAAAATGTTGAAAGTTGGCATGTTATCATCATTTCACCCACATAGCATGTGCTAAAAAGTTGAGAGGGTTGCGGCAAAAACTGGATGCACATCGTGTACAAAACATACAATCTCTTTCGAAGTATTAGGGTTTCAAACAAAAACTCATGTGTTACAAAGGGATTTATTTTTTGAACTTATTTGAGCTCCAGACTTTTTGTGTGTTCAAAATGCACCATTCAAAGCCACATCATCAATTTTCAACTATTTCTAACTTCATTTGGTATTTTTCATGCATTTACTGTTTTTTGAGCTAAATGACCCTTAAATTGAAAAGCACTACAAATGAACTATGAAAATGTTGAAAGTTGGCATGGTATAATCATTTCACCCAAATAGCATGTGCTAAAAAGTTGAGAGGGTTGCGGCAAAAACTGGATGCACTTCGTGTACAAAGCGGACAATCTCTTTCGAAGTATCAGGGTTTCATACGAAAACTCATCTGTTACAAAGGGATTTCATTTTTTGAACTTATTTGAACTCCAGACTTTTTGTGTGTTCAAAATGCACCATTCAAAGCAACATCATAAATTTTCAACTATTCAATTGCACCATTCAAAGCCACATTGCGGATGAAAAGCACTACGAAAACTCATCTGTTACAAAGGGCATTTCATTTCTTCACTTTTTATCTGCTTGTGTTCTTTGCTTATTGCGCTGTAACCATGAATAATCTTCATCATTTAATAGGGTGCTTGGGTCAGCCTTGATTTTGAAGGGAGGAATTTCATGAAACTTTTCATAATCTTCAGACATGTCTATCTTGCCCTCCAATATATCCCACGGTGTCTCTTTTTCCTGAAAGAACTATGTGGCCCTTTGGCTCATCGTATGATGTATTCGCTTCCTTATATTTTCTTTTTCTCGGTTTGGTAGACATGTACTTCACATAGAAAACCTGCGCCACATCATTGGCTAGGACGAATGGTTCCTCTGCGTGCGCAAGATTGTTCAGATCCACCGTTGTCATTCCGTACTGTGGGTCTATCTGTACCCCGCCTCCTGACAGATTGACCCATTTGCACTGAAACAAAGGGACCTTCAAATCATGTCCATAGTCAAGTTCCCATATGTCCACTATGTAACCATAATAAGTGTCCTTTCCCCTCTTGGTTTCTGCATCAAAGCGGACACCACTGTTTTGGTTGGTGCTCTTTTGATCTTGGGTGATCGTGTAAAATGTATTCCCATTTATCTCGTACCCTTGGTAAGTCAATACAGTCAAAGATGGTCCCCCGGCCAACGAGTAGAGCTCATCAGAAAAAGTGTTGTCACACATGAGATGTTTTTGCAACCAACTGCCGAAAGTCCTGATGTGTTCAAATGTAATCCAGTCGTCACACTGCTCCGGGTGTATGGAGCTCAGAATATTCTTGTGTTCATAGACATGCGGGGTCACCAAGGTAGAATTCTGTAGAACTTTGTAGTGTTCTTAAGACCAAGAATGCCCGTGTGTACATATTATTGACTCTGCTCCTAGTGTGCCTTTTCCAGCCAGTCTCCCCTCATACCGCGATTGAGGGAGACCACTCTTCTTAAGGTCAAGAATGAAGTCAACACAAAACCCAATGACATCCTTTGTTTGATGGCCCATGGAGATGCTTCCTTCTCGCCTAGCACGGTTACAAACACATTTCTTTAGTACTCCCATGAACTTCTCAAAGAGGAACATATTGTGTAGAAATACAGGGCCCAGAACGACAATCTCGTCGACTAGATGAACTAGGACGTGCGTCATGATATTGAAGAAGGGCGGGCTTCTTCCACTAATCTGCCTCACCTCTGAAATGCTTTCCTTTCTTTCGACATTGATGGTTGGTCGGAAGAAATCTATGATGCCCCATGTACACATTCTTCCTGCATTTGTCCAAATATATACTGTCGGTGTCATCTAAACAGTGTGTGCATGCATTGTATCCCTTATTTGTCTGTCTTGAAAGGTTACTGAGAGCAGGCCAGTCGTTGATGGTAACAAACATCAAAACATATAGGTCAAATTCCTCCTATTCGTTCTCATCCCACACACGTACACGATTTCCATTTCATAGCTGTAAAAGTTCATCAACTAATGGCCTTAGGTACACATCAATGTCATTGCCGGGTTGCCTAGGGCCTTGGATGAGCACTGGCATCATAATGAACTTCCGCTTCATGCACAACCAAGGAGGAAGGTTATACATACATAGAGTCACATGCCATGTAATATGCTTGCTGCTCTGCTCCCCAAAAGGATTAACACTATCTGCACTTAAACCAAACCATATGTTCCTTGGGTCACGTGTAAAGGTGCTCCACTTCCTCTCGATCTTTCTCCACTGCAACTCGTCAGCGGGTGCTCTCAACTTCTCGTCTTTCTTACGGTCTTTTATGTGCCATTGCATCAACTCAGCATGCTTTTTGTTTCTGAACAGACGTTTCAACCATGGTATTATAGGAGCATACCACCTCACCTTGGCAGGAACCATCTTCCCGGTACGCTGGCCCTCAACATCACCAGGGTCATCTCTTCTGATCTTATACTGCAATGCGCCAAATACCGGGCATGCGTTCAAATCCTCGTACGCACCGCGGTAGAGGAGGTAGTCATTAGGGCATGCATGTATCTTTTGCACCTCCAATCCTAGATGGCATAGAACCTTCTTAGTTTCGTACGTACTGCCGGGCAATTCATTATCCTTTGGATGCTTCTTCTTCATTAATTTCAGTAGCGAATTAAATGCCTTGCCAGATACACCATTGTCTGCCTTCCATTGCAGCAATTCCAGTGTGGTATCGAGCTTTGTGTTGTCATATTCACAATTTGGGTACAACCCTTTTTTGTGATCCTCTAACATGCGATCGAACGTCAACTTCTCCCTTTCACTTTCTCATTCTCTATGTGCATCAACAATGACCCGATGAAGATCATCATCGGGCGCATCGTCTGGTTCCTCTTGATCTTCAGATTCCCCCATTGCAGCATCGCCGTATTTAGGGGGCGGGTAGTTGTCATCATCCTCTTCTTCTATGTTGTCTTCCATCATAACCCCTCTTTCTCCATGCTTGGTCCAAACATTATAGTATGGCATAAAACCCTTCTAAAGCAGGTGGAAGTGAACGGTTTTATAGTCGGAGAATTCCTTCGTATTCAAATAGACAGTACATGGAGAATGCATAAAACCATTCTGCTTGTTTGCCTTAGCCGCTTCGAGAAAATTATGCATGCCATTAATATACTCGGAGGTGCGTCGGTCACTGTACATCCATTGACGGTTCATCTGCATGCGTTATATAATAAAGTGTATTAAAAACTACACAAATCTTGATGAAAATGGAGCTTGGACAAGGAGCTTCTAAAGGAGAAATCTTAAGTGTGGCTCGGGCATTTCATCGAACACCTCATGTACATAGGAGGTGAGCTAGAGCACCACAAAGCTCTCCCATGGCCGGCTGAAAAAATAGAGCAGTGCACTGCTCTGCTCGCGGGGGTATATATAGGCCAACTGTTGGTCCCGGTTTGTGGCTAGAACCGAGACTAAAGGACAACTAGAGGTCCAGGTTCCAGCCATAAACCGGGACTACTGGTTGTGGGCCAGGAGCGAGGCACATTGGTCCCGGTTCGTGTCTGGAACCGGGACCGAAGGTGTCAAACGAACCGGGACAAATGGCCCACGAGGCCCGGCCGTCGCCCTGGCCTCATGAATCGGGACCTATTCCCACATGGGTCCCTGTTCGTGAGTGAACCGAGACTAATGGGATTTCTTCAAGTGGACCAAAGCCCTCTTTTGTACTAGTGTATCATTATTCCACAGTCGCTATTTGTAATATATTGTAATATATTCTAACTCTATTTAGGCAGCAACTACATTTCATATTTTAGTACTCCAATATCATGCAAAGCTATACTCTTTATATCCACAACGCAATTTTAGTTCTCATTTCTAGATAGAAGCAAACGCTTGGTGTACGTAGAGTTGTATCACTAGCAGATATGACTTAAGAGAGTATTGATCTTACCTTTAGCTCCTTGTGGGTTTGAAACTCCACACTCACCACTTCCATCTTTGGAAAGTGCTATGATGCTTCCTTGCACTTGGGGATTACACTACTGCAGGATGGTCCAAAGATGCACATCAATCAGAGACCCTTCAACCAAACTATGTGCGATCCATCAATCGCAAAACGTATACTTATAGCTCCGTTGCTAATAACGAAAACTATGTGCGTTGGCGGAACCATCAAATACTATATAGACAACACTTACGTGTGCGATACCGTGCATACAATTTGTTCTTCTGAATTGTTTGTGATTAACTAAGATAACACAAACGGTTAACAAAACACATATGTGTGTGTGTGAAGTACGACATACAGTTCACTTGGATAAACTATTTGCATTGACCCAACAGAACACAAACGAGTCAACATAAGAAGGTGTGTGTGACACCAAGCAAATAGTTCATTCATTAGATTGGTGAGGGAAAACAAATAGTAACCCAAACGATTCATCCTCAAAGCTATGTGTGATGTGGGCAGACAGTTGTTGCTAAACAATTGTATGAGATGTGATTTTTTCTGTTTGCACAACATGTATGCTCTGACTACAGAACACCAACATTGTTTCATAACCAACTTGAATATCCAATTACATAAGTGACTACACAACACATGTACTTTCCTCAATATAAATTTACAAGAGGTAGACGATTATCAAATCTTATTGTTCATTTGATGATGGTTACTGCCATTGCTCTGCTTGTAGCTATCCCTCGCCATCTGCAGGAAGGAAGCACTTCCTTATATCAGCGATCCTCGCATACATCTCGTAGCTTGTGTACGCATCCTTGGACGCGTACTTGATATGTTCTTCATCCAGTTCGTTCACTGAGGCCTTGTGCTAGACAGACTTGTGCTTGTCGCACTCAGCCTTCATGTCATTGTAGTAGGGGTCGATGATGGCCGCAACAAGGTCAACCAGGGAGTCCTTCTGCTTCTTCTTCTCGCCACCGCAGACCTTGTACTAACATTGGATGTTGACAAGCTTCCGGCAAGACAAGACCGAAGTCTTGAGCACCTTTAGATTGTTGGTGGTGTGCATCGTTGCGAACCTATAGTCGGGGTTGTTGACAAACCTCACAATTGCTTGCAAGGCCTTGTGGCCAGGCAATAGTGGTAGACGAGAACCTGATGGTGGATGCACATCTGGGCAATGGCAACCTTCTGATCATGCCCGACACAACCGCCGGTGTACTCGAGGTCGAAGCCGACCACTTTGTATGTGCCATCATCAGCAAGTAGCTGCTTCAACATGATGATGGAGTTCTCCACCATGACTGGGTCATTGGTGTATTCCATCGAGAGGTCCGTGTGCCTGATGTGGGTGTCCACTTTGATAATAATGGCGAACTGTCACTCGACACCGACAATCACCATTGGATCCTTGGGGCAAAGTTAAAGAGATGAGGAGATGTGCATACTGTCTCTATTATTTGTCATCTTGGGTGTGCTTCTTGTGTTATGTGGCACGATCAAAAGGTGGAAGAGATGTATGTAAATGGCCGCGTGAATAAAGGGTGGGCGCTGGACGACCTAAAATTTTGGCATGTTCGCATGGCAGTTTTTGCAGCGCTTAATTGCATGGTGACACACCTATAACTACATGGTGGCGCCGGGTGCAGCACAACCGCATGCATCGCCCCAAAAACACGTGATTGTTCGCATGTGTAGGGACGCAGGTAGAGTGTTCACATGGACGTGAGAAGAGGGCACCAAGATTGCCTCAACTGCCTTATGCGTAGAGCAGTTCGCGATGGTGCGTATTGAACAATCGTTTGCTAGGTAATCAAACACAAACGCTTTTCACTATTAACCATTTGTGTACTTCATTTCTCCCTCCTCTATCCCATCTTGTGACCGCATTTCTGCTAGTGCACACTTTGGGAGCATGCATGCTTTTCTTTTGGCCTTCCCGTTCCCGCGCAACCGCAGGGGTTCCCGCACAAGCTTCCCGCATGGCTCGCCGAAATCCCCCAAAACCCCAATGCTTGGCTGCCTACTTTATAAACCCTCACGGCCGGCTAGTCCACATTGCATTCATCCCCTCCCTGCCCATAGCTTCTCTATAGTTTGCTTCTCCCACAATCGTCAATGGTATCTGTCTGTCGTCGTTGCTCTGCCACTATGCCAGAGGACAACTCCACGTGGGAGGCCACACCACGTGGGTGTAGTGCACGTAGCGTCATTGTTGGGTGTATGCATGCAACCCACCACATGCTCCGCCACCATTGCCCGAAGGCAGTTGGTGCCGATGACCGCCGTGGCCGCCACCCCATCGTCGGTTCCGTTGTTGCCACCCCACCAGCGCCCGCCTTCGCCTCCACCACACCATCGTATGCCTTGGCTGCCACCCCACCGTCGGCCGCCGGGGCCATCACCCGCTCTGCCACCATGGCCCAAAGGCGGGGGGAGGAGGTCGTCATCGAAGCCCAGCTGCTCGGCTTTTGTGTCAGTGGCTTTGCGTGCTACATCAACTTCCTACATGAGAAGGAGGAGCGCTAGGTTGAGCACGCAAAGAGGCTCACCGCAGCTGTGGCTGCAGCAGACGCCATAGCCATGAGGCGGAATGAGGATATCTACGCCGAGCTGTGTTGCTTCGAGGAAGCACGTCAGGAGTGGCGGAGGCCAGCAGTGGCATGCGATCAATTCTCGACTCCTCCAATTCGTCGGCAGGCTCCTCCTCCTGTGCCTCTTACTAAACACGCTCGACAGAGGAGAAGTTGCTGAAAGTAGTATAGAGCCCCTCCGTAGTTCTAGTATTTAGGGGATATTTTTTTAGTTCATCTAACTATAGATGTGGTTGAACTGTATGACATACTTTAAATTAGCTAGTATATATAGTTGAATTAGATATTTTAGTACGTGGTTGGGAACAATTGGGGAAAGTTTATTCGGTTGAGCTGTTGAGTTGAACCGTTTTGTACAAAGACCACTACTTAATCTATGAATGAAATCTATGTTTACCGAATTTCAGTTGCAAAACTACATCGTAATAGTGATTTTGTTCCTGCAAATTTTTGCAAATGTTAATGTTACAATGATGTTAAATCTCAATGTTACTAGATCGACAAATGCCAATGTTTCCAATTCGACAAATGACAATTTGCCCAATATGACAGATGCAAATCTGAACTCATTGTCTATGCTAAGCATACGTGTCATCATATAGAAACGTTTGCGATGATGCAATGGCAAAAACCCTTCACGCCAGATTTTTACTTGGCTTAGTGTCGAAGGAACCATTGCCCTCCGTCTGCATATAGTTATTGAATCTCAAACGATAGCGATGATAGTCAAAGGACACGCCTTCCCGATGAGCGTGCGAAGGACTGCTTGCACGCCTCCCATCTACTCAAACACCTGTCCGCACGCTACCTCCTAGCCATAGAGTGTGACACGTGGCAACATGTAAATGGTCAGCAGAACGTCCATGATTTATGAAGAATACACTCGTTTGTGATGGTAGCGTGACTCCTTTTTGTTCCAAAATTCCTTTGTTGGCTGTTAATAATGTTTGTGCCTTCTCTCAAAGTGGACACGAAAAATACCATAACATATTTGTGCTTATATGACAATGCCCTCCCCATTATGGACCTTGTGGGAACCCCGACTTATAAGTCGTGATCACCGAATGCACGCGTACAGTGATCCCAGAGATCAATGCTCACTGGACACACATAAGCTGAATAACAAGAGTCTTACATCCATACATATCGTCTGATACAAATAAGACCATTAAGGCCAAGTCTTACATAGAGAGGGCCTGAAAGGCCGACACACCATACACAACTAACAACAAACATCTTGAATGAAAGCGTGAACCCATGCCATATGCCTTAACCTACAAGCATTCTGACGAGGAAGCGTCCTGGTTCGCATGTTCGTCACCGATGAACTCTTCTCCAAATTCTTGCTCTTCCATGCCTGGCCAATTAAATAACCAGTGGAAAGCCTATGTGTACTTTGAATGTACTCGCAAGCAAGCCATGATGTAGAACAAGGCAATAATGAAACATGATATGATACCAATAGGCAATTTGCGGAAAGTAGAGTTTTCCCTAGTGCAATAACATGATCAACTTATCATGCGGCATGCATCATAAGGTAAGTGATAACCACACGAACGGGTTACATATTTCAATAACAACCGAGCGCTGAACAACCCATGTTCACCCATCAGGCCAAGTCAACGAACTTAGCTCATCATTCATACTACCACCATTCCCCCCACACACACTTGGTTTATGCGAAAACTCTTGGACGTAGTTTAAGAAGCACCACCCAACTGTCCTTGACCGTGGACACGGCTATTTGAATAGTTTTACGCTGTGTAGAGGTTGCACATGTTACCCAAAAGACTTGGGAAACTTCCATGTCAGGACACGACCCGCGACATTTCTCATACCCAAGGTAAGTACCCGAACATCACGTTTCCCATGACGATACTAGAAAACAGACCACTCGTTGGTGACAATCCCTCGTGATGTACATCACACGTATCACACACGAGGGCACACAGTGGTGTGCCAGGTGTCTGTGAAAACATCCCATGGCCGCCCTTTCTTGTCACGACCCCATCTTGAGAGCGACCACGTCACTCCCGCCTGTAGTAATGCGGGCTCTCTCCTAGCACCGACCATAGTAATCAGCAAAGCCCCACCCCGTAAGGGGTATTGTGGTTGTACATGTAAGGTTGGAACGATCGTCAAATCTTAAATCTAATCCGAGTTTTAGAAACCACTCACACAACTGGCCTCGGTATACCACTCCCTTATCAAGTGGTTACCTAGCTAAACACATCACCCTCGGGCATTAGTGGCACGCGACGGGGTTTTCGTAAAACATTTGAAATCATCTTGTTTTACCGTCTCCATGCATGTACCCAATCCCATGCGTAGCACTACTAGCAACCTAACTACACCCACCTGCACAACCCTCATAGGTAGGTTGGGTTATGCCCATGTCCAAGTGTCATCGAGGAACTATCCTCACCGAGGTGGTTACCAATTCAACATGGCCTTAGCATCGGAACAAAATGCTAAGTATGACATGCATGCAACTATTCTCTTCCACATGGTCAAGGGGCTGCTTGACTTCCTCAACAAAGTCTCCGGGGTCTTCAAAGTCTTCAGGTCCAAGTCCCTCGTTAGCAATGCAATCTATCATCGCAATTTGAACGAGCAAAAAATAAGCACTCAACAAAAAACAGAGAAAATAATCTACTCAGAAAAATGTCACACCATTTTTGTCAAATACTAGGATGAGTACAGGTTCTATAAAAATACTGGGTCTTGTTTTTGGACTATAAAAGGTTGCAAAAACTATTTTAACAGAGTGTTAAAATGCCTAAAACAGGGTTTTAAAATAAAATAGTGGATGCAACCTATTGGAAAATTACACAAGTGGCACCCTAAAGTACTATATAATATTAGAATATTTGTGGTGGAGGAATATTTGAATTTGGATAAATATACACCCCTCTGGGATGTTTGCAAAATAGAAATAAAAATAAAAATAAAAAGGTCATAGTTCCTGGGCTAGAAGCTCGTTGCCTAATTGGCCCAGCGAGCAAAACCAACTCAGGCGGGCCATGCGCGCGCACCCATTAGGGTTTAAACCCGACAAACGGGGCCCAACCGCCAATGGCAGCAAAGGGAGGCGAGGGAGCGATGAGGATGACAGGTGGCCCCCACCTTTCATCTTCAACATCGGGACAGAGAGGGCGGTGAGGTCACCGGCGAGGGCAGCTAGGGGTGGAAATGGGTCGAGGGGCGAGTCACCGTTCGACTGGTGGTGGAAGGAGGAGCCGAGGTGCAGGGAGTCACCGACGATGAGGTCCCGTGGTGGAGGCACTTCGGGAGGGTGGTCGCCGGGGCCTAATCCTGCACCAAAAGAATAGGGGAGAGAGGGAGAAGCACGAGGAAGCTACCGCAGTTCCAATGGGGAAGAAATGAGAGCCGAAGCGACCTTGTACCCGGGGATTGCCAGAATCGTGATGCAGCGGATCCGGAGCTTGATCTCGGGATCAAGGGCCTCTAGCAATGCATGGGCAGTTAAGGTGTGCGATTAGACATAGCAGGAGGTCGAAGGAAGGGAGAGGGAGGCCCGGGGTGGCATTTTATAGTGGGTGCATGATTCACCAAAAGATCGTGCGCAGGGAGGCCGCGACGACGGCCAGGGGATCAAAAGGGTAGTGGGTGTGTGTCTGCAGTCTTTGTGGCAGATGCGTGGGGTTGGGAAAGGACGAGGAGGAGCGGGAGCTGGCTCCTGGCGTGCTGCGGTGGTGGGCGCCACCTGTCCGATTTGGCCGGCCGAGGGCACACATCATAGGTGGAGGAGAAAGGGAGAAAGGAGGGGCACGACGTGGCACATGGTCTTTGCCATTGAGGGGGCCTCGGGGGACAGCCGGAGGGAGTCAAAGCTGGTCGGGGTTGGCCTCCCACAGTGCCGGTGCACACTGTAACGCGTACAAAGCAGAATTTTGACATGCCACGAAATTCTGGCATGCTCTGGCGCGTCCCGCCTTGTGCACTAGTGCTTGGGGGATGTGGAGATGCCCCTTGGATGCTTTGGAGTCGAGAAGGGAGGTTGTGGTCAAAGGAAGAGGGGGAGGAAGTCTCTGCCATGGTGAATCAGGGGCTTAATTGGAGTCTTTGTCCACTCCTCGCATTGAACTTGAGCTGGATCTCTCTTTTGCACATGAAGCGCAACACCGTGGGCTTGTGGTAAGAATTTGGTGTGAAGGAGAATGGTGTAAGGGGTGAAAGTAGCAGTTTTACCAAATCACTAGAAGGTATTTGATGCTGGTTTGACCAAGATAAACCTCAGCACTTGCAGTGAGATTTAAGTGGATTAAATGATGGTCAAAATTAGTAGGATTCACCAAGTTTGAGCTCATTTGAGCAAAGTTGACAATGTAGACATGAAAAACCGTAGAAATGGACACAATCAAATTTCTCTTGAAAAACCCTAGAAGTGTTCAAATCAACTTCCACAAGTGCACAACTTGGCGTGGCATCCTTATTTGGGGGCTGGATTACTCTTGTAAAGTTTGGGATCAATTGGATAAACTTGGAAATGTAAAGTTGCTCAAATTTGGTTCTGGACAAAAAGGGTTTTGGGATTAATAGGTGGATCAAATCAACTATTATTGAGATGAAACTTTACACAATCACCACATTTATCATGTGTGACTTGCTAGAATTTTTCTGTAATTTATTGAGAATATTTCCATGGGAAATATTTCAAAATTTTGAAATAGGCGGAAAGACGATGAGGGCTGCGCCGAGGGAGAGAGAAAACTGTGTGCAAAACAGCCCCGAAACCCCCACTATATATAGGAGGAGGGGAGGGGGGTGCCACCCCTGGGGTTCCCACCCTAGGTGGTGTGGCAGCCCCCCGAGATGGGAGGTGCGGCGGCCAAGGCAAGGGGGAGGGGTGGCGCACCCCTAGGTGGGCCTTAGGCCCACCAGCGCCCAGGGTTCCCCCCCTCTCCACCTCCTGCGCCTTGGGCTGAGTGTGGGGGGCGCACCAGCCCACTTAGGGGCTGGTTCCCTCCCGCACTTGTCCCATCTAGCCTCCCGGGGTCGTTGCCCCCTTCCGGTGGACCCCCGGGGCCACCTCCGGTGGTCCCGGTACGTTACCGGTGACGCCCGAAAACACTTCCGGTGTCCGAAACCATTTCGGAGCTCCTCGGGATGTCCGAGATCTCATCCGAGACTGCGAACAACTTTCGACAACCTCGTATAACAATTCCGTATAGCCCTAGCGTCATCGAACCTTAAGTGTGTAGACCCTACAGGTTCGGGAGACAGGCAGACATGACCGAGACACCTCTCCGACCAATAACCATCAGCGGGGTCTGGATACCCATGGTGGCTCCCACTTGCTCCACGATGATCTCATCGGATGAACCACGATGTCAAGGATTCAATCAATCCCGTATACAATTCCCTTTGTCTACCGGTATAGAACTTGCCCGAGATTCGATCGTCGGTATACCTATACCTTGTTCAATCTCGTTACCGGTAAGTCTCTTTACTCGTTCCGTAGCACGTCATCGTGTGACTAACTCCTTAGTCACATTGAGCTCATGATGATGTTCTACCGAGTGGGCCCAGAGATACCTCTCAGTCACACGGAGTGACAAATCCCGATCTCGATTCGTACCAACCCAACAGACACTTTCGAAGGTACCCGTAGTGCACCTTTATAGTCACCCAGTTAGGTTGTGACGTTTGATACACCCAAAGCACTCCTACGGTATCTGGGAGTTGGACAATCTCACGGTCGAAGGAAAATACACTTGACATTAGAAAAGCTTTAGCATACGAACAATACGATCTAATGCTATGCTTACGATTGGGTCTTGTCCATTACATCATTCTCCCAATGATGTGATCCCGTTATCAATGACATCTAATGCCCATGATCAGGAAACCATGATCATCTATTGACTAACGAGCTAGCCAACTAGAGGCTTGCTAGGGACACATTGTGATCTATTTATTCCCACATGTATTACTGTTCCCTGTTAATACAATTATAGCATGAACAATAGACGATTATCATGAACAAGGAAATATGATAATAACCATTTTATTATTGCCTCTAGGGAAGATTTCCAACAGTCTCCCACTTGCACTAGAGTCAATAATCTAGTTAAATTGTGATGTATCGAACACCCATAGCATTATGGTGTTGATCATGTTTTGCTCGTGGAATAGGTTTAGTCAACGGGTCTGCAACATTCAGATCCGTGTGTACTTTACAAATCTCTATTACTCCACTCTGGACATGGTCCTCGATGGAGTTGTAGCGGCGTTTGATGTGCTTCGTCTTCCGGTGAAACCTGGGCTCCTTGGCTATGGCAATGGCCCCAGTGTTATCACAGAAGAGTGTCATTGGACACGACGCGCTTGGAACCACTCCAAGGTCGGCGATGAGCTCCTTCATCCAAATTCCTTCATGAGCCGCTTCTGAAGCAGATATGTATTCCGCTTCACATGTAGATGCTGCCACGACTTCTTGCTTGCTGCTGCACCAGCTCACTGCCCCACCATTCAAAACATATACGTATCCGGTATCTGACTTAGAGTCATCCGGATCTGTGTTGAAGCTAGCGTCGACGTAACCCTTTACGACGAGCTCTTCGTCACCTCCATAAATGAGAAACATTTCTTTAGTCCTTTTCAGGTACTTAAGGATATTCTTGACCGCTGTCTAGTGTTCCATACCGGGATCACTTTGGTACTTCCCTACCAAACTTATGGCAAGGTTTATACCAGGTCTGGTACATAGCATGTCATACATAAGAGAGCCTACGGCTGAAGCGTAGGGGACATAACTCATCTTCTCTCTATTTGCTGCCGTGGTCGGTGACTGAGTCTTACTCAATCTCGTACCTTGCAAAACTGGCAAAAACCCTTTCTTTGAGTTTTCCATATTGAACTTCTTCAATATATTGTCAAGGTATGTACTTTGCGAAAGACCTATGGGGCGTCTCGATCTAGCTCTATAGATCTTTATGCCTAATATGTATGCAGCTTCTCCAAGGTCCTTCATTGAAAAACTCTTGTTCAAATAGGCCTTTATGCTCTCCAACATCTCTATATCAGTCCCCATCAATAACATGTCATCCACATACAGTATGAGGAAAGCTACAGAGCTCCCACTCACTTTCTTATACAGCCAGGCTTCTCCGTAAACCTGTACAAACCCAAAAGCTTTAATCACCTCATTAAAGCGTATGTTTCGACTCCGAGATGCTTGCACCAGCCCATAGATGGAGCGCTGGAGCTTGCACACTTTGTTAGCACCCTTAGGGTCGACAAAACCTCCTGGTTGCATAATATACTACTCTTCCTTAAGGTTCCCGTTAAGGAACGCTGTTTTAACGTCCATTTTCCAAATTTCATAATCATAACAGGCGGCAATTGCTAACATGATTCAGACTGATTTCAGCTTCGCTACGGGAGAGAAAGTCTCTTCGTAGTCAATTCCTTGAATTTTTCGAAAACCCTTAGCGACAAGTCGAGCTTTATAAAGAGTTACATTTCCGATTGCATCAGTCTTCTTCTCGAAGATCCATTTATTTTCTATGGCTCGCCGGTCATCGGGCAAGTCCACCAAAGTCCATACTTTGTTCTCATACATGGATCCTATCTCGGATTTCATAGCTTCAAGCCATTTGTTGGAATCCGGGCCCACCATTGCTTCTTCATAGTTCGAAGGTTCACCGTTGTCTAACAACATGATTTCCATCATAGGGTTGCCGTACCACTCTCATGCGGAGCGTGCCCTTGTGGACCTTCGCAGTTCAGAAGTAACTTGATCCGAAGCTTCATGATCATTATCATTAACTTCCTCTTCAGTTGGTGTAGGAGCCACAGGAACAATTTCCCGCGCTGCGCAACTTTCCTGTTCGAGAGGGGGTGTAATTACCTCATCAAGTTCTACTTTGCTCCCACTTACTTCTTTCGAGAGAAATTCTTTCTCTAGAAAGGATCCGTCCTTGGCAACAAAGGTTTTACCTTCGGATCTAAGATAGAAGGTATACCCAATAGTTTCCTTAGGGTATCCTATGAATACGCATTTCTCCGCTTTGGGTTCGAGCTTTTCTGGTTGAAGTTTCTTCACATCAGCATCGCAACCCCAAACTTTAAGAAACGGAAACTTAGGTTTCTTGCCAAACCATAGTTCATATGCTGTCATCTCAACGGATTTAGGCGGTGCCCTATTTAAGGTGAATGCTGCAGTTTCTAATGCGTATCCCCAAAATGATAGCGGAAGTCGGTAAGAGACATCATAGATTGTACCATATCTAATAAAGTGCGATTACGACGTTCAGACACCTCGTTGCGTTGCGGTGTGCCCGGCGGCGTGAGTTGTGAAACGATTCCACAGTTCCTTAGGTGTGTGCCGAACTCGTGACTCAAATATTCTCCTCCACGATCAGATCGTAGACATTTAATTTTTTTGTCACGTTGATTCTCAACCTCACTCTGAAATTCCTTGAACTTTTCAAACGTCTCAGATTTGTGCTTCATCAAGTAGATATACCCATACCTACTCAAATCATCGGTGAGAGTGAGAACATAACGATAGCCACCGCGAGCTTCAACGTTCATTGGACCACACACATCAGTATGTATTATTTCCAATAAGTCGGTTTCTCTCTCCATTATTCTGAGAATGGAGTCTTAGTCATCTTGCCCATGAGGCACGGTTCGCATGTGTCAAATGATTCAAAGTCAAGAGACTCTAATAGTCCATCAGTGTGGAGCTTCTTCATGCGCTAACCCCGATGTGACCAAGGCGACAGTGCCACAAGTATGTGGGACTATCATTATCAACTTTACATCTTTTGGTACTCACACTATGAATATGCGTATCATCACGATCGAGATTCATCAGGAATAAACCATTCACCAGCGGAGCATGACCATAAAACATATCACTCATATAAATAGAACAACCATTATTCTCTGACTTAAATGAGTAGCCGTCTCGCATTAAGCAAGACCCTGATACAATATTCATGCTCAAAGCTCGTACTAAATAACAATTATTAAGGTTTAAAACTAATCTCGATGGTAGATGTAGAGGTAGCATGCCGACGGCGATCACATCGACCTTGGAGCCATTCCCGACGCGCATCGTCACCTCGTCCTTGGCCAGTCTCCGCTTATTCCGCAGTTCGTGCTTTGAGTTGCAAATGTGAGCAACAACACCGGTATCAAATACCTAGGAGCTACTACGAGCGCTGGAAAGGTACACATCAATAACATGTATATCACATATACCTTTAACGTTGCCGGCCTTCTTGTCCGCTAAGTATTTGGGTGCAGTTCCGCTTCCAGTGACTCTTTCCCTTGCAATAGAAGCACTCAGTCTCAGGCTTGGGTCCATTCTTTTTCTTCTTCCCGGCATCTGGCTTACCGGGCGCAGCAACGGCTTTGTCGTCTTTCTTGAAGTTCTTCTTACCCTTGCCCTTCTTGAAACTAGTGGTCTTGTTGACCATCAACACTTGATGCTCTTTCTTGATTTCTACTTCTGCAGACTTGAGCATCAAGTAAAACTCGGGAATGGTCTTCTCCATCCCCTGCAAGTTGTAGTTCAGCACAAAACCTTTGTAGCTTGGTGGGAGAGACTGGAGGATTCTGTCAATTATAGCATCATCCGGAAGTTCGACTCCAAGTGAAGTCAGACGACCGTGTAACCTAGACATTTTGAGTATGTGCTCACTGACAGAACAGTTCTCCTCCATCTTACAGCTAAAGAACTTGTCGGAGACTTCATATCTCTCGACACGGGCATGAGCTTGAAAAACTAGCTTCAGCTCTTGGAACATCTCATATGCACCGTGTTGCTCAAAAATCCTTTGGAGCCCCGTTTCTAAACTGTATAACATGCCACACCTAACCAGAGAGTAGTCATCACCCCGCGTTTGCCAGACGTTCAGAATGTACTGGGCTGCTGCGGGAGCGGGAGGGTCACCTAGCGGCGCATCAAGGACATAAGCCTTTTTAGCGGCTTCAAGGATGGGCTTCAAGTTGCGAACCCAGTCCGCATAGTTGCTACCATAATCTTTCAGCTTGTTTTTCTCTAGGAATGCGTTGAAATTGAGGTTGACGTTGGCCATCTACAATATTTATAAAGACAACTTTTAGACTAAGTTCATGATAATTAAGTTCATTTAATCAAATTAAGTATGAACTCCCACTTAAATCGACATCCCTCTAGTCATCTAAGTGATACATGATCCATGTTGACTAACCCGTGTCCGATCATCACGTGAGACGGACCAGTCACCATGGTGAGCAACTTCATCCTGATCGTATTCAACCGTACGACTCATGTTCGACCTTTCGGTCTCTTGTATTCGAGGTCATGTCTGTACATGCTAAGCTTGTCGAGTCAACCTAGGTGTTTCGCGTGTGTAAATCTGGCTTACACGCGTTGTATGCGAACGTTAGAATCTACCACACCCGATCATCACGTGGTGCTTCAAGACAATGATCCTTCGCAACGGTGCACACTTAGGGGAATATGTTCTCGAAATTTTAAGAGGGATCATCTTATTACGCTACCGTCGTTCTGAGGAATATGATGAAAAACATGATAAACATCACAATGCAATCATATAGTGACATGATATGGCCATTATCATCTTTGCTCTTTCGATCTCCATCTTCAGGCATCACATGATCATCATTGTCACCGGCATGACACCATGATCTCCATCATCGTGTCTCCGTGAAGTCGTCACGCCAACTACTACTATCACTACTACTATAGCTAACCGTTAGCAATGAAGTAAAAGTAGTAAGCACATGGCGCTGCATCTCATACAATAAAGTAAGACAACTCCTATGGTTCCTGTCGGTTGTCATACTCCTCGACATGCAAGTCGTGAAACCTATTACAATAACATGATCGTCTCATACATCATACATGCAACATCATAACTTTGGCCATATCACATCACATGTCAAACCCTGCAAAAACAAGTTAGACGTCCTCTATTTGTTGTTGCAAGTTTTACGTGGCTGATTTGGGTTTCTAGCAAGAACGCTTTCTTACCTACGTGACATCCACAACAATGATATGCCAAAGCTATTTACCTTTCATAAGGACCCTTTTCATCAAATCCAATCCGACTAGAGTAGGAGAGACAGACACCCGCTACCACCTTTATGCACGATGTGCACGTCTGTCGGTGGAACCAGTCTCACGTAAGCGTACGCGTAATGTCGGTCCGGGCCGCTTCATCCCACAATACCGCGAGAAAAGAATAAGAATAATAGCGGCAAGCAATTGACAAATCATCGCCCACAACCTTTTGTGTTCTACTCGTGCATAGAATCTACACATAGAAAACCTGGCTCGGATGCCACTGTTGGGAAACGTAGCATAAATTCAAAAAATTTCCTACGCATATTCAGATCTTCCTATTGAGAGACCAGAAACAAGAGAGGGGTGAGGGCATCTTCATACATTTGAAGATCGCTAAGCAGAAGCGTTGCTGGAACGCGGTTGATGGAGTCGTACTTGCGGCGATTCAGATCGCGGTGTGATTCCGATCTAGTGCCGAACTACGGCACCTCCGCGTTCAACACACGTGCAGCCCGATGATGTCTCCCGCACCTTGATCCAGCAAGGAGGAGGGAGAGGTTGGGGAAGATCTCCCCCAGCACAATGGCATGGTGTCGATGGAGAGACGAGGTCTCCCGACAGGGCTTCGCCAAGCACCGGCAGAGAGGAGGACAAAGAAGAGCAGGGCTGCGCCGAGGAAGAGAGAAAACTGTGTGCAAAACAGCCCCGAAACCCCCACTATATATAGGAGGAGGGGAGGGGGGGGTGCCACCCCTAGGGTTCCCACCCTAGGTGGTGCGGCAGCCCCCGCAGATGGGAGGTGCGACGGCCAGGGCAAGGGGGAGGGGTGGCGCACCCTAGGTGGGCCTTAGGCCCACCAGCGCCTAGGGTTTCCCCCCTCTCCACCTCCTGCGCCTTGGGCTGAGTGTGGGGGGCGCACCAGCCCACCTAGGGGCTGGTTCCCTCCTGCACTTGGCCCATCTAGCCTCCCGGGGTCGTTGCCCCCTTCCGGTGGACCCCCGGGGCCACCTCTGGTGGTCCCGGTGGTCCCGGTACGTTACCGGTGACGCCCGAAACACTTCCGGTGTCCGATACCATCCTTCCTATATATCAATCTTTACCTCCGGACCATTCCGGAGCTCCTCGTGACGTCCGAGATCTCATCTGCGACTCCGAACAAATTTCGATAACCTCGTATAACAATTCCCTATAATCCTAGCGTCCTCGAACTTTAAGTGTGTAGACCCTACGGGTTCGGGAGACAGGAAGACATGACCGAGACATCTCTCCGGCCAATAACCGTCAGCAGGGTCTGGACACCCATGGTGGCTCCCACTGGCTCCATGATGATCTCATCGGATGAACCACGATGTCAAGGATTCAATCAATCCCGTATACAATTCCCTTTGTCTGTCGATATAGAACTTGACCGAGATTCGATCGTTGGTATACCTATACCTTGTTCAATCACGTTATCGGTAAGTCTCTTTACTCGTTCCGTAGCACGTCATCATGTGACTAACTCCCTAGTCACACTGAGCTCATGATGATGTTCTACCGAGTAGGCCCAGAGATACCTCTCCGTCACACGAGTGACAAATCCCGATCTCGATTCATACCAACCCAACAGACACTTTCGGAGGTACCCGTAGTGCACCTTTATAGTCACCCAGTTACGTTGTGACGTCTGATACACCCAAAGCACTCCTACGGTATCCGGGAGTTGCACAATCTCATGGTCGAAGGAAAAGACACTTGACATTAGAAAAGCTTTAGCATACGAACAATACGATCTGGTGCTATGCTTAGGATTGGGTCTTGTCCATCACATCATTCTCCCAATGATGTGATCCCGTTATCAATGACATCTAATGCCCATGATCAGGAAACCATGATCATCTATTGACTAACGAGCTAGCCAACTAGAGGCTTGCTAGGGACACATTGTGATCTATTTATTCACACATGTATTACTGTTTCCTGTTAATACAATTATAGCATGAACAATAGACGATTATCATGAACAAGGAAATATGATAATAACCATTTTATTATTGCCTCTAGGGCATATTTCCAACAGTCTTCCAGTTGCACTAGAGTCAATAATCTAGTTACATTGTGATGTATCGAACACCCATAGCATTATGGTGTTGATCATGTTTTGCTCGTGGAAGAAGTTTAGTCAACGGGTCTGCAACATTCAGATCCGTATGTACTTTACAAATCTCTATTAGTCCACTCTGGACATGGTCCTGGATGGAGTTGTAGCGGTGTTTGATGTGCTTCGTCTTCCGGTGGAACCTGGGCTCCTTTGTTATGGCAATGGCCCCAGTATTATCACAGATTAGTGTCATTGGACCCGACGTGCTTGGAACCACTCCAAGGTCGGTGATGAGCTCCTTCATCCAAATTCCTTCATGAGCCGCTTCTGAAGCAGCTATGTACTCCGCTTCACATGTAGATGCTGCCACGACTTCTTGCTTGCTGCTGCACCAGCTCACTGCCCCACCATTCAAAACATATACGTATCCGGTATGTGACTTAGAGTCATCCGGATCTGTGTCGAAGCTAGCGTCGATGTAACCCTTTACGACGAGCTCTTCGTCACCTCCATAAATGAGAAACATTTCTTTAGTCCTTTTCAGGTACTTAAGGATATTCTTGACCACTGTCCAGTGTTCCATACCGGGATCACTTTGGTACCTCCCTACCAAACTTATGGAAAGGTTTATATCAGGTCTGGTACACAGCATGTCATATATAAGAGAGCCTACGGCTGAAGCGTAGGGGACATAACTCATCTTCTCTCTATCTGCCGCCGTGGTCGGTGACTGAGTCTTACTCAATCTCGTACCTTGCAAAACTGGCAAAAACCCTTTCTTTGAGTTTTCCATATTGAACTTCTTCAATATCTTGTCAAGGTATGTACTTTGCGAAAGACCTATGAGGCGTCTCGATCTAGCTCTATAAATCTTGATGCCTAATATGTATGCACCTTCTCCAAGGTCCTTCACTGAAAAACTCTTGTTCAAATAGGCCTTTATGCTCTCCAACATCTCTATATCATTCCCCATCAATAACATGTCATCCACATACAGTATGAGGAAAGCTACAGAGCTCCCACTCACTTTCTTGTACAAACAGGCTTCTCCGTAAACCTGTACGAACCCAAACGCTTTAATCACCTCATTAAAGCAAATGTTTCAACTCCGAGATGCTTGCACCAGCCCATAGATGGAGCGCTGGAGCTTGCACACTTTGTTAGCACCCTTAGGGCCGACAAAACCTTCTGGTTGCATAATATACTACTCTTCCTTAAGGTTCCCGTTAAGGAACGCTATTTTAACGTCCATTTTCCAAATTTCATAATCATAAAAGGCGGCAATTGCTAACATGATTCAGACTAATTTCAACTTCGCTACGGGAGAGAAAGTCTCTTCGTAGTCAATTCCTTGAACTTGTCGAAAACCCTTTGCGACAAGTCGAGCTTTATAAACGGTTACATTACCGATTGCATCAGTCTTCTTCTTGAAGATCCATTTATTTTCTATGGCTCGCCGGTCATCGGGCAAGTCCACCAGAGTCCATACTTTGTTCTCATAAATGGATCCTATCTCGGATTTCATAACTTCAAGCCATTTGTTGGAATCCGGGCCCGCCATTGCTTCTTCATCGTTCGAAGGTTCACCGTTGTCTAACAACATGATTTCCATCACAGGGTTGCCGTACCACTCTGGTGCGGAACGTGCCCTTGTGGACCTTCGCGGTTCAGTATTAATTTGATCCGAAGCTTCATGATCATTATCATTAACTTCATCTTCAGTTGGTGTAGGAGCCACAGGAACAATTTCCCGCGCTGCGCTACTTTCCTGTTCGAGAGGGGGTGTAATTACCTCATCAAGTTCTACTTTCCTCCCACTTACTTCTTTCGAGAGAAACTCTTTCCCTAGAAAGGATCCGTCCTTGGCAACAAAGGTTTTACCTTCGGATCTAAGATACAAGGTATACCCAATAGTTTCCTTGGCAATACACATTTCTCCGCTTTGGGTTCGAGATTTTCTGGTTGATGTTTCTTCACATAAGCATCGCAACCCCAAACTTTAAGAAACGACAACGTAGGTTTCTTGCCAAACCATAGTTCATACGCTGCCGTCTCAACGGATTTAGACGGTGCCCTATTTAAAGTGAATGCTGCAGTTTCTAATGCGTATCCCCAAAATGATAGTGGTAAGTCGGTAAGAGACATCATAGATCATACCATATCTAATAAAGTGCGATTACGATGTTCATACACTCCGTTGCGTTGCGGTGTGCCAGCCGGCGTCAGTTGTGAAACGATTCCACAGTTCCTTAGGTGTGTGCCCAACTCGTGACTCAAATATTCTCCTACACGATCAGATCGTAGACATTTAATTTTTCTGTCACGTTGATTCTCAATCTCACTCTGAAATTCCTTGAACTTTTCGAACGTCTCAGATTTGTGCTTCATCAAGTAGATATACCCATACCTACTCAAATCAGCGGTGAGAGTGAGAACATAACGATAGCCACCGTGAGCTTCAATGTTCATTGGACCACACACATCAGATGTATTATTTCCAATAAGTCGGTTGCTCTCTCCATTATTCGTGAGAATGGAGTCTTAGTCATCTTGCCCATGAGGCACGGTTCGCATGTGTCAAATGATTCAAAGTCAAGAGACTCTAATAGTCCATCAGTATGGAGCTTCTTCATGCGCTTAACCCCGATGTGACCAAGGCGGCAGTGCCACAAGTATGTGGGACTATCATTATCAACTTTACATCTTTTGATACTCACACTATGAATATGCGTAACATCACGATCGAGATTCATCAGGAATAAACCATACACCAGCGGAGCATGACCATATAACATATCACTCATATAAATAGAACAACCATTATTCTCTGACTTAAATGAGTAGCCGTCTCGCATTAAGCAAGACCCTGATACAATATTCATGCTCAAAGCTGGTACTAAAGAACAATTATTAAGGTTTAAAACTAATCCTGACGGTAGATGTAGAGGTAGCGTGCCGACGGCGATCACATCGACCTTGGAGCCATTCCCGACGCGCATCGTCACCTCGTCCTTGGCCAGTCTCCGCTTATTCCGCAGTTCCTGCTTTGAGTTGCAAATGTGAGCAACAACACCGGTATCAAATACCTAGGAGCTACTACGAGCGCTGGAAAGGTACACATCAATAACATGTATATCACATATACCTTTAACGTTGCCGGCCTTCTTGTCCGCTAAGTATTTGGGGGCAGTTCCGCTTCCAGTGACCCTTTCCCTTGCAATAGAAGCACTCAGTCTCAGGCTTGGGTACATTCTTTTTCTTCTTCCCGGCATCTGGCTTACCGAGCGCGGCAACGGCTTTGTCGTCTTTCTTGTAGTTCTTCTTACCCTTTCCCTTCTTGAATCTAGTGGTCTTGTTGACCATCAACACTTGATGCTCTTTCTTGATTTCTACTTCTGTAGACTTGAGCATCGAGTACAACTCGGGAATGGTCTTCTCCATCCCTTGCATGTTGTAGTTCAGCACAAAACCTTTGTAGCTTGGTGGGAGAGACTGGAGGATTCTGTCAATTATAGCATCATCCGGAAGTTCGACTCCAAGTGAAGTCAGACGACCGTGTAACCTCGACATTTTGAGTATGTGCTCACTGACAGAACAGTTCTTCTCCATCTTACAACTAAAGAACTTGTCGGAGACTTCATATCTCTCGACACGGGCATGAGCTTGAAAGATTAGCTTCAGCTCTTGGAACATCTCATATGCACCGTGTTGCTCAAAACGCCTTTGGAGCCCCGTTTCTAAACTGTATAACATGCCACACCTAACCAAAGAGTAGTCATCACTCCGTGTTTGCCAGACGTTCAAAATGTCCTGGGCTACTGGGGGAGCGGGAGGGTCACCTAGCGGCGCATCAAGGACATAAGCCTTTTTAGCTGCTTCAAGGATGAGCTTTAAGTTGCGAACCCAGTCCGCATAGTTGCTACCATCATCTTTCAGCTTGTTTTTCTCTAGGAATGCGTTGAAATTGAGGTTGAAGTTGGCCATCTACAATATTTATAAAGACAACTTTTAGACTAAGTTCATGATAATTAAGTTCATTTAATCAAATTAAGTATGAACTCCCACTTAAATCGACATCCCTCTAGTCATCTAAGTGATACATGATCCATGTTGACTAACCCGTGTCCGATCATCACGTGAGACGGACCAGTCACCATGGTGAGCAACTTCATGCTGACCGTATTCAACCATACGACTCATGTTCCACCTTTCGGTCTCTTGTATTCGAGGTCATATCTGTACATGCTAAGCTCGTCGAGTCAACCTATGTGTTTCGCGTGTGTAAATCTGGCTTACACGCGTTGTATGCGAACGTTAGAATCTATCACACCCGATCATCACGTGGTGCTTCGAGACAACGATCCTTCGCAACGGCGCACACTTGGGGGAATACATTCTCGAAATTTTATCATCTTATTATGCTACCGTCGTTCTAAGCAATAAGATGAAAAACATGATAAACATCACAATGCAATCATATAGTGACATGATATGGCCATTATCATCTTTGCTCTTTCGATCTCCATGTTCAGGCATCGCATGATCATCATTGTCACCGGCGTGACACCATGATCTCCATCATCGTGTCTCCGTGAAGTCGTCACGCCAACTACTACTATCACTACTACTATAGCTAACTGTTAGCAATGAAGTAAAAGTAGTAAGCACATGGCGTTGCATCTCATACAATAAATTAGACAACTCCTATGGCTCCTGCCGGTTGTCATACTCATCGACATGCAAGTCGTGAAACCTATTACAATAACATGATCATCTCATACATCATACATTCAACATCACAACTTTGGCCCTATCACATCACATGTCAAACCCTGCAAAAACAAGTTAGACGCCCTCTAATTGTTGTTGCAAGTTTTACTTGGCTGATTTGGTTTTCTAGCAAGAACGCTTTCTTACCTACGTCACAGCCACAACGATGATATGCCAAAGCTAGTTACCCTTTATAAGGACCCTTTTCATCAAATCCAATCCGACTAGAGTAGGAGAGACAGACACCCTCTAGCCACCTTTATGCACGGTGTGCATGTCTGTCGGTGGAACCAGTCTCACGTAAGTGTACGTGTAATGTCGGTACGGGCCGCTTCATCCCACAATACCGCCGGAAAAGAATAAGACTAGTAGCGGCAAGCAATTGACAAATCATCACGCACAACCTTTTGTGTTCTACTCGTGCATAGAATCTACGCATAGAAAACCTGGCTCTGATACCACTATTGGGGAACGTAGCATAAATTCAAAAACTTTCCTACGCATATTCAGATCTTCCTATGGAGAGACAAGCAATGAGAGAGGGGTGAGAGCATCTTCATACCTTTGAAGATGGCTAAGAAGAAGCGTTGCTGGAACGCGGTTGATGGAGTCGTACTCGCGGCGATTCAGATCGCGGTGTGATTCCGATCTAGTGCCGAACTACGGCACCTCCGCGTTCAACACACGTGCAGCCCGGTGACATCTCCCGCACCTTGATCCATCAAGGAGGAGGGAGAGGTTGGGGAAGATCTCCGGCAGCACGATGGCGTGGTGTCGATGGAGAGACGAGGTCTCCCGGGAGGGCTTCGCCAAGCACCGGTAGAGAGGAGGAGAAAGAAGAGCACGACTGCGCCGAGGGAGAGAGAAAACTGTGTGCGAAACAGCCCCAAAACCCCCACTATATATAGGAGGAGGGGAGGGGGGTGCCACCCCTAGGGTTCCCACCCTAGGTGGTGCGGCAGCCCCCCAGATGGGAGTTGCGGCGGCCAGGGCAAGGGGGAGGGGTGGCGCACCCCTAGGTGGGCCTTAGGCCCACCAGCACCTAGGGTTTCCCCCCTCTCCACCTCCTGCACCTTGGGCTGAGTGTAGGGGCCGCACCAGCCCACCTAGGGGCTGGTTCTCTCCCGCACTTGGCCCATCTAGCCTCCCGGGGTCGTTTCCCCCTTCCGGTGGACCCCTTGGGCCACCTCCGATGGTCCCGGTACATTACCGGTGACGCCCGAAACACTTCCGGTGTCCGAAACCATCAGTCCTATATATCAATCTTTACCTCCGGACCATTTCGGAGCTCCTCATGACGACTGGGATCTCATCCGGGACTCCAAACAACTTTTGATAACCTCGTATAACAATTCCCTATAACCCTAGCGTCCTCGAACTTTAAGTGTGTAGACCCTACGGGTTCGGGAGACAGGAAGACATGACCGAGACACCTCTTCGGCCAATAACCATCAGCAGGGTCTGGATACCCATGGTGGCTCCCGCTGGCTCCACGATGATCTCATCGGATGAACCACGATGTCAAGGATTCAATCAATCCCGTATAAAATTCCCTTTGTCTGTCAGTATAGAACTTGACCGAGATTCGATCGTTGGTATACCTATACCTTGTTCAATCTCGTTACCGGTAAGTCTCTTTACTCGTTCCGTAGCACGTCATCATGTGACTAACTCCCTAGTCACATTGAGCTCATGATGATGTTCTACCGAGTAGGCCCAGAGATACCTCTCCGTCACACGGAATGACAAATCCCGATCTCGATTCATACCAACCCAACAGACACTTTCGGAGGTATCCGTAGTGCACCTTTATAGTCACCCAGTTACGTTGTGACGTGTGATACACCCAAAGCACTCCTACGGTATCCGGGAGTTGCACAATCTCACGGTCGAAGGAAAAGACACTTGACATTAGAAAAGCTTTAGCATACGAACAATACGATCTGGTGCTATGCTTAGGATTGGGTCTTGTCCATCACATCATTCTTCCAATGATGTGATCCCGTTATCAATGACATCTAATTCCCATGATCAAGAAACCATGGTCATCTATTGACTAACGAGCTAGCCAACTAGAGGCTTGATAGGGACACATTGTGATCTATTTATTCACACATGTATTACTGTTTCCTGTTAATACATTTATAGCATGAACAATAGATGATTATCATGAACAAGGAAATATGATAATAACCATTTTATTATTGCCTCTAGGGCATATTTCCAACAATACATACATAGAGTCACATGCCATGTAATATGCTTGCTGCTCTGCTCCCCAAAAGGATTAACACCATCTGCACTTAAACCAAACCATATGTTCCTTGGGTCACGTGTAAAGTCACTCCACTTTCTCTTGATCTTTCTCCACTGCAACTCGTCAGTGGGTGCTCTCAACTTCTCGTCTTTCTTACGGTCTTTTATGTGCCATTGCATCAACTCGACATGCTTTTTGTTTCTTTACAAATGTTTCAACCATGGTATTATAGGAGCATACCACATCACCTTGGCAGGAACCATCTTCCCAGTACGCTGGCCCTCAACATCACCAGGGTCATCCCTTCTGATCTTATACTGCAATGCGCCACATACCAGGCATGCGTTCAAATCCTCGTATGCACCGCGGTATAGGAGGTAGTCATTAGGGCATGCATGTATCTTCTGCACCTCCAATCCTAGAGGGCATAGAACCTTCTTCGCTTCGTACGTACTGTCGGGCAATTCATTATCCTTTGGAAGCTTCTTCTTCATTAATTTCAGTAGCAAATTAAATGCCTTGTCAGATACACCATTGTCTGCCTTCCATTGCAGAAATTCCAGTGTGGTACCGAGCTTTGTGTTGTCATCTTCACAATTTGGGTACAACCATTTTTTGTGATCCTCTAACATGCGATCGAACTTCAACTTCTCCCTTTCACTTTCTCATTCTCTATGTGCATCAACAATGACCCGATGAAGATCATCATCGGGCACATCGTTTGGTTCCTCTTGATCTTCAGATTCCCCCATTGCAGCATCACCGTATTTAGGAGGCGGGTAGTTGTCATCATCCTCTTCTTCTATGTTGTCTTCCATCATAACCCCTCTTTCTCCATGCTCGGTCCAAACATTATAGTGTGGCATAAAACCCTTCTAAAGCAGGTGGAAGTGAACGGTTTTATAGTCGGAGAATTCCTTCGTATTCCCACAGACAGTACATGGACAATGCATAAAACCATTCTGCTTGTTTGCCTTAGCCGCTTCGAGAAAATTATGCACGCCATTAATATACTCGGAGGTGCGTCGGTCACCGTACATCCATTGACGGTTCATCTGCATGCGTTATATAATAAAGTGTATGAAAAACTACACAAATCTTGATGAAAATGGAGCTTGGACAAGGAGCTTCTAAAGGAGAAAGCTTAAGTGTGGCTCGGGCATTTCATCGAACACTTCATGTGCATAGGAGGTGAGCTAGAGCACCACAAAGCTCTCCCACGGCTGGCTGAAAAAATAGAGCAGTGCACTGCTCTGCTCGCGGGGGTATATATAGGCCAACTGTTGGTCCCGGTTTGTGGCTAGAACCGAGACTAAAGGACAACCAGAGGTCCAGGTTCCAGCCATAAACCCAGACTACTGGTTGTGGGCCAGGAGCGAGGCACATTGGTCCCGGTTCGTGTGTGGAACCGGGACCGAAGGTGTCAAACGAACCGGGACAAATGGCCCACGAGGCCCGGCCGGCGCCGTGGCCTCACGAATCGGGACCTATTCCCACATGGGTCCCAGTTCGTGAGTGAACCGGGACTAATGGGATTTCATCAAGTGGACCAAAGCCCTCTTTTCTACTAGTGTATCATTATTCCACAGTCGCTATTTGTAATATATTGTAATATATTCTAACTCTATTTAGGCAGCAACTATATTTCATATTTTAGTACTCCAATATCATGAAAAGCTATACTATTTATATCCACAACGCAATTTAATTTTCATTTCTAGATAGAAGCAAACACTTGGTGTACATAGAGTTGTATCACTAGCAGATAGGACTTAAGAGAGTATTGATCTTACCTTTACCTCCTTGTGGGTTTTAAACTCCCTACTCACCACTACCATCTTTGGAAAGTGCTATGATGCTTCCTTGCACTTGGGGATTATACTACTGTAGGATGGTCCAAAGATGCACATCAATCAGAGACCCTTCAACCAAAGTATGTGCAATCCATCAATCACAAAACGTATACTTATAGCTCCGTTGCCAATAACGAAAACTATGTGCGTTGGCGGAACCATCAAATACGATTTAGAAAACACTTACGTGTGCGATACCGTGCATACAATTTGTTCTTCTGAATTGTTTGTGATTAACTAAGATAACACAAACGGTTAACAAAACACATGTGTGTGTGTGTGAAGTACGGCATACAGTTCACTTGGATAAACTATTTGCATTGACCCAACAAAACACAAACGAGTCAACATAAGAAGGTGTGTGTGACACCAAGCAAATAGTTCATTCATTATATTGGTGAGGGAAAACAAATAGTAACCCAAACGATTCATCCTCACAAGCTATGTGTGATGTGGGCAGACGGTTGATGCTAAAGAATTGTATGAGACGTGATTTTTTCAGTTTGCACAACATGTATGCTCTGACTACAGAACACCAATATTGTTTCATAACCAACTTGAACATCCAATTACATAAGTGACTACACAACACATGTACTTTCCTCAGTATTAATTTACAAGAGGTAGACGATTATCAAATCATACTGTTCATTTGATGATGGTTACTGCCATTGCTCTGCTTGTAGCTATCCCTCGCCATCTGCAGGAAGGAAGCACTTACTCATATCAGCGATCCTCCCATACATCTCGTTGCTTGTGTACACATCCTTGGACGCGTACTTGATGTGTTCTTCATCCAGTTAGTTCACCGAGGCCTTGTGCTAGACAGACTTGTGCTTGTCGCACTCAGCCTTCATGTCATTGTAGTAGGTGTCGATGATGGCCGCGACAAGGTCAACCAGGGAGTCCTTCTGCTTCTTCTTCTCGCCACCCCAGACCTTGTACTAAAATTGGATGTTGACAAGCTTCTGGCAGGACAAGCCCGAAGTCTTGAGCACCTTTAGATTGTTGGTTGTGTGCATCGTTGCGAACCTATAGTTGGGGTTGTTGAAAAACCTCACAATTGCTCGCAAGGCCTTGTGGCCAGGCAATAGTGGTAGACGAGAACGTGATGGTGGATGCACAACTGGGCAACTGCAACCTTCTGATCATGCCCGACACAACCGCCGGTGTACTCGAGGTCGAAGCCGACCACTTTGTACGTGCCATCATCAGCAAGCAGCTGCTTCAACATGATGATGGAGTTCTCCACCATGACTGGGTCATTGGTGTACACCATCGAGAGGTCAGTGTGCCTGATGTGGGTGTCCACTTTGACAATAATGGCGAACTGTCACTCGACACCGACAATCGCCAATTGATCCTCGGGGAAAGGTTAAAGATATGAGGAGATGTGCATCCTGTCTCTATTATTTGTCGTCTTGGGTGTGCTTCTTGTGTTATGTGGCACGATCAAAAGGTGGAAGAGATGTATGTAAATGGCCGTGTGAATAAAGGGTGGGCGCTGGACGACCTAAATTTTCGGCATGTTTGCATGGCAGTTTTTGCAGCGCTTAGCTGCATGGTGAAACACGTATAACTACATGGTGGCGCCGGGTGCAGCACAACCGCATGCATCGCCCCAAACACACGTGATTGTTCGCATGTGTAGGGACGCCGGCAGAGCGTGCACACGGACGCGAGAAGAGGGCACCATGATTGCCTCAATTGCCTTATGCGTAGAGCAGTTCGCGATGGTGCGTACTGAACAATCGTTTGCTATGTAATCAAACACAAATGCTTTTCATTATTAACCATTTGTGTACTTCATTTCTCCCTCCTCTAACCCATCTTGTGACCGCATTTCTGCTAGTGCACACTTTGGGAGCATGCATGCTTTTCTTTTGGCCTTCCCGTTCCCGCGCAACCGCAGGGGTTCCCGCGCAAGCTTCCCGCATGGCTCGCCGAAATCCCCCAAAACCCCAATGCTTGGCTGCCTACTTTATAAATCCTCACGGCCGGCTAGTCCACATTGCATTCATCCCCTCCCTGCCCATAGCTTCTCTATAGTTTGCTTCTCCCACAATCGTCAATGGAATATGTCTGTCGTCGTTGCTCTGCCACTATGCCAGAGGAAAACTCCACATGGGAGGCCACACCACGTCGGTGGTGTAGTGCGTGTAGCTTCCTTGTTGGGTGTACGCATGCAACCCACCACATGCTCCGCTACCATTGCCCAAAGGCAGCTCGTGCCGATGACCTCCGTGGCCGCCACCCCATCGTCGATTCTGTTGTTGCCACCCCACCAGCGCCCGCCTTTGCCTCCACCACACCATCGTCTGCCTTGGCTACCACCCCACCGTCAGCCGTCGGGGCCATCACTGCTCTACCACCGCGGCCCAAAGGCGCGCGGGGGGGGGGGGGAGGCGTCATCGAAGCCCAGCTGCTCGGCTTTTGTGTCAGTGGCTTTGCGTGCTACATGCACTTCCTACATGAGAAGGAGGAGCGCTAGGTCGAGCACACAAAGAGGCTCACCGCAGCTGTGGCTGCAGCAGACGCCATAGCCATGAGGCGGAATGAGGAGATCTACGCCGAGCTATGTTGCTTCGAGGAAGCGCGTCAGGAGTGGCGGAGGCCAGCAGTGGCATGCGATGAATTCTCGACTCCTCCAATTCGTCGGCAGGCTCCTCCTCCTCTGCCTCTTACTAAACACGCTCAACAGAGGAGAAGTTGCTGAAAGTAGTATAGAGCCCCTCCGTAGTTCTAGTATTTAGGGGCTATTTTTTTAGTTCATCTAACTATAGATGTGGTTGAACTGTATGACATACTTTAAATTAGCTAGTATATATAGTTGAATTAGATATTTTAGTACGTGGTTGGGAACAATTGGGAAAAGTTTATTCAGTTGAGCTGTCGAGTTGAACCGTTTTGTACAAAGACCACTACTTAATCTATGAATGAAATCTATGTTTACCGAATTTCAGTTGCAAAATTGCATCGTAATAGTGATTTTGTTCCTGCAAATTTTTGCAAATGTTAATGTTATAATGATGCTAAATCTCAATGTTACTAGATCGACAAATGCCAATGTTTCCACTTCGACAAATGGCAATTTGCCCAATATGACAGATGCAAATCTGAAGTCACTGTCTATGCTAAGCATACGTGTCATCATATACAAACGTTTGCGATGATGCAATGGCAAAAACCCTTCATGCCAGATTTTTACTTGGCTTAGTGTCGAAGGAACCATTGCCCTCCGTCTGCATATAGTTGTTGAATCTCAAACGATTGCGATGATAGTCAAAGGGCACGCCTTCCCGATGAGCGTGCGAAGGATTGCTTGCACGCCTCCCATCTACTCAAACACCTGTCCGCATGCTACCTCCTAGCCATAGAGTGCGACACGTGGCAACACGTAAATGGTTAGCAGAACGTCCATGATTTATGAAGAATACACTCGTTTGTGATGGTAGCGTGACTCCTTTTTGTTCCAAAATTCCTTTGTTGGCTGTTAATAATATTTGCGCCTTCTCTCAAAGTGGACACGAAAAATACCATAACATATTTGTGCTTATATGACAATTCCCTCCCCAATATGGGCCTTGTGGGAACCCCGACTTATAAGTCGTGATCACCGAATGCACATGTACAGTGATCCCAGAGATCAATGCTCACTGGACACACATAAGCTGAATAACAAGAGTCTTACATCCATGCATATCGTCTCATACAAATAAGACCATTAAGGCCAAGTCTTACATAGAGAGGGCCTGAAAGGCCGACACACCATACACAACTAACAACGGACATCTTGAATGAAAGCCTGAACCCATGCCATATGCCTTAACCTACAAGCATTCTGACGAGGAAGCGTCCTGGTTCGCATGTTCGTCACCGATGAACTCTTCCCCAAATTCTTGCTCTTCCATGCCTGGCCAATTAAATAAACAGTGGCAAGCCAATGAGTACTTTGAATGTACTCGCAAGCAAGCCATGATGTAGAACAAGGCAATAATGAAACATGATATGATACCAATAGGCAATTTGCGGAAAGTAGAGTTTTCCCTAGTGCAATAACATGATCAACTTCTCATGCGGCATGCATCATAAGGTAAGTGATAACCACACGAACGGGTTACAGAGTTCAATATCAAGCGAGCGCTGAACAACCCATGTTCACCCATCAGGCCAAGTCAATGGACTTAGCTCATCATTCATACTACCACCATTCCCCCCACACACACTTGGTTTATGCGAAAACTCTTGGACGTAGTTTAAGAAGCACCACCCAACTGTCCTTCACCGTGGACACGTCTATTTGAATAGTTTTACACTGTGTAGAGGTTGCACATGTTACCCACAAGACTTGGGAAACTTCCGTGTCAGGACACGACCCGCGACATTTCTCATACCCGAGGTAAGTACCCGAATATCACGTTTCCCATGATGATACTAGCAAACAGACCACTCGTTGGTGACAATCCCTCGTGATGTACATCACACGTATCACACACGAGGGCACGCAATGGTGTGCCAGGTGTCTGTGAAAACATCCCATGGTCGCCCTTTCTTGTCACGACCCCATCTTGAGAGCGACCACGTCACTCCCGCCAGTAGTAATGCGGACTCTCTCCTAGCACCGACCATAGTAATCAGCAAAGCCCCATCCCGTAAGGGGTATTGTGGTTGTACATGTAAGGTTGGAACGGTCGTCAAATCTTAAATCTAATCCGGGTTTTAGAAACCACTCACACAATTGGCCTCGGTATACCACTCCCTTATCAAGTGGTTACCTAGCTCAACACATCACCCTCGGGCATTAGTGGCACCTGACGGGGTTTTCGTAAAACATTTGAAATCATCTTCTTTTACCGTCTCCATGCATGTACCCAATCCCATGCATAGCACTACTAGCAACCTAACTACACCCACCCGCACAACCCTCATAGGTAGGTAGGGTTATGCCCAAGTCCAACTGTCATCGAGGAACTATCCTCACCGAGGTAGTTACAAATTCAACATGGCCTTATGCATCGGAACAAAATGCTAAGTATGACATGCACGCAACTATTCTCTTCGACATGGTCAAGCGGCTGCTTGACTTCCTCAACAAAGTCTCCGGGGTCTTCAAAGTCTTCAGGTCCAAGTCCCTCGTCAGCAATGCAATCTATCATCGCAATTTAAACGAGCAAAAAATAAGCACTCAACAAAAAACAGAGAAAATAATCTACTCAGAAAAATGTCACACCATTTTTGTCAAATACTAGGATGAGTACAGATTCTATAAAAAATATTGGGTCTTGTTTTTGGACTACAAAAGGTTGCAAAAAATATTTTAACACAGTGTTAAAATGCCTAAAACAGGGTTTTAAAATAAAACAGTGGATGCAACCTATTGGAAAATTACACAAGTGGCACCCTAAAATACTACATAATATTACAAGATTTGTGGTGGAGTAATGTTTAAATTTGGATAAATATTGACCCCTCTCGGATGTTTGCAAAATAGAAATAAAAATAAAAATAAAAAGGCCATAGTTCCTGGGCTAGAAGCTCGTTGCCTAATTGGCACAACGAGCAAAACCAACTCAGGTGGGCCATGCGCGCGCACCCATTAGGGTTTAAACCCGACAAATGGGGCCCAGCCGCCAATGGCAGCGAAGGGAGGTGAGGGAGCGATGAGGATGATAGGTGGCCCCCACCTTTCATCTTCAACCTCGGGACAGAGAGGGCGGTGAGGTCACCGCCGAGGGCAGCTAGGGGTGGAAATGGGTCGAGGGGCGAGTCGTCGTTCGACTGGTGGTGGAAGGAGGAGGCGAGGTGCAGGGAGTCACCGACGACGAGGTCCCATGGGGGAGGCACTTCGGGAGGGTGGTCGCCGGGGCCGAATCCTGCACCAAAATAATAGGGGAGAGAGAGAGAAGCCCTAGGAAGCTACCGCAGTTCCAATGGGGAAGAAATGAGAGCCGGAGCGACGTTGTACCCGGGGATTGCCAGAATCATGATGCAGCGGATCCGGAGCTTGATCTTGGGATCAAGGGCCTCTAGCAATGCTTGGGCGGTTCAGGGGTGCGATTAGGATTAGCAGGAGGTCGAAGGAAGGGAGAGGGAGATCCGGGGTGGCATTTTATAGTGGGTGCATGATTCATCGAAAGATCATGCGCAGTAAGGCCACGACGACGGCCAGGGGATCAAAAGGGTAGTGGGGGTGCGTCTGCGGTCTTTGTGGCGGATGCGTGGGGTTGGGAAAAGGACGAGGAGGAGCGGGAGCTGGCTCCTGGCGTGCCGCGGTGGTGGGCGCCATCTGTCCGATTTGGCCGGATGAGGGCACACATCATAGGTGGAGGAGAAAGGGAGAAAGGAGGGGCACGGCGTGGCACATGATCTTTGCCATTGAGGGGGGCCTCGGGGGACAGCCGGAGGGAGTCAAAGCTGGTCGGGGTTGGCCTCCCACAGTGCCGGTGCACACTATAACGCGTACAAAGCGCAATTTTGACATGCCACGACATTCTGGCATGCTCTGGTGCGTCCCCCCTTGTGCACTAGTGCTTGGGGGATGTGGAGATGCCCCTTGGATGCTTTGGAGCCGAGAAGGGAGGTGTTGGTCAAAGGAAGAGGGGGAGGAAGTCTCTACCGTGGTGAATCAAGGGCTTAATTGGGGTCTTTGTCCACTCCTCGCATTGAACCTGAGCTGGATCTCTCTTTTGCAGATGAAGCGCAACACCGTGGGCTTGTGGTAAGAATTGGGTGTGAAGGAGAATGGTGTAAGGGGTGAAAGTAGCAGTTTTACCAAATCACTAGAAGTTGTTTGATGCTGGTTTGACCAAGATAAACCTCACCACTTGTAGTGAGATTTAAGTGGATTAAATGATTGTCAAAATTAGTAGGATTCACCAAGTTTGAGCTCATTTGAGCAAAGTTGACAATGTAGACATGAAAAACCCTAGAAATGGACACAATCAGATTTCCCTTGAAAAACCCTAGAAGTGTTCAAATCAACTTCCACAAGTGCACAACTTGGCGTGGCATCCTTATTTGGGGGCTGGATTACTCTTGTAAAGTTTGGGATCAATTGGATAAACTTGGAAATGTAAAGTTGCTCAAATTTGATTCTGGACAAAAAGGGTTTTGGGATTAATAGGTGGATCAAATCAACTTTTATTGAGATGAAACTTTACAAGATCACCACATTTATCATGTGTTACTTGCTAGAATTTTTCTGGAATTTATTGAGAATATTTCCCATGGAAATATTTCAAAATTTTAAATAGGCGGAAAGAGTTTTGAGGGGTTTTTCCAATATTTTGAACATGACCATGTGTTGAAACTATTATGCATGGAAAATATATGTCCATTGAGTTTCCCTAAACTTCTCAAATATTTTGGAAGCAAGAAAATACTTTTTGCCTATGAAATACCATTTCTAGCCTAAAAAAATGTTTGTAAATAAAATAGGAAAATAACATTAAAAATAATTATTTTGTGGTTTTGGGAGGTCTTTTGAATAATTGGATTCAAATTAAGTCTTTGGTGTGAAAGATCCCTCCTATATTGCGGACTTGTAGTGCAAATCCCAATCTGGGGTTTTGGGAGAACTTGAAATGATTAAATTACTTTTGTTTAAAATAAAAATTTATAATTTTTTTCCTGGTTCTATTCACATGGCATGACCATTGGCAAGGGCTTGGGGTCAAGGAAGTAGGTTTTAGAGAGGAGAACAACTATAGTATTCAAAAACTCAATCAGTCACACAAGCAAGTTGCAACAAAAATCAATCCTCACAAACATGCAAAAAGGTTTAATTGGTTCCAATTTTTATAAAAACAACATGTGGCAGAAGTGGTACAATCACAGGGTGTGACACACCTTGTGATTGTAGGTCGAATTTGAATTATGTACACGAAAAATGGTCATGACACCATGCCCAAGTTTCATGAATTTCTGACGAGGTTTGGATTGATAGTAATTTAAAAACCAAGTTTCCCAATGTTCGCAGCCGAGCCAAGATGCTGGGACGTTTGAAATTCATTCAGATTTCTTGTGTGGGACCTATCTATCCATCAAGGGAAACATATAGGATTTTTAACCTATTTTCATTTGTTATACCTTGTGATTGTAGTTCAAATTTCAATTATGAACATTAAATTCCTAGAAAAGTCAATTAAAGTATTAAAAAGGTCAAATGAACCCTAGAAAATTCCAAAGTTTAGCACGACAATCATGTTGCTCTATGGCGACTCTATAAATAAATACAAGGCGAGAAGAGACATAAGATGTTGTTTCAGACAGAAAAGGTGAACATTCCCTATCAGAACCACATGGCTTTCTTGTCAAAATCTCCGGTTTGTTAGAGGTTTGTGCCAAAACTTGTCCCAAATTGAGCAATTTTCTTACCACAACACATAATAGGCAAGGTCGTGACACCATGCCCAAGTTTTATGATTTTTTTGATGAGGTTTGGATTTACAGGACTTTGAAAACCAAGTTTCGCAATGTTTGCGGCCGAGCCAAGGCGTTGAGATGTTTCAAATTCATTCCCATTTCTGGTGTGGGACCTAAACATGCATACACGGAAATGTATATGATTTTTCAACCTATTTTCATGCGCTAGACCTTATGGTTGTAGTCCAAATCTGAATTATACACATTAAATGCCTAGAAAACTTAATCAATGTATAAAAAAGGCCAAACAAACCCTCGAAAATTCCATAGTTTAACACGACAATCATGTTGCTCTATGGTGACTCTATAAATAAATTCAAGGTGAGAAGAGACATGAGATGTTGTTTTGCACATAAAAGGTGAATGTTCCCTATTGGAACCACATGGTTTTCTTGTGAGAATCTCCGGTTTGTAAGAGGTTTGTGACAAAAACTTATCCGGAATTGGGCAATTTTTTCACCACAACACATAACAGGCAAGGTTATGATACCATGCCCAAGTTTCATGATTTTATGACGAGGTTTGGATTTACAGGAATTTTAAAACCAAGTTTCCCAATGTTTTCATCCTATCCACGGCGCTGAGATGTTTGAAATTAATTACCATTTCTTGCGTTGGACCGAAACATGCATCGAGGGAAACGTATATGATTTTCAACCTATTTTCGTGCGCTATAGACCTTGTGGTTGTAGTTCGAATTTGAATAATGCACATTAAATGCCTAGAAAACTCAATTAATGTATTAGAAAGGCCAAACGATCCCTGGAAAATTCCATAGTTTAGCACGACAGTCATGTTGCTCTATGATGACTCTAGAAATGAATTCAAGGCGAGAAGAAACGATGGATGTTGTTTTGCACATAAAAGGTGATCATTCCCTATTGGAACCACATGACTTCTTGTTAGAGTCTTCGGTTCGTATGAGGTTTGTGCCAAAACTTGTCCCAAATTGGGCAATTTTATTTACCACAACACACATGAGCTATGACATGACACCTTGCAAAGTTTCATGACCTTCTGATGATATTTGGATTTACTGAAATTTGGAAACACGGATTCTCAATGTGAACGGCCGAGCCAAAATACTAAGAGGTTTGAAATTCATTTACATTCCTTGCATGGGACCAAAACATGTATCGAGTGACAGATATATGTTTTTTCAACCCATTCAGGTGCACTCTAACACGTGCTTAACTACAGTTCATATTTGAACTATGCACATGAAATGTTGAGAAAACTGTTTAAATGTTTAAAAAGGCCTAAAACAACCCTCAATAATTCCATATTTTAACACACACTCCTATAGTTGCACGTGCACTGCAGATAAATGTTATTGCAATGGAAACACCTTCAATTGCCGATGTTACCTCAGATTTTGTTTCAAAACAATATGAAAATCAAGTACATTGCAAGCAGTTCTTGATCATGAAACGTGTGTATGTAGTATAAAATATATTGGGATAATCTTCATATATGGCTTACACCGGCAGTTTCATCGACTTCAGTCCACCATCGACGTGTCAACCACATAGTTACACTTACTCCCCAAGACCACTGTACTATTCAAACATCGTCAGTGAAAGATGGGGACCTGGATCTGTGTCATGAAGGCAACTTCGTCAAACCACTCTGCCCGAGCATCAGCCATGAACACGCTCACAACATCCTTGAGCACGACCGCAGTCTCCGACAATGCGGCTGCAGCCGCCGAAAGGGCTTCTTCTGCAGCTGAGATGTCAGTAGCAACATGTGTGATCGGGATAAAAAATAGTGAGAATGACACAACAATTGTGTTCCTTGGCGGCCGCAGTAGCCCTAATGGTGGCTGCTCACGCCTATGCTGAGGCCTCCACAGCCAGCTCATGTTAGTCACCGCAAAAATAGCAGCGACTTTCTCCGGTACCAGACGGCAACATACATCGGATGAGTTGGCAATCACCGAGAGCGCTCCGGCAGCCATCGATTCGTCGGCGGACTCACTAGCCGAGATGGAGGCTGTCAAAGCCCGGACAATGGCCGCCCACACCCGGCTCGTGGCGGCCTTTTCCAAAGAGATAGAGGACACAGACTACGAGATGCTTGTGGAGTATGTGGCGATGAATGCCATGGAGCCCCTTCCCCCGGAGGTCGTCGAGTGCGAGCTAGTCATGGATGATGTGGCGGAGATCGACGAGTGTACGGCGGAACATTAGTCTTTGTTTAAAGCGCTAGTCTTTTGTTAGAGTAATGTTGAGGTTAACTAGCTCTGTTTTATTTTTCGATTAACTAAGTGCGGGCTGTGGTGTAGGCTCTTTAATTTGTGTAGTACACAAATTACCAATAGATGTTGAATTATGCGTCGACGTGGATGACCATTGTAACCAGGGAAATCCGGACCAAACTTTGTCGCCATATCCCCATTCCGTCTTCCAAATGAAAATGGAATTGAAGTACATGATAACCCAAAAGTGTAGGGGATCGTTTGTAGCCTTTTTTGACAAGTAAGAGTGCCAAACCCAACAAGAGATAAATGTAGAATTAATAATCTCTCAACTTCTATTCACCACCAATAGAACTCTACGCACGGTAATGCTTACTTTAACTAGAACAAATATGAAACTACTCTGTGGGAAGGAAACTAGAAGTACTTAGTAGGTGGAGGTGTAATAGATAGTTTTGAAAGATTATAAAGAACGTGAAAATAAAGTTAGGTGCTGTTTTAATAAAAGAAAAATAAAGTAAATATAGCGAGTGTGTAAAAGTGGTGATAGGTTTTGCGAGATTGTCCTAGGCAATTGATAACTAGATCAGTAATCATTATTGCTATTTTATATGAGGGAGAGGCATGAGCTAACATACTTTCCGTACTTGGATCATATGCAATTATGATTGGAACTCTAGATGAAAACATCCGCAACCACTAAATATCATTAAGGTAAAACCCAACCATAGCATTACACATCAAGTCCTCTTTACTCCCATACACAAACAACTCCCTTACTAGAGTTTGTGTTTCAGTCACACACCAACCCATAGTAAGCGAATCATGAACATATTGCAAATCCTCCAGCATGAATCTTTCACATGTGCGCCTCACGGAAAGCACCTTAAGACAACACCAATATAAACCACACAACTCAAATCAATCAAGATAACCAATCAACCCATAGGACAAAAAGGGATCTACTCAAACATAATAGGATAATATGTAGCATAGAACACCATGTTCAAGTAGGGGGTTCTACGGGATGCAGGAGAGTGGACCGCTGTAGATAGATGAGGGAAGGTGATGGTGGTGGTGATGACGGCAGTGAAGTTTTTGGTGTAGCTCGTCGTCACGATGGTTACCCTTGGCGTCGCTCCGACACCACCGAGAGAGAGGGGGAGAGAGCCCCCTCCTTATTATTCTTCCTTGGCCTCCTCCCTAGGTGGGAGGAGGGTTACTCCTCTGGTACATGGTTGCCATGGCTCCCGGAGGGCAGCAGCCCCTCCGAGATTGGATCTCGCTCTCGTTTTCTCTCCAGTTTTCGCTTCTGTTTTCTGGCCCTTCACTGTTTCTTAAATATCCGGTGATCCGTAACTCCGACTGGGCTGAAATTTTTAGGGAATTTTTATCACAAAAATATCTTTCTTGTGGCAGAAGGAGAACCCCAACCGACTTAAGGGATTGCCACAAGCCATCATGGCGTGCCCCCTAGGCTGCGTTGTGTTGACTTGTGGGGCCCTCGGGCATTCTCTTGCGTTGATTTTGACTCCCGAAAGTAACATATATTCCAAAAATATCTCTCTAAATTTTTATCGCGTTTGGACTTCGTTTGATATGGAGTTTCTGCGAAACAAAAAAACACACAAAAATCAGGAACTGGTACTGGGCACTGGATAAGTAAGTTAGTCCCAAAAATAATATAAAATGTTGCCAAAAGTATATGGTAGTTGTAGAATATTGGCATGAGACAAGAAAAACATTATAGATACTACGGAGATGTATTACTACATCACACACAAGTTATGGGCACGGACTATGTGCAATGTAGTATCTAATCTTACGTAGGAAGCTGGAACACAAAAAATGATCTTTTAGGCTCATCGCAAACAGATAAAGTTCAGCTTTCATTTGTGATGTATAGATATTGCAAACAGTTCTGAATGGTTTCCACATTCAAGCCGATCACACACAGGGTAAAGTACATGCCTCGTTTGTGATGTATGGATATTGCACAGATTTCTGAATAAGGATTGTGTCCCATGAAACTTTTCGCGCCTTTTTTTCACTGCACCGAATGAAAAATTTGGGCAACCGCGGAAATATCTGCCTCCCTCACTCCCCAGTACAAATCAAAACCCACATTTCCCCTGTTTCATCATTCACTTCCTAGTTCAAACCTTCACTTCTTGCTTGTAGTGCCGCCGCCTCCTAGCCGACGACCCTCGTTCCTCTCGCTCGGCCTCGTCCATCTAGTCAGGTAATCGACACCTCCCCAGTACCCCCTCCTCCTCCATCCCACATGGCCCAACTGCCAGCGTGATAGCTTCCACCCAAATCAATGCCCCATCCTCCAAATAATCACCGTCGAAAGGCATGGTGCACGCAATATAGCCATGATCTCAAGGAGCTAGCATTTGGCAGCAGAGAAGCAAATCAAGGTTGCACGCACGGATGAGACATCAATGACTGCCATGCGTGCTGACCCCTAGATCTTGGAGGAGCACCTCACCGTTGAGGCCACCGTTGGTGCCTTACACAGGGATGCCGCCACATGGCTCGTTGCTATAAACAAAGCTCGTGGTCTTTTCTCGAGGGCACCACATGTGTGTTTGACAAAGACCACGAGGTGCTTCGTCAGCGTGCCCATGCTTCCCTCAGCTCCAGAGCAGACATGTTGGTCTCGGGGCAGGATCTGACCACTCACCACAATGAGGGGCGCACCCACTATGTGGAGGCCTCTCCCTCTTGCAAGATGAAGGAGCCCATCATCATCAGTATCTCCGACGATGAAGAATAGCTTGTCTTTCTTATCTTTTTCACTAAGGGCCTATATATGTTCAGCTAGCTATGTCGGTTAAGCATGTTTGGTTTACGTGTTGCATGTGCCGCCCGTGCCTTCCATTTAGAATTTCGAGTGAAATGTCCAATGCAATGCTACTGGCAATATGACCTTTTAGTATGTTCTATTGTGTAATGTGGTGCTTTGTTAAGTTAACTGTTTGGTTCATTTGTTGTGGTGGTCATTTAACTATTTAATTCAATTCTGCAATGCGATGTTCGATTGTTGTTGGTACAATTTTTTATTGTTATGCATGTGAGAGATAAATCAAATTTAGATGTAGTAAATACATGTGGAACATATAAAATTGCTATATTTCCTAGTTCTTAGCACACTTGGTTTAGATAATTGGCTTTTCCATGTGGCACAAATTAATCTATTGGATATGCAATGTGTTTATTTTTCATTAACATATTTCACTGGTAGTATGCCAAATATCAGTTATAACCTGATCAATATCTATCTTAAATATGCTATAGGGGGAAACAATGGGAGTCACTGAAGTTTACCATTGATGTTTGCACATCCATGGTCCTTTGGCTAATAGCACATTATTGTGCAATTGCAGGAACAATTCTAATATTAAAGTTTTGAATAATTTATTCTTGCACATGTAGGTCCTACTGTAAGAGATTTAGACCCACTATTTGACCATTTTTGCATGTGGGGGAAATGAGGTGTCCTTGAATATCATTCAAATCAAGAAACTGAGAAAGATAGTTAAGATAAAGAAACCAGCTACGAATAACAACAAGATTTTTTGATTGCACAATGAAGAAGACAACAGTCAACTATAGGATTGTACCATCTCTTTGACCTTGTCCTTTTCCTTTCACGACATTTCAAATTTTAGAAAAGATATTTAAGCATATGTTTGTTTTCAGTCCTTTTCAAGGCAGTTCATCGATGATAATGTCTCAAACCACTTGCATGGTCAAGAGGCGAGGAAGGTATTCATACAACACCCACGGTAAAATCTTGAAGTCTTCCTCAAGAGGATGAAGGATGGGTGGGCCATCATCCACAAGCGCTGGCCTAAAGTTGTGATGACCTCAACAGAGCCACAGGGTTTTCTAAAAAGTAGGCGTGTTGGATCACCGAACAGTAACACACAACTTCCGATCAACAACTGTGTGTGTTAGGCCACCCTATCACAAAGGTTTTCACATAACAAGTGTGTGTGATGGACAGCCTTATGCCAAACAATTTATTCTAGGCACCATGAGTGATGTATTGAACAACACAATTGACAGAATCATAACTACCGTGTGTGATGTCCAGCCCTATCACAAACGATTTTAGGTAGAAAATTGTGTGTGATGTGCAATACGAATAGAGACATGTCTTTGGGATTCCCTATGTGAAATGCCGAGCACATCTCACACAACTTATGCAATATGTCTCTATGTGATGGTCCTGCTAATCGCATAGGCTCAATATTTGCGTGGCGTGTGTGACCGAACGGAGGCATCACCGATGATTTATCTTTGTCGTGTGGGATAGCCCCCCTATGAGTCAGACATGCATGGTGATGGTTTAAAACTACGTTGTGGAATGGGGGTAAAAATCATTTGTATAGGACACGACTTCACTAGTGTTATCATGAACCCTCATAGGATTGGTTGCATCTTGATAAGCCAGATATGCTTCATAGCTCTCCCATTGCCTTGTAACATTGGGGTTGGTCTAGCGAGTGCCATCAAACCTCAGAGCAGCTGGGTCATAGTTGAAGTCGATGCCCAAATTTTTCTTGTTGAGCTTGGTAGAAGCCTTTGCATAGGTATAGTTGGCCTCGAACAAATCATCTTCACAACCCCATCTAATGCTAGATGGGTTAGGGTGTTCAGGTGCATATCTGACCATGCAAGGATAGAAGCCAAGAGCTATGGCTTCGGCTCTAGACTTCGGGTGCAGATACTCGTACACAATGTCATTCCATGGAGGCTGGATTGCGTTCTTATCTGAAAATTCTGGTGCGGCGAAGCGATAGAAGAACCAGTGCTCTCCCCAATATCTTCGAATCCATTGGATTCGGTCCTTGCACTGTTTGTAAGTTTCATCAAGATCATACTTGTACATTTCATACAGATCTAGGAGCAGGTCAAGTGCAGTATTCAGATACCCTTTTCTCCCTCCCTTCCTTGGAGGTTGTTCTTTGACCATTGTGTTCAGTTGTTTGAATGGCTGCATAGAAGGGAGCAATCGAGAACTGGCTTCAGGTGAGTCGAGATGAATCTGCAAGTAGTCTGCAAATGAATTCAGACTATGAGATCCAAGTGATTCTACCGCGGACATGTACCTGCGAAAGAATTAGGGATGCAAAAGGGGTAGGAGAGGTCATGTGCATTCTTAGAAGATTTTGAAGATAAAAACAAGGTTTGAAGACAATGACCTCATATCGCGAAGACATTCACTTAGTATGTGAGAAGTTGGTTCCAGATTTGTACATATTCGTAAATGTGTACAAGTGAGAATCAACCAATTTCACATAACATAAGTGACACACTTTGCAAGTTACGAGTGAAGATGCTTAGTGCCGAAGAGTAGGAAGTGAAAATACATCACTTGACGAAATTTCAAAGACAAACTAGATCTAACTGTATGTGCATCTAGTGCCCCTTAGTGATTTTGGTGTATTGAAGACTTATAGGTGAAGATACTAATTTGTTTGTGAGTTTACACAGGCTCTATAAGTCACTTAGGAGTTTGAGTTATTCGAAGAATATAGACCCCTAAAAATGTATGTCTTTGCCTGAAGGCTTTGGTATTTCCTTCATAACTTTGAATGTGAGGAAATTGGTGTGTTTGTCAAGACATTGATGTGAGGACTTTGAAGCGTGAAGACTTTCATTTTCTATATTCTGTGTCATAGGACCACCATACTATTAAAGGGGGTCGAGGGAAAACTAAGGAAAAGCTTCCAAGTGATGCTCATCCCAAATCTTACACATACGAACCCTTCGGGTGAAGCCTTTGGAAATCTTCAACAGTCTAGTCAAAATTTTCAGTGACAGAGATGAAGATCTTCTGGTCTCTGAGGAATTTGCACTAACTGAGGAGTTAGCTTTTTTTAAGTGTGAATTACCTACGAGTGAGGAATATGAGTGACATGAGGACTTTCATAGCTGAAACGTTTCGACCGTGGCTGTGCTGCACGCGAGCTGTCCCCAACCTTATCCACCTAATGTTCAAATTATTGGGGTATTATGTTAGTTCATGCCCGGATTGCTCCCCGACTATAAATAGCCGTACCTATAACCACTAGTTGGTTGCCTGCTCTGGGGGAGAAAGTTATAGTTGTTAGTTGAGAGCAACCCGTTCCTTGAAAACTTTGAGATAAATTCATTAGTGAGGAAAAACCCCAAACACCCCAACCAAAACCCAAAAGCCCAAAGTGATTGAGCATCACTGAAGAGATTGTTCTTGTGTGGAACCGATGCTTGTTACCTTCAAGGATTGTGCATCCTCTAGACGGTTAGGCGTCATGGTGTAGAGCATCCAGGAGTGAATTGTGGATCTCCAGGTGACCAAGTTTGTGAGGGTTTGCAAGTTTGCCCAGAAGACTTACCACGAGCGTTGGGCGAGGACTATGTGTCCTTAGCTCAAGGAGAATACGGTAAGGATTGTGTGTCCTTTGGTTCAAATACCAAGCCACTCTAAATGAGACGTACGACTGTCACAACAGTTGGTACTGGGTCATCAAACCATTGTCTTCATCGAGCACCTAGTTCTAATGCCCCAACACTTTCATTTCCTCCGTTGTATGTTCTTGACTTTGATCTTTACTGTCTAAAGAATTGGATAGAAGACTTTCTCAATTTCCTCACCCCAAATTATTCACTTAACTTGTTCTTCACCTGCCTGTCCTGAATACGCTACTTCTGCAAACCGAATGTTTTATTTCACTTTGACGACTATGCTATCGCTGTTTTGCATGCTTGCGTGAGTATTTATTGCGCTGCACCCAGTTCGTCACTGAGGACTTTCCTCACAAGGAATTTCCTCAGTGACGAATGTATAAAAATCGCCTATTCACCCCCTCTAGTCGATATAACACACTTTCAATTGGTATGAGTGCAAGGTACTCCCTTGTTCTGTGTGATTTAGTTTAACCACCTAGAGTTTTAGTTATCTTGACCGCATGTATGATCAAGGTCACTATGGGTTGTACTACTTTTCAAGGAAAGGACTTCCCCTACTGGAAGAACAAGATGCGCATACATCTTGAAGCAAGTGACAACGATCTCTGGTATATTGTGGAAAGAGGTGTTCCCACCGTGTGTGAAACTGTCAATGCTGCTGAAATGAAGAGATTCAAGCAACTTGATTCTCAAGCAAAGAATATCATCTGTGGCCACCTGATGAAAGGTTAGTATGGCAGATTGAGTGCTTTGGGCTCTGCAAAGCAAATCTAGGAAAGACTGTCCAAGGTCGATGAAGGAGTATCTACTCAACATGAATCTCGTGTTGATGTTCTTCACAATCTTTTCAACCGCTTAAATAGACTTGTTAATGAAAGCTGCCAAGAAACCTTCGACCGCCTCACTGACATTTCCAATGAGTTACACGCTCTTGGAGCCATAGACATCACTAACCATGAGGTGGTGAAGAAAGTGCTGATATCTCTTGATTCGTCATTCGATACACTGGTTCTAATGATTCAAGAACGAAAATACTACAAGGCACTAGACCTTGCTGATATTCTGGAGAGACTTAATACTCCCGAATTCCAACAATATGAGAAAAGATGCCTTTATGGATCAAGCTATGGAAGACCTCGTGCGCTGAAGGCAAACTTTGTTTCCCCATATGAAGAAGAAGACTCTGATTGTAGCCTTGGTGACCCTGAAGAACTTGGTGAGGAACTTGCTATGCTTGTGAGGAAATTCCAGAAGTTCTCAAGATGAGGCCTGTTTGGAAAGTCATCATGAAGAGACATGAGGAAATCCGAATATTCATCTGAGGACTACAAGAAGAGAACATATCATAAATGCAAGAAATCGGGTCACTATACTGCAGATTGTCCTAACTGGGTCAAGGAATCAAAGAAGAAGAAATACAAGGACAATAGTTCTGATGACGCGAAGAAAAAGAAGAAATCTTCAAAGTCCTCATCCTCAAAGTCCTCATCACACAAGAAGAACAGCTTCAGAAAGGCTCGGGCTCTCATTGGCAAGGAAATGGATTCTGAGGAAAAATCTGAAAAATGTGATGAAGAGGGAGGATCTCAAGAGGAGTCAGAGTCAGGTGTGACAAGCCTAGCCCTTCCTACCATATTCATCATCGAGTCCATCTTCGACCTTGAAGAAAATGACAATGTCAACAACACTAATGACCGTGATGACGACTTTGCTCCCACCTATTGCTTCATGGCAAAAGGTTCCAAGGTACCCAGCCACTCTTCCTCTTTTGACTCTAGTTTCTATGAACGTGTTGACTAGCAAAAACCGAGTTACTATAAGCTTGATAATATTGCCACTAAGCAACAAACTGCTATTGAAAAGCTTCAGAATTAGTTAGACAAAAGCGATGACCTATTGAATGAGGAAATGGATCGGACTCAAATCTCGACTGATGATGTCAAAAGTCTTCAGTCTATGTTTGATAGTCTTCAGGATCGTCATGTCACTCTTGGCCGATCATGATAACCTTTCTTATGAATTTCTTCAAATAAAGCAAGATCTTGAGAAGTTAAGTGTGTCTCATGATGATCTTCGAATTGAAAATGGTTCTTTGCCTACCCAACAGATCAGTACCGCCCAGGAAGAATTCATTCCACCTTGCTTGAAGTGCATTGAATGTGAATCTGCTAATTCTTCGCCTGGAACTTCAAATGCTTCTATTGCTACAAATTATTCAACTGTATCTGTGGTTAGAAATTCCTCACCCAAGGAAACCACAAATATCACTGACGAAAATGTAGGGTTGAAGGAATTGTATGTGACACGTATTTACAAAAGCCTCAAAGGGCATCAAACCCTTTGTGATGTGCTCAAAAAGGAGATTCTAAAGAGAAACCCTAGGAAAGAGGGTATTGCATTTGAGAGGAAATTGAATGTTGATGGGTCATACTGGAAACGTGAGCAGCGTCCCAAAACCTCATGAGTTGCTGCAAAAGGACCTCCCGTTAATCCATCTTATGTATGAGGCTTTGCATGTGAAACTTCATATTCCTCTCGTGAGTCATTTGAATCCAATTATAAATTGTTTAAAAATCAGAACGTTGAAGTATTTTCTAGATATGTTGGAAATAAACTATTCAAAAATCAGAATGAAACCCTTGAGGAAATTCTGGGTTCCGAAAAGCAGCTTGTAAAGTCTTTAGGTGAATATCCTCATGACACCACTGGTGAAAAACAGGAACCCCGTATAAAATTCCTCAAGTGGACCAAAGTCTTCACGAGGATCAAATTCCTCATATGGTCAAAACTATGCTCGTAGTCGCACTAATGCTTCAGGTATGCAGGGAAACTACAAGGGACATGAATATGTGCACTATTCCTAAAATCACTATATTCATAAGTCCTCAAAGAATTTCTCTGCTTATTGATTTGAGTAATCTAACCCCCCTCCTGTGAAACAAAGTGTATTATCTTCAATGCCTCAATTTTCTTATGGTTCTCACATGATGATGGAATCTTTGCCACCCCTTCAGATGTGGGTGGTGAAGAAATTGAACTAATCACTTGTGCAGGTCAAGTCTCCACATGAAAGTCATCATCTAAAGAATTTGCTGGAGACCTGAGGAATTTCTTGAAAGGATGCAAGCTAATCATGATGAAATGTTTATCATTTCACACATCCTCATTATGTCCTAATTCTACTTTATGTGATGAAATTCAAGTCTAATGAATTTGATATCATATTAGTCACTTTGAAGCATATGACATGGTAATTTGTACTAATTCAAGTGCAGGCTGACAAACCAAAAACCACAAAGTGGGTTCTTGATGGTGGGTGTACAAATCACATGACTCGTGACAAGAGTTTATTGATGAATATCCCACAAACTTCATCAGCACTGAAGCATATCACCTACGCTGACAAAGGTAAAAGTAAGGTATTGGGACTTGGTAAGGTGGCTATTTCTAAGGACCAACACATGGACAAAGTCATGCTTGTCGAATCCCTTGGGTTTAACCTCATGTTAGTCTCAATGCTTTGTGATCTTGATATGATTGTCATCTTTGGAAAATAGTGATGTTTAGTCATCATGGAATCTGACAAATCCAAAGTCTTCGAAGGCTTTAGAAGAGGAGACTTGTACATTGTTGTTTTCTCTACAGGTACACAGCCGACCACGTGTGTACTTGCAAAAGCCTCAGAGGTCTGGCTATGGCGTCGACGACTTGGTCATTCACGCATGAGGAATTTGCACACACTAGCGAAGAAGAAGCATGTCATTGGCATCGAAAGTGCCAAATCCCTCAAGGATCATCTATGCGGGGCTTGTGAGTTTGGAAAGATGACCAGATCCAAGCACTCCTTGAAGACTATCATGACCACCACTCATACTTTTGAATTGCTTCACATGGACCTCTTTGGACCTACTCATTATGCTACTCTAACCAATGTAGCATCTCTATATGGCTTTGTCATTGTTCACGACTATTCTCGTTATACTTGGGTGCACATTATACTCTACAAAACTGAAGTGTAGGAAGTCTTCAAACGATTTTCCTCAAGGGCCTCGACGAACTTCAGCGTCATGATCAAGCACATCAGGAGTGACAATGGGACAGAGTTCAAGAACACTGGTCTTGATGACTATCTTGATGAACTTGGTATTTGTCATGAGCTTTTTGGCCCTTATACTCCTCAACAGAATGGAGTCGTAGAACAGACGAACATGACTCTGGTTGAGATGGCATAGACTATGCTTGAAGAATATCAGACTCCTCGGCATTCTTGGCATGAGGAAATCAATACTGCCTGCCACATCATCAACGTGGAATATCTTCACAAATTCCTCAAGAAGACATCATAGGAACTCCTCACTGACAAGAAACCTAATGTAAGTTATTTCAATGTCTTCGGTGCAAGATGGTGGATTAGAGATCCTCACCATAGTTAAAAGTTTGCACCGAAAGCACATGTGGGTTTTATGCTTGGTTATGGAAAGGACTCGCACACCTACAAAGTCTTCAACAACTACCACAACAAAGTTGCTGAAACCGTAGACGTGCGGTTCGGTGAAACTAATGGCTCACGAAGAGAGCACCTACCTCCCGTGCTAGATGAAATGCCTCTTGATCAAGCTATTAAGCTCAAGGCTACTAAAAATATCATTCCTACTGAAGAAAAACCACATGTAGAAGAAGTCATCCCAACACAACAAATAAATTTGGGCTGGTGCACCTGAGGAAATTGCTCCGGATCAAATCCCTGAACCCAATCAAAGTCTTCCACCCACGCATCCGAGCATCGCAAAGGAAGTGGAAATTGACAAAATCCTCGATGACATCAATGCGCCAGGTCCCCTCACTCGCTCAAAAGCTTCACATTGGATTAACTTTTGTGGGCATTTTTCCTTCGTGTCTATCAAAGAACCCTCAAAAGTTGATGAAGCCTTCGTGGAGCTTGAGTGGATTCAAGCCATGGAAGAATAATTTCATCAATTCAAGCTCAACAATGTGTGGGAACTTGTCAAGCAGCCTGATCCTCGCAATCACAAGGTCATCGGTACCAAGTGGATCTACTGAAACAAGCAAGAGGAAGATGGTTAGGTAGTGAGGAACAAGGCACGACATGTAGCCCAAGGCTACACACAGGTTGAAGGAATTGAGTTTGAATAAAGTTTTTCACCTGTTGCTAGACTTGAAGCTATTCATATATTTCTTGCTTATGCTGACCATCACAATATCACATTGTATCAAATGGATGTGAAAAGTGCATTCCTCAATTGTAAGCTTGAGGAAGAAGTATATGTTGCTCAGCCCCCAGGTTTTGAAGATCCAAAGCATCCCGACAAAGCCTTCAGACTCAACAAGGCTCTCTATAGCCTCAAACAAGCCCCTCGGGCGTGGTAAGACACACTGAAGGAATTCCTAGTGAATAAAGGCTTCAAACCCGGTTCACTCGAACCTACTCTTTTCACAAAATCCTATGACAACGAAGTATTTGTGTGCCAAATATATGTGGATGATATCATCTTTGGTTGTAGTGACAAATATTATAGTGACGAATTTGACTACATGAAGCGTGAAGAATATCAAATGTCCATGATGGGGGAGCTGAAATTCTTCTTAGGGCTTTAAATTCGTCAACAACGCAATGTCATCTTCATTTCTCAAGAGAAATACCTCAAGGATGTCCTGAACTTTTTTAGCATGCATGAGTGCAAAGGTGTCAAAATCCCGATGCCTACCAACGACCACCTCTGCACTGACGAAAATGGTAAAGATTTCGATTAGCAAGTATATCGCTCTATGATTGGTTCTTTATTGTACCTATGTGCATCTTGGCGAGATATTATGCTTTGTGTTTTCATGTGTGCTCGTTTCCAAGCAACACCGAAGGAATCCCACCATAAGGATGTGAAGCATATGCTTCGATATCTAGTTCACACACCAATGCTTGGATTATGGTACCCCAAGGGCTCAAATCTCCATCTTGTAGGATATTCTGACTCTGACTATGCTGGTGACCTTGTGGATCGCAAGTCACCAGGCACCTGCCATTTCCTTGGAGGATCCTTAGTCTGTTGGTCCCCAAAGAAACATAATTGCGTGTCACTTTCCACCGCCGAAGCTGAATATATTGCTGCTGGTTCATTGTGACAACCCGAGACCGACGTTCCAGAAGATTCCCCTTCTATTTCATTTTCGTCGTGTGTCTATTTTCTTTTGTCGCATCATCACGCTTCATGCGCATCATCTGCATTGCATCGCCATCTCCGTTGCCGCCAGTTTTCAAAAACTTGCATCCGTTGTTAGTTGTCGGTTCTCGTCGTTGTTCGTTCTGAACCCGTTCACACATGCACGCGCCCGTGGCTTCGTCAAATCCTTGTTTTTAAAACTGTGCGTAAAACTTTCTCTGATTGGGTTGAGATTTAACGTGCGGTCTTACTTTAATATAGGTAGGCCGCTTGTCAAATTTCGTCACGATCGGAGTTCGTCTGGTAACCGAATGGTCGACCGTAGTGGCACCGTATTTGGTCTATCGTCGGACGTGTTCTGGTGTTTTAAAAAAAATACGTTGTCGGGTGCCGTTTTCCCTCTCATCTCCGCCTAGCCCCTCTGCACAGCGCTTCGTCCCTACGTGCAGCCCAGTCCGAAACCCCCCGGACCCGAAAGTACGCTCGTGACCATGGGGTCTGGATCAACCCCGTTTTACCGCAAACCGTCATCGGTTTGTCCATTGGACTCCCTAACCCAGCTATTTCCGATCGTCCGATTTAATCGGAGGGTCCAGATGCCCCTATACCTAACCCACTAGCTATATATAGAGCCAACCCTAAATACAAGAAGGCATGTCCCATCCCAAATCCCCTCAGCCGCCGCCACCTGCTGTCTCCCACCTCGAGATCCCCAAATGCTAGACCGAGCCAGTCATAGAGCCTCCTCCCGATCCCAAATCCATCCAATCCACTGCTCCTCCTCCAACCTAGTGCCAACCTTCGCTTGCTGCAGGAGCATCCCGAGCTCCTCGAGCACGCGCCTCGTCGGAACCCCGCGCTAGCCAGCCAGCTCCATCCTACTGTTCGGTGACCGGTGACCCTCCGGAACAACGCCGAGCTGCAGGACCTTTGCCCCCGTGCCCATCTCCTATCTCCTTCATCTCCTTCCTCTCTCACCTAGCTCTCTTTCTCTCATTGTGGAGAGGAGCTGCCATGCCCAATGGCTCCCTGTAGTCTCCCGTCGCGCCGTTGACCTGCAGCAGCCATGCACAAGGCGTGCCTAGGAGGAGCATCCGAGAATGCCCAGCTGGAGAGCCCCGACCCGCATAGCCCCGAGCAGCCGAGCCCCGCCACCGCACGTCCCCCGTGCCTCCGGTGAGATGCCCTGCTGCAGCTCCTCTGTGTGCCTATGTTTTGCCCTGTCTCATCTCCATCTTGATGCAAAGCCATGGGGGTTCTCGCAGCTCCACCACAACCTGTGGGATCTGGCTAGGAACTCCATGAGACCGAGTCCCATGACCAGATTTGTGCGTCTTCGAGCTCATCCCGGTCTTCCTTCGGTGTATTTTCGCCATGGCCGCCGGGCTCTGTCCCGTGAAGTGAGAAATCCCCAGATCTGAAAACTATGTTGGTTCCTGGATCCGTTCTGGCAAGTAGTGGTTAATCTAGCGTTGTCCTTTTGTTTTTGTATGATCGCTAACAACAGCGTAGTGGTTGGAGTATTTTCCCTGGTCCACGAGGTCGTGGGATCAAATCCCATGAGTGCCAAAAATTTTGTTGGCTGTGGTATTTTTTTTCCTGTCTTGCACACAGCTGTCTTGGGCCGATTTCATCCCTGGGCCACTGCACTATGGTGCAATTCAGCCCATTATGTTTTTTTAAAACGTCGTGTGATTTTTCCAATTCTCAGGGATTTTGTTAATTTTAGAAAAAGGCGTTGTTTTTCAAACGAGCGTAGTTTCTAAACCGTGCATCGGATTAAAATGATTTCAACATATAAGTTGCTTAGAATTTTCTGTAGTTTCACAAAAAACAACTCTCATGCATAATTAGATCTGTTTAGTGTGATGTTTGCATCGGTTTGCGTCTCAACGTGTTGAAAACGGTTTAGGACGTAACTATTTGTCCGTAGCTCCGTTGGAGTTGTGCCATATATGTAAATGGACCAGCACGTCTCATAGCATCACGTGAACCACATTATTTTTCTGTTTAACAAACTTAAAATGTGATTAGGACAAATCTGGACAGAATTAGAATTTAACACGTGGGGTCATTTCGGAGATGCTATATGTCGTTTCCGGCCTCATTTAAAATGCCTAGCTAGGTAGATTAATTTGTGCTTCACCCCCTTGCCATGTTAACAACCTTTTAATATTGTCGAGTACCTAATCGGGATAGAACTAAATAACTAACGTGGAGTTTCGTCAATATGCCACTCGTTGCATATTGAACTTCACTTAATGTATAGTGTCTGTTTGTGTGAATTGTCATGCCGTGACTTGCATGTATTCAGCTGCTCATGCATCATTTGTGTCGTGCATCGTGTGGTTAATTCCGTGTGTTGATTTGTGTTTCCGGTTTGCTTCGTCTCGATAGAGTTCCGCAGCGTGTCGGACTGTGAGGACCCGTTCAACTACGTCGGTTCGTCTCCTTCATGGAGGCATTCTTCTTCCAAGCGGGATCTCAGGCAAGATGACCATTTCCCCAGATACCATTACTATAATTGCCATGCTAGTTTTATCGCTTCTAACGATTATGTCTCGTTGCCTACCACCTGTTAAATATTAGCCTCTCAACAATGCCATGAAACCTTCAACCTGTTCGACCTAGCAAACCACTAATTGGCTATGTTACTGCTTGCTTAACCCTGTTGATAGCGTTGCTAGTTGCAGGTGCAGATGCTTCCATGTGATTACATGGGTTCATTGTCATATCACCATATTTAAATGCTATTTAATTTAATGGACCTATAAACCTGGTAAAAGGTGGAAGGCTCGACCTTTCTAGCCTGGTGTTTTGTTCCACCTTTGCCCCCTTAGTTTCCGGCTACCGGAGTTATGTTCCATAAATGAGCGCTCCTAACACGATCGGGGTTGTTATGGGGACCCCCTTGATAATTCGTTTTAGATTACAGCTGGTATGGCAAGGCCCAACTTTGGTACTACATTTGCCTAATCACCTAATAAAATTGCATAGGGACTTTCCGGACTCCAAGGATAATTTAATCAACCCCCGGGCCAGTGCTCCTCATGAGTGTTGGTCCAAACTGGACAGACTGCGGGGCCACCACGGGGCAACTCGAGGTTTGGCACCTTTAGGCTTTTCCATCCGCCGTGTCCTGAGAACGAGATACGCGGCTCCTATCGGGTTCGTCGACACGTCGGGCGACCTTGCTGGATTAGTTTTACCTTTGACGAGATATCTTGTGCATCGAGATTCCGGTGATGCTTTGGGTAATCTCAGAGTTGAGGTTTTCCACTTGAGAATCTGACGAGATCGCGAGCTTCGTGATTGAGGATTTCTATGCGCCTTGTGGTAATTTGTGATGGACTAGTTGGAGCACCCCTGCAGGGTTAAATCTTTTCGGAAAGCCGTGCCCACGGTTATGTGGCAACGTGGAAACTTTGTTTAACACTGGTTCTAGATAACTTGAAGTTAACTTAATTAAAATATGCCAACTGTCTGCGTAACCGTGACTGTCTCTTTCGTGAGTTCTTTCTCCGATCGAGGACACGGTTGAGTTATGTCTGACGTAGGTAGGTGTTCAGGATCATTCATTTGATCATCAGTATTTCACATCCGCTATGCGTAGATCTTCCCCCTCTGATTTCTTGTACTCGTAAGTTTAGCCACCAAATATATGCTTAGCCGTTGCTGCAACCTCACCACTTAACCATGCCTCACCCATTAAGCTTTGCTATTCTTGATACCTTTGGAAATGAGATTGCTGAGTCCCCTATGGCTCACAGATTACTACAACACCAGTTGAAGGTACAGGTAAAGGTTTCATGATGCGAGCGCGTTGATTGTTCATTTGGAGTTGCTTCTTCTTCTTCTTGTTCATCGATCTAGGATGGGTTCCAGGCCGGTAGCCTGGGATGGCAAGGATGGACGTCGTTCTTATTTTTCTCGTTTGTTTTCTTTCATAGTCGGACCCTGCTCTTACTCTTGATGATGAATTATTGTACTGATGTGACTCGGATGTAGCTTGTGGCGAGTGTAAGCCAACTGTGTATATATATCTCTTCTTTTCAGTACATGTACTTGTAACGATATCCATTCTTGCGACACGACGAGACGCGCTTCTATCCCTGACGAGGCCTTCGTGCCAAATTGAGGATAGGGTCGCATCTTGGGCGTGACAAGTTGGTATCAGAGCAGTACCGACCTAGGAGCCCCCTTGATTGATTGAACATGGCCGAGTCGAGTCTAGTGAAAAACTATTTGAGTCTAGTTATATATCGGAGAGTGGGATTCTTTTTTCTCCTCTTCTATGCTCTGGTGAGGAATCTTGACGTAATAATTTAATTCTACTCCTCTTCTCACTCAAAATTATTTTTTAGGATCACGCGGATATTTTTGGAATCTATATGATGCCGATGTGACGGAGTTCTGTCTTGGTGCCTCCTATCTGCTCTAAGTTTCAGGGTTGTTGAGCTCCAGGGGATTCTTGAGCACATCGTTATCATTCAGATTTCTTAGTATCTCAGAACGAAGGATGTTCGTAATTGCTGCAATACTAGTAGTGGCAAGATAACCCCGATGTCCTTAGTACTGGTGCAGATTGTTCGGGAGTACTGCCATACTTTGTATCATTGTGATCACGAGGGTCTGTTGTAGATGAAGGTCCGAGAGTCTGGTTGTGTGTTGACGGATGTGATACAGGTGACGGGTTAGCATAGGAGTTGTGTGATTATTACTCCTTGTATCCGTGTACTAGATTGCATGACCAGATATTTTGGGAATTCATAGGTGGGAATTCAAGCAGTTGTTTATAGGACAATCTTCCAACAAATGCATGATGTTAGGTTGGGGTTCGACATCTAGTGGATTCGTTTGTTGACGGTCGACTTACAGTGGTTCTCGTTGTGTCTTAAAGAGTCCTTGTAGCTTGATACCACTCAGGGACGCTTCGTATGTCGGGTGCACTGCCTTGCACTTGATGGCTACTGTAAGGTTCGAGCCCGTGCGATCCTGTCCACGAAAATATCGAACGGAAATCTCTCTCATGAGTTTGTTCTAGCTAATTGTAATCCTCACCCCCTTGTTTTTGCTGAATATGGTAATTCAAGTTGCTTCGATGTCAAGTGGTGATTTTAGATCTTTCCTAAGAGGTGTTCTCATATTTTTATGTGAATGCAAATTCTTAGCTCAATCAATCGTCTTATCAATTCTTGTCAACCGGAGTCATCGTATCAATTCCATTCAACCGGTGTGCTTCTCTGCAACTGAATTCAATCTTCTCCATTTGTTGCAGATCATTCTCTCATTTTATTCCGGAGTTCATCTCATCTGTTCCATGTTGTATTTTTTTTCCCGCCCTCCCACCCTTTTCTTCAATGATTCAATTTTCATCCAAGAGTTCTCTTTTCATTGTGCTTCCGCTGTGTGTTCTTTTCTCTCTTACCCGGTGATTTGTTGTGAACATTCTCAGGAGCTTCATGTTCATATTTGTTCAGTCTTGTCATCCTTACCAGTGAATTTAATTCAGTTGTCCGTGGTCATCATATCCTTTTCAACCATTAAATTCTTTTCGACATTGGAAATTCTTTCAGCCTATCTTGTTTATTAATTCCTCTCTCTTTCTATCCGGAGTGTTAAAGATATTTCAGAAGTTCTGGTTTTCAACCCTTCAGTTATTTCGAGGTACTAACCTCATCTAGTTTTCTTGTACCGGTGCAATATCTCCCGTTCTAGTAAATCTTTTCAATGGTGATTTCTTTGAGTGGGCCCATAACCCACACGTTTTTCCCAGGATCTGTTATAGCTCTTGTAATCTTCCGGAGATCTTTAATTCTTTTCAACTATGACGTAAATATGAATTTCATCAGTCATATTCTTTCTCCAAGTTCTATTTGAGTTAATTCTCATATTGGCTCAACCTTTCATTCTTCTTTATCCCGAAGTGTCTCAGCTATTCTTGGTGTTGTTCCTCGTCATCATTCTCTGCTTGCAGATTCGAAGGAGTGTTTCTCTCAATCTTGGTTCATTCTCTTGGAGATTCATCATTTCAGCTTGGTGCCATCTTCTTATGTTGTCAGTCATGAGCAATACTTTCTCCCTATCCGGTGCAATTCTGAGTTGTTTCATTCTTGATCCTCCGAAGGCCATCATTTGAGAAGACTTTTTCGTTCTCAGCTTTCAGCTTTCGTTCTCTAATTCTTCTCCATTGTTGTCTCTTCATTCGTCTCTCGATTATCCGGTGCCTTGTTCTAGTTTTCTCTCAGGTGCTCATATCTCTCCTCAATCTTTTCAGAAGAATAAGTTGTATTCTAGATCCATTGCTTGTCATCAATTTAATTTGATGAAGGATGGACATAACATAATTCTTATTCTTGTTCTTCCTTCTTCCAAGAGATTTCAATTCTTCTTCTGGAGGGCTCATGATATCAATTCTTTTCTCAAGTGCCTATCTTTCTTTTCCGGAGTTCCAAGTTCTATCAAGTATCTCTTTGTGAGGCTTCATCTAAATCCTGGCAAGGTCATAATCTTATTCTTTTCTACCTTGTTATCTTTGCATCATTCGTTCATATACGGAGGTCCTTCATGGTGGTTCATCAAGATTTCAATTCATTCTCAAGTGTTCTTCAAGATTCTTGTTGGAGAACCTCAAGTATCCTTTATCTTACATTTATATGTGCAATTGTTCTTCCTTTATCCTTTGAGGTGGTAGTATAGCATTCTTGTTAGTGTAGGAGCCTCGAAGAGTTTTCCTTTCAAGAATGACATAATTAAACCCACCAATTCTATGATCATGAGATATTTTCAACCCATGATTTCTTCATTGAGCTATCTTGGTTTGGATTTCACCTAAAGCTTTTCCTATGGATGGTGCTATCATGGTGCTTGTCATTAATCCAAGTTCTCAATGTATCCTCTTGGTGTAAGTAATTGTTCATATCTTGTTTCTCGTAATCAATCCTTGTTTCTGTTAGTGGCTGGTTGTCACTTCATTAGTTTGAAAGGTGTTCATAAGCCCACTACTATCTTGTTCTTTTCGTTGTTGTTTTTCCAACAACTCCATCCAACTCTTCTTGCAAGGATGCTTGCCAAGTTCATTTGAGATAGTAGTTGTCATTCTCTCTTCATTCTCTTCTTCAAAATGAGCTAGTTCATATTCTCTTGTTCCGGAGGCATTGTGATGTTGCTCTTTTGGGTCAATCATGTTGTCCTATCAAGTTCATGGTCTTCCCTTGCTCTATTTACTTGTTTGTTGTGCATATTGTCTAATTCTCTCTTCTTATCGAATTTGTTTGTCCCTTTTTCCTACCGAAGTGCTGCCGAAATTTTTCGTGAATTCTTGCTTCTTTCTCATATCATTCCTAATCCCCTTGCAACCTTCAAGGATTGTTGGTTTCATTCGTTTGTCAAAGAAGCGAATAAGTTTTTACCTCTTTTTCTTTCTCATCCTCTCCCCCTTTCATTCTTGGATCTCGGGGCGAGATCCTCTTGTAGTGTAGGAGAGTTGTGACAACCCGAGACCGACGTTCCAGAAGATTCCCCATCTATTCCATTTTCGTCGTGTGTCTATTTTCTTTTGTCGCATCATCACGCTTCATGCGCATCATCTGCATTGCATCGGCATCTCCGTTGCCGCTAGTTTTCAAAAACTTTCATCCGTTGTTAGTTGCCGGTTCTCGTCGTTGTTAGGTCTGAACCCGTTCACACACGCACGCGCCCGTGGCTTCGTCAAATCCTTGTTTTTAAAAGTGTGCGTAAAACTTTCTCTGATTGGGTTGAGATTTAACGTGCGGTCTTATTTTAATATAGGTAAGCCGCCTGTCAAATTTGGTCGCGATCGGAGTTCGTCTCGTAACGAACGATCGACCGTAGTGGCACCGTATTCGGTCTATCGTTGGACGTGTTCCGGTGTTTTAAAAAAAATACGTTGTCGGGTGCCGTTTTCCCTCTCATCTCCGCCTAGCCCCTCTGCACAGCGCATCGTCCCTACGTGCAGCCCAGTCCGAAACCCCCCGGACCCGAAAGTACGCTCGTGACCATGGGGTCCGGATCAACCCCGTTTTACCGCAAACCTTCATCGGTTTGTCCATTGGACTCCCTAACCCAGCTATTTCCGATCGTCCGATTTAATCGGAGGGTCCAGATGCCCCTATACCTAATCCACTAGCTATATATAGAGCCAACCCTAAAAACAAGGAGGCAATACCCATCCCAGACCCCCTCAGCCGCCGCCACCTGCTGTCTCCCACCTCGAGATCCCCAGATGCAAAACCGAGCCAATCATAGAGCCACCTCCCAATCCCAAATCCATCCAATCCACTGCTCCTCCTCCAACCTAGTGCCTCCCTTCGCTTGTTGCAGGAGCATCCCGAGCTCCTCAAGCACGCGCCTCGTCGGAACCCCGTGCTAGCCAGCCACCTCCATCCTGCCGTTCGGCGACCGGTGACCCGCCGGAGCAACGCTGAGCTGGAGGACCTTTGCCCCCGTGCCCATCTCCTCTCTCCTTCATCTCCTTCCTCTCTCACCTAGCTCTCTTTCTCTCGTTGTGGACAGGAGCTGCCATGCCCAATGGCTCCCTGTAGTCTCCCGTCGCGCCGTTGACCTGCAGCAGCCATGCACAAGGCGTGCCTAGGAGGAGCATCCGAGAATGCCCAAGCTGGAGAGCCCCGACACGCACAACCCCGAGCAGCCGAGCCCCGCCACCGCACGTCCCCCGTGCCTCCGGTGAGATGCCCTGCTGTAGCTCCTCTGTGTGCCCGTGTTTTTCCCTGTCTCATCTCCATCTTGATGCAGCGCCATGGGGGTTCTCGCAGCTCCACCACAACCTGTGGGATCCGGCCAGGAACTCCATGAGATCGAGTCCCATGACCAGATTTGTGCGTCTTCGAGCTCATCCCGGTCTTCCTCTGTGTATTTTTGCCATGGCCGCCGGGCTCTGTCCTGTGAAGTGAGAAATCCCCAGATCTGAAAACTATGTTGGTTCCTGGATCCGTTCTGGCAAGTAGTGGTTAATCTAGCGTTGTCCTTTTGTTTTTGTATGATTGCTAACAACAACGCAGTGGTTGGAGTATTTTCCCTGGTCCAGGAGGTCGTGGGATCAAATCCCATGAGTGCCAAAAAATTTGCTGGTTGTGGTTTTTTTTCTGTCTTGCACACAGCTGTCTTGGGCCGATTTCATCCATGGGCCACTGCACTATGGTGCAATTCGGCCCATTATGTTTTTTTAAAACGTCGTGTGATTTTTCTAATTCTCAAGGATTTTGTTAATTTCAGAAAAAGGCGTTGTTTTTCAAATGAGCGTAGTTTCTAAACCGTGCATCGGATTAAAATGATTTCAACATATAAGTTGCTTAGAATTTTCTGTAGTTTCACAAAATCCAACTCTCATGCATAATTAGATCTGTTTAGTGTGATGTTTGCATCGGTTTGCGTCTCGACGTGTTGAAAACGGTTTAGGACGTAACTATTTGTCCGTAGCTCCGTTGGAGTTGTGCCATATATGTAAATGGACCAACACGTCGCGTAGCATCACGTGAACCACTTTGTTTTTCTGTTTAACAAACTTAAAATGTGATTAGGAAAAATCTGGACAGAATTAGAATTTCGTCCTCATTTACAAATCGGAGATGCTATATGTCGTTTCCGGCCTCATTTAAAATGCCTAGCTAGGTAGATTAATTTGTGCTTCACCCCCTTGCCATGTTAACAACCTTTTAATATTGCCGAGTACCTAATCGGGGATAGAACTAAATAACTAACGTGGAGTTTCGTCAATATGCAACTCTTTGCATATTGAACTTCACTTAATGTATAGTGTCTGTTTGTGTGAATTGTCATGCCGTGACTTGCATGTATTCAGATGCTCATGCATCATTTGTGTTGTGCATCGTGTGGTGAATTCCGTGTGTTGATTTGTGTTTCCGGTTTGCTTCGTCTCGATAGAGTTCCGCAGTGTGTCGGACTGTGAGGACCCGTTCAACTACGTCGATTTGTCTGCTTCATGGAGGCATTCTTCTTCCAAGCGGGATCTCAGGCAAGATGACCATTTCCCCACATACCATTACTATCATTGCCATGCTAGTTTTATCGCTTCTAACGATTATGTATCGTTGCCTACCACTTGTTAAATATTAGCCTCTCAACAATGCCATGAAACCTTCAACCTGTTCCACCTAGCAAACCACTGATTGGCTATGTTACTGCTTGCTTAACCCTGTTGATAGCGTTGCTAGTTGCAGGTGCAGATGCTTCCATGTGATTACATGGGATCCTTGTCATATCACCATATTTAAATTCTATTTAATTTAATGGACCTATATACCTGGTAAAAGGTGGAAGGCTCGGCCTTTCTAGCCTGGTGTTCTGTTCCACCTTTGCCCCCTTAGTTTCCGGCTACCGGTGTTATGTTCCATAAATGAGCGCTCCTAACACGATCGGGGTTGTTATGGGGACCCCCTTGATAATTCGTTTTAGATTAAAGCTGGTCTGGCAAGGCCCAACTTTGGTACTACATTTGCCTAATCACCTAATAAAATTGCATAGGGACTTTCCGGACCCCGAGGATAATTTAATCAACCCCCGGGCCAGTGCTCCTCATGAGTGTTGGTCCAAACTGGACAGACTGCGGGGCCACCACGGGGCAACTCGAGGTTTGGCACCTGTAGGCTTTTCCATCCGTCGTGTCCTGAGAACGAGATACGCAGATCCTATCGGGTTCGTCGACACGTCGGGCGGCCTTGCCGGATTAGTTTTACCTTTGACGAGATATCTTGTGCATTGAGATTCTGGTGATGCTTTGGGTAATCTCAGAGTTGAGGTTTTCCACTAGGGAATCCGACGAGATCGCGAGCTTCGTGATTGAGGATTTCTATGCGGCTTGTGGTAATTTGTGATGCACTAGTTGGAGCACCCCTGCAGGGTTAGATCTTTTCAGAAAACCGTGCCCGCGGTTATGTGGCAACGTGGAAACTTTGTTTAACACTGGTTCTAGATAACTTGAAGTTAACTTAATTAAAATATGCCAACTGTGTGCGTAACCATGACTGTCTCTTTCGTGAGTACTTTCTTCGATCGAGGACACGGTGGAGTTATGTCTGACGTAGGTAGGTGTTTAGGATCATTCATTTGATCATCAGTATTTCACGTCCGGTATGCGTAGATCTTCCCCCTCTTATTTCTTGTACTCGTAAGTTTAGCCACCAAATATATGCTTAGCCGCTGCTGCAACCTCACCACTTAACCTTGCCTCACCCATTAAGCTTTGCTAGTCTTGATACCTTTGGAAATGAGGTTGCTGAGTCCCCTATGGCTCACAGATTACTACAACACCAGTTGCAGGTACAGGTAAAGGTTACATGACGCGAGCGCGTTGATTGTTCATTTGGAGTTGCTTCTTCTTCTTCTTCATCGATCTAGTATGGGTTCCAGGCCGGCAGCCTGGGATAGCAAGGATGGACGTTGTTCTTATTTTTCTCGTTTGTTTTCGTCCGTAGTCGGACCCTGCTCTTACTGTTGATGATGATGTATTGTACTGATGTGACTCTGATGTAGCTTGTGGCGAGTGTAAGCCAACTCTGTATATATATCTCTTCTTTTTAGTACATGTACTTGTAACGATATCCATTCTTGCGACACGACAAGATGCGCTTCTATCCCTGACGAGGCCTTCGTGCCAAATTGAGGATAGGGTCGCTTCTTGGGCGTGACATTCATGCTGTGCTCAACTACTATGGATGAAGCAAATCATCAAGGACTATCGCATCAACATGAAGAATGTGCCACTCTACTGCGACAATGAAAGTGCAATCAAGATTGCATACAATCTAGTACAACACTCGAAAACCAAGCACATCCAGATTCGTCATCATTTTGTTCGTGATTATGTACTCAAGGGCAACATCATCATCGACCATGTGAAGAGTGAAGGCCAACAAGCAGATATCTTTAGTAAGCTCTTGGATGAAAAGATATTTTGCAAGTTGCGGTGCGAGATAAATATCTTAGAATCTTCGAATGTTCTGTGAAAGGACCAACATCCTAACACTTATGCAAAACTGATGACTTTGATGTGCAACACACGATGTACCGTTTTTCTTCAATCAATGAAGAATAACTCTCTAATTGTGAAGAAATTAATGAAGAATTTGATTGTCGGGATACTATGACAATTGTACGCGGTGCCTGAAATCATCATTCTTATACGGTGGGTCACGCCACCAACCCAATTTGCAATTCTTCAAGTTGAAATTCTTCAAGTTGAAATTCTTCAAAGTTGATATTTTTTCAAATTCTTCAAATCTTCAAAGTCTTAAGTTTTCAAATTCCTAAAGTTTGCAAATTCCTCAAATGTTGAAATTCTTACAACTTTTCAAAATGAGTTCTTCATTGACAATATAATTATTTATGATCTCTCAAAGTACTCAACAACATTCACTTATAGCTAAGTCTTCATGTTATGTTTTTTCTAAGTGAACGTGATCGGACCCGATCGCCCTCTATACTAAGGTCAACCCGGTCTTATCACAAATTCTTCATATGCATTCTATTTGAAACTTGTTCAAAGTCTTCATTGAATCCTTGTCAGCGGAAGAACTTGCGAACAAAGTCCTTAAAATTTATTTCAAAAATTTCCAGCCATTATCGCTCAAACCGCACCCACTACCCACGATTGGATAAGCACGACCTGCATGATCTCCACTAACTCCACCGCTTAATACGTGAGTGCCACCTGTCGATCGGAGAGGAAGGGTCAGGGGCATTCAGGTCCCAAAATTTCAGGGAACACCATTTTGACCTTGGATATAAAAACCCCGCTCTCACCCCCTCAGTCACTACTTCGTGTCGTTTGCACTTCTCACCGCTCAAAGCCAGACCTAGCACCGCCGCTGGAAATCACTGCCACGAGTGCGGAAAAGCTTCGCTGCCTCGACCTCATCGTCGTCGTACTCACACCGGCCATGGATCTCCTTTTTCTGCCACCGTCGTAGCTGTCTTGAGCCGTCGAGTTAGGGCGCTGAAGATCTGAACCGACAAGCTTCTGTTTTCACCGTCTATAGTTCGTCATGTTGTTCAACCAAGGTAATTAAAATCTAATTTTACAACCCCTGTAGATCTTTGGGTTTCCATAAAATCTTCAAAAATTGTTATTGCTTTGCAAATTCATCAAATGAACACTTCCATGGCTAGAATACTTGATAAATTTCACTAAGTTACTCAATTTCTCAAGAGATTCTTCAATTGTGTGAATTTTCGGATGTGCCCAACTATGAAGCCCAAGACAAGGACACTATGCAAAATTCCTCAAAAATAGTATTGGTCGATTTCCTCAACTTGAGTCATTTTTGAAAAGATTCTGAGAATGCATATCACCTCCTCAAATTCTTTGCACCTATACTTTGTTCACAGGTACAAAATGTCTGTTGACGAATCACTAGGTTCTCATCAACTTAACTCATTTGCAACATTTCTTGAAGAAAATTTGAATACATCATCAGATTCGTCAAGTGAAGTAAATGGCTGATGAGAAAAAATAGATGGGTGGAAAGAAGGCCGATACCAACACTGTCTTTGAGATTCCTGATGACATCTATGATGAATACTACACACCTCATGAAGAAAATTATGGTAAAGAGACAAAAGAAAAGCGCAAAACGCGCTTGCAGAAAATTGAGAGGAGATGGGACATAGAATGGAGGGAGTACATGTATGTGAATCCTAAATATATGAAGAAATTCGCCCTGAAACTGCCATCCAAAAGGCCTCATTTGGGCAATCAACAAGTTGTTGATCCCACAAGCCTTGCCACTATTCAAGACTATCCCGATGAATATTCAAAGCAACAGGCCAAACTACAGAAAGTTGCACACCTCGCCGTGAAGAGATTCAATGAGGAATATGGTGCTGCAGCTCCTGCTGCCTCCTCGTCTGCTATTGAGGCTTCTGGTACTGAAACTACTCCAAAGCGAGCTATTTTGAAGAAGTCTGATGTCAAGCCAAACTGCTCAGTAGAAAATACCTCACAACTAATTCCTTAGTCGACTCCTAAGGCGGCAACAAAGTCCCGAGATGTCGCCACACAGTCCTCAGCAGAACTGAAGCTGACTTCTATTCCCTCAGGGCCTTCTACTTCAGGCTCTGCACATACTTCTTCAACTGCTAACGCGAATAAGGAAATGACCATTGGGCGAGGAAAAAGGCCGAGCCCTAGCAAAGTCCTCATTTTTCCTTCTGGATCAGAAGAAGAAGATGAAGTACTTGTTGTGATGATCAGAAACAAGCAAGAAAGGGTCGCACAGGCCACAGGCACCACCATTCCCCTCATGATGGACCCAAAGGTGATACTATATTTCATAGACCTCTCGTATGAAAATTCTCAAACACCGATTGACGACTTGAAGCTTCCTACTGGACCAAGTCATATGCCGACTGCCTTCATCAATGAGGAAAAATTAAAGGTTAAGAAAGCCAAGCAAGCCAGAAAAGCTGAGACTAAAAAATAAAACTTTCTGAAGAATAACATTCTAACCATGACCCTTGATCAGCTTTTCACTGCTCAAACTGAGATAAAAAACTTGAGTGAAGAATACAACCGCTTTCATGCGGACTCGAAGGGTGCAAAAGTTAGATTCGCAACATTGCAAACAAAGTCATTACTGACCACAAAATCCAGGTTGTAGCCAAAATGGAACCTCAAATTCCTGGGGGTGCTTACACTGTTGAACTGCGTGACAACTCTAATGATGAAATTCCTCCAAGTGACGAACCTGCCACGGCAACTGAAGAAATAGCTATGCGTGAAGAACCTGTTACTGCCAGGACGACTACATCGGTCATTCTTGAAGAATCTGCTCCAGCACCAAAATCTTCACAAGTGAAGAAACTGAAGCTTCCTTGTGCATCAGAAGTGAAGAAAACAAAGGCTGCTGAGAAGGAAGAAGCAAAGAAGAGAAATGCTTCAACGATCTCAGAGTCCTGACAAGCAAAACGCGTGGGTACTTTGACAAATTCCTCAACTGCACCAATTGATGCCACCCCTATCAACACTGCACCCTCCTATGTGATGGTGCCATTTGGTGTTGAGCACGCCATCCAAGAAGGGGATGAAGTAATGGAGGACAATCGATATGCTGCTTCCACACCAATTGACGAAGAAATTGAAGCAGATCCAAATACTTCAATTCCTCAAGCCTCATCTCGTCAGCCCTGGGAGAACTCAAATGTGGGATATGAAGAAAAATATGTAGAAGTGGATATTGGCAGTACAACACCAGTGATCAATGACGACTACTGGGAAGAGGCACATCCCAACTCACCATTGACAACCCCACTTCCTCATGTTCCTGAGTCCCCTACATCCAATGAAATTCATACAGGGTCTGATGAAAAGAGCACTACGATGAAGTCCATCCTGGAAACTGAATCAGCTCCATCACCTAAAGAGATTGCCAATCAAACATCTACTAAGGAAATTGCTCCATCGGAAATTGATAAATCTGCATAACATATTCCTCAACATGAGAAAAGTATAGCTGAAGAACATGTTCCCCAGAGTGATGACACTTCCTGTGGACCTCATGTTGATAATCCTCAGTCGGCAGTGGTTGTGGCTGAAATTCCTCAAACTGAAGATCTTCAAAGACTTGTGGGCCGTTTCAAGCCCAACCTTCAACCAAAGACTCTTCAGCCTTACACTAGAACATGAAGGCCAAAATTTGACAAGGAAAATTCTTTGATGAACATCACTATTTCATCGGCGCAAATCCTTTTGACTCTCCAAGGGTAAGGCGCAACAGATTTTGGACCACTATTCAGCTAGATTACTATGGCGCTGTCGTCTTTAACAATGATAAAGTCTTTCTGCATAGAAAAATTCCTCATGCAGACATGGAGAACGGTCCTTCCTTTGCTCGAGTTCTTTGCATTCTTTTTAACGCTAGACTACTACCATTCTACCTGGACATCCATGACTGGAATGAGGAAATCATTCTTTAATTCTATGCTACCTTGAGCATCTCAGGTGACGTATCAGATGTCAACACTTGGGTTCTCGACTCGATGACTCACAACACAGATTACAAAGCTCTTGCCACGGAGTACCTTCGTGTTGTCCTAGTTCCAATCCCCTCAGAGGGAGCCAGATACATCTAGGAAGAAACTGAACTGCCCAGTCATATGATGGAAGTGCTGATGAAACCTTTGGCTCCTAGAAAGCCGCCAAGAACCATATTCATCGTGAAGGAATTTCTTTATGTGCCCAGGATAGTTTACTGCATTTTGACCAAAACCCTCTGTCCCATCAATGTCCATAACTCTCATGATGAAGAAGTTGTGGGAATCATGAAGAATTTGGTATTCAAAATCATCCATGGGATTCCAATAAATCTTCACGATTTCTTCATGACTACTTCGGACAACAATGATCTATCACCATTTGATCTGAAGCCTTATGCACCGTTGATAATGAAATTCATCAGGGCCAGATCTACAGTTCCTTACAAGGCAGATTTCCAGAATCACCTCTGCTACTCGCCTCCACTTGAATCGCCAAGAAATCCTTCGAGATGATAGAAGGCAAAGGAAATTCCATGATTTATGAAGGATCTAGGCCCCTTGATGGCCAATTTCGCAAAGGTGTGCCTTATTCCACAAATGATGAGACTACATCTCAAGGCTCGGCTGCAAGAGAAAAACCCCCTCATGAATCTGCACCGCATGTGATGGCTGACCGTGAGCTCTTGCTAAGTCTTCATTAGAAGGTCAAACGCAACAAAAAATGGGTAAAACGTCAGTTTGGTTCTATTGTGAAAGATCTCAATGCGACTCAGAATGCTACGAGGGAACATCACTATTATCTTCATGAGATCTTTGACCACACATGGGCCATTCCGCCTCACATCAAGCCCTTTGAGGAACTCAGTGAAATGGAGTTCCAGCAAGACTTCGACTGTTCCTGGCCGCCGAAGAAGAAGCTCAAGAAAATTCTAGTTCCTCAATTGGTGGCCAGCTCATTTTCTTCAACGCACACAACTTATGAAGCTGAAGATCTTGATGATACATCTACGATGAAGGACCCCAATGCTCCTCGTCCACCAACAAAGTGATATCCCTCAAGGCCGTTAGTCCCCAGTTTCATCCCTTTTCGTCACTTGATGACAAAGGGGGACAAATCTGAGTTAGTCTTCAAGCGGATATACTTTATTACTTTATGGTCTTTTTGAACTATAATTCCTTTAAGTTTCCAGTCTCATTCTTCTGAAGTGTTTGGTTGTATGAGTTGTAAACTTATACCTGGTGGTGGTCTGACACTTTTGAACCATTTTTTCTCGCAAGTTGATTCCACATGTTGATTAATGCATGCATGCTGAAATTCATGACACTCCACTTTCCATCATGCATTTCAATTTCCTCATGATATATATCAAATGCTTGCATGGATTACAAGATATAGGGGGAGATCTCCATGGTATAAATCCTCAATGTCCATTTGCAGTCCAAAGAAAATTCCTCAAATATGCACATCTTCAGGGGGAGTTTCTCTATATCTTGCAATCATATTCCTCAAACTCCATACTTACACTTCATATTATTATCCCTGTTGAAAAATTAACCTATTTGTCATCAATCGCCAAAAAGGGGGAGATTGTAAGTGCATCTAGTGCCCCTCAGTGATTTTGGTGTATTGAAAACTTATAGGTTAAGAGACTGATGTGTTTGTGAGTGTACACAGGCTTCATACGTCTCCGTCGTATGTACTTTTCTGAACTCTCTTGCCCTTGTTTTGGACTCTAATTTGCATGATTTGAATGGAACTAACCCGGACTAACGCTGTTTTCAATACAAATTGCCATGGTGTTGTTTTTGCGCAGAAATAAAAGTTCTCGGAATGACGTGAAAATTTACAGAAATTTTTCTGGAATTTACGAGAAATACGGGCGCAAGAATCAGCGGAGGAAGTGGAGCCGTGAGCCCACAAGCCCACCAGGCGCGTGCCCCCCCTCGCCGTGCCTGGCAGGCTTGTGGGGCCCATAAAGCTCCACCGCCTCTCAATCCAGCTCTCTATAGTCTGTTTCGTCCGGAAAAAAATCAAGGAGAAGAGTTCATTGCGTTTTACGATACGGAGGCACCGCCACCTCCTGTTCTTCATCTTGAGGGCAGATCCGGAGTCCGTTCTGGGCTCCGGAGAGGGGAAATCATCACCATCGTCATCATCAACCTTCCTTCATCGCCAATTCCATGATGCTCTTCACCGTTCGTGTGTAATCTCATCGTAGGCTTGCTGGACGGTGATGGGTTGGATGAGATCTACCATGTAATCGAGTTAGTTTTGATGGGCATTCATCCCTAGTATCCACTATGTTCTGAGATTGATGTTGCTAAAACTTTGCCATGCTTAATGCTTGTCACTAGGGCCCGTGTGCCATGATTTCAGATTTGAACCTATTATGTTGTCGCCCATATATGTGTGTTTTAGATCCTATCTTGCAAGTTGTAGTCACCTACTATGTGTTATGACCCGGTAACACCGAAGTGACAATGGCCGGAACCACTCCCGGAGATGTCCATAGTATGAGGAGTTCATGTATTCACTAAGTGTTAATGCGTTGGTCCGGTTCTTTACTAAAAGGAGAACCTTAATATCCTCTAGTTTCCATTAGGACCCCGCTGCCACGGGAGGGATGGGCAATAGATGTCATGCAAGTTCTTTTCCCTAAGCACGTGTGACTACATACGGAATACATGCCTACATTAGATTGACGAACTGGACCTGGTTACTTATCTCTCCGTGTTATAACTGTTACATGATGAATAGCATACGGCATAATCATCCATTACCGATCCAATCCCTACGAGCTTTTTCCTACTGGTCCTTGCTACGTTCCTCTGCTGCTACTGTTACTCTCTTGCTACTGCTGTTACTTTGCTGCTACTGGTTACTGTTGCTACTGCTGCTATCACCCTACTTTGCTACTGATACTTTAGTGCAGATACTAAATTTTTCAGGTGTGGTTGAATTGACAACTCAACTGCTAATACTTGAGAATATTCTTTCGCTTCCCCTTGAGTCGAATCAATAAATTTGGGTTGAATACTCTATCCTCGAAAACTGTTGCGATCCCCTATACTTGTGGGTTATCATGACTATTTTCTGGCGCTGTTGCCGGGGAAGCACAACTATATTCTTTGAGTCACTTGGGATTTACGTCTGCTGGTCACTGTGAGGAATCCGATAGATACAAGAACTAAAGTCTTGCCCTCAACTACGAGGACAGGTAAGGAACTGCCATCTAGATCTGCACTTGATTCAACTTCAGTTATGAGTAAGTTTGCGACACCACCTCCTGCTAGAAATCTTGATATGTCGCGTGTGCTTGATGATGCTACTTCTACTACCCATGCTGCTTATGATGATGCTATGCTTGATACTGCTTTCCCTGATGATGCTATGCTTGATACTTCTTTACCACTTGGTGCATTCCTTGATGCACAAATTGCTAGAGTTCCTGCTAGATGTGATGATACTTCTGAAACTGCTGATACTATTGAAGTAGAACCTACTATTTTGCCTGCTAGAACTAGCTCTCCTAGACCTAGATTGCCTGATATGCCTGAGTGTTATGTTATGGAGGGAGAGATAGCTGAGGATTTTCTTGTGTGTAAGGATAGCTACGATGTTGAGAAATTATTGCTCAAGTGGAAAGAAAAATCTTTGAACGCTAGGATGAAATATGACCCGAAGTTTGCTACTTCGCCTATCTTTGTGACCGATAAGGATTATGAATTCTCTGTCGACCCTGAATTAATCACTCTGGTCGAATCTGATCCTTTTCACGGTTATGAGTCTGAAACGGTTGTAGCCCATCTTACCAAACTGCACGATATAGCCACCCTATTCACTAGTGAGGAAAAGATTCGCCACTACTATATCCTCAAGCTGTTTCCTTTCTTGCTAAAGAATGATGCTAAGACTTGGTTCACTTTTCTTGCTCCTCGTTGTGTGCATAGCCCCCAGGATATGGTCTACTACTTCTCTGAAAAATATTTCCCTGCCCATAAGAAGCAAGCTGCCTTGCATGAAATATACAACTTTGCTCAAGCTGAAGAAGAGAGTCTCCCACAAGCTTGGGGGAGGCTCGTCCAGCTACTGAATGCTTTGCCTGATCACCCTCTTGAGAAGAATGAAATACTTGATATCTTCTATAATGGACTCACCGATGCTTCCAAAGACCACCTAGATAGTTATGCTGGTTGTGTTTTTAGGAAAAGAACTGTAGAACAAGCTGAGCTCCTATTGAATAACATCTTGTGCAGTGAGAATGCTTGGACTATTCCCGAACCACCTCCTAACCCAACTCCGAAGAAAAGAGGTACTATGTTCCTTAGTCCTGAAGATATGCAAGAAGCAAATAAATCTATGCAAGAGAAAGGCATTAAATCTGAAGATGTCAAACATCTACCACCTATCGAAGAGATCCATGGTCTTGATAACCCGATACAGGTAGTAGAAGTAAATTCTCTGCGTAGGTTTGATGAGATTGATATTCCTTTTTGATAAACCTGCTAGCCTATGCCTGGATGAATTTGATAACTTTGTTGGCAAACAAGAGAGTTTCAACGATTATGTTAGCAGACAATTGGAACAGAATGCTCGTATGCTTAGTCATTTAAGTGCTTGTGTGGACAGAAATGCCAATGATCTTAAGCTTCTGAGTAAGCATTCCGCTATGGTTACTACTCAGGTGGAACAAGTACGTAAGGCTCAGAATGACTTGCTCAATGAGTTGAATGATAATTCTATCAGGGTCGTCACTAGAGGCGGTAGAATGACCCAGGAACCTTTGTATCTTGAGGGTCATCCAAAGAGAATTGAACAAGATTCTCAAGGAGTTAGCACTGATGCACCTAGTCATCCTAGGAAGAAGAAGAAAGATGATAGGAATTTGCACGCTAGCAACCCAGATGCTGCTACCCCTGAGAGTCCAAACGATGTCTCCGTTTCTAATGCTGAGACACAATCTGGTGATGAACTTGAGCCTAATGATAATATCAATAGTGATGTTCATGTTGATGCTCAACCTAGCAACGATAAGGATGTGGAGGTTGAACCTGTTGATCTTGATAACCCACAACCTAAGGATAGAAGACACGATAAGAATGACTTCATTACTAGGAAGCATGGTAAAGAGAGGGAACCATGGGTTCAGAAACCCATGCCCCTTCCTCCCAAACCATCTAAGAAAAAGGATGATGAGGACTTTTAGCGATTTGTTGAAATGATTAGACATGTTTTTCTGCAAATGCGTTTGACAGATATGCTCAAAATGTCTCCGTATGCTAAGTACGTGAAGGATATTGTGACTAATAAGAGGAGGATACCTGAGGTTGAGATTTCCACCATGCTTGCTAATTATACCTTCAAGGGTGGAACTCCTAAGAAACTGGGTGATCCCGGAGTGCCCACTATACCTTGCTCCATTAAAGGTAACTACGTTAGAACTGCTTTATGCGACCTTGGAGCCGGTCCTAGTGTTATGCCTCTCTCTCTTTATCATAGACTTGAACTGGACAAGTTGACACCCACTACAATCTCTCTGCAAATGGCCGACAAATCAACTGCTTTCCCTATCGGCATTTGCGAGGATGTGCCTATTGTGGTTGCCAACGTCACTATCTTAACACACTTTGTTATTCTGGATATTCCCGAGGATGATGCCATGGAGGTCTTCCTTGGAAGACCCTTTTTAAACACTGCAGGGGCTATTATAGATTGCAACAAAGGCAATGTCACTTTCCATGTCAACGGTAATGAGCATACAATGCACTTTCCGAAGAAACAATATCAAGTACATTGCATCAATGCTATCGAAAAGACTTCATCGGTTCTTATTAGGAGCTTTGAATGCCCTATTCCTCGTGTTAAGATGAAGTATGATTTTCTTGTTGGGGAGATACACATCCCCATTGAGGTAACCTAGTGACAATTCGAAAATTCTCCGTCTTCTTTTGCGATTCGAAAAGGTTTGTCGAGGAGACTTGATCAACCTCATTGACAGATTTCTTTCGATGACCATGAGATGGATGAATCGAGGAGTCACAAACCTCTGTTCCAAGCTTTCACCTTCGGTTGCTTAGAAGAAAAATGATAGATTTAGTTTAGTTTTCCCTGTTTTTTGTCTTAGTGTCCCGTAAAAAAGTACCCCGAAAATAAAAGTTCTCCGAACGTCCTGAAAATCAAGTATGATTTTTTTTGGATTTTTGGAAAAATACTGAGACGAAGAGCTAGTCTCGGGGCTGCACTAGTGGGCCACAAGCCCTGGAGGCGCGAGCACCCCCTGGCCGCGCCTACCTAGCTTGTGGGGCCCACGTGCACCCCCTTCACTCATTCTAGCTCCCATCTGCTTCTCCTACCTCCAGAAAAAATCGTTTCGCAGCTCAAACCCGTGTTCTTGCTCCTCTTGCTGGGATTTTCGATCTCCTTGCTCAAAGCACCATTCTCCGAACTGTTTTGGGGAAATTACTCCTTGGTAAGTGACTCCTCCATTGGTCCAACTAGTTTTTGCTCTAGTGCCTCATACTTCGCGTATTTTTGCTGCCTTGGTGACCATGTTCTTGAGCTTTGCATGCTAATTTTAGCTGGTCCCAAGTAGTTTTGATGTGTAATATGGCCTCTAGGCACTTCTGGAACTAGTTTCTATGAGTTTTGTTGGCCTTGTTCACTTTTCCTTAGAGTCACTAAAAATTTCAGAAATTTTCAGAGATAGAAAATGGAAAAGATGAGGAGGTTCTTAAGTGGCTCTTCAAGCCGTGACCCCAAGGATGATGGAAGTGAGAAGAAGCCCAAGTATCCGGTCCCTCGAGTTGTAGAGGTTCGAGCGTGCGAGTGGCCAAGCGATGTGTTCTTACACGCCGCCGGACTTTATGAGGACTTTTACTACTTGTTGGAGAACGCAGGCCTTACCGCCTTCGTTGAAGATAAGTGTCCGCAATACCTCCTCTTCACTAATATCTTCGTACAAAGATTTAACTTCTATCCGAGGAAGAATCCTCCTATGGTAGAGTTCAAACTTTATGATATCCCCCAGCGCATGTCATTCTAGGATTTTTGAAATGTTTGCAAATTACCTTACGTTGGGGATATTCATGAACCTTGTCCATGGGACTTGGAAGCTTTCATAGATACAATTGTTGTAGGAGAGGAGAGAGGAGTGTCTTGCGCTAGAGCTCCTAGCATACATTTTCCCGTACTTCGGTACTTCTCACTATTTGTGAGAAAATGTTTGATTGGCCGTGGGAAAGCTGGGTCACTTAGCTCCCCAGATCTTGCGGTCTTGCGCGAAGCCCTTTACAATGATAAAGTTTATAGCTTGGGCGCTATTGTAGCTCAACTTTTGAACACGAACCGTTCTAAAGGCATTGTCTATGGAGGTATCTACGCTACTCGTCTTGCTAGACACTTTGAGATACCTATTAGACTGGACGAGGAAGAAGAGATTCTTCTTCCCGAGAGATATCTAGATTACGATAGCATGGTTCGCCATGACTTTCTTGATAGAGATATAAGTAGAAGGATGATTTATAACCTGGTATTTAGTCAGGGTACTCGTGAGACTATTACTTTGCTTGCTCCTTCTTTGTTCAATCTTCATGCAGGCAGGTACATTATTATGCCCTCGGACATCTACGCATATTGGGGCTTAGCCCAACCACAGGTGCCCTTGCCCGAGCCACCAGTCGAGTACCAGACCCCAGTTTATCAATGGGAGCCGGAGGAGCTCACACAGCAGTGGCATCCTCAGTCCACTCCGGAGTATCCCGGAGCTGGTTATTTCCCTCCATGGGAGTAGACCAACTTAAGCCAAAAGCCTAAGCTTGGGGGAGTACGTGTTTCTCACCGACTTTACATTCTTGCTTATGCTTTCACTTTGTTTGTCGATGTTTACACTTTGCCACTGTATCATCCATGCTAGTTTATTTCTTTTTCTCTTTTCTTTTCGTGTGTTTGTCTCGTTTGACAAAACCCCAAAAAGATTTTCTTTTTCTTCTTTTGCTTGTTGCGAGCTTTCCGTGTAATAGTTTTCTTTTTCTTTGAGTCAAGGTAAAAGACCATGGTTACAATGTTTAGTGGCTCTTGCATGCATATCTGTTTATCTGTTAAAGAGCCATATTACTTTGTCTTCTCCTTTGTGTTTGCCTGCAGATTCCAGCTTTAGTCCAATGGACGAGCACGCTTATTATTGTTCACATCATTCGGTCATGCAAGTGAAAGGCAATAATGACGATATATGATGAAGTGACTGAGCCTGGAAAAGCTGATAAGAACTCGATCTATTTTGTTTTTGTAAATATGACTAGCTCATCGTGCCTGATTCAGCTTTGTTGTGAGGGAAACATGTTTGCAATGACAACTTAGAGATCATAGTTTCTGACGCCATGCTTAATTAGCTAGGAGCTTATAATGATTTGTCTTGGATGCCAACATGAATGTTGAGATGACTATGATGTAGTATGATAGGATGGTATCCTCCTTTGAATGATTCAAGTGGCTTGACTTGGCGCATGTTCATGCATGTAGTTGAAACAAAATCAACATAGCCTCTATGATATTCATGTTCATGGTGATTTATGTTCTACTCATGCTTGCACTCAATGTTAGTTACTCTCAATGCATTTTGATGACTGTTGTCTCTCTCTAGTTGGTCGCTTCCCAGTCTTTTGCTAGCCTTCAGTTGTACTAAGCGGGAATACTGCTTGTGCATCCACCTCCATAAACCCAAAGTTGTTCCATATGAGTCCACCATACCTACCTATATGCGGTATCTACCTGTGTATCCAAGTAAATTTGCATGTGCCACTCTCTAAACCTTCAAGAAATAATCTGTTTTGCATGCCTGAACCGCTCATGTGGTGACAGGGGGCTATCAGTATCTTCCATGCTAGGCGTGTTATCCTCGATATGTGTTTATTCACTATCATTCACGAGAAAGGGGCCGGTAATTGGAATTCCCAGTTCCATGCTCAAATCGAAAAGTGAATTGCAAACAAAACTCCCTATGGATTGATGTTGGTATGGACGGCTCCCGAGTATTCGGCTAGTCGTGGAGTGTGATTGATTGGTGGTGGGGGAGTCAAAACTTTACTTTTCTGTTTGGGAACCGCCTATAGCATGTGTAGCGTGGAAGATGGTGAGAACTCTTAGTCATTGCGTTGACAATGAAAGCATGCCACCCAAAATTATTATCTCTGTTTTCAAAGCTTGAGCTCTGGCACCTCTGCAAATCAATGCTTCCCTCTACGAAGGGCCTGTCTATTTATCTTCCTGTTGAGTCATCCTCCTCTTATAAAAACACCAATTAGAGAGACCTCTATCATTTTTATGCTTTGCTTTTAACTGTGCCGAGTATGACTGTGACTGGATCTTCTTTGCCATGAATTACAATGATTAGTCAGCCCTTGGTCTTTGGAGGTGCTCTGCATTTATGTTTTGCCCTCTCAGAAAGAGCTAGCAAGATACCATCTGTTCGTACCGCTTCATGATTGTTTTGATTGAAGTGTTGACGTTTGAGACTTATTATTATTTCCTCGCTAGTTGATTATGCCATTGATATGAGTTTGCCGTGAGACCTTGATGTCATTTGCTTATGTGGTTAGCTTGTGATCTTGCTGAAATTCTGGTTATGAGTTAGACATAGTTTCAACAACAAGATCAAACAGAGTTCATCAAAGTTATTATTTTGTCTCTTTCAGTTTGTCAACTGAATTGCTTGAGGACAAGCAAGGCGTTAAGCTTGGGGGAGTTGATACGTCTCCGTCGTGTCTACTTTTTTGAACTCTTTTGCCCTTGTTTTGGACTCTAACTTGCATGATTTGAATGGAACTAACCCAAACTAACGTTGTTTTCAGCAGAATTGCCATGGTGTTGTTTTTGCACAGAAATAAAAGTTCTCGGAATGACCTGAAAATTTACGGAGAATTTTTCTAGAATTTATGAAAAATACTAGCGCAAGAATCAGCGGAGGAAGTGGAGCCGTGAGCCCACAAGCCCACCAGGTGCGCCCCCCCTAGCCGCGCCTGGCAGGCTTGTGGGGCCCACAAAGCTCCACCGCCTCTCAATCCAGCTCTATATAGTCTGTTTCATCCGAAAAATAATCAAGGAGAAGAGTTCATCGCGTTTTACGATACGGAGGCGCCATCACCTCCTATTCTTCATCTGGAGGGTAGATCTGGAGTCTGTTCTGGGCTCCAGAGAGGGGAAATCATCGCCATCGTCATCATGAACCTTCCTTCATTGCCAATTCCATGATGCTCTTGACCGTTCGTGAGTAATCTCATCGTAGGCTTGCTGGACGGTGATGGGTTGGATGAGATCTATCATGTAATCGAGTTAGTTTTGACGGGGATTGATCCCTAGTATCCACTATGTTCTGAGATTGATGTTGCTACTACTTTGCCATGCTTAATGCTTGTCACTAGGGCCCGAGTGCCATGATTTCAGATCTGAACTTATTATGTTGTCGCCAATATATGTGTGTTTTAGATCCTATCTTGCTAGTTGTAGTCACCTACTATGTGTTATGACCCGGCAACCCCGGAGTGACAATAGCCGGAACCATTCCCGGAGATGATCATAGTATGAGGAGTTCATGTATTCACTAAGGGTTAATGTGTTGGTCCGGTTCTTTATTAAAAGGAGAACCTTAATATCCCGTAGTTTCCATTAGGACCCCGCTGCCACGGGAGGGATGGACAATAGATGTCATGTAAGTTCTTTTCCCCAAGCACGTATGACTAGATACAGAATACATGCCTACATTAGATTGACGAACTGGAGCAAGTTACCTATCTCTCCGTGTTATAACGGTTACATGATGAATATCATCCGCATAATCATCCATCACCGATCCAATGCCTACGAGCTTTTTCCTACTGGTCCTTGTTACATTACTCTGCTGCTACTGTTACTCTGTTGCTACTGCTATTACTTTGCTGCTACTGGTTACTGTTGCTACTGCTTCTATCACCCTACTTTGCTACTGATACTTTGCTATAGATACTAGATCTTTCAGGTGTGGTTGAATTGACAACTCAACTGCTAATACTTGAGAATATTCTTTCGCTTCCCCTTGAGTCGAATCAATAAATTTGGGTTGAATAGTCTACCCTTGAAAACTGTTGCGATCCCCTATACTTGTGGGTTATCGAGGCTCTCTAAGTCGATGAGGAGTTTGCGTTATTCGAAGAATATCGACCCCTAAAAATGTATGTCTTCGGTTGAAGACCTTGGTATTTCCTTGAAGACTTTGGTATTTCCTTGAAGACTTTGAAAGTGAGTAAATTGGTGTGTCCATTAAGAAATTGATGCGAGGACTTTGAAGCGCGAAGACTGTTGTTTTCGTAGTTTCATTTTCTGCATTCTGTATCATAGGACTGCCGTACTATTAAACAGGATCAAGGGGAAACCAAGGAAAAGTTTCCAAGTGTTGCTCATCCCAAAGCCTACACATACAAACCCTTCGGGTGAAGCCTTTGGAAATCTTCACAGTCTAGTAAAATTCTTTGGTGAGACAGAAAAGATCTTTTGGTGTGTGAGGAATTTGCACTAACTGAGGAGTTAGGTTTACGCCAATGCAAATTACCTACCAGTGAGGAACATGGGTGACATTAGGACTTTCATAGTGGAAACGTTTCGACCATGGCTGTGCTGGGGCATTTATGTCAATTCATGTCAGGATTGCTCCCCGGCTATAAATAGCCGCCCCCATAACCACTAGTTGGTTGACAGCTCTGCAAGAGAAACTGACACTTGTCATTTGAGAGCAACCCATTCCTCGAAGACTTTGAGAGAAATTCATAAGTGAGGAAAAACCCCAAACCCAAAAGTGATTGAGCATCACTAAACACATTATTCCTGTGTGGAACCGACACTTGTTACATTTGAGGACTGTGCATCCTCCACATGGTTAGGCGTCATGGTCTAGAGCATCCAGCAGTGAATTGTGCATTGCCAGGTGGCCTAGTTTGTGAGGGTTTGGAAGTCTGCCCTCAAGACTTACCATGAGTGTAGGGCGAGGACTGTGTGTCCTTAGCTCAAGGAAAATACGTTAAGGACTGTGTGTCCTGGGACTGTGTGTCCTGGGACTGTGTGTCCTTTGGTTTAAATACCAAGCCGCTGCAAACCAGACGTACGACTGTCACATCAGTTATAACTGGGTCATCAAACCATTGTCTTCTTCGAGCACCTGGTTCTAATTCCTCAACCCTTTCATTTCCTCAGTTGTATGTTGATGGCTTTGATCTTTACTGTATGAATAATTTGACTGAATAGTTTCTCAATTTCCTCACCCCAAATTCTTCACTTAACTTGTTCTTCACCTGCATGTCCTGAACATGCAACTTGTGCAAACTGAATGTTTTATTTCACTGTGATGACTATGCTATCGCTGTTTTGCATGCTTGCGTGAGTACTTATTCTGCTGCATTCAGTTTGTGACTGAGGACTTACCTCACAAGAATTTCCTTAGTGACGAATGTATAAAAATCGCCTATTCACCCCCTCAAATTGATATAATGCACTTTCACTAACGCATGGTAAAAATTAGTTTTAATTATCACGAGGATGAACTAGGGAAGAATAGATCGACGAGGCAGAGAAGCCGAGCGGTCCAATCTACCACACCCTAATTTGGTGGTGGCAAACAATAACGGTGGCGGTGGTGCAAAGACAAAGCACTGCCGGTGATATGTCCCCAATGTATCAATAATTGATGAAGTATTCATGCCATATTTACCTATGTTTACAATACTTCTATAAGGTTTTGATGCACTTTATATGATTTAATGGGAACTAACCCAGACAAACATTGTTTTCAACAGAATTATCATGGTCTTGTTTTTGTGCAGAAAATAAAAGTTCTCGGAATTGCCCAAAAACGTTTTGATAATTTTTTCGAGAACAAATAAGAAATATTGGAGTAAAAGTGTAAGGCTGAAAATATGGTGTGAAGTAGACCCGGGGGCCATAGTGTTCACTAGAGGCTTCTCTCAAAATAGCAAATATTATGGTGGGTGAACAAATTACCATCAAGCAATTGATAGAACCGCGCAAAGTCATGACGATATCTAAGGCAATGATCATACATATAGGCATCACGTCCGAGACAAGTAGACCGATACTTTCTGCATCTACTACTATTACTCCACACATTGACCGCTATCCAGCATGCATCTAGCGTATTGAGTTCATGACGAACAGAGTAACGCCTTAAGCAAGATGACATGATGTAGAGGGATAAACTCAAACCTATGATGAAAACCCCATCTTTTTAACCTTGATGGCAACAACATGATGCGTGCCTCGCTACCCGTTTTGTCACTGGGTGAGGTCACCGCACGGTATGAACCCAAAACTAAGCACTTCTCCCATTGCAAGAATCATAGATCAAGTTGGCCGAACAAAACCCACAACTCGAAGAGAATTACACGGATATGAAATCATGCATATAAGAGATCAGAAGAAACTCAAATAAGATTCATAGATAATCCGATCATAAATCCACAATTCATCGGATCTCGACAAACACACTGCAAAAGAAGATTACATCGGATAGATGTCCATGAAGATCATGGAGAACTTTGTATTGAAGATCCAAGAGAGAGAATAAGCCATCTAGCTACTAGCTATGGACCCGTAGGTCTATGGTGAACTAGTCACGCATCATCGGAGAGGTCATGATGTTCATGAAGAAGCCCTCCGTATCCGAATCCCCTCCGGTAGGGAACCAGAACGTGTCCTAGATGGGATCTTGCGGAGACAGAAGCTTGCGGCGGCAGAAAAGTACATTCGATGATCTCCTGATTTTTTATGGGATTTTAGGGAATATATAGGCAAAGGAGCTAGGGCAGAGGAGGCCCAGGGAGCCCACAAGCCTGGGAGGCGTGCCCCGCTGGCCGCGCCATGAGGGCTTGTGGGGTCCCTGGTGACCCTCTGCCTTGGTTCTCAAGTCTCCCGATCATCTTCTATTTTGGAAAAATCTTTTTGGAAGTTTTATTCCGTTTGGACTCCGTTCAAAATCCTCCTGTGAAAAGGGTCAAAAACACGGAAACAACAGGAAGTGGCACTTGGCACTGAGTTAATAAGTTAGTCCCAAAAAAGATAAAAATGCATACAAAACATCCAAAGTTTGACAAGATAATAGCATGAAACCATCAAAAATTATAGATACATTGGAGACGTATCAAGCATCCCCAAGCTTAACTCCTGCTCGTCCTCGAGTAGGGAAGTGATAAATACTGGATTTTTGATGTGGAATGCGACCTAGCGTAGTTGTCCTTTCTAACTTCTTTCATGTGACATGAATGTTCAGATCCGTAAGATTCAAAACAATAGTTTGCTATTGACATGAAACCAATAATACTTCAAGCAAACTAGCAAGGTAATCATGAACTTTCAAAATAACAAGGCCAAAGAAAGTTATCCCTACAAAATCATATAGTCTGGCTATGCTCCATCATCCACACACAACTAATTTCAATCGTGAACAACCCCGGTATTGGCCAAGTAATTGTTTTTGCAGTCTTACTTTCGCAAACCTTTTTCAACTATCACACAATACATGAGCATGAGCCATGGATATAACACTATCGGTGGAATAGAATGTGGTGGTGGTTATGAGACAAAAAATGAGGAGATGGTCACATTGACTCGGCATATCAAAGGGCTATGGAGATGCCCATTAATAGATATCAATGTGAATGAGTAGGGATTGCCATACAAAGGATGCACTAGAGCTATAAGTATGTGAAAGCTCAAAAGGAGAACTAGTGGGTGTGCATCCAACTTGCTTGCTCACGAAGACCTAGGGAAATTTGAGGAAGCCCATCATTGGAATATACAAGCCAAGTTATATAATAAAGATTCCCACTAGCATATGGTGGTGACGAAACGAGAGGCTCTCAATCATGAAGAACATGGTGCTATTATGAAGCACAAGTGTGGAAAAAGATAGTAGCATTGTCCCTTCTCTCTTTTTTTATTTGGGCTCTTTGGCCTCTTTTTTCTCTTTTTTTGGGCTCCTTGGCCTCTTTTTTTTCCTCACATGGGACAATGCTCTAATAATGATTATCATCACACTTTTATTTACTCACAGCTCAAAGCTCAGAACGATGATGACTCTATAGAAAATGCCTCTGGCAGTGTACCGGGATGTGCAACGATCTAACTTGGTGTATGACGTTGAAACATCTCGCTAGCTATCTTACGATCATGCAATGGAAATATGAGAGTGACGGCACAAGTCATGAGACGGAACGGTGGGAGTTGCATGGCAATATATCTTGGAATGGCTATGAAAATGCCATAGTAGGTAGGTATGGTGGCTGTTTTGAGGAAGGCATATGGTGGGTTTGTGTACCGGCAAAAATTGCGCGGCACTAGAGAGGCTAGCAATGGTGGAAGGTGAAAGTGTATCTATACCATGGCCTCACATTAGTCATGAAGAACTCACATACTTGTTGCGAAAGTTTTTATTAGTAATCAAAACAAAGTGCTAAACGCATACTCCTAGGGGAAGGGTTGGTAGGTGTTAACCATCGTGCGATCCCGACAGCAACACAAAGGATGGCAATCAATAGATCAATTATTCTCTAACTTCCAAACATAGGGGTTCACCATACATGCATGTTACGGGAATCACTAACCTCAACACACGTATTTCTAGATTCACAACACTCTACTAACATAACTCTTAATATTACCAAATCCATGTCTCAAAACTAATTGAGAGGAATCAAGATTTCTCTTTCTATTCAATGCACATGAAGATGGAGGTTTTTGTATCCTCTTTGGGTACCTATCACCTTTGGGACTACTTTCATAGCACAAAACAACTACCAAGTCACGCACCGCCGTGCTCTAAAAGATCTAAGTGAAGCACATAGAGCAAAATTATCTAGCTCAAAAGATATAAGTGAAGCATGATGAGCATTCTAGCAAAATCACGATGAGTGCATGCCTCTCTCAAAAGGTGTGCTGCAAGGATGATTGTGACACAACAAAAAGAAAAGACTCCTACGATACAAGACGCTCCAAGCAAAACACATATCATGTGGTGAATAAAAATATAGTTCCAAGTAATGTTACCGATGGATTGAGACGAAAGAAGGGAGGCCTTCCCGGGGCATCCCCAAGCTTAGGCTTTTTGGTGTCCTTGAATTTGGCTTGGGATGCCTTGGGCATCCCCAATCTTGAGCTCTTTCCACTCTTTATCCCTTTGTCCATGAGAACATTAGCCAAAACTTGAAAACTTCACAACATAAAGCTTAAACAGAAACTCGTAATATCATTACCACAAGAAAACAAACTACCACCTTTTTAGGTACTGTAGAAATCTTGATTTCTATTTATATTGGTGTTAGATTACTGTATTCTCACTTTTCCATGGCTAGTACCCCCCGATACTATCCATAGTTTCAACAAAACAAGCAACCAACTCAAAAAAATAGAATCTGTCAAAAACAGACCAGTATGTAGCAATCTGTATACTTCGTATACTTCTGGTACCTCAAAAATTCTGAAAATTACGACTGTCTGGGCAAAAGGGATATTAAAAGCAGCAAAAAGAATCAATTCAAAAGCTGTTTCTGAATAAAAATGAAAAATAATCTCGTGAGCGAAAAGTTTCTGTCTTTTTCTAGCAGGATCAAACAACCATCACCAAGACTAGTCATAAAGGTTTTGCTTGGCTCAAACACAAAAAGAAACACAAAAGACACTATCATAACAGAATTATGATGGTGTGGACAAAACAAAACAGAAATATGAAAGTAAATTCATTGGGTTGCCTCCCAACAAGCGCTATTGTTTAACGCCCTTAGCTAGGCATAAAGCGATAGAATCACGTATCGTCGTCTTTGTTGCTCAAACCATAAGTAGACCTCATCATGGATTCATAAGGAAATCTTATTTTTTTTCTAGGAAAGTTCTCCATGCCCTTGTTTAAAGGAAATTGAAATCTAATATTCCCTTAGGAAAGGTCTACCGAGAATAATAGGGCATGTAGGATTGCAATCGATGTCAAGCACAATGAAATCCATGGGTACATAGTTCCTATTTGCAATTATAAGAACATCATTGATCCTTCCCCTGGATTTCTTTACAATAGAATCCGCAAGATGCAAATTAAGAGAACACTCCTCAATCTCATTAAAACCCAGAACATCACATAAAGACTTTGGAATCGGGGAAACACTAACACCCAAGTCACACAAGGCATTGCATTCATAGTTTTTGATTTTGTTTTTTATAGTAGGTTCCCACTCATCATGAAGCTTTCTAGGGATATAGATTTTCAATTCAAGTTTCTCTTCAAGAGATTTTATCATAGCTTCGACGATGTGATCGGTAAAGGCCTTGTTTTGGCTATAAGCGTGTGGAGAGTTTATCATGGATTGCATCAAAGAAATGCATTCAATCAAGGAGCAAGTATCATAATTGAATTCCTTGAAATCCAAAGTAGTAATTTCATTATTACTCAAGGTTTTAATATCTTCTACTCCACTTTCAGTGCTTTTATCATCAAGATAGATGGACTCCAAATCATTGGGGCGTTTTTCAACCAAAGCGGATTCATATCCAGCCCCATCATCATTAGGTTTGACACAAGAAAACAAAGATTCAATGGGAGTCACACCAAGCACTTTAAGATCTTCGTGATTCTTATCATGAGAACACACCTTTTTAAGCCATTCATGTCTAACATGAATTTGGGCGGTTCTTTCTTTGCTCTCATTCATGGAAACACGCAAAGCTTTCAAAGTTTCATCCATATTGATCTTGGGAGGAGCACATCTTACTTTCAGAGCATCAATAGCACTAGACATTCTATCAACGCTCCTAGCCAAATCATCAATTTTGAGTAGTTCTTCCTCTATGGACGCATTGAAAATCTTTTGTGAGTTGATAAACTCTTTGATATTACTCTCTAGATCAGAGGGTAATCTATTGTAATTTCCATGAGTATTGTTGTAGGAGTTGCCAAAATTATTAGAGGAGTTACCAGGAAAAGGCCTAGGAACATAGTTTCCTCTAAAAGCATTGTTGTTGCCAAAATTATTCCTACCAACAAAATTAATGTCCAAGGTAGTGTTGCTACTCTCAATCAAGGAAGACAAGGGCATATCATTAGGATCTAAAGGAGCACTTCTACTAGCAACCAAATTCATTAACTCATCCATCTTAGCACTCAACGAGTTAATTTCTTCTATAGCGTGTACCTTCTTACTAGTAGGTGACCTTTCAGTGTGCCACTCAGAGTAGTTTGTCATGATATCGGCTAGGAGTTTTGTAGCTTCTCCTAACGTGATTTCCATGAACGTTCCACATGAGGCGGAGTCCAAGATATTTCTAGAAGCGAAATTCAAGCCAGCGTAGAAGATTTGTATAATCATCCAAAGACTCAAGCCATGAGCGGGACAATTTCTAATCATCAATTTCATTATCTCCCAAGATTATGCAACATGTTCATGATCAAGTTGCTTAAAATTCATGATATCATTATGGAGAGAGATAATCTTAGCCGGCGGAAAATACTTGGATATATAAGCATCTTTGCACTTGTTCCAAGAATCAATACTAATTTTGGGCAAAGATGAAAACCAAGTTTTTGCTTGATCTCGCAACGAGAAAGGAAAAAGCTTCAATTTAATCACAACATTATCCACATCTTTCTTCTTTTGCATATCGCAAAGCTCAATGAAGGTATTAAGATGGGAAGCAACATCTTCAATAGGAAGGCCGGAGAATTGCTCTTTCATAACAAGTTTCAGCAAAGCAACATTGATTTCGTATGATTCCGCACTAGTGGCGGGAGCAATCGGAGTACTAATAAAATCATTATTATTATTATTCGACAAGTCACAAAGTTTGGTGTTTTCAGTCATGGTGACTTCAACAAGCAAGCAAGCACACAAGCGAACAAAGAGCAAGCGAGAGAAAAGGGCGAACGAAAAAGGCAAACGAAAAAGGCAAATATTTTTCTGTAATTTTTTCTTTTTCAGAAGTGGGGGAGAGGAAAACAAGAGGAAAAAAAGTAAATACAAGAGTTGACTTTGCGACACTTACTTGGATGAGTTCTTGACTTGAACCTCCCTGGCAACGGCGCCAAAAATTCTTCTGCTACGGCAACAGACAAAAGCGCCAGAGATTGGCACGTTGACGAAGACTACGCTTGCTTTGGTTTTTACCTTGAAGAGGAAAGGGTGATGCAGCACAGGAGCAGTAAGTATTTCCCTCAGTTTGAGAACCAAGGTATCAATCCAGTAGGAGAATCTATAAAAGAGCTTGCACCCAATGCTATAAAGGTGTTGTCTATCCCTTCAAGATTGATTGCAAAGTGAGATTTGAAGGCGGAAAGTGCAACGAAGTAAAAGTGTAAGGCTGAAAATATGGTGTGAAGTAGACTCGGGGGCCATAGTGTTCACTAGAGGCTTCTCTCAAAATAGCAAATATTACGGTGGGTGAACAAATTACTGTCGAGCAATTGATAGAACCGCGCAAAGTCATGACGATATCTAAGGCAATGATCATACATCTAGGCATCATGTCCGAGACAAGTAGACCGATACTTTCTGCATCTACTATTATTACTCCACACATCGACCGCTATCCAGCATGCATCTAGTGTATTGAGTTCATGACGAACAGAGTAACGCCTTAAGCAAGATGACATGATGTAGAGGGATAAACTCAAACCAATGATGAAAACCCCATCTTTTTATCCTTGATGGCAACAACACGATGCGTGTCTTGCTACCCCTTCTATCACTGGGTGAGGTCACCACACGGTATGAACCCAAAACCAAGCACTTCTCCCATTGCAAGAATCATAGATCAAGTTGGCCAAACAAAACCCACAACTCGAAGAGAATTACAAGGATATGAAATCATGCATATAAGAGATCAGAAGAAACTCAAATAAGATTCATAGATAATCTGATCATAAATCCACAATTCATCGGATCTCGACAAACACACCGCAAAAGAAGGTTACATCGGATAGATATCCATGAAGATCATGGAGAACTTTGTATTGAAGATCCAAGAGAGAGAAGAAGCCATCTAGCTACTAGCTATGGACCCGTAGGTCTATGGTGAACTACTCACGCAACATCGGAGAGGTCATGGTGTTGATGAAGAAGCCCTCCGTATCCGAATCGCCCCTCCCGCCGCCGCAAGCTTCTGTATCCGCAAGAGGAGAAGAAGAAGGAGAAGACGAAGAAGGAGAAGAAGGAGGGCTCCTTATCCTTCTAAGGGCTCCTTCTCCTTCTTCTCCTCCTTCTCCTTCTTCTCTTCTTCTTCTTCTTCTCCTCCTCCTCCTCCTCCTTCTTCTCCTTCTCTTCTTTTTTCTCTTCTTCTTCTTCTTCTTCTTCTTCTTCTTCTTCTTCTTCTACCTTCTTTTCATTTCTCCTCTTCTCCTCTTCTTGGAGTTAAATTAGCTAAGTATTTATTTTTGGAGCTAAATGGGCTAATTCTGTCATTTTAGAGGAAAACAAGCTAAGTACATAATATTAATGAGCTAACCAAGGTTCTTATGCCATTTTGAGCTTATTATGTCTTTAGGAGCTTAATTAGTCATTTTAATGAGCTAACAAAGGTTCTTATGATGTTTTTACCTAACTAAGCTAATTATGTCATTTTGGAGGATAATTAGCTAATTATAATGTTTTCTGCAGAATTTCTCCTTCTTCTCCTCCTTCTCCTTCTTCTTCTCCTTCTTCTTCTTCTTCTTCTTCTTCTTCTGTTCTTCTTCTTCTCTTCTTCTTCTTCTTGCTTCTTTTCATTTTTACTATTTCAATTGAGCTTATTGTGTAATTTTGGAGCTAAATTAGCTAAGTTATGAAACTAGTGGTTTCACTAACCATTTTGGAGCTAAATTAGCTAAGTTATGAAACTAGTGGTTTCACTAACCATTTTTCCTAGTAGAAATCAAGTAGGAGCTTATTTTGTCATTTTGGAGAAAACTTATCACAGTGGTCATCAAGGAGGAGAAACACCAGGGTTGCTCGCGTCGGCTTCATTTGGAGACGGTTGCCCTGGAGAAGGATCGTACGATCCCGCTCGGGAGTTATTCTGCAGAAAAGATATTTTACAATGTCTTAGTTAGCATGATGACACTAAATTGTTAATACTACTTTATAATGACCATTGAAATGAAACTCACCATGCCAATCGCAGAGAAGACGGGCATCGGCCAAGGGGCTTGACCGGTCTTCTCGTACATCGACTGCACATTCGGTTTTGAAGAGTCGGTCGTATTAGTCAGTAATGAAACAGACATTAGACACATGATTTGTCTAATGTGAATAATAAACTTACCACGATAAGCTCGTACATGGCCAGGTGAGCCGTTTCATTGCAGGCCCTCTCCTCCTCAATCAACCGAGCCGTGGTCCAGTCCCTCTCCTCAAGAGCAGCCTGAAGATTAGCCTGGCTTGCCGCTCTCTCTTTCTCAAGAGCAGCCTCGGTTGCCGCTCTCTCTTTCTCAAGAGCATCCTCGTTTGCCGCTCTCTCTTTCTTAAGAGCAAGCTGCAACGCCATACCTTGTTGCCACAGTAATGATCGATGGCCACACACACACAATGAAATGGATGAAAGTTTTTTGAGTCCGTACAACAAACCTCGATGGCAAGATCGACTTGCCGTAGACGAGGCGTTATCTCAGGACAGGAGCTCTACTGGCACATCTTGATCTCTGGGAGAGTGAGTGGACAACGTATTATCCCATCTCCAATGGCTATCGAGCCATGGGGCCTCCCGCCACCAGATATCATCACCAGCTCTGGATCCAAAGGTTCCTCGCTCGGGTTAAAGTCCTCCCCTTTCCAAGCCTTCCCGTGTCCATGTATTTCACGAGCTTGTGGTGGGATGATATGTTGGTGAAGTTATTTGGATCATCCAGGTCAGACTCAGAGAATGCCTTCGCCTTCTTGTACGAGGAGGTATGGGCCATGCCATAAAGGTCGTTCAACGCTGGCATCTCCGTCTTATTGTGATGCGCCTAAAAGAGAGGAACAAAGTATTAGTAAGGGGCGCAAGCTAGCATGAACAATGAATTGCGTGAATCATGAAGCAAACCACATACCTAGTTTCATTCGTACTGAAGTAAGTTGGCGCTGCCTTGATGGTGTGGCACACCAACCATTTGGCTACGCCGATCCTTCACATTGTCGTGGATGGCTTGCCAGTTGCCTGTGCACCACTCATCCACCAACGCCTCCCAACAATCCATCTTATCCGCACACCATCTCGGGGGCACCTATAAGTTATTAGAAAGAATTTTGAGCGGTACACCTATGAATCAAATCAAGAAAACTACGTACAAGGCCTTAAGAATAGGTAATTACCTTCATGTACTGCTCCTTCTTCAGATACTTTCCACGACACTCCTTCTACTTCTTAATACCACATGTGGCGTAAGTTCTATAATAACCGCCTACACTCGGCCTCGATAACGTTGGCTGCCTCCTCCTCATATCCCTCCTCACACCTATAGAAGGTCTGAAATCAAACAAGACAACACCGATTAGTACAATAATTAGCTATATTGTTAACTTTAGATTGTGTAAAAGGATAATTTATCCAAAAGTTGCTCATCACCATCTTGGCCCTCGTGTGGCACAAGACACCATCTATAATCTCCTCCGACGGGGCGTGCGCAGCCTGGTAGTGCTCCCAGGTAAATCCTAGTGTAGGAACCTGACCCTCACGAGGCAACGTGACAAACCCCAGGAAATTTGTCCTATTCGGCTTGCGGACTCCACCAGGGTGTTTCCGTCCCCTGTAGTATGATAAGGTCAACGCATTAGATATTTGAGGAAACTTGAAGGCAGAAGCTAAAAAAAGAGTAAATGTACTTACCTATCCCCTTCAGGCTTAATAACCGGCCTCCGCTCGTGGGTAGCCGACAGGACCAGGAGACGTGTACTATCACGCTTGTACACGGTGGCCCCGTCCACCTGCACGTCACCCTCACTATCCGTAGACTCATCCCCGACATCAATAGAACAGCCACCCAGACACTCGGTCCAATCTGGCACCTCGGTCCGATCCTGCCAGACACCCATCCGGACCTCTCCACGTCGGCCTAAGTGTGTGTGGAAGGAGTCTCCTGGGACATAGCCTCAGGAACCGGAGTCTCGTGGGCCGAAGGCACCTCGACCCGAGGCTGATCCTGGACCGGAGTCTCATGGGCCGAATGCCCGTCCACCTGAGGCTCCTGGATCGAAGTCCCCATAGTCTCCTACACAAACGGGTCCACCATAGTAGTCCTGTGCTCAGGTGAATGAGCTGGTGGTGGTGGCGAGGACGGCGTAACAGTCCGCCTACCTCTTCCGCGACCACCACCTCTCCCTGTACCCTTCCCCTTCTTCCCTACCCGACCAGCACCTCTCCGAGTGGGCAATGCCACCGACGAAGAAGCACCCGCACGTGGTGCCGTCAAACTGTTTGCCAAGGCTTTACGGAGAGATAGGGGTGGAATGGAAGTACCACCCCTCGTGCGGGCCGCCGAAGAAGAACCCGTCAAGCAATCTGGACCAGCGCCCACCATCTTTCAACACCTGCTGACCTACCATGATAAAGATTAAAAGAAATTAGTAGAACATCAAAAAATTGAATAACTGTCATGAATAATAATATGTACATCTATAATTTAAGTTGGGAACCTTACAAACTAATAATCACCATCAATAAATGTATCATCATCATTAGTATAACGCATGTCTTCATGAATGACGTGCTCGTCGGGTTCAACAACATGAAGTTGTGGAAGGCCTTTCTGTAATCGGTCAATCATTGACAGGTCATCTGCATCAGTAACCTCTTCTAGTTCCAGCTTTGCTGGTTCCGGCTCAGGGGTGAAGTCGGATTCATTGTCTCTGTCTACTTCCATGTTTTGGGGTGAAGCACGACGGTTCTTGAAATGTTTCTTGGAAAGACGTGTTTCTTGGAAGAATTCTCCATCATATGTGTGTGGGTTAATGTGAGGTTCATAATCCTGTTCATTCGGGGGAGGTGGTCTAACACGTGGCGGCACTTCATAAACAACATACCAACCTTCGAGATTCTTATCAGTTTGGCGTACCCACGGTAGATAGTAAACTTAGGTCGCCTGTTGAGCCGTAATATAGACATCGGGAACATCTAAATGGGTGTTTGGATTGATTTCGACTAGTCCTATATGTTCACGAGTCCTTCTAGTCTGCTTCGACTCTAACCAATAACATTTGAAGACTACGACGTTCGGTGGGTTTTCACCATAGAATTGAAGTTCATAAACTGCTTCAACTCTTCCATAATACTCGATACCACCTTCGCTGATAGCAGAGACACCACAATTTGTAGATTTCCGGTCGGGCGTAGATAGTTCTTTGCCAAAGGTATGAAAGAGATACCCGTTGATGTTGTATTTCTCAAATGAACGGACCTTATAGTCAAAACCATTAGCGGCTTGTATCAATTAGGCATCCATAGACTCTGAATTAGCCTACAAGTTTAATACGAAACGATTGTTGCATTAGCCGAAAGTTAGACCAAGAAATGAAATGGTCCATTATTGATAATTACCGTTTGTTTGAACCAAGAGATGAATCCGGGATAGCTGCATCCATGCTTTGCGAGAAGCTCATACTCTTCGACAGCATCATTTTGGATCACACCTCCATCCGAGAATTTGGCGACGTATCGGCTGTATGAAATATCCGGGAATAAGAGTAGTTCAAAGGAATTAGAAGTTACAGAAAAATGTGTCGAGAACTTACTCGATGTACGGCCGCACTTCTGTTAGGTTGTTGAATATATACAACCAAATGTTTCGCCATTCTTCAACATCCAACGTTATTAGTTTCGAAGCACCGACTGGTGCGAGCTTCCCTTTGAATAGGCTGAGGTTGGATCCACCTTTTTAGGGTCTGCATCATTGTACGAGGCTTTGTATTATGCAAATGATGATTTTTGGCTTCATAGTGTGCTGTCACAAAGTTTGCCACCTCCTCAGTAATGAATGCCTCAGCCATCGATGCTTCAATTCGATGCTTATTTTTACATTTAGATCGAAGCGTCTTCTGCATCCTCTCAGTTGCATAGCACCAAAAAATTTGCGAAGGCCCACCCAATATTGCCTCGGTCGGTAGATGTAAAATCAAATGCTGCATTGGATTAAAGAAGCCCGGCGGAAAGATCTTCTCTAACTTGCACAACAACTCCGGTGCAAACTCTTCCATGGCATCTACCACGCCACGCGACAATTCTTTCGCACAAAGAATACAGTAGAAATAGCTCAGCTCCGCTAGTACTAGCCATTCATCCTCAGGAATAAAGCCACCTAACATCACCGACATTACCTGCTCAAGCCATATGTGCCAATCATGACTCTTGAGACCAAAGATTTTTAATTTTTCCAGACTCCCTCCCCTCATTAGATTCACTGCATACCCATCGGGGAACATCAAGTGCATTTTGACCCACAAGATAATTTCCCTCATAGCTGGCCTTCCAAGATTGAACCAGACCTTTGGCTTCGACCACTTCTGCTTTCCTTTGCCTTCTCGCATGTTTTGTAACGGTCTGTGCCATAATGTCTCTTGATCGACTCTAGTGTTAGTATTATCCTTCGTCTTCCCATCTATGTCAAACAATGTACCAAAAATAGCCTCTCCGATATTCTTTTCAGTGTGCATCATGTCGATATTGTGTGGAAGAAGGAGGTATTTGAAGTAAGGCAGATCCCACAAGCATGGCTTGTGAGTCCAGGCGTGTTTTGAATTATACCCCTTGAAATACCTTGGACGCTCAGGATCAGGCTCGAGGGCGTTTAAGTGATCCAAGTTTTTGACAACTTTACCTTTGGTAAATTCTTCTTGTCTTTTCTGAACTGATGGTCAAGATCCAGGAACTATCTATGCAAGTCAAAGCAAGAATACTTCTGACCCTCCTGCAACCAATGAAACTGAAGAGATGCCTTGCATGTGGGGCATGGGAACCTTCCATGCACAGACCATCCATAGAATAGCGCATACGCCGGCAAGTCATGCATAGAGTACATGTACCACACATGCATTTTGAAGTTTTCTTTTCTAGCGGCATCGTATGTCTTGACCCCATTATCCCAAGCTTCTTGCAATTCATCCTTAAGCTACTGCATGTACACATTCATATTCTTCCCCGGATAATTGGGCCCTGGAATTATCAATGTCAGAAATATGTTCTTTCTTTGCATAATCTTCCTCGGGGGGGGGGGGGAGATTGAGTGGAATGACAAATACAGGCCAACTACTGTATTGGGTTGCCGTCATGCCGAAGGGATTAAAACCATCCGTGGCGATGCAGACTCGAGGATTCCTTGGATCTGCCGCTTTATCCTGATGTAATCCATTGAAATGTTTCCATGCTTCCCCATCCGATGTGTGTACAACCATCTTATTCCCATTCGCATCTAGTTCAGTTCTTTTGCCCATTTTGTGCCATGTCATCTGTCTAGCTGTCTCTTCGACCATGAAAAGACGTTGAAGCCTTGGTATGATTGGCATATACTGAAGAACACTAACTGCGATTTTGGTATGCCTCTTGTCACCCATACCATTGTCTACCACAAGATACCTGCAAGACTCGCAATTGGGACAATAGTCCAAGTGTGCATGCTCCTTCCTAAATAAGACACATCCTTTCTCACATGCATCTATATTCTCACAGGGCATATTAAGTACAAAAAGTATTTTGTCTGACTGGTACAGGTTTGCAGGCATGACATGGCCTTTGGGTAGAAAGCGTCCAAATAGTGTCATCGTCGCGTCGTAGCATTCTCTTCCCAAGTTGAACTGAGCCTTCAGAGCCATTACTTGTGCAATTGCATCCAGCTGACAAAGCTCAGTGTGCTCTTGGAGAGGACGTTTTGAAGACTCCAACATTTCATAGATGGCCTTTGCAGATTCCTCCATCTCATCTGCCGAATCTCGAGCATCATCAAAGTCTTGCACCATGCCTTCGATCCCGGTACCATGCTCGTCGGTGCGACGACGAACCACCTCAGCTCTGGTGCGTTGTATAGACTCACCATCAAATTTCAAAACCATATAATTAGGCTTAAAACCCCTCCTCTGCTGGTGTTTAATCATTATAGCCTTTGTCCCCTCATTATAATTGCCGCATTCAGGACAAGGGCACCAGTTTGTTCCTGGCCATTCGCAAATGCGGCTTTCACAAACTCCTTGGTTTTTAGAAACCATTGTTTCGTCATCTCTTTCTGACTAGGGTGACCGGTGTACATCCATGCACTATCACTCATCTTGCCTAGTCACTAAACACACAAGAAATATATTTATATATAATTCAGCATATATATTCATCAGTTAAAGCTCGCCAGTTCTATTACGTCCATGCAACCTACATGCTAATAGGTAAAGATAGGTCCTAATCCCACCCGAGTATGTGTAGATTGGGTTCCTTTTCCCATGCTCTGCTCTGGATCCAACGCAAAATTTTGATATCACCTCCCCGCTGTTCTCCTGATACACGTCTCCGCAATAAACAGAGAGGTTGTGTATCCGGAGAACAACATGGAGGCACTAACGAAATTATGCATCAGATCCGGAACAAAGCATATGGGAAAACGAACCCAATCTACACATACTCGGGCTGTCCATGGATAACGTTGGACAATTCAGAAGAATCACGGTTATAAATGTATGCAAATGCATGCATATTTATAACTGTAACCCTTTCGAACGGGAGACGCATACTGGTCACGTATACTGATAAATTAATTTACCTATATCTAGCAAGTTTCATTCGAACACCGACACCGAGCAAATGAAGCGGCAAGAAGGAGAAGACATTTGTACTCACCCACGAATGCAGGGGTGGAGCTCGTAGAACGCACGGGGAGGTCTTCGCACAACAGACCTCAGAGAGACGAGACAACTGTCACATGTAAATCCATCCGATCAACACAAATATTTTGTGTTCACCCATAGAATCAATAAAAAATATGACCTAACACAAATATCTAACCTATATAGATGTCATCTAGGGTTCCATAAAAATATATTTTGTGCAGGGGTGTTGTTGAGATGTCGTGTCGGGGCGTCATGTCGGGGTTTCGAGGCATCGTGTCGGGTGTGAGGGGTGTCGTCGAGATGTCGTGTCGGTGCGACAACTACTGTTGTGAGCTGTTGTAGTATCCTCGATGCTGTAGTGGAATATCACCGGTGCCTCAAGGGGGTGGTTGCTGCAGCATCGTTGTTGCAGCCCGTGAGCTCGATGGTGTCGTAGCCATGGCAGGTGCGTGACAAGGTCACCGACGTTTCCTAACGTTGTTGCTAGTGCAAGCATAGGCGGCGGCTGGAGGGCTCTACACGGGCAACTACTAACCTAACGACTAACTAACGCACAATAGGTAATTAACAACTAACCTAACAAGTGACCTAACTAACCTAATTAACAGTAGGTAATACCACTAACAACTAACCTAATTACCCCTAACAACTAACAACTAACCTAACTAACCTAACTACCATTAGGTAACCACTAACAACTAACCTAACTAACCTAACTAACAGTAGGTAATTAACAACTAACCTAACTAACCTACTAACTAAAGAACTAACCTAACTAATTTAACATAAATAAAAAAGGAAAAAGAAAATAAAAATAGGGGCGGGCGGCCGGGGGGGGGGACTCACCGGCGGGGACGGCTGGGGCATTGTGGGCGGCGGGGCGTCGGGGCGGCTGGTGGCAGGGACGATGCGGTGGGGCGGCGGGGAGGACGGGCGCGATGGGGGCTGTGGTGGGGCGGTGCGACTGGGGCGGTGGGCACGTTGGGGGCGGCGGGGCGGAGGGGCGGCGGGCTGCCGGGGGCGGTGGGGCGACGACGGCAGTGGCTGCTGGGGTGGCAGCGGTGGGCGTCGGGGAGAGAGGGGAGTGAGAGTGGGGGTTGGGGCGACTAACGTTAGGGGAGAGATGGGTGTGGGAGTGGGGCGACGGTCGTTAGGGCATGTACCTCTTTGTCGTGTGCCCCCCGGCGGCAAAGAGGTAAAAGGCAGATGGCAAAGAAAGATGTCGTTAGGGGGAGAGAGTGGGTGCGGGGTGGGCCGCCCCGTGCTCTTTACCGTCTGCTTGAATGCTCTTTGCTGTAAGCTGGCACACATCAAAGAGCAGAATGATGGCAAAGAGTATCTTTGCCATCAGTCTGCTCTTTGTCATCTCGTTTCTGGTAGCTGATGGCAAAGAGGTTCTTTGCCATCAGCCAGCAGACGGTAAAGAAGCAGCAGATGGCAAATTCTGTGATTCCAGTAATGCATGTAAATAAGAATCAAATAGTAATTCAGAGAAGAGTCAAATCATTTTCATGAATAATCTGAACATAAACCCACAATTCATCGGATCCCATCAAATGCACCGCACAAAGTGATTACAAAAGATAGGTCACGTTGAGAATCGCGGTGATCATGGCAACGAATTACATAGAGAGAAAGCACCATAGAGATACTAGCTATGGACCCATAGGTCTATGGTGAACTACTCACACATCACCATGGGAGGAGCAAGGTTGATGTAGAGGCTATCCATGATTGATCCCCCCTTCGACATGGCATGGAAATAAGGCTCCATATGGGCACACGGCGGAACAAAGACATGAGGCGGCAACAAAAAGCATTTGAGGAGCGGCCTAGGGTTTTTGGAATATATGAGAATTTATAAGCCCGAGTACAAGGTGAGGAGAGCCGGGAGGGGAACGCACGCTAACATGGCACGACCACCCCCTTGAGTGCGCCCTATTGGCTTGTGGGGCCCTTGTGTGGCCTCCAGTCTTCTGCTGAAGCTTCGAGGCCTTCTTTTGGTCTAGAAAAATCAGCAAAAAGTTTCGGGGTAGGTGGTCTCCAATTGGTATTGTACACCTGAAAAGACAAGAACATTTAGAAAACAACAACTGGCACTTGGCACTTCGTTAATAGGTTAGTGCTAAAAAATAATATGAATCAACAAAATAAATTCCCAAAAAGCACCGTAGAATGATAATATTACGGTGTGGAACAATAAAAACTATAGATACGTTGGAGATGTATCAATATCCCCAAGCTTAATTCCTGCTCGTCCTCGAGTAGGTAAATGATACAAACATAATTTTGGATGTGACATGCTACCCAATGTAATCTTTTACAGGTACGATCATGGAGAGATGATGAATTAATAAACATCAACATAGTAATATCTACGAACATAAGTAACATAATCATTAATGTTCCAAATATATGATCCTTAAAGAATGTTTACCCCCCATTCATTTTCTCATATTAGCACGGAATGGCTCCGTCTTCACGACATAAATAGAAATGTCAAGCACCACGGTGTTAATGCCATGCAATTGTATCATACTTTTTAACATGCTTCAAGTTTTTATTACCCACTCAATACATGAGCGTGAACCATGGACATAGCATATAGGTGGAATATAATATGATGGTAGGTTTCAAAGTGGTAAAAGTGGATAAGAAAGTCTCGCAACAACTAAGCGTATCAACTGGATATGGAGATGCCCATCAATAGATATCAATGTGAGGAATAGGGTTTGCGATGCAACGGATGCACTAGAGCTATAAGTATATGAAAGCTCGGCTGAAGCTAAGTGGGTGTGCATCCAACTTGCTTGCCCATGAAGACCTCGGGCATTTGAGGAAGCCCATCATCGAAATATACAAGCCAAGTTCCATAATGAAAAATTCCCATTAGCATATGGAAGTGACAAAACATGAGACTCTCTATATGAAAAACATGGTGTTATTTTGAAGCACAAGTGTGAAAAAATAGGTAGTAGCACTATGCCTTCTCCCTTTTCTCTCATTGTTTTCTTTTTTCTTTTTTGCATTCTTTCTCTTTTTTCCTTTCCTTTATTTTTTCCCTTTTTTATTTCCTTTTCTCGTTTGGAGTCTCATCCAGACTTGTGGGGGAATCATTGTCTACATCATCCTTTCCTCACTGAGACAGTGCCTTAATAATGAATAGCATCACACTTATATTTACTTACAACTCGATATGAAAAAATACTAAAAAATATTAATTATATGAATGCCTCTCGGAGTGTGCCAGGATGTTCAATGATCTAGCATAACATGTATGATAATGATGAACGGTGTCTTTGCCACAAATACTACGTGAGCTACAAGATCATGCAAAGCAATATGACGATGAGTGTAGTAGTCATATGATGTGACGGTGGAAGTTGCATGGCTATATATCTCAAAATGGCTATGGAAATGTCATGATAGGTAGGTATGGTGTCTGTTTTGAGAAAGATATAAGGTGGCTTATGTGCAATAGAGCGTATCATGTTACGGGGTTTGGATGCACCAGCGAAGTTTGCACCGATCCTCGAGGTGATAATGGGCAATGCACGGTACCGAAGAGACTACACTACTGGAATCCAGTTCTTTGCCGTCAGCCATCGCTTTGCCGTCTGCTGGCTGATGGCAAATAACCTCTTTGCCGTCAGTTAACCCAAGGCGGACGACAAAGGGCTGACAGATGGCAAAAATACTATTTGCCATGTGTCGGCCCTTTGCCGTCTGCCAGCGGACGGCAAAGGGACCAAGGGCAAACGGCAAAGAGCACGGGTGGGTCCCATGCCAGCCGTACCCGATGGAAGGCTAGCTTTGCCGTGTGTCGGCCTTTGCCGTCTGCCGTTTGGGCCTGTGCCGTCGGGGGGCGGACGAGAAAGGGGCCGACCGTGTAACGGCCGTCTTCTCCCCCTCGCGCTCACTGTCTCTCTCAGTCCCCCCCACAGTACTGTCTCTCTCCCCCTCGCGCTCACTGTCACTCGCCCCGCCGCCGCACCGCCTCGCTCCTACCGGCTCTCCCCTCCCCGCGGCTCTCCCCTCCCCGCGGCGACCCCCTCCCCGCGGCCACCCCGGCCCCTCCCCGCGGCCACCCCCTCCCCTCGGCCACACCCCTCCCCGCGGCGACCCGTCCCTGCGGCGCCCGCCGCCGCACCGCCTCGCTCCCACCGGCGACCCCCTCCCCGCGGCGCTCCCCTCCCCGCGGCGACCCCCTCCCCGCGGACACCCCGGCCCCTCCCCGCGGCCACCCCCTCCCCGCGGCCACACCCCTCCCCGCGGCGACCCCTCCCTGCGGCCACCCCCTCCCCGCGGCCACACCCCTCCCGGCGACCCCTCCCTGCGGCCACTCCCTCCCCGCGGCCACAACCCTCCCGGCGGCCACACCCCTCCCTGCGTCCACCCCCTCCCTGCGGCCACACCCCTCCTGCGGCAACTTCCCTGGTGAGTTCAATTTTTTTCTTTCTTTTTTTCATTTTAGTGCATCTGACGATGAAGTTTCCTTGTACATGACTCTAGATAGCTTTAGACGATGAATCCATGAACCCAGGGACGGAGCCACGAAATAGTGATAGGGGGCAAGAACTGGAAGCGTCAAAATTATAGTATAGACATCCACAAAATTTGAAAGATCTAGGGTATATGTTTGTATTGTGTTTGTGGTCATCATATCAAACAACAGCACACCAAATTTTGGCGGAGCAAATGGTGGCCTTGCCAAAAATTGAGCTGCACTATAAAGTTGAATAGCAGATGGGGTTAGGATGAGCTAAATAATTTTACCTTAACCAAACAGATGCTATATATCATCTGGTCAACCCTGAATTTTTTGGTTGAATGCTTATGTGCTTTGATCCAAACAGCCCCCTAGCTAGTTTATATTTGGTCATTCTTCAGTAAACAAAATAAAGATTACATTCCATATTAATATTAAATTTTATTTCCAAGTATTAGTATCAAAGATCAGTAATTTTCAAGCTAATTGTTGATGTCTAGTTCTACCATTATACTGTTATGGTTTGAAAGGCACAAACTAATCTAATGATTTACTCGAAAAAAAGGGAACTGGTTCAAGACATAACTGCAAAAACATGTGGTTTGAAACACACAAACTAATCTAATGCTAAAATCGATCTAACATTTTTCCCTTCGTTTGGTCGCTCATTGGTCCGACCGGCCAGCCAAAATGTGCCGATGGATCGACATGATGGCGCCTTTGTGCCCCTTCCTTCTTGGCAAAGAAATACAATAGATCACCATCTAGCAATTGGCCACGGTGACAGGTTCGATCGCAGGAGCAGGTTTTGAACACGATCATAGGAGCAGGTTGGAAACGAAGTACTTGGATGAGATCTGAACTATTTTTTTAGGGATAACTATTTGTATGGTGTACTAGGCTGGCCTCTTTGCTTCCATAATAGTGGGCTGATCTCCTTTTATATTTCCCGAATTTGGGCCTTTTGCGTCTAGTCATATGTAAAGCAATCCACGGGCCTGGTTAAGGGAGGCACAAGGGGGGCAACACAAGGAACGCACAGTTCCGGTGGCATATATAAGAAATGAAAGTTATCCCGAGATATATGCATCGGTTGCTTATTTGTGCTTTTGCAATGGTGGTCTCTTCTTTCAAGGAGGAAAGCAAAAATCTAAAAAAACACTAGATTCTAGATAGTTTCCATTTCTAGTAACGGGGGTTAATAGAAAGTTAGAGTTATGGAGGCCGAGTGAGGTCACAAGGGATATACAAGAAGAAGAAGAAAAAGAGGAGAGAGGAGAAGAAGAAAGAAAAGGACCCCGACCCCCGACACCCCGGGCACCCCAAGCTGATTCACCTGAGCACGGGACTTCTAGGGTGGATTCTTCTGAGGTGGAGGCTACATGGTCTCCGGTTCACGAGCCTCGGGTCGACGAGCGTCAGGTCGACGAGCCTTCGACCCACGAGACTCCTGTCCCAGAGGCTTCCTTCCAGGCGACTCCGGAGCAAAGCAGGGATGAGGGTACGTCCCAAGATATCGAGTGGGATACCTGGCCTGAGCCAAGTGGCCATGCTGGTAGCGACGAGGAGCTGGATGAGGGGGTTACCATCTACCAGCGTGGTAGTTCGGGGCTCCCGCTCGTGCTAGCGACCCCCGAGCAGAGGTAGTCGATTAGGCCAAATGGGGACAAGTACGTTAAATTACTCTTATTTAACCTTTTGCCTTCGCGTTTTCTCAAATATCTAATGTTTTGGCTTTGATTTTTCATACTGTAGGGGTTGGATTGTTGCCAAGGGTGTCCGCAAGCCCAACAGCGTCATTGGTGTTCTTTGCTGTCAAAACTTCCCAGGGTTTGTTACGTTGCCCGGTCGGGAGCGAGAGGTAGGAATGACCTGGGAACACTACTTGGGTGCCTCGGCCCCACCGGAGGTGGAGATCGACGGTGTTTTGTGTGACACGAGGGCGGACATGGTGATCCGAAAGTTCTGGGTAATTTCTCTTTCACACAATTATAAATCAACCATAACTATTTATTGTACTAATCGGTGTTGTCTCGTTTGCAGACCTACTACAGGTCTGAGGAGGGATACGAGGAGGATGCGGCAAAGGTTATCGAAACGGAATGTCGCAGCCTACTTCAAAACTTTCGGCACGAGGCTCGGGTGCAGGCTGTTCGAGACTACTATGCCACATGGCGTATTAGGCTTGACAAGGCGAAGTGTCGTGATGCTAAGATGGAGAAGGAGCATTACATGAAGTTAATTACATATTATTAAGGCTTTGTAGTTAGTTTCCTTGATTTGGTTCTTACGCGCTCAAATTTCTCTTTATTAACTTAGGTGCCCCCGAGATGGTGTGTGGATAAGATGGATTGTTGGGCCTTGGTGGATCAGTGGTGCTCCGAAACATGGGAGGCCAGCCACAACAACGCCAAGGAGAGGCGTGGCAAAATGGTTGGCATGCCACACCATCAAGGGAGCGTCAACTTAATCCAATTTGGCGAGAACTGGGTATGTGGTTTGCTTCATGCCTCATGCAATTCATTCTTAATGCTATCTTAAGCCCTTTACCAATACAATTTTCCTCTCTCTCTCTTTTAGGCGCGTCACAAATGACCTATTTAATAAAAAATGACCTATACTTAGCTAATTATCCTCGAAATGACATAATTAGCTCCAAAAAGGCATTCTTAGCCAATTTAGCCCGAAGAAGGGGACAAGAGGAGAAGAAAGAGGAAAAATGAAAGGAAGGAAGAAGAAGAAGAGGAGAATAAGAAGAAGGAGAGGGAGGAGGATAAGAAGAAGGAGAAGGAGCTCCTCCTTCTCCTTCTTCTTCCTCCTTCTTCCTCCTTCTTCCTTCTCCTTCTTCTTTTCTTCTTCTTCTCCTCTTCCTTCTCCTTCTCCTCCTCCTCCTCCTCCTCGTCCTTATTTTACTTCTTCTTCTCTTTCTCTTCTTCTACGTAGCTTAGACTCATCCAAGAAAGGCTAAATTGGCTAATTATCCATCTAAATGACAGAATTAGCTTAGTTAGCTCCAAAATGACCTATACTTAGCTAACTATCCTCGAAATGACATAATTAGCTCCAAAAGGCATTCTTAGCAAATTTAGCCCGAAGAAGGGGACAAGACGAGAAGAAAGAGGAAAAATGAAAGGAAGGAAGAAGAAGAAGAGGAGAAGAAGAAGAAGGAGAGGGAGGAGGATAGGAAGAAGGAGAAGAAGGAGGAGAAGAAGGAGAAGGAGCTCCTCCTTCTCCTTCTTCTTCCTCCTTCTTCCTCCTTCTCCTTCTCCTTCTTCTTTTCTTCTTCTTCTCCTCTTCCTCCTCCTCCCCCTCCTCCTCCTCCCCCTCCTCCTCCTCCTTCTTCTTTTACTTCTTCTTCTCTTTCTCTTCTTCTACGTAGCTTAGACTCATCCAAGAAAGGCTAAATTGGCTAATTATCCATCTAAATGACATAATTAGCTTAGTTAGCTCCAAAATGACCTATTTAATAAAAAATAACCTATACTTAGCTAATTATCCTCGAAATGACATAATTAGCTCCAAGAAGGCATTCTTAGCCTATTTAGGCCAAAGAAGGGGACAAGAGGAGAAGAAAGAGGAAAAATGAAAGGAAGGAAGAAGAAGAAGAGGAGGAGAAGAAGAAGGAGAGGGAGGAGGATAAGAAGAAGGAGAAGAAGGAGGAGAAGAAGGAGAAGGAGCTCCTCCTTCTCCTTCTTCTTCCTACTTCTTCCTCTTTCTCCTTCTCCTTCTTCTTTTCTTCTTCTTCTCCTCTTCCTTCTCCTTCTCCTCCTCCTTCTTATTTTACTTCTTCTTCTCTTTCTCTTCTTCTACGTAGCTTAGACTCATCCAAGAAAGGCTAATTGGCTAATTATCCATCTAAATGACATAATTATCTTAGTTAGCTCCAAAATGACATATTTAATAAAAAATGACCTATACTTAGCTAATTATCCTCGAAATGACATAATTAGCTCCAAAAAGGCATTCTTAGCCAATTTAGCCCGAAGAAGGGGACAAGACGAGAAGAAAGAGGAAAAATGAAAGGAAGGAAGAAGAAGAAGAGGAGAAGAAGAAGAAGGAGAGGGAGGAGGATAAGAAGAAGGAGAAGAAGGAGGAGAAGAAGGAGAAGGAGCTCCTCCTTCTCCTTCTTCTTCCTCCTTCTTCCTCCTTCTCCTTCTCCTTCTTCTTTTCTTCTTCTTCTCCTCTCCTTCTCCTTCACCTCCTCCTCCTCCTCCTCCTCCTTCTTTTACTTCTTCTTCTCTTTCTCTTCTTCTACGTAGCTTAGACTCATCCAAGAAAGGCTAAATTGCGAATTATCCTACGAAATGACATAATTAGCTTAGTTAGCTCCTAAATGGTCTATTTAATAAAACATGACCTATACTTAGCTAAGTTCTCTCCTAAATGACATAATAAGGCTTACGTAGCTGCAACATGCCCTATTCCCCCTAACTTAGGTATTAAATGGCCTATAATTAGCCTAGCTAGATGAAAAATGGCTTAATAAGCATAGTTTGCTCTGGAATGACCTATTTTACACAAGTTAGCTCCGAAATGACCTATAGTTAGCTAGGGTTCCACCTAAATGACATAATTAGCTTAGTTAGCTCCTAAATTGTCTATACTTAGCTAATTTCTCTCCGAAATAACGTATATATACACTACTTCATCTAGTATTATTCTTCTAACTTTCTTATTTGTCATTTTGCAGATTACCTTCACTTCACGGGAAGCTTGGAAAATATTGATGGAATGCTTGAAGATGATTTGCTTGAAGATGATTTCTTGTACCATGGGTTTTATTGAAACTATTGTAGTATATGAATATATGAAACTTTATATGCACGTGGATGAAACTGGTGTAATATATGGTTTGGTACGGATGCAACTTGAAAGCTGGATATAAGAGGTTATTTTAATATTGTTATGAGTACGGAAAGAAATTTATTTATGTCAAATATATATATATATATATATATATCCTGATTATTGTTTAAAATGCTGGATATAACAAAAAATAAATAAAAAAGGGGCTGGTTCCCCTCTTTGCCGTCTGCCCCCACATGGCAAAGGGGGGAAGGCAGACGGCAAAGGGGGGAATCTGCCCCCCCTCTCTCCCCTCTTTGCCGTCTGCCCCCACATGGGAAAGGTGGGAAGGCAGACGGCAAAGGAGGGAATCTGCCCCCCCTCTCTCCCCTCTTTGCCGTCTGCCCCCACATGGCAAAGGGGTGTAGGCAGACGGCAAAGGGGGGAATCTACCCCCTCTCTCTCCCCTCTTTGCCGTCTGCCCCCACATGGAAAGGGGGGAAGGCAGACGGCAAAGAGAGGAGGCCTGCCGTTAACACTTAACGGGGACGTTGCAATATGTGTCGTCCCATTTATTTTGCCGTCTGCCCCCTCATGGCAAAGATTCTTTGCCGTCCGCTTTGGGAAAGCTGACGGCAAAGAACCTCTTCACCGGATTTTTTTTTACCGTCTACTTTGCCGTCAGCTGACCGACGACAAAGCCTTTGCCGTCCGTGCTTGCACCCTTTGCCGTCCGCCTTGGCAGATGGCAAATTTCTGAATTTCAGTAGTGCTAGCAAATATGAGGTGGTGAGAGTGCGTACATCCATGGATTCACATTAGTCATAAAGAACTCTACTTATTGCAAGGTTTTATTAGCTCTCTCGAAGCAAAGTACTACTCGCGTGCCCCTAGGGAGGAGGCTGGGAGGAGTTAACCATCTCGCATCCCCGACCTAATCAACACAGGCACTACTGAAGGAATGCCTCACAGTGGTGGGCACAAAAGGGCTAGCAGTGCCAAGAGAGCCCCTTTGTGCCGCCCGCCACTACCAACGGGGCATCAGTGGTGGGCGCGTGCCCGCCATTGGTAGGTTGTTGACTGTGGCGAGCGGCGCGGCCGACCCGCTAGTGTTATCCATTTTGTGGAAGTGGCGGGAAGCCATACCTATGGCGGGCTGCCCTCCTTGCTTGCTAGTAACATGTGAGGTCCGAGTGGCGGGCACTTGTTATTGCCCATCGCGGATTGCTGCAGCAGGCTAGAACAAAAACGCTTCCATGGCAGCATATATTATGCTGCCACAACAACGTTAGCTAATGCAAATAGGGGAAAATTATCAATTAAATGCGAGAAAATCAGGAATAAAACTAGTGGTAATCACTAAAAATAAAGAATGAGAAGTACATTTAGAATAAACTAGTCATACAAAATACATGTTCATCAACTACATAGTGCATGGCACCAAGTATGTTTAGTCACGGTTTCAGTTTTGCCCGCTGCAATGCGCTAGGTAAGGATATTTTGTTGGTTGGACGCATCTTCTTTGGAGTTATTATAGAATCGGCCGAATGACAAGTGGACCTCCTTATTTATGATAGCTGCTAACTTGACTTGTAGTTCTTGGAGCACTAAGTGAGCTTCGGGTTGATTGTTTTCTACTTATTAACCCCATTTGAGGATTTTATCTTGCTGATTGAACATCTCCTGGACAGTACAAACTCTTCCATGTAAATGCAGATGTAGAAGCCATAGGTCAGACTAGTCGGCGGTTATTGCATACAAGATAGAGTGTTTCGTTTGAAGGCTATCATTTTCTTTCCATTTCCTTTGTAGTTTTCCCAAACATGTGGCCTCCTGTATCATTCCAATCAAAAGACAATAATCGAGAAGGTCCTTGAGGAGGGGCAAGTCTTCTCTAGGCATCTTTGCAGAATCCTGCAAGTAACAATTGCACCTTTGTGGTATTAGAACTAGGAGAACCCAATGGTTGTTGCGCAAAATAGAATAAACATATCGCGCGATCATGACAAAGTTAAATATTTTGAGACGTGACTATATATATATATATATATATGTATGTATATATATATATATATGAAGGAAAGGTACGAAAGTGAAAGCGTAAACCTAAAGAAGGACGTACTTGGGAAGCTACATCACGAGGAGGAAGTTTTTAAGCTTGTTCTATAGCATGAAATCCAGAAGGTAACTCTTCATGCATCGCATCCCTTCCTCATTTTGAGGGTTTCCTCGTTCATCAGATAAGGGTCGGCTATGGAGACATCAGAAACTTTCTTGTTTCTTACCTTAGTTGCTCGAAAAAGTGCCCATAGCCTCACTAGACAAGTTTCAACACTATAGAATTTGTACATATGGAATATCTCTTTGAAATCTACATATACTTTCTCCCGCTGAGTTTTTCAAAGAAAGTATATCCCTTTTGGAACCTTCACAGTGTAATGTGTTGGGTTAACGATGGATCCCTGCTTATTATTGTCTATCTCTGATTCCACAATTTTGTCATGTAGAATATTCATCTCAAGCCTTAGTTGCTTGTACGCTTTGTGTGGTAGCATTTTCTGAATCGGGATATAGACAGGTGCTCGTGGGTTGTGAGCACATTTTTCATATGCCAAGGACTTGTTCGGTGCCTTCTTTACCGGTGGTCTACCATTTGCATGTGTGGTGGTAGAAGTTTTCCCCTTACTATTCATTTTCATAGCCTTTAGATGCGTGTTTCTTTTTCACACCAGTTTGATGGAAATGGGCGGACATGATATCTCTTCTTGGGCCACCAAATTATTCAGTGTCCTTGGAGTAAACTTTGGTTGTTTGCAAGGTTGCGTCTTGGGAAGGGGTGGTGGCATCTCCTCCTCTAGAGGATAATCAGGATTTTGTTATTCTTCATGCACATGCTTAGCCGATACGGGGTTGCAAAGACCTAGAGGAGATCGTCTAGGTGGCGGTCCAACACCGTGGATGTTGGGAGATGGTGATGGTCTGCAATGTTAGCGATGGTGGGAGACGGTGTTCTGTTAGGGGATGGATTTTCCATTATGACATGCATCGCAAGCCACTTGAGGTAACCAGCAAAGCATTCTGAGAGGGGCTGCGGCTCTTCACCCTCTCCTATAATGTTTTGTGAAAGAATCAAATTGTGATATTCCGAGAACACCCTAAGAAAAGAAACCTTATGCACTTTCTCATTTAATGTGTTATTGTGCATGACATTTCCCGTAAAATATCTAGCTTTTGCAACCTCCAACAAGTCACCATTAGTACTCACTCGAGCTCGGAGAGTGCAAGGAATTTGTTCCTCCAACGATTGTGGTAACCCATCATGACCATGCATGACATTAATGACTGAGGGGCTTTTGATCTTTTGGGAGCAAGGGCCGGTGGTGTACCTACCATTTCTGGCATATTTGTCGACCCATTTTACTGAATATGCTTGTGAACCTCTCCGAGGAAGTCAGGTAAGACTTCCTTTAACCTTTCATTGATTAAGTGGTCTATTTTGTCTTTGTCCCTTCTTTCTTTTTACAACCTAGTCATCTTTTTTTTGGGGGAATAGTAGGCATCCCAGAAAGCACTGCTAGCGCCGAGCTTATGACCTCGTGTGCTCTCTCTCTTCCTATAGAGGGTGTACATAATTGGGTCTGATGACCACCTTGCGGCATTCGTCGACTCCTGAGAGCTTGGTGTGTTTTTGGTAAAATTTGCCTCCACGAACAAACTAATATCATTTAGAAACTCCTCCTAAACACACACACACACACACATCTATATATATATATATATATATATGATGGAAGTGTGGTTGCATAGGATAATTATGTACCTCTCTTTTGGCAGCCTTCGCCATCGCTAGGTCTTCAAAGTAGTAGAGTTCAATTTCTTTATTAAGCACCACTAGGGATCGAAAATATTTATTGGCACATGGATCTAGGATATTACTGAAGGGTGTCATTTGACCTGGTGAAGAAAACATAACATCATGCGTATCCCAGATTGGCTTCTTCCCTTCATAACCACGGGTTCCTAGATTGTGGTTCCCTACCATTTGGCTTCACAGCTGGGAAAAGTTATATTTGTCCTTTTTGTATGCATATGAGTCTCAGTAATCAAGGAACTCCATCCATTCCTTGTCGGTAGAGCTAGGATATAGATTTTTGATATACTCTAAATCATACCCATCATCAAGTAGCTTGTTTGCATGGTATATATTACTATTCAAGGCCTTAGTGAAAACGCTCATGGCATGGATTTATGCAAGTGCATTGTCTCAGTCGTTGAACTTGAAAATATCTTTCATCTTTCCTAATAGGAGGTTTGCCCATTTCTTGTTTTTAGGGCCCCTTAAGCATCTAAAGTTGATGACACAATTTTCACGGGCAATGGCACCTAGGATGTTAGCCCATTTGTTGCATTCTTGATCGGACTAATGGGTCTCCCCTCTTTGTTAGGCCGTTTTATTATGTAAGTAGCTATATGCACCTTATTCCGTGACATATGCTTTTGTGGCTGATTTTCCAAATCATCTTGTGCACCATTGAGGTCTCCTTCCTCTTCAGCACCATCCAACTCTTCTCCCACATGTTGGACATCTTGCACTTCCTCTTTAGCAACATCATCAGAATATCGTTCCCCATCTGGCAGTTCCTCTCCAACATCATCTGAATCATCTTCCCTGTCTACCCTCCATCCGTAAAAGAACTCGTCTCCTCGTGCAACTTGTGAGCATAACCTGGCTCATCCTGTTGGGGAGTCAAAGCATCACTCTGAGATCGTGTGTGTCTCACCATCTTTTATCTGCAAAATGAAGATTTCATACATAATGAGTATTTTTTTGACAAGATGAGTTCTCAACAAGAGACATATTAAGTGCCAGAAAATCGATGAAATGGAAGTGAATCAACATTTCGGCAAAAATTTGGCACTCATTTCTATTCCGTGTAAAATAAAACAACAAAAATGCAATGAAATTCACCGACTGGCCATCGCCACTTAAAAAACCAAAATTTGGCACTCATTTCTATTCCGTGTAAATGAAAACAACAAAAATCCAATGGAAAACACTGTCGTCCATTGGTTCGGGCGGAGGTGCACCGACGGAGGGGGTCGGTGGAGCGAGACCGTTTGAGAGGAGGATCAAGGGGCGGCCTATGGCGCGCGTAGTGGGTGGAGGGGGAAGAGGGATGCGGGCCAGGAGTGCGGAGCGTGCAGGTGGACGCGACGGCGGCACATGTTACCGGCGCTTGCGGGGTGGGTGGAAGAGGGGATGAGTGATGCATGAGGAGGAATAGGGATGCATTGCCGGCGCCTGCTGTTGGCGGAGATGTGGCTGGTGCCACACCCCTCCCGCCGCATATTAGGGTACACCTATAATCCCTTTTCGAGTAGTGAGGATTTCAACAAGGATTAAGAATGCTCACACATCATCACCATTCCATAACCAATATTTATATGAACCACAAATTTACATCCTTTACCTTTCGATATTTTTACTAACCAACAGCCATGCACTCACACCCTTTCATATTACCAGATCAATATCATTAACCCATAATTTCCCTTTTATGTGCTACATGTGGTTTTCATTATTCACTCCTTGTATACCTATTATTTCTGGACTAGTTTTATAACCCATGCAAATTACCATCACTCTTTGTTAACTCTCAATCAAATTTAAGTGAAGAATGAGAGTGCAATTATTTCTATAAATTCTATACGCCACTGTGATCTAAAAGATAAAAGTGAAGTACTAGAACAACTGCTTAGCTCAAAACGTATATAAGTGATGCACATAGAGTATTATAACAAATCATGTTGAACATTTGTCTCTCTCAAGTGGGTGTGTCCAAAAACAATGTTCTGGAGAATTAAAACAAAACAAAACTAAAACTAATGACGGTCCAAGCAAAACTCATATCATGTGATGAATAAAAATATAACTCCAAGTGACATACCCATGGATTGAGACGAAAGAGGGGATGCCTTTCCGGGCATCACCAAGCTTCCACACTTGATTCTTACTATAATATGACTTGGTGTGCCTTGGGAATATTGAAGCCTAGGATCTTGCCAATCCTTATTCCTTCATCCATCGTGACAACACCCAAAACTTGAAAACTTCAGCACACAAAACTCAACAGAAACCTTTATGAGGTCCATTAGTACAATAGGTGAACCAAAAATATTCGGTATTGTTATAAATTGGTTCATACTTGATTTTTTCATAAGGTAATGTATTCTAACATCCCCATGACTTATACCCCCCGATATAATCCATACCATCATCAAAACAAGCAAACTATGCAAGCAAAAATAGATTTTTTCCAAAACAGAACAATCTATAGTGATCTGTCAAAACATGATAAGTCCATTTTGCATCATGATTTCTTGTACCTTTTACTTTGTTCTTGTCCATTATTCCAAATTGTTATGCAATTATTATGCCTTTCTCTCTAAATATGCAAGGAACATCACAATGAGGGAAATATCTAGAAATTGGGATTCTGGACCAGAAAACGGAAGAATAGGCAGAGAAGTCCAACTCCAAATGACGTGAAATTTCACGGAGATTTTTTTTTGGAATATTTAAGAATTTTTGGAACAATAATACACCAGAGGAGGGCTGCCAGCTGGACACAAGCCAATAGGGCGCGATCCAGCACCTAACCGCGCCTTGATGGCTTGTGGGGCCCCTGCTGGCATCCGAATCGATCGATCTTCTCATATATGGTGTGTTTTATCTAAGAAAAAAAATCAAGAGATTACTTTCGGGATGAAGCGCCGCCGTCTCGAGGCGGAAACCTGGGCAGTGGCCGTTTTTCTCTCCGACAGTGTGATTCTGCCAGGAAATTTCCCTTCGGGAGGGGGAGATCGAAGCCATCGTCATCACCAACGCTTCCTCCTTCGTGGTAGAACCAATCTTCATTAACATCAGCACCAAGACCATCTAATCTACAACCCTAGTTCATCTCTTGTATTCGATCTTTGTCTCAGAACCTCAGATTGGTACCTGTGGGTTGCTAGTAGTGTTGGTTACATCTTGTAGTTGATGCTTGTTGGATTAGTTGGTCAAAGTTATTCTGTTCAGATCCTTTGTCACCATCATTATACCTCTGATCTTGAACATGGTTATAAGGTGTGAGTAGTTACTATTGTCCCTGAGGACATGGGATAAGTCTTGTCACAAGTAATCATGTGAAATTGGCATTCGTTCGATATTTTGATGATATGTATGTTGTTGCTTCTCTTAGTGGTGTCGTGTGAACATCGACTACACGAAATTTCACCATGGTATGGGCCTAAGGGAAGGCATTGTGGAGTAACAAGTGGATGATGGGTTGCGAGAGTGATAGAATCTTAAACCCCAGTTTATGCATTACTTCATAAGGGGCTGATTTGGATCCACACGTTTCGTGTTATGTTAGACTTATCTTAATTCTTCTTTCATAGTTGTGGATGCTTGCACGAGGGGGTAATCATAAGTGGATTTCTTGTTCAAGTAAGAACAACACCTTAGCACTGGTCCTCCCACATATCAAATTATCAAAGTAGCGAACGTAAATCAATTCAACATGATGAACATGACTAGATAAAAATCCCCAAGTGTCATGGGGAGCACTTTCTTCATATATGAACACTTTCCGGCCTCCCCTTTGCTATAAAAAGGATTGGGCTACCTTGGTGCCGTTGGGGAACATTGCATGGGAAACAAACAATTTCCTACGCACACGCAATACCTATCCATGGTGATGATCATCTACGAGAGGGGAGAGGGAATCTACATACCCTTGTAGATCGCTAAGCGGAAGCATATATAACACGGTTGATGTAGTGGATCATCTTCGCGATCCAAATCGCAGCCCGTCTTGCGATCTCATCATGATCCGTCCCGCGATCCCATCACGATCCATCCAGATCGAGTGCCGAGCGGACGACACCTCCGCGTTCAGCACACGTACAACTCGATGACGATCACCGCCTTCTTGATCCAGCAAGAGGGACAGAGAGATAGATGAGTTATCCAGCATGGCGGTGTGGTGGTGGTGGTGGTGAACTAATCCAGCACGACTTCACCTAAGCACCGCTGAAACTACACTAGAGGAGAAACACATCTAGAGAGAGGGCAACAAGTGGCTGATTTATGTGTCTCAAAACCCTCAAAACCTCTAGTATATATATGAGGAGGGGATAGGAGGCAGCCTTGGCCCCTACTCCAAGGAGAAGGGGTTGTCCGAACCCTACAAGGAAGGGTCCACCGTCCACAAGGGAGGTGGACTACTTTGGGAGGACTCCTCCTTTCTTTCCTTTTAAAGGACTTTTGCCTTTTATCTCCACTCATAGACACATGGGCCTTTGAGAGAGGCTTAGGCCAGCCCACCAGGGGATGGTACACCTCCTCTCACAGCCCATAAGGCTCTTGGGTTGTCACACCCCTCCCAGTGGTCCCCTGGCACCCTCCCAGCACTCCCGGTACACTACCGATGAGCCTGAAACTTTTTCAGTGACCAAAACAGGACTTCCTATATATCAATCTTTACCTCCGAACCATTCCGGAGCTCCTCGTGATGTACATGATCTCATCCAAGTTTCCGAACAACCTTCGGTCACGAACACCTATAACTCAACTATACCGAAACGTCACCGAACCTTAAGTGTGCAGACCCTGCGGGTTCGAGAACTATGCACACATGACGTGAGACACTCCCCAGTCAATAATCAATAGCAGGAACTGGATGTCCATATTGGCTCCTACATATTATACGAAGATATCTATCGGTTGAACCTCTATGTCAAGGATTCAGTTAATCTCGTATGATGTTCCCTTTGTCCTCCGGTATGTTACTTGCCCGAGATTCCATCGTCGGTATCTCCATACCTAGTTCAATCTTGTTACCGGAAAGCCCATTTACTCGTTCCATAAAATAAGATCCCGTGACTAACTCCTTATTCACATTGCTTGCAAAGCTTGTTGTGATGTTGTATTACCGAGTGGGCCCTGAGATACCTCTCAGTCACACGAATTGACAAATCCTAGTCTTGGTCCATGCCAACCCAACATACACCTTCGAAGATACCTGTAGAGCACCTTTATAATCACTAGTAGCGTTGCGATGTTTGATACGCACAAGGTATTCCTCCGGTGTCCAGGAGTTGCATGATCTCATGGTGATAGGAACACATACATTGGCATGCAGAAAACAATAACAAAAACCTGACACGATCATATGCTACGTTTATAGTTTGGGTCTTGTCCATCACATCATTCTCCTAATGATGTGATCCTGTTATCCAGTGACAACACTTGTCTATGGCCAGGAAACCTTCACCATCTTTGATCAACGAGCTAGTCAACTAGAGGCTCACTAGGGACAGTGTGTTGTCTATGTATCCACACATGTATTTGAGTTTCCAATCAATACAATTACAACATGGATAATAAATGATTATCATGAATAAGAAATATAATAATAACCAATTTATTATTACCTCTAGGGTATATTTCCAACAATCTTCCACTTGCACTAGAGTCAATAATCTATTTTCACATCACTATGTGATTGTAATGCATCTAACACCCATATTGTCGTGGTTTTCACACGATAGATGTCCTCATGGAATGACCTAGACATGGAGCCGTCGCACCTTGGTGGTGATTCAAAGGGGTTGAGCGGAAGCGAGACTCGGGTTTACCCAGGTTCAGCCCCTCCGATGGAGGTAAAATCCTACGTCCTGCTTTGTGTATACTTATGTTGGAATCGATTACGAGGGTGCGTAACTCGCCTGACCTAGCTCTCGATGGATTGTAACTTAATATTTCTACCATAGAGACTCGCCTTTATATACAGGTCGAGGCCCTAGGTTTACAAGAGTCCAGGTCACATCTTAAGTCGTGACCTGATATATCTCTAAACCGCCGCGTCTCTCAAGTAAGGACACTACCTGGCGAGTCTTCCCCTTCACGGGCCTTGAGTCGCCGTCCAGGCTGATGGGCTTGGCCGGCTCTCTGCTAGAGATCACCTCTCCCCTTCTGGCTCCTGGGCCCAAGCCTATCTTGATCACGATTGACGAGTCGCCATGAACCTGACCCGACCTAACATGGCGGGTCATGTACCGGGTAATATCCCCAACATTAGGCCCCATATTGACTTGAATTTATTCACGCCAATAAATCTTTATCCTTTAACCATGGTGACTCATATGGATTCCTCTAACTCGGCTTCTGAAAAAGCTACAAGCCGCCAATCTTCATGCTTCGCTCGAACCACCAGATTACTCATGGATGACATCATCTCCTCCATCATTTCAGGGATCTAGTGACGTTATCTCAACATATCTTTTTTGACTTTATCCTGTCACCCCAGAAATCCAGGTGCCATCATTGCCAATTTTTAATGTGTCTCCTCGATTCCCGTGCCTGCCCTTCAAGTTCTGGACTGGAGTCTTTAAATAACCGCAGGGGGCCCTTTCCTTCTCCCGCACTGTTGCTCCTCTTCTTCTTCCTCGAGCTGGAGTTGCGAAAGTTCCGCCACCACAGAGCTTCCCCTTCGGATCTACTCCTCTTGGATCGTTCGGGCTTGGTGCTCGGCGTATATCTCAGCAGGGCCACCTCCGCTAACGTCTACGTTCACCAGGTAAACTTCCTCTTCCTCGTAGATCTATTTTACCAATCATCTTTGTTCTTAGGCAGTACTGTAGTTCTTCAAGCATCTGTAGATCACGCCATTAACCCCATAAGTATCATTTGAATCCGATAGTTTAGTAAAAAAACCATGGTAGATTTGTTTAATAGTGGCAGCCAAATCCGTTGCTCTTTTTTATGTCTTTGCAAGATCTCCTCATGGGTTCTACGGTGCTCCTCCATCCTTAGTGTTCTTAGGATTTGCAGAGTATTTTCCATTTTAGGGCACCCGTAGATCGATAATCTCTAGCACCTTGTGGGAAACATGTTTGCCTCAAATCCAAGAAATTTACTAAGGAAAACATTAAAAAGCAATCTGTCCTTAGGCTGCGGCGATTCATAATTTCTATTTAGATGCCTCCCCAACCACTTGTTGGCGAATTAATAGTTCTATAGGTCCTTACAACCTGCCCATCGCCTTTATGCAGATCTGTGTCTCTGTGTTCTGCGGCCATGGATAACATATCCAAGTGTAATTGGCTGCTATCAGAGGTCAGCGACGCAGTTCTTGAAGATTTTGTAAAAGTGGGAACTCTAGCTCCGCAGGAAACAATCGGTTGGCGAGCCACCTTAGGAGAACAACGTCCACAACCCGCCAATGGGGAGGTGGTGGACTGTACTGATCATATTGAGCGGGGCTTCACACCGCCCGGTTCAAAATTCTTCAGAGACACGGTACACTTTTTTAACCTCCATTCCCAAGTATTAGGCCCAAACACAATCACCAATCTCTGTCAATTCCAAGTATTCTGCAAAGCTTACTTGCAGATAGAGCCTACTATCATTCTGATCAGGAAATTCTTCTATTTGAACCCGCAAACTGAATTCGCCGATGGCCCCTGCCTAGATCTTGGTGGGGTAAACATTCAGAGACGACGAGAATGCGGATTCCCGGCTGGTGCTCTACCTAGTCACGCATAAGGTTGGGGGAAGACTTGGTTTTCTTGCCGCGACACTGCTCCAACCACTGAGAACCCTCTCCCAGGTTTTAGGCAGGATTGTCTACCCATGGATTTTAAACTGCGTGAGAAGCTGACTGATGAGGAGGAAGCTTCACTCGCCCCTGTCTTCGCAAAGCTCAGGGCTTTGACGTTAATGGCCTTACTGGAATCGATTTGATTCGCTGCTGGGTGGAATGGCGGATAATGCCTATGAGCCGACGGGGCGACTTAATGTGCGAATCCGGTGGCGAATTAAACCATCCGCAATGCTTGTACAATGTCATGCTTGTAGAGGAAGATATTTTCAATATTGTGAAGAAACACTATGGCGAACCAATAGAGATTTGCTCCAAGTTTGGCTTAAAACCATTCTGCCGCTCTAAACCGGCCCCTGAGGTGAAGGAACTTAACTCGCTTTTCTTGTTTTTTATAACTTTCAGATTCTTTCCGACCCCGGTCCCAATTACGTTAATCAGAAGAACTCGCCTTTTTGGAAGCGACGATCGAAAACCGCCGTCAAGAGGACAACAACGAAAGCTACCCCGAAGAAGAAGAAAACCAAGAGCAAAGCCGCCAGAGTTGAGTCATCTGTTGTGGGCGAGTCTCGGGCCGTAGAGGAGCAATCAGAGGAAAATGCTTTTTGTCCTTCTTATTCTATCTCAGCCCGTACTCAATAGTTTCCATTTTTGTTTATAGGATGATGACATGGAGAGCCAAGATGAAGACATCGAGGTAATTTCCATTTCTTCCAACTCAGATTCTTCCCCTCTCAGGCCGGCAAGGCGAATGTGTAGGAAAATTCCCTGTCTTACCCGGATGCTCATGTGGATCCCAATTTCCTTTTGAAGAAGGCGAGTTTCACACCAAAACGTCACACTCGAAGTCATTCTGGTGATCTATTGTCTGGGTTGCCCGAGAAAACGGCCGGTCGCAAGTGATAGAGTGAGGTATGTGTAATACTAAATGTCCGTTCTTGTGCGGCCGATTCTCATGACTTACACAATCGTTTGAATCTTATGTCCAACGGGTTTCACGTCCTTCATCTGGCGACTCAGCTGCTTGTGCTCTGCCCCCTTTAATCCGCCTCTAGGGGTAAGTCCACTTGCCAACATGTTCTTTGGACACCAATCTTTCCATTTTAACATAATTACCACCGTTTGTAGGGCTCAAGCCAAAAAGAGGAAAATCGGCGAGTCATCATCCATTCCAAAGGCGGCTGAGACAATAGGAATAAGTACTTCCATCCCAGAAGCCGAAGATGAGCCGGCCGAGACTCACGCCGAAGCTCCTGACAATTTCCCTGATGTCCAGGATGAGCTACCGAGCCCATAGAAAGAAACAACTAAGAATCTCAATCCGCCAAGCCCTCAAAAGGCGGCAAAAGACGTGACACCTAATCCAGATCAAGTCTTTATTATCGGGACAGGCTATTTCGAACCTGCGTCCGCAGTGTTGACCAAGCATGCGCCGAAGGATGCCCAATCCTTATAGAGAAAGGCATGACCAAGTTGAAGCTTCCCAATGTGGAGAAGCTAGAGTTCGATGAATTACATTCTGGCTATTTGAGTCACCTGGAGAGGAGTCACGAAATTGGAAAAAGTCTGGTTAATATGATGAACAGAAAACATGAGGTATGATACTTGTTATCCTATCTTGCATGTACTCCCAGTAGCCCTTCAAAAGGCGAGTCATCTTTGATGAGTCGAAGTTTTTGTAACGATCTTTGTAGGAATCTTGAGCCTGTATCCCCCAAGGGCCAGGTCATCTTTTGTAAGATGAGTCGGTCTTGAGTGTAAACTACAAGAGAGCTTCAACTTGTCCCCAAGGGCTGGGTCATCTTCTTGAAGTTGAGACGGGTCTTTAGTTTAAATTGGACGAAAGCTTCAACCTGTAGCCCCCAAGGGCCGGGTCATCTTCTTGAAGATCAGCCGGGTCTTTAGTTTAAATTGGAACAAAGCTTCAACTTGTAGATCGGGTCTTGAGTGTAAACTACAAGAGAGCTTCAACTTGTCCCCAAGGGCTGGGTCATCTTCTTGAAGTTGAGACGGGTCTTTAGTTTAAATTGGACGAAAGCTTCAACCTGTAGCCCCCAAGGGCCGGGTCATCTTCTTGAAGATCAGCCGGGTCTTTAGTTTAAATTGGAACAAAGCTTCAACCTGTAGCCCCCAAGGGCCGGGTCATCTTTTTGGAGATGAGCCGGGTCTTGCTTTAAATTGGAAGAAAGCTTCAACCTGTAGCCCCCAAGGACCGGGTCATCTTTTTGAAGATGATACGGGTCTTCCTTTAAATTGGAAGAAAGCTTCAACCTGTAGCCCCCAAGCGCCGAGTCATCTTTTTGAAGATGAGCCAGGTCTTGCTTTTAGGTATTACCACAGAAAAATTGAATCATACATTAGCCACCAAGTATCAGGGATATTGCTTGCAATCTGCATGAAACTTGTCATAACCGTGTGGCGGGTGTAGGAATCGCTAATCTAGGCCGACTCAACCATGTCTGGCTTGAAGAAAAGCTTAGCGGAGCAACAAGATGCCCGAGCTAAATTTGAAGAAAAGCTCCGCCTTGCATTGGTTGATATTGAGAAGATGAAGGTGGATCACAAGGAGTTTGAAGAAAAGGACGAAGCTGAGCAAGCCGCCTTCTTGAAAAGGGATGAACAAGCTGAGGAACAAATGAAGGTCGCCGTGCAGGAATTGACCGGGCTGAAACTTCATATCTCAAAAATGGCTAATGTCGTGTTTGGTAAGTATCTGCCACTATCCTTACTTCCAAAGTCATGTTGTAAAACATTTTGACGACTTCTGATTGTGTATCCTTGCTGCAGGTCCTCGATACGCCAATCTCCATGATGATTGTGTATTGAAACTGAAGGCAATATATACCTTAATAGAGCAACTGTATAATGGCGGCATCATGGCTATTAAGGCCGTTATGGACGAGAAGGAGCCCTTAAAGTCAATCAAATATATGCTGGGATGCTTGTCCACACTGCCATCACAGATTGAAGAACTAAAAAGATCAGCCGTCCGGAAAGGAGTACTGACCACCCTGAGCTGGTGCTTGACTTATGCCCCAGAGCTTAAGCTGTAGGAGATAACTGGGGGGTTTTCCAGAATAGAAATATGACGAGTCAGAATTTACTGAAGAGGATTACCATCGCTATGTGAAGGAATCTCGCTTCACGACGACTCAACTGGGTGCCAGTCTTGACTTAACCAAGTACGTGGCGGCTTATGATGAGCACAACGAGCATGTCACTTCTCCCTCTTATGAAATCACAGTTCTGACTCCGCAGCGCCGTAATCATCCTTTTGAATCGGATGCTGACCCGTCGACCATCTTGAACGACGAGGCTGAGTTCCATGCCTTAACCAATTGCAATTGGAAAATGGGTGACTTACAGATCCAAGACGGCGAAAGCTCGATGCAGGATAATCCGGAGGCGACTTAAAAAAGGTGTCACTAGAAGACCGCCCATGGAGAACAATTCAAAAAATCCAATGCCGGGTCATGTAACATTTGGTGGCCTTCTGAGCCATGTAATAGGTTAGAGATGAAAACAATGTTGTTCTGCACCATACCTTTGTTGACTCTGAAGTCTCACCCTTTTGTTAATATGAGCCGCCTTACTAGGCGTTTTGCCATGTCTTTTGCAAAATAATTATTATTCATGTGGTCAGAGAAGAAATAATGAGCCGGCTCAATGAGACGCGGCAGCTTAAGATGAGTTTTCAAAATCTCTAACTATACCACAAAGATACATTGTAGTCAAAAAGGTTGCCGGCTCATTGCGTCGCGGCAGGGTAGGATGAGGTTGCAAGGCTCTAATGCTACCCGAGAGACGCTTTTGCAACAACCTTAGTTTTTTTAGACTGGTTGATCAGGCACGAGTCAAGCTTCAGTGAAGCAGGTTTAGTGAACTCATGGTTTGTCTATTTTCCATATGCCGGCTGCCGCAGGCACCCTTCATGTTTTAACCAAGGCAAGTTTAGGGTCCAGAACTGGATTTACTTGCCAAGAGTACATGGGACCATAGGGCGAGTCGCCAAACATACAGTTCGGTATAACCATTGTAATGCGTTAATTTTTCGCTAGCCGAGAGGGTATTCAGGATGAACACAGTGAGTAGAAGCCCCCAAGTGACCTATGATTAGGGAAAAGTCGGACATAGGATTGCAGAAGCGTTTACGCTCTTGCTGCAAAATGACTTGGGAACTAGTAGCCCGCAAGTAAGCCGACTTAATTCCCAAAACCATATAAGGCGCCCATGTTTGAACCGTGCAACGTGGCAACTTTGGTCCTCTTTGGCTTACCAGTATCTAGTTTTGAAATAAGTGCAGCGTGGCGACTTATACTCTTTGATATTGATAGCGTCCATAATTGGAGGGCTTGTAAAACAATAAAGACTTATGCTCTCAAGAAGTTGAAACGACAGAGACCCCGAATTTCATGGGCGCCAACTTCATTGCTATATATATATTTAAAAGAGAGTACAAGGACTAGACTATGTACAATGATAAGGAGCCAATGGCATTAAGTATAATAAGGCCGCAGGTGGGCAATGTTCCACGACCGGGTTGTCTCTACCTCTGTTGTTGGCATGTCTGGAAGAAGGTCCACCAAGTTGTAAGAACCATCATGAAGACTTTTGTTGATGACAAAAGGTCCTTCCCATGGAGGAGATAACTTATGGATACCAGTATGATCTTGAATCAATCGAAGCACTAAGTCACCCTCCTGAAAGACGCGGCTTCTGACTCGGCGGCTATGATAGCGTCGCAGGTCTTGCTGGTAAATCGCCAACCGTGCTGCTGCTAAATCATGCTCCTCCTCCAAAGCATTTAACGAATCTTTACATGCCAGCTCATTGTCCTCCTCAACATAAGCGGTGACTCGCGGTGAGTCATGCCTAATGTCACTTGTTAAAACCGCCTCAGCTCCGTAGACCAAGAAAAAGGGCGTGTAACTAGTAGATCTGTTAGGGGTAGTCCTTATGCTCCAAAGAACGGAAGGAAGCTCTTCAACCCAACAACCCGGGGTGCGTTCCAAAGGAACCATGAGTCGGGGCTTGATCCCACACAAGATTTCTTGATTCGCCCGTTCCGCGTGTACATTGGATTGGGGATGCGCAACCGCAGAGTCATCAAGCCGGATGTGCTCTTTTTCTAAAAATTCTTGCATGGAGCCTTTGGATAAATTAGTACCATTATCAGTGATGATACTCCAAGCGAAAAATTAGCTTCTTGAGGAACTTGACGGCCGTATCTGCGTCGCAACTACTAACCTACTCTACTTCAACCCACTTGGTAAATTTGTCAACCACCACTAGTAGGTGACTATTTTTGTTGGAGAACATCTTGAAGGGACCAACCATGTCGATCCCCCAGACCGCAAAAGTCCATGTAATTGGGATCATCCACAACTCTTGAGCCGACACATGCATCTGATGCCCTAATTTCTGACACCCGTCACATGTGCGCACTATGTCCTCAGCATCTGCGTGAGCCATCAACCAATAGAATCCATGCCTAAAAGCCTTGGACACCAAAGAGCGTGACGCGTTGTGATGACCAGAATCGGCAGCATGAATCTCATTGAGGATCGCACGTCCTTCTTCGGGCAAGATGCATCTTTGAAATATTCCAGAAGTGCTTCATTTGTGCAACTCGCCCTTATGTATGATCGTGGACTTGCATCGCCGGATAATTTGGCGGGCCAGCACCTCATCAGTAGGTAACTCGCCTCGTGCCAAATAAGCCATGTAAGGGACCGCCAAATCCGGAGTGGCATGAACAACGACACAAGTTGAGACTCCGGGTCAGGGGGCGCTATATCCTCTTCAGAAGGCAATTTCACCAATGGGTTATGCAAAATATCCAAAAATACATTGGGAGGAAACAACTTACGCTGCAACCCGAGTCGTGAAAGAGGATCAGCTGCTTCGTTGAGCCGGCGGTCGATATGATCAACTTGATAACCATGAAAGTGACCCACCACGTCTCATACAACACGTCTGTAAGCCGCCATCAGCGGATCCCTGGAATCGCAGGTTCCAGAAACTTGCTGCGCCACGAGATCCGAGTCGCCAGGCATCTAACTCGGCTATGGTTCATCTCTTTGGCGATCCTAAGCCCATGGAGCAAAGCCTCGTACTCTGATGCATTGTTAGTACATGGGAACATGAGCCAGAGGACGTAGCAAAACTTATCACCCTGCGGGGAAGTCATTACCAGGCCAGCCCGCGAGCCTTCCAGCTGCCTGGACCCGTCAAAGTCGATAGTCCAATACGTGTGATCAGGTCTATCCTCTGGAATGTGTAACTCGATGCAATCGTTGATGAAATCCACTAAGGCCCGAGACTTGATGGTCGTGCGGGGCATATACTTCACGTGGTGAGGACCAAGCTCGATAACCCACTTATCAATCCGCCTGGTTGCTTCACGCTTTTCTATGATGTCGCCAAGTGGCGCAAAACTAATCACCGTGATTGGATGCTCCTAGAAGTAGTGCTTCAGCTTCCGACTCGTCATGAAGATCCTAAAAACCAACTTCTGCCAGTGTGGATAATGCTGTTTGGAGAGGGTTAAGACTTCGCTAACAAAGTATACTAGCCTTTGGATCAGATACTCATTTCCTTCTTCTTTGCGTTCGACAACCACTGCCACGCTTACTGCTTTAGAGTTAGCAGCAATGTATAGGAGCATAGGCTCCTTGTTAGTGGGAGCGGCTAAAATGGGCGGCTCAGCCAATTGCTTCTTCAAGGCCTCAAAGGCTTTATCGGCCGCGTCTGTCCATGCAAAACGGTCTGTTTTCTTGAGCAGCTGATAAAGGGGCATGGCCTTCTCCCTAAGGCGACTTATGAAACGACTCAAAGCCGCAATACGACCCGCCATACGCTGGACCTGGTTGATATTGGTCGGCTTGCCAAGTGAGGTAATCGCCTTAATTTTGTCCGGGTTGGCCTCAGTACCTCGCTCTGACACCAAGAAGCCTAATAAATTCCCCGCAGGGACACCGAAGACACACTTAGTCGGGTTAAGCTTCATCTTATACACGCGCAAATTGTTAAACGTTTCCTTGGGATCCTCCAAAAGTGACTCTTTTTCTGGGATTTCACCACTATGTCATCAACATAGGCATGAACGTTGCACCGGATCTGGTTGTGCAGGCAATTCGGGATACAACGCTGATAAGTCGCCCCCCGGACTCTTGAGCCCGAATGGCATGGAGACATAGCAAAAAGCGCCAAAGGGAGTTATGAAGGGCGTCTTCTCGTGATCCTCCAAAACCATCTTGATCTGGTGATAACCTGAGTATGCATCCCAAAAACACAGCCTCTCGCAACCCGCCGTAGAGTCAACGATTTGATCGATACGAGGGGGAGCAAAAGGGTCTTTTGGGCAGGCCTTATTAAGGTCAGTGTAGTCAATGCATATACGAAAGGTGCCATTCTTCTTGAGGACCAAAACTGGATTGGCCAACCACTCTCGGTGAAAAACCTGCACAATGAACCCAACAGCCAAGAGTCGGGCTACCTCTTCTCCGATTGCTTTACGACTTCATCTTGGGATCTATATTAAGGTGGTGCTCTGCGAACTCTCTCGGTACACCCGACATGTCAGAAGGTTTCCAAGCAAAGATGTCACGATTCTCACGGATGAATTCGATGAGCGCGCTTTCCTATTTGGGATCCAGACCCATCCCAATAGTGAATTGCTTGGAAGAGTAGTAGGCATGAAATCAACCAGCTTAGTGTCATACGTAGGCTTAAACATAAGGGACGGCTCTGAATCAATCGTGGGCTTCTTGAGTGGGGTCATGTCCACCTGGTCAACATTGGCTCGATGAATCTTGAGTTCCTCAGCTCCGCAAGCCGACTCCGCATAAATGACATCTCCTTCTTCGCACTCCTGAGCTATCTTCCGATCTCCACTTATCGTGATGGTTCCTTTAGGGCCCGACATTTTGAGCTTAAGGTAGACATAACATGGGCGGGCCATGAAACAGGCGTAAGCCGGCTGACCAAAAAGCGCATGATAAGGGCTCTTGATCTTGACCACCTCGAACGTGAGAGACTCGCTCCTGTAGTTAGACTCGGTGCCAAAAGCCACATTGAGTTTAATCCGCCCAACAGGATATGCAGACTTACCTGGGATGATGCCATGGAAGACCGTAGAGGAAGGCATCAAGTCGCCTTCAGAGAAATTCATTCTTCAGAAGGTGTCATAGTACAAGATGTTGATACTGCTGCCACCATCCATGACGACTTTGGAGAGGGTATAGCCCCCCACCTGTGGTGCCATGACCAATGCCAAGTCACCAGGGTTATCAACCCGGGGCAGGTGGTCCTCTCTACTCCACATAATAGGCTGCTCAGACCAGTTGAGATACCTGGGAAGCGTCAACTCAATTACGCTGAGGGTACTGTGTTTAACCTTCTTATCCCTTTTGCAAGTATTGGTGGTAAACACGTGATATTGCCCGCTGTCATTCTGCTGCTGAGAGCCGCCCTAGTGAAGCTGCTGCTAAAAACCTCCCATCGTTGGAGTGTAACCCTCCCGAGGTCCAGGGTTGGGGAAAACGCCAAATGGACTCCTGTGTGAGCCACCTGATCCAAATTGGTCCGGGTGCCCACCACTACCCCCTCCTTGGTTGTTCTTGAGAGCCTCGGCACGGAACTCCTACATCACATAGCAGTCTTCCCAAGAATGAGTGGTTGGACCTTCCACTGTGGTATGGTGTGGGCAGGGGCCCTTGAGAATCTCGTGATAGTTGTGTGCCTTTTTCCCACTGAAACACCTTTTCTTCCGACGCTCATTCTCGGTCCCGATGTTAGTATTGGCAACGAATTCAGTGGCACCTTCCTGCTGTCTTTACTTTCCTTGGCCCCCGGGTTGTAGTTACTTTGCCTGTGGGTCTGAGATTGGCCTTTGGATGATTGTCCTCTCGTGGCACTGCTGATTTTATCATCATCCTCCCCGGGATATTTGGTGTCATCTGACTCGGCGTATCTAGTGAGGGTGTCCATCAACTCGCCCATATCCTGTACTTTCCACTTGAGTCACCCAAGCTTTAACACCAAGGGCTGGTAGTGACAATTTTTCTCCAAGGGCTTCAACACCAAGCCACCGAGATACTGTCCGATGAATGGATTACCTCTACAACCCGCAGCGTCCAATGATGGGCCGACGCATCTGGACGTTGGACACAATGTTGTAAGTCGACAATAGTCATCGGGCGCTTGCAGGTTCCTCTGAAGTTCTTGAAAAAATGTTCCTTCAACTCGGCCCAGGTGTTGATGGAGTTGGGCGGTAGGTTCTTCAGCCAAGTGCGTGTCTTCCCTTTGAGCATCATTGTAAAGTACTTGGCACATACCACGTCGTTAACATCGAGCATGTCCATTGCAAGCTCGTAACTCTCAATCCACCCTCCTGGCTCAAGGTCCGGCATGTAGTTGGGAACCTTGCGTGGACCCTTAAAGTACTTGGGCATATGCTCATTGCAGAGGGTGGGTGACCGACAAGGGATCCCTATGTTCCTGCCTCCACACTCGCCGTGCGCGGGGGAAGGCGTCACATAAGCCGGATAGACTTGGCCCGCCGCGGCCGCCATCTCCGTGAGACGGGCGGCTCTTGCTGCATCAACGAGGACCTGGGCACGGGTGTGTGGCAGCCCGGGCAGGTTGATATGCGGGGGTCGACGCCGTTCACTGCTGGACACTGCGGGCGGGTTGTCATGACGACTCCTGGTATGACTTGCGTGAGGCGTGGAGTGCAGCCAATCACGACTATATGAGTACTGCGCCTGTTGGACCACCGCTGTTTTCAACATCTCGATGGCGTTCCTTTCCTCCACCTCAGCTAGAGGGTTCCCATAGAAGGGAATAGACTCTAGGTTGTGGGTTGTAGCCAACACATCGTCAACGGGGTTAGAAAAGTGACCCTGCGGCATCTAGAAGTGTGGCGGCTGGGCCGGCGCTGCCTGAGGCGACTCTGGGTTGGGCGGCGGCTGAGTTGGGTCGACATGATGAGTAACTCGTCATGGTTGGTTAGGTTCCACCCCAGGGGTATGTGGGTTGTGAAAGAATCGAGTAGGATTTAGATCGGCTGGTAGGCGATTGCGATGCCTCCTCTGGTGAACCGCATCGGAAGTGCATTGTTGTCGTTCAAGCCGCCATCCCTAAACCCTTAGCCGCTGTCTCTGTTACGATCTGGGCCCGTTGGTTCGCTATCTTGGTGGCCTCACCTTCGATCTCGCGCTGGATCTTGGCCATCTCCTCCCTCAGCTTCGCTAACTCGGTGTTTAACTCTTCCTGGTTCTCCGCTGTCATGGCAACCGCCATGAGCTTAGGCCTCTCTGCCACTAGATCCACCATAGCTTCAGCCGTAGTCTTCCATGATCCGCTGACTTTGTTGTTGCTAGTCGCGGTCGGCTGAGCCGCCGCTACTCCTGCCATGTAGATGGCAACCTGATGATGGGGTCCTTGCAAATCCTCGGAAATTGCTGCCTCAGGCAATCCCCTAGGTCACCCTTCGTGGAGACGGTAGATCGAGCCATCGTGCCTTGATCACGTCTTGCTTGTGAGAGAGGTTTTAGTCAACAGGTCTGAACCTTTCAGATTCGTGTGTTCTTTACAAATCTCTATGTCATCCTATAGATGTTTCTACCACGCCCCATTTGGAACTATTCCAAATGGCCGCTCCACTATACGAATCTGTTTTACTACTCAGAGTTATTCAGATTAGTGTCAAAGCTTGCATGGACGTAAGTCTATATTACAAACTCTTCAATCACCTCCATAATCGAAAAAATTCCGTAGTCCACTAGTTACTAAGGATAACCTTGAATGTTGTTCAGCGATTCTATCTTGGATCACTCTTTGTACCCCATGATACACTCATGGCAAGGCAAACATCAGGTGTGGTGCACATCATGACATACTTTAGAGCCTACAACAAAGGCATAAGGGACGACCTTCGTCCTTTCTCTTTCTTCTGTCGTGGTCAGGCTTTGAGTCTTACTCAAATTCACACCTTACAACACAACCAAGAACTCCTTCTTTGCCGATCTATTTTGAACTCCTTCAAAAACTCAGGACATGCTTTTCGTTGAAAGCTCTATTAAGCACTTTGATCTATCTCCATAGATCTTGATGATCAATGTTCAAGTAGCTTAATCCAAGTTTTCCTTTGAAAAACTCCTTTGAAACAAGCCTTTATGCTTTCCAGAAATTCTACACTATTTCTGATCAACAATATGTCAACCACATATACTCATCAGAAGTTCTATAGTGCTCCCACTCACTTACTTGGAAATGCAAGTTTCTCATAAACTTTGTATAAATCCAAAAGATTTGATCATCTCATCAAAGCGCATATTCTAACTCTGAGATGCTTGCTCCAGTCCATATAAGGATCGCTGGAGCTTGCACACTTGTTATCATCGTTGGGATTGATAAAACCTTTTGGTTTTATCACATACAACCTTTCATCAAGGAAACCATCGAGGAAACAATGTTTTGCCATGCTATCTGCAAGATTTCATAAATAATGCAGCAACTGCTAACATAATTCCAACAGACTCTTAGCATCGCTACGAGTGAGTAAGTCTCATCATAGTAAACTCTTTGAACTTGTCGGAAACATCTTTGCAACAAGTCTAGCTTTCTTAATGGTGACTTTTCACCATCATCGTCTATCTTCCTTTTAAAGATCCATGTGTACTTAACAGTCTTACGACCATCAAGTAGTTCTTAGAAAGTCTACACTTTGTTTTCATACATGCATCCTCTCTCGGATTTCATGGCCTCCAGCCATTTGTCGAAATCTGGGCCCACCATCGCTTCTCCATAGTTTGTAGGTTCATTGTTGTCCAACAACATGACCTCCAAGACATGGTTACCATACCACTCTGTAGCAGTACGTGACCTTGTCGACCTACGAGGTTTGTAGTAACTTGATCTAAAGTTTCATGATCACTATCATTAGCTTCCACTTCAATTGGTGTAGGCGCCACAGGAACAACTTACTACGCCCTGCTACACACTGGTTGAAGTGGTGGTTCAATAACCTCATCAAGTTTCCACCAACCTTCCACTCAATTCTTTCGAGAGAAACTCTTTCTCGAGAAAGGAACCATTTATAGAAACAAACACTTTGCTTCCGGATCTGAGATAGGAGGTATGCCCAACTATTTTGGGTGTCCTATGAAGATGGATTTATCCGCTTTGGTTTTGAGCATATTAGGCTGAAAGTTTTTCACATAAGCGCCACAGCCCCAAACTTTTAAGAAACGACATCTTAGGTTTCTCCAAACCATAGTTCATACGGTGTCTTATCAACGGAATTAAGTGGTGCCCTATTTAAAGTGAATGCAGTTGTCTCTAATGCCTAACCCAAAAACAATAGTGGTAATTCGATAAGATGCATCATAGTATGCACCACATCCAATATGGCGTGGCTACGATGTTCGGACACACCATCACATTATGGTTTTCCAGGTGGCATGAGTTGTGAAACAATTTTCACATTTCTTAATTGTGTACCAAACTCGTAATTAAGATATTCATCTCTATGATCATATCATCATTTTATCCTCTTGTCACGACGATCTTCAACTTCACTGTGTAATTACTTGAACCTTTCAATAATTCAGACGTGTGTTTCATCAAGCAAATACACTAGTATCTACTCTAATCATTTTTGTAGCAAGAACATAACGATATCCACTGCGTGCCTCAGCACTCGTTGGACTCCGTACATCAAAATGTATTATTTCCAACAAGTCACTTGCTTGTTCCATCTCATTGGAAAACGAGGCCTTCAGTCATCTGGCCCATGATTTTCATGTCTCAAGAGATTCAAAATCAAGTGAGTCCTAACAATCCATCTGCATGGAGTTTCTTCATGCGTTTACACCAATAGGCATGATTCACATGTCTCAAACATTTCAAAAACGAGTGAGTCTAAAGATCCATCACTATGGAGCTTCTTCACGCGTTTTACACCAATATGACGCAAGCGGCAGTGCCACAAGTAAGTGCTACTATCATTACTACTTTGTATCTTTTGGCATCAATATCACGAACATGTGTATCACTACGATCAAGATTCAATAAACCATTTAAGGTATTAATTAAAGCAAATAGAATAATCATTATTCTCTTTAATGAATAATCGTATTGCAATAAACACGATCTAATCATGTTCATGCTCAACGCAAACACCAAATAACATTAATTTAGGTTCAATAATAATCCCGATGGTAGAGGGAGCGTTTGATATTTTTGATCACATCAACCTTGAAATTTCATCCAACACACATCATCACCTCACCCTTGCTAGTATCTGTTTATTCCATTAATTTTATTTCGAGTTACTAACACTTAGCAACAGAACTGGTACCTAATACCCTCGTGGTCGTAGGAGTACTAGTAAGGTACACATGAATATCATGTATATCCAATATACTTTTGTCGACTTTGAGAACCTTCTTATATACCAAGTAACTAGGGTAGTTCCGCTTCAGTGACCGTTCCCCTCATAATAGAAGCACTTAGTCTCGGGTTTGGGTTCAACCTTGGGTTTCTTCACTAGAGCAGCATCTGGTTTGCCGTTTCATGAAGCATCCCTTCTTGCCCTTGCCCTTCTTCAAACTAGTGGTTTTACTAACCATCAATAATTGATGCTCCTACTTGATTTCTACTTTCATGATGTCAAACATCGCGAATAACTCAATGATCATCATATCTATCCCTGATATGTTATAGTTCATCACGAAGCTCTTTAGCTTGGTGGCAGTGACTTTGGAGAACCATCACTATCTCATCTGGAAGATCAACTCCCACACAATTCAATCGATTGTAGTATTCAGACAATCTGAGCACATGCTCAACCATTGAGGTTTTCTCCCTCACTTCATAGGCTAAGAATCTCGTCGGAGGTCTCATACCTCTGAACGTGGGCACGAGCCTGAAATCCCAATTTTAGCTCTTGGAACAACTCATATGTTCCGTGACATTCAAAACATCTTCGACGCCTCAATTCTAAGCCGTTAAGCATTAAACACTGAACTATCACGTAGTCATCAAAATGTGTATGTCAGATGTTTGCAACATCCACAGATGACGCTCGGGGTTCAGCAAACCGAGCGGTGCATTAAGGACATAAGCCTTCTGCGCAGCAATGATGACAATCCTTAGTTTACGGACCGAGTCCGCATAATTTCTACTATCATCTTTCAACTAAGTTTCCTCTAGGAACATATGAAAAACAGTAGAGCTACAGCGCAAGCTACAACATAATTTGTAAATACCTTTTGATTATGTTCATGATAATGAGTTCAATTAATCATATTACTTAAGAACTCCCACTCAAATTGACATCCTCTAGTCATTTGAGTGTCGCATGATCCAAATTCACTAACTCAAGTCCGATCATCACGTGAGTTGAGTATAGTTTCAATGGTGAACATCTCCAGGTTGATCATATCAACTATATGATTAATGCTTGACCTTTCAGTCTCTTGTGTTCTGAGGCCATGTCTATACATGCTAGTCTCGTCAAGTTTAACCCGAGTGTTCCGTGTGTGCAACTGTTTTGCACCTGTTGTATGTGAACGTTGAGTCTATCACACCCGATCATCACGTGGTGTATCGAAACGACAAACTGTCATAATGGTGCACAGTCAAGGAGAACACAATTTTATCTGGAAATCTTAGTGAGGGATCACCTTATAATGCTACCATTGTCCTAAGAAAAACAAGGTGCATAAAAGGATTAACATCACATGCAAATCAGATGTGACATGATATGGACATGTGCTTGTGCTTCTTGATCTCCATCATCAAAGCACCGACATGATGTTCATCGTCACCGGCGCCACACCATGATCCTCATCATTGTGCTGCCATCGAGGTTGTCGCGCTAACTATGTTGTTACTACTAAAGCTACTACTAGCGATAAAGCAAAGCATCTCCAAGCGCAAAAATAATTGAAGACAACCCTATGGCTTCTACCGGTTGCCGTAGCATCGACGTGCAAGTCGATTTTTAACTATTACAACATGATCATCTCATACATCCAATATATCATATCATGTCTTCGGCCATATCACATCACATGCATACCCTACAAAAACAAGTTAGACGTCCTCTAATTTGTTGTTGCAAATTTTACGTGGCTGCTATGGGTATCTAGTATGATCGCATCTTACTTACGCATAGCCACAATGGCGATATAAAAATTGCTATTTAACATTCTCCAAGGACCTCCTCGGTCAAATCCGATTCAACTAAAGTTGAAGAAACAGGCACCTGCCAGTCATCTTTATTCAACAAGTTGCATGTTAGTCGATGACACCGGTCTCTCGTAAGTGTACGAGTAATGTTGGTCCGTGCCGCTTCAATCCAACAATACCGCTGAATGAAGAAAATACTAAGGAGGTGTGACATCCTCGGATTGGTGCTACAGTAACTCCTATAGTCAAGCGACAGTAATCCCAGGCTAGTGAAGCCACGTCATCATAAATTCTATCGTGGATCTCGTGTTAGTCGAAAAACCAGTCGAGTTCGAAATTTACGAATAAAGTCGAACGAGAAACGTTTCGTGATGTTAAGTAAAAATGTCGGGAGAGTTGTTGAAATTCCCTAATATGTTATAAAAACGAATCGGACATTTTTAATTGTATTAAAAGTCCTATATAGTTAGAACAGAAAGATATAAATATATAAGAAAATAATAATGATAGAATGTCAGAAAGTAAAAGAAAGAAAAAACAAATGATAAAAAAAAGGCAAACAACCGAACCCCCCACCTGGCCCAACTGGGCCTAGTGGCCCAGCCGGCTAGGCCACCCACCAGTCCCGCTGGGAACCCTAGCCCACCCCCTCGCGAGACCCCTCCCTCCCTCGTCAGCCCCCCTGGCCGCCGCCAACCCCCCCACTCCCACCAACCGTCCCGGTCCCACCCCACGTCTCTCGTTCCCTCCCCTCGATCCAATCGCCCCTGCCCTCCCCATCTCTCCCGCAGCCCCCATCTCCCTCCCACGTCGCCTCCTCTCCTCCCGTCGCCCCTCTCCCCCCTCAGATCCTCCCCTCCGCCCCGGCCTCTCCCGCCGGCGAGCTCCCCCGCCGGCCCTTCTCTCCATCGCCTCCTCCTCCCCCGGCGCCCCCCCCCCCTCACGGCCTCCTCATCCCTCGGCGGCCCCTCCCCTCTCCCGGCCGGCGAGCCCCCACCTCCACCGCGCCGGCCAGCACCACCACCCTCGGCCTCCACCCCGCCGGCAGGGGGGCCCGGCCACCTCGGCCCTCCAACCTCGCCGGCCTACCACCCGCCGCCCCCGTCGGCCTTCTCCCGCGGGCAGGGAGACATCTCCACCACGCTGGATCCGGCCGGCTCCCCCTCGCCGGCGCGTCATCACCGTCATCACCGTCCCCTTCACCACCGGAACCACGCCGTCTCCTCCGCCCCTTCCCGCGAACTCCGGCTTCACCGGCCCCTCCCGTCAACGTCGGTGAGCCCCTCCTCGGGCTCCTCCCACCATGTCGATCTCCTCACCGCCCCGGTTCCGTTCCGGCAAACGGGACCCCGATCCGTCGACGGTAGACTCCGGTAGGAAGGATTGAACTTTTAGTTCTTCTAGGTGGAGTTAGCAAAGAACCTCTCTGTTTATTTGTTAACAGAGAGAGGGAGATGAGAGTTTTGAGAGAAAATAGAAAAAGCAAATGTTGTATTCCGTATGTATGTATGTATGTATTTTATACCCGTATTTACGTATGTATTTGCGTATATAGGCATGTGGAGAAATACGACATGTGTATGGTTATGTATTTGTGATTAATGTAATGAGTAAATGGCCTAGGGTCACTTACCGGTGGGGCCAACGCACCCGCTGTCTATGACAGGGAGGCCCCACGCGATAGTTAATATAAAAATAAAAATAATGTTTTTATTAAATAAATAAATAAATAGATATATTAGTTAAATTAATTAATTAGAATAATTAGAGTATGACACGCGGGTCCCCCACTAAATTAATCTGATTAAATAATATCTAATCTTAAATAAAACTTGTGCCTATGACGTTCGGGACCCGCAGGTCAGTTGACTAGTCAACTGCTGATGCGAGCCTGACATCGCGATGATGTCATAATGGGATTTTATTAAATCATCTAAATCTGTTTTTAATTCCTAAATAATTAATAAAACTTTGAAAATTAATATAAAATAATCCGTAAGTCAGATCAAAATAATTTCAACATGAAAGTTGATCAGCAAAACGAGACGAACCCGGATACACGGCCCGTTCGTCTGTCACGCGTCCCTAGCATAGCAAACATGGAACTTTTCCATCGTTTCCAGTATAACCGGTAGTAGCCCGAGACCCGGAAAATATCGTCAGATATTCTTCTGACCCGTCTATGACGGATGTTGCTGCGTTAGCTCATGTCTAGCCTGCATCTTACCATGTCATGCTTTGTGTTGCATCGGTGCTATTATTTATTGTTTCTTCCCCCTCTTCTTACCGGTAGACCCCGAGACTGACGCTGCTGCCAGGTACATCTACGACCCTGCCGATCAGTCCTTTACCGCAGAGCAGCAAGGCAAGCAAACTCCCCTTGATCATTCCTATATCGCCTATGTCTTTCTTACTACTGCTTGCATTAGTATTTTGCTACTGTTATAGTTAGCTCCTATATCTGATGCATAGCCTGTTTTTGATAAACTGCTACTTTCAGTCCTGTACCTTTAATTTGCTTAGTATAGGTGGAGCAGTCATCCCCTCTGACCCCGTAAATCAGTTGCCCCGCTTGTTTTCAAATCTCGATCTCTAATCGACGAGCCAGACCCGACACAGCACATCCACACCCCCTTCGTTGTACGACGCTACAAAGATACTATCGGGTACCGAGGGTGACACCTCGCTAAGTACTCCTGATGATATCTCTGTAGTATAGCTAGTCGGTCGTGGTTATCGAGGTGATTCCTCTTTCACCATTCCCGCTGACGCCCCTGTCGTGCAACCCCTCAAGTGTGGGACCCCAGAGGGTGATTCCTCTAAGCCCACCTTGACGGGTACATCGTTCGGAATCCAACGAGGGTGATACCTCGGATTCCCCCCGATGTTACAACCACACAGTTACTCGACCATGTTACTGGGATCATGGGTGATTAGTTGTAAGACGGGTGGTTTCCCGTGAGACTGTGTTGATGGCCTAATTAAAATGCTAATGGATTTGGGTATTTGATCTGGGTTGGTCGGAGACCTTTTCGCACTAACCGGCTACGCGGGAAGAATTATGTGTACTCGACGTCGCGGTATCAGCCGAAGCTTTTCAGATGCCAGCAATGTAGCGGCGTGCGCCTGAGGGGTCCCGAGATGCATCACGCTTGTGATTAAGGGATGCTAGGACTGACGTCGGCCGCCCACGCCACGTGCAGGAGCGTGAAGGGGAACTGGGCCCATGAACCCTTTGTGCTTAGGATTTAGACCGGCGGGCTGGCCTCTCTGATTAGTCTTAGGTGGGGCTGCGACGTGTCGATATTCCGAGGCCGGGCAGGACCCAGAAAAGTATGTCCGACCAGAGTGTTATCGAGCGTGACGGGACATGTGGTGCACCCTTGCAGGGATGAAAATTAACTATTAGGATAGCCGTGTCCACGGTTACAGGACGACTTGGAGTTGTGCCCCGATATTTTACAACTACAATTGTTACTTAACTGGAATTAGTTTGCCTCGGGATTGCTTCCTCGCAGGGAGTCGAGGGAGGATCCTTAGGCGTGACCTCACTATAATATTGCTGCAACAATATGACTATTTATGTGTTACCCCCCCCCCCCCTGTTCTACTCTCGTCTATTGCTGCAAGACCCTGAAGATGCTAGTCTTCGATAGGACTAGGCCTTCTCTCTCTATTCTCGCATTGCTGCAGTGAGTCCACATATAAACCACCCCCTTCTTTGATACTGTTGCATAATTAGGATAGTTCTGATGTAAGACTTGCGAGTACTTTGGATGAGTACTCACCGCTGCTTTGCTCCCCTCTTGTCCCCTCGATCCGTTTGCTGCGACCAGATGATGGAGCCCAGGAGATGGAGGTCCCCGCCACCGATGACTGCTACCCCGACGGTCCCTACTACTACGTGGAGGCCGCTGATGATCAGGAGTACTTAGGAGGTTCCCAGGCAGGAGGCCTCGCCTCGTTCGATCGTTGTATCTTTTGTGCTAGCCTTCTCTAAGGCACCCCATGTTTTATGCCTGTACTCAGATATTTGTTGCTTCCGCTGACTCGTGTGTTTATCGAGCTTTCGTATTCTAGCCCTCGAGGCCCGTGGCTTGTAATATGGAGCTGATGTTATTTTATTTGTGTCTAGAGTTGTGTTGTGATATCTTCCCGTGAGTCCTTGGGTTTGATCGTACGCATTTGCGTGTATGATTAGCGTACGATTAAGCCGAGGGCGTCACAAGTTGGTATCAGAGCCAACTACCTGTAGGTAGCCCCCTTTCCAACTCCTTGGCCGAAGTTGAGTCTAGTGTTTGAAAAACTTTACTAACACTGATGTTGTGGCTTACGGGCCCACATCTCAATTGGGTGGTATTAGTATCTTTTACTCCTTTCCTATACTTTGGGCTCTACTTTCTCTTCTCTTTCGGGTCAAAGATTGTACTAACTCTAACATTAGGTTCGCGTAAATATTTCCTCCCAGGGAGTCTCGTATTTCAGACGATGGCTTGATCTGTCAGAAGACTCCGAAGTTACTCTCTGATGTTATCTCGAGAACTAGTGCCTATCGCTCTTGCGATTTCCTTTCCTCCGACTACGACTATGGATGACTACATACATATGTCGTTCATACTTTCTTCTCCAATTGCTCTTGTTTTACGAGATGCAACGAAATAGCTTATCGGGGATTCGTCCATCATCAGTTGTCATGGGTTCCGATAGCTCTCTGAATTACTATTCGGTCTTCCGAAATCCTCCTCCGTAGCCACATGTTCATGACCTTTCTCACCTGCTTGCATTATGGTTAAATCCATATGTCTAGCAGCATTCATTAAAATCCTTTGTGATTTTCCTGTGATCTTATTGATTCTACCTTTTTGCGAATGCACACGATCATCTGTTGTGACTCATAAATTATCTATCGGCTCAGACGTCATTCCAGAACGAGTTGGTTCTCGACAAATCAATTTTTGGTGGGTTGTCCATCTAAGTCCATTCAACCTACTACTTGTATTTGATTGGAGCATCTGATTATGATACGCCAACCTGGAAATCATAATTCCTTTGGTAATTAAGTATCGATATTTTTCAGATGTTCTATTAACACGATCCATTGCATCCTATATCCCTCTGATTGAGTACCGTTACTCACATCAGATTATTTGTGTATTGTCAGACTCATTCCGAGTTATTATCCGACGACATCCTTTGCTTTAGAAAATTCTTGTGATTGCTTCCCCTGACACATGATGCCATTGGTAAATTGTGTCTTCTCCCTTTGATAAGTTGTACCATACGATTTGTCAGCCATGCCCTTCAAGCATGTATTAATTGCTCTTGGAGTGTATGGTATATGTTCCTAAGATACCCCGATGGGTTGAACCTATGCCTTCCTAAATCAATATGACCCGAAGAGTTTTCTCGAGTCTTACTCTTCTGGTGTTATGCCGGTTATTCTTTCAAAGCTACAACCTGATCAAAGGCGAGGAATAAATGGTAGGTGGTGCATTGATGAAGTGGGAGTCGACCTTGAACTCTGTGTTCATGCCCATGGAAACAACGTTGATCCTATCTTAGAAACTTCTCGTATCAATAATCATTCATTATATAATTTAATCTGGTATCTGTGACTTTGTCCTTTACAATCATGGTTCCGACCATGTTTTACTACCTTGACTTCATTCTCAGACGTATTAAAGTACTTGTCTTCTTCAGATCAACACGCCGGTCCAAACCTTAAAGTTGATCTACCTTCGAGTATTATTCCTTGTAGCTCGAGGATATCGCGGAGCTTTGGAACTTCTTGTGAGCTCCTCATCAACTATGATATCTTTCTTAATTCCAGTTGCCTCGTGTTTGAGTTGTTGGACACGTGAGTACATCAATAACTGAATCGAGTACGCATTACGATTCAACAATTTTTAGTAATCTTCCTTGTTTACGAGTTTGTACTTGATCATGTCATTCCAAGCTGTTAAGCTACATCATCATCGTCATGTTGTAGCTCGACCTTGCTATCTATACCCTTCATCCCTGGAACACAATACCAACTGTGTGTTAAGCTTGCATCGGGCTTTCCACCTCATGTTGGTTGTCTTGAAAGGCAATCTCAATTCTAAGCGAGCAATATTATCTGTGTTTCCGACAACCTCTTGCTTCATCATTCCCTTGCTTGATGTCGCCGCTAAACGATTACTTCTTCATGAAATTTCTCGACAAATGTGTCGTGATCACCATCAGCATTCGGAGCTCTTGGAGGGTATCAATTGAATGCATGTTGAGAAATACCATCCCTTTCCCTCGATGATTGTATTATCATCGACACCCGTGTTGCTTTCCCTCCAACACAAACGTGTTCATGTTTTGTGTTGTCCTTTGTGTTACTCACTGTCCAGCTTATGTTATCTTCTACCTTGGAGTATTACTATCTGGTATGTCAAGAATGTCGTGAAAATTGCACGCGTATTAAGAATTCTTGATATAGTAATACTTCTTACCATCACCATTCATTTCTTGGTCCCGTGTTGTTTCTAACCGGTATACCGACAAATGAACTCTGATGTGTGATTCCCATACTTCTGTCAACCCTATCCCCTTGAGGTTAACAACTGATTGTTTCCTTCTTGGTGTGTTGGGTGTTGACTCATCATTTTAGCATTGGTTGTGCTACTCAACCCGTATTTCCGAGTGCACCCTTCGACCAATGTTTAATTGTTGTTGTTCCCTCAAGCATACGACATTATACCATTTGATTTGACAAATGCTATCTCCTTAATATTATAAATTTTGGAAGTTCAACACTGGTAAAACCTTGAGGGATTGCTGTTGAGCCTATCAGCCACACCCTCAACTTCTCTATGTACCACGATGAAGCTCTTGAAATCATTATCCTTGTGCCTAGCTCATGAAGAATATGTGGATAGTAGGAGTGTATTTCCCAAAGTTCACGTGCACTCTTTCCGCCGTGAATATGGAAAGTTTTGTTTCGCTTCCTCTCGTGAAATAGAAAATCATTCACGCATGTGCGAAGTGTTATATGTGTTGAAGAATTGTTATCTTCGCTTGATATAATTTCTCTTAGCACGCCAAGCCACCGACTGATTTGATCAAGGAAAATAAGTTCTTTCATAAGAACTAATCCAGACTTACACATCGAACCTTGTCATCCTCGATGATGGTTCCCAAAATGAGAACCCAGTTGCCTTTTGAAATAAGAATTTCACATGGGCACGAATGTCTTGACATGCTGTTCATGTGTCTTACAATCAAACTCATGATTCAAGGATTACTTGTGAAGTTCATACCCTGAGAATCTTACATCTTCATTTTTCTTCTCAGACATCTTGAGTCTGAGGTATCCTAACACCAACCAGATCAGAATCTTGGGCAGATATGATGGTTGTGACATTTTCCCAATAATTATAACTTTGGTCTTTAGGTAAACCGGTACAGTGATGCCTTGTCTGGCACACTTGGTCGGAGGAACTATTGTTATAAATCCTTCCATATGTAAGGTTCGCCATTCTACCATGAGGAAATTGTATGACTTAGCTTTGTAAGTTGTCCCTCCTGGTTCCTCTTTGTATATCCATAAGTCCAACCTTTATCTGATAACCATGTCGATGCTACCCCAAAGCACGGATGTGGTACTCTAAATTCAACAGGAACATTGGAAGCACGATGCTAAATTGTTCCTGATCAATTATCCAAACCACATGGTATGGATAAACATGATGATTCTTCTTGTCTCTTTACCAAGATGGTTATGTACTGGATGACCTATCATGTATACCATACTCTATGATTTCCTCGGGAATGGTATACTCTAATACTTGTGTGTGCGAACACATTTTCCCTTCCCATTGGCCTGTTTGATTTTTATTGTGGCATAACTTATCTAAGCAGTGTTAATTCCCTGGTTAGGTAAAATTCTTGGTGTACAACTGTGTCAGTAAGACCGTGTTACTATTGTGGATAACATTCCGGTAGCCGCCGGTGGACAGAACCTTGCCTATTGGCCCGCCTCGTTTCAACGAGCAGGAAAATGGTTCTATTCGTTCCCCGCCCTTGGTATCGACGATGTTGCCAACATAACTGACAGGTTATCCTCTGACATGTCTTGTTACCAAGACCATGTAATAAGTCACCCCTCTGTCTACTCTCGGCCCACATGGTGGACCCATAACCCAAAGTTCCACAAGATTGAAACCTGACTCTCCTATACATCTTTGACTCCAAAGTATCCTTTACACTTGGCTTCGTATGAAATTCTCGAGCCACCGTTCAATGTACCAATCACTCTTTGGTCCGGATATTATCCAACATACTAAAGATCAAGTCCACAGTATTCATGACAATCTGAAGGTTGCTCAGTCTCGTCAGATGAGTCGGTATGACCGTCATCATCAAGAAATGGTATATCAACCTGGCGTAAAGGCTGATCTTCACGTCACACCAATGAGAGGTGCACATTGTTTTAAGATCAAGAGCAAGTTAGCTTCTCGCTATATTGGTCCTTTCATTGTTTTCGAAAGGCGAGAAAAAGTGGCTTATCAATTTGGAACTGCCGGCGAACCTTTCTCAGGTTCACGATGTCTTCCATGCTTCTCAACTCCGTCGCTGCTTCAAGGATCCTATTCGAGCCGTGGATCATGGTATGCTTGAGCTGCAACAAGGCATCTCTTATAAGAAGCATCCGGTCCGCATTCTCGACCAAGCCGAATGTAAGACTCGTTGCAAAGTCACCAAGTTCCTTAAGGTGCAGTGGTCAAATCATTCTAGAGCTGAAGCCACTTGGAGAACGCGAGAATCATCTTCGTGATGAATACCCCGAACTCTTGCCTTCTACCCCTTAATTCTCGGGACGAGAATTCTTGTTAGTGGGGGAGAGTTGTGACATCCTCGGATTGGTGCTACAGTAACTCCTATAGTCAAGCGACAGTAACCCCACGCTAGTGAAGCCACGTCATCATAAATTCTATCGTGGATCTCGTGTTAGTCAAAAAACTAGTCGAGTTCGAAATTTACGAATAAAGTCGAACGAGAAACGTTTCATGATGTTAGGTAAAAATGTCGGGAGAGTTGTTGAAATTCCCTAATATGTTATAAAAACGAATCAGACATTTTTAATTGTATTAAAAGTCCTATATAGTTAGAACAGAAAGATATAAATATATAAGAAAATAATAATGATAGAATGTCAGAAAGTAAAAGAAAGAAAAAACAAATGATAAAAAAAAGGCAAACAACCGAACCCCCCACGTGGCCCAACTGGGCCTAGTGGCCCAGCCGGCCAGGCCACCCACCAGTCCCACTGGGAACCCTAGCCCACCCCCTCACGAGACCCTTCCCTCCCTCGTCAGCCCCCTTGGCCGCCGCCAACCCCCCCACTCCCACCAACCGTCCCGGTCCCCCCCACGTTTCTCGTTCACTCCCCTCGATCCAATCGCCCCTGCCCTCCCCATCTCTCCCGCAGCCCCCATCTCCCTCCCATGTCACCTCCTCTCCTCCCGTCGCCCCTCTCCCCCCTCAGATCCTCCCCTCCGCCCTGGCCTCTCCCGCCGGCGAGCTCCCCCGCCGGCCCTTCTCTCCAGCGCCTCCTCCTCCCCCGGCCCCCCCCCCCTCACGGCCTCCTCCTTCCCCGGCGGCCCCTCCCCTCTCCCGGCCGGCGAGGCCCCACCTCCACCGTGCCGGCCAGCAGCACCACCCTCGGCCTCCACCCCGCCGACAGGGGGCCCCGGCCACCTCGGCCCTCCAACCTCGCCGGCCTACCACCCGCCGCCCCCGTCGGCCTTCTCCCACGGGCAGGGAGACATCTCCACCACGCCGGATCCGGCCGGCTCCCCCTCGCCGGCGCGTCATCACCATCATCACCGTCCCCTTCACCACCGGAACCACGCCGTCTCCTCCGCCCCTTCCCGCGAACTCCGGCTTCACCGGCCCCTCCCGTCAACGTCGGTGAGCCCCTCCTCGGGCTCCTCCCACCATGTCGATCTCCTCACCGCCCCGGTTCCGTTCCGGCAAACGGGACCCCGATCCGTCGACGGTAGACTCCGGTAGGAAGGATTGAACTTTTGGTTCTTCTAAGGGGAGTTAGCAAAGAACCTCTCTGTTTATTTGTTAACACAGAGAGGGAGATGAGAGTTTTGAGAGAAAATAGAAAAAGCAAATGTTGTATTCCGTATGTATGTATGTATGTATTGATACCCGTATTTACGTATGTATTTGCGTATATAGGCATGTGGAGAAATACGACATGTGTATGGTTATGTATTTGTGATTAATGTAATGAGTAAATGGCCTAGGGTCACTTACCGGTGGGGCCAACGCACCCGCTGTCTATGACAGGGAGGCCCCACGCGATAGTTAATATAAAAATAAAATAATGTTTTTATTAAATAAATAAATAAATAGATATATTAGTTAAATTAATTAATTAGAATAATTAGAGTATGACACGCGGGTCCCCCACTAAATTAATCTGATTAAATAATATCTAATCTTGAATAAAACTTGTGCCTATGACGTTCGGGACCCGCAGGTCACTTGACCAGTCAACTGCTGATGCCAGCGTGACATCGCGATGATGTCATAATGGGATTTTATTAAATCATTTAAATCTGTTTTTAACTCCTAAATAATTAAGAAAAATTTGAAAATTAATATAAAATAATCCGTAAGTCAGATCAAAATAATTTCAACATGAAAGTTGATTAGCAAAACGAGACGAACCCGGATACACGGCCCGTTCGTCTGTCACGCGTCCCTAGCATAGCAAACATGGAACTTTTCCATCGTTGCCAGTATAACCGGTAGTAGCCCGAGACCCGGAAAATATCGTCAGATATTCTTCTGACCCGTCTATGACGGATGTTGCTGCGTTAGCTCATGTCTAGCCTGCATCTTACCATGTCATGCTTTGTGTTGCATCGGTGCTATTATTTATTGTTTCTTCCCCCTCTTCTTACCGGTAGACCCCGAGACTGACACTGCTGCCGGGTACATCTACGACCCTGCCGATCAGTCCTTTGCCGTAGAGCAGCAAGGCAAGCAAACTCCCCTTGATCATTCCTATATTGTCTATGTCTTTCTTACTAATGCTTGCATTAGTATTTTGCTACTGTTATAGTTAGCTCCTATATCTGATGCATAGCCTATTTTTGATAAACTGCTACTTTCAGTCCTGTACCTTTAATCTGCTTAGTATAGGTGGAGCAGTCATCCCCTCTGACCCCGTAGATAAGTTGTCCCGCTTGTTTTCAAATCTCGATCTCTGATCGACAAGCCAGACCCGACACAGCACATCCACACCCCCTTCGTTGTACGACGCTACAAAGATACTATCGGGTACCGAGGGTGACACCTCGCTAAGTACTCCTGATGATATCTCTGTAGTATAGCTAGTCGGTCGTGGTTATCGAGGGTGATTCCTCTTTCACCATTCCCGATGAAGCCCCTATCGTGCAACCCCTCAAGTATGGGACCCCCGAGGGTGATTCCTGTAAGCCCACCTTGACGGGTACATCGTTCGGAATCCAACGAGGGTGATACCTCGGATTCCCCCCGATGTTACAACCACACATTTACTCGACCATGTTACTGGGATCATAGGTGATTAGTTGTAAGACGGGTGGTTTCCCGTGAGACTGTGTTGATGGCCTAATTAAAATGCTAATGGATTTGGGTATTTGATCTGGGTTGGTCGGAGACCTTTTCGCACTAACCGGCTACGTGGGAAGAATTATGGGTACTCGACGTCGCGGTATCAGCCGAAGCTTTTCAGATGCCAGCAATGTAGCAGCGCGCGCCCGAGTGGTCCCGAGATGCATCGCGCTTGTGATTAAGGGATGCTAGGACTGACCTCGGCCGCCCACGCCACGTGCAGGAGCGTGAAGGGGAACTGGGCCCATGAACCCTTTGTGCTTAGGATTTAGACCGGCGGGCTCGCCTCTCTGATTAGTCTTAGGTGGGGCTGCGACGTGTCGATATTCCGAGGCCGGGCAGGACCCAGAAAAGTATGTCCGGCCAGAGTGTTATCGAGCGTGACGGGACATGTGGTGCACCCCTGCAGGGATGAAAATTAACTATTCGGATAGCCGTGTCCACGGTTACAGGACGACTTGGAGTTGTGCCCCGATATTTTACAACTACAATTGTTACTTAACTGGAATTAGTTTGCCTCGGGATTGCTTCCTCGTAGGGAGTCGAGGGAGGATCCTTAGGCGTGACCTCACTTTAATATTGCTGCAACAATATGACTATTTATGTGTTACCCCCCCTGTTCTACTCTCGTCTATTGCTGCAAGACCCTGAAGATGCTAGTCTTCGATAGGACTAGGCCTTCTCTCTCTATTCTCGCATTGCTGCAGTCAGTCCACATATACACCACCCCCTTCTTTGATACTGTTGCATAATTAGGATAGTTCTGATGTAAGACTTGCAAGTACTTTGGATGAGTACTCACCGCTGCTTTGCTCCCCCTCTTGTCCCCTCGATCCGTTTGCTGCGACCAGATGATGGAGCCCAGGAGATGAAGGTCCCCACCACCGATGACTGCTACCCCGACGGTGCCTACTACTACGTGGAGGCCGCTGATGATCAAGAGTAGTTAGGAGGTTCCCAGGCAGGAGGCCTCGCCTCGTTCGATCGTTGTATCTTTTGTGCTAGCCTTCTCTAAGGCACCCCATGTTTTATGTCTATACTCAGATATTTGTTGCTTCCGCTGACTCGTGTGTTTATCGAGCTTTCGTATTCTAGCCCTCGAGGCCCCTGGCTTGTAATATGAAGCTGATGTTATTTTATTTGTGTCTAGAGTTGTGTTGTGATATCTTCCCGTGAGTCCTTGGGTTTGATCGTACGCATTTGCGTGTATGATTAGCGTACGTTTAAGCCGAGGGCGTCACAGGAGGGTAGAAACTTTAACATCAACACCCACAAACTCTTTTGTGTTCTACTCAATATATCATCTATGCATGAACCTAGCTCATGATGCCACTGCTGGGGAACGTTCCATGGGAAACAAAAAAATTCCTACACACACGCAATACCTTTCCATGTTGATGATCATCTAAGAGAGGGGAGATTGAACCTACATACCCTTGTAGATCGCTAAGTGGAAGATTATATAATGCGGTTGATATAGTGGAACATCTTCGTGATCCAAATCGCAGCCCGTCCCGCGATCTCATCACGATCCGTCCCGCGATCCCATCACGATCCATGCTGATCTAGTGTCGAACGGACGACACCTCGGTGTTCAACACACGTACAGCTCGATGACGATCACTGCCTTATTGATCCATCAAGAGGGGTGGAGATATAGATGAGTTATCCAGCACAACAGCGCGGTGGTGGTGCTGGTGGTGAACTAATCCAGCAGGGCTTCGCCTAAGCACCGCTGAAACTAGACTAGAGGAGAAACATATCAAGAGAGAGGGCAACACGTGGTTGATTTCTTTGTCTCAAAACCCTCAAAACCTCTAGTATATATAGGAGGAGGGGAGAGGAGTCAGCCTTAGCCCCTACTCCAAGGAGAAGGGGTCGGTCGAACCCTACAAGTAAGAGTCCACCTTCCACAAGGGAGGTGGACTACTTTGGGAAGACTCCTCCTTCCTTTCCTTTTATAGGAGTTTTGCCTTTTATCTCTACTCCTAGCCGCATGAGCCTTTGAGAGAGTCTTCAGCCAGCCCACCAGGGGCTGGTCCACCTCCTCTCAAAGCCCATAAGGCTCTTGGGTCGTCACACCCCTCCCGGTGGTCCCCCGGCACCCTCCTGGCACACCCGGTACACTACCGTTGATCCCGGAACTTTTTCGGTGACCAAAACAGGACTTCCTATATATCAATCTTTACCTCCGGACCATTCCGAAGCTCCTCGTGACGTCCAGGATATCATCCAGGACTCTGAACAACCTTTGGTCACCAACACCTATAACTCAACTATACCAAAACGTCATCGAGCCTTAAGTGTGCAGACCCAGCAGGTTCGAGAACTATGCAGACATGACCTGGGACACTTCCTTGTCAATAACCAATAGCATGACCTGTATGTCCATATTGGATCCTACATATTCTACGAAGATCTCTATCAGTTGAACCTCTATGTCAAGGATTCAGTTAATCCCATATGTTGTGCCCTTTGTCCTTCGGTATGTTACTTGCCCGAGATTCGATCGTCGGTATCTCCGTACCTAGTTCAATCTTGTTACCAACAAGTCTCTTTACTCGTTCGGTAATACAAGATCCCGTAAATAACTCCTTAGTCACATTGCTTGCAAGGCTTGTTGTGATGTTGTATTACTGAGTGGTCCCCGAGATACCTCTCTGTCACATGGAGTGACAAATCCCAGTCTTGATCCATGCCAACCCAACAGACACCTTCGGAGGTACCTGTAGAGCATCTTTATAGTCACCCAGTAATGTTGCGACGTTTGATACACACAAGGTATTCCTCCGGTGTACGGGAGTTGCATGATCTCATGGTCATAGGAACAGATATAGTGACATGCAGAAAACAATAGCAATAAACTGACACGATCATATGCTACGTTTATAGTTTGGGTCTTGTCCATCACATCATTCTCCTAATGATGTGATCTTGTTATCAAGTGACAACACTTGTCTATGGCCAGGAAACCTTGAACATCTTTGATCAACGAGCTAGTTAACTAGAGGCTCACTAGGGACAATGTGTTGTCTATGTATCCACACATGTATTTGAGTTTCCAATCAATACAATTATAGCATGGATAATAAATGCTTCTCATGAATAAGGAAATATAATAATAACCAATTTATTATTGCTTCTAGGGCATATTTCCAACAGCTGCACCTTAGTTACTATTGTTACTAGTCACTTGTCACAAATTATCTTGCTGCAAAACTATCTACTACTGTCACTAATAGCACTTGAAGAGAATATCTTGCTGAAAATTGCCTATCATTCCCTTCTACTCCTCGTTGGGTCTGACACTCTTACTTATCGAAAGGACTACTATTGATCCCCTATACTTGTGGGTCATCAATACTCTTTTCTGGCGCCGTTGCCGGGGAGTGAAGCGCCTTTGGTAAGTCAAAATTGGTAAGGAAATATGTTTGCTAAGTGCTGAAATTTACTGTTACTTGTTGCTATGGACGATCACCCTTTGAGTGGCTTGTTCGGGGCATCTTCGCCTCTAAGGGTAGTGGAAAAGGTTGCTCCTCAACCTACTGAACCTAGAGAGAGTATTTATTATGAGATTCCTTCTTGTTTGTTACAGAAACTGCTAGCTAGTCCTTATGATGGTACAACTCATCCTGATTATCAATTAATATTTTTCGATAAAGTTTGTGGACTCTTTAAGCTTGCAGGTTCGGCTAGAGACAAAGTTAAGAAAAAAAATCCCTTTATTTGTGGAGGGAAAAACATTGATATGGTACACGCTATTGGATGATACTGGATCGTGGGACATGAATCATTTGAGGATGGAATTTCATCATAAGTTTTACCCTATGCATCTAGTTCATCGTGATCGGAATTTAATTTATAATTTCTGGCCTTGTGAAGGAGAAAGTATCGCTCAAGCTTGGGGGAGGCTTAAATATATGATGCACACCTTCCCCAACAATGAACTCTCAAGAAAAATGATTATACAAAAATTTTATGCTCGACTTTCTCATGATGATCAAGTACTACTTGATTCTTCTTCTACTCGTTCCTTTATGAATAGGACTATTAAATTCAAATGGGATCTTCTGGAAAGAATCAAATGCAACTCTGAAGATTGGGAAGTCGACAAAGGTAAAGAGTCAGGTATAAGGCTTAAGTTTGATTGTGTTATATCTTTTGTGGAAACTAATACATTTCATGAGTTCAACAATAAGTATGGACTTGACGCTGAGATAGTAGCTTCTTTTTGTGAATCTGTTTGCTACTTATGTTGATATCCCTAAGGAGAAGTGGCTTAAATATCATCCATCCACTGAGAAACAATTAGAGTAACCTATTAAGATTAAGAAGGAAGAAATCATTGTTAGCCATGTTAATCCAATTGTTCCTACTGCTTACATTGAGAAACCACCTTTCCCTGTTAGACTTAAGGAACATGCTAAGGTTATAATTGTGGTTAATAAGAGCTACATTAGAAACTCTACACCTTCTGAACAAATAACTATTGAGCCTAATGTTGCCATGGTTAAATATATTCTAGTTGGTAATATTGATGGTCAGGTTATCTACTTCTGTTATAAAGGTGCTAGAATTGCAAAACCTGTTAGAACAAACATGATGAGCTAGATAAAAATAAACCAATTGTTGGCATGCCTGTTGTTTCAGTTAAAATTGGACATCATTGTTATCATGGCTTGTGTGACTTTGGAGCTAGTGTTAGTGTGATACCTATTTACCTCTATGATGAAATCAAGAATGACATAGCACCCTGTGAACTTGAATATATTGATGTTACTATTAAACTTGCAAATAGAGACACTATTGCACCGCTTGGGATTGTTAGAGATGTTGAAGTCTTGTGTGGAAAAATTAAGTACCCAACTGATTTCCTAGTACTTGGATCAAAACAAGATAATTTTTGTCCCATTGTATTTGGCAGGTCTTTCTTGAGTACTGTTAATGCTAAAAAGGTTAAAGTAAAATTTGGCGATGTATCTCATGAATTTATTTTCTCCAAGTTTAGTAAGCAACCTCATGATAAGGAATTACCTAGTAAGGATGAAATAATTGGTCTTGCCTCTATTGCCGTCCCTCCTACCGATCCACTAGAACAATATTTGCTAGACCATGAAAATGATATGCATATGAATGAAAGAAATGAGATAGATGATATATTTCTTAGACAAACACCTAGTCTTCAACACAATTTACCAGTTGATATTTTAGGGGATCCCCTCCACCCAAGGGAGACCCCGTGTTTGAGCTAAAAACTTTACCTGATACCTTGAAATAAGTTTATCTTAATGAGAAGAAGATATATCCTGTTACTATCAGTGCTAACCTTTCAGAGCATGAAGAAATGAAATTACTTAAAACTCTTAAGAAGCATAGGGCTGCTATTGGATATACTCTTGATGATCTTAAGGGCATAAGTCCCACTCTATGTCAGCACATGATTAATATGGAGCCAGATTCTAAACCTTTTATTGATCATCAATGCCGCTTAAATCCCAAAATAAAAGAAGTGGTGAGAAATGAAATATGAAAGCTTCTGGAGGCAGGTATAATCTATCCTATTGCTGATAGTAAATGGGTAAGTCTCGTTCATTGTGTTCCTAAGAAAGGAGGTATAAATGTTGTTCCTAATGATAAGAATGAACTTATTCCGGAAAGATTTGTAACTGGTCATAGGATGGTGATAGATTTTAGGAAGTTAAACAAATCTACTAGCAAATATCATTACCCCTTGCCTTTTATTTATCAAATGTTGGAAAGATTATCTAAGCACACACATTTTTGTTTTCTTGATGGATATTCCGTTTTTTCTCAAATACCTGTCTCTAAGGATGACCAAGAGAAAACTACTTTCACGTGCCCTTTTGGAACTTATGCTTATAGACGTATGCATTTTGGTTTATGCAATGCACCTTCTACCTTACAAAGATGTATGAGTGTATGACTGCTATATTCTCTGACTTTTGTGAAACGATTGTTGAGGTTTTCATGGACGATTTTTCCGTTTACATGACCTCCTTTGATGATTTCTTAAGCAACCTTGATCGAGTTTTGCATAGATGTGAAGAAACTAATCTTGTATTGAATTGGGAGAAGTTACACTTTATGGTAAACGAAGGTATAGTACTTGGCATAAATTTTTGAGCGAGGTATTGAAGTAGTCAAAGCCAAATTTGATGCAATAGAGAAAATGCCTTGCCCAAAAGATATCAAAGGTATGAGAAGTTTCCATGGTCATGCTGGTTTTTATAGGCGCTTCATTAAATATTTCTCTAAAATTTCTAGGCCCCTAACTAATCTTCTTCAAAAAGATATTCCATTTGTTTTTTATGATGATTGTATTGAGGCCTTTGAAATACTTAAGAAAGCCTTGATTACTGCACCTATTGTCCAACCACCTGATTGGAATTTACCATTCGAAATTATGTGTGAATCTAGTGACTATGCTGTTGGTGTTGTTCTAGGGCAAAGAGTAGACAATAAATTGAATGTTATTCATTATGCTAGTAAGACCTTAGACAATGCTCAACGAAATTATTCCACCACTGAGAAGGAATTTTTAGCAGTTGTGTTTGCTTGTGATAAATTTAGACCTTACATTGTTGACTCAAAAGTTACCATTCAAAGTGATCATGCTGCTATTAAATACCTAATGGAAAAGAAGGATGGTAAACCTAGACTTATTAGGTGGGTGCTTTACTATAGGAGTTTGACTTGCATATCGTTGATAGGAAGGGAGCCGAAAACCCCGTAGCAGATAACTTGTCTAGAATGGAAAATGTTCTTGATGACCCATTTCCTATTCATGATAGTTTTCCTGATGAACAACTTGCTGCTATAAATATTTCACAAAGTACTCCTTGGTATGCTGATTATGGTAATTATATTGTCGTTAAATACATACCACCTAATTTCACATACCAACAAAAGAAAAAATTCTTCTATGATTTACGACATTACTTTTGGGATGACCCACATCTTTATAAAGAAGGAGTAGATGGTATTATTAGACATTGTATACCTGAGCATGAACATGGACGAATCTTATGGAAATGTCACTCGGGGGCTTATGGAGGACACCATGCTGGTGACAGAACTCCACACAAGGTATTACAATCTGGTTTTTATTGGCCTACTCTTTTCAAATATGCTCGTAAATATGTCCTTTCATGTGATGAATGTCAAAGAATTGGTGACATTGGTAGACGCCAGGAAATGCCTATGAATTATTCACTTGGTATTGAACCATTTGATGTTTGGGGATTTGATTATATGGGACCTTTTCCTTCCTCTAGTGGGTACAAAAATATTCTAGTTGCTGTTGATTACGTTACTAAGTGGGTAGAAGCTATTCCTACTAGTAGTGCTGATCATCACACTTGTATTAAAATGCTTATGGACATTATCTTCCCGAGGTTTCGAGTCCCTAGATCTTTAATGACCGATGGTGGTTCTCATTTTATTCATGGTGCTTTCCGTAAACTCATAGCTAAATATGATAGTAACCATAGAATTAAAAAACCCTATCACCCCCAATCTAGTCGTCAAGTTGAATTGAGTAATTGAGAAATAAAGTTAATTTTGCCAAAGACGGTTAATAGATTTAGAAAGAAATGGTCTAGGAAACTTTATGATGCTCTATGGGCTTATAGAAGTGCCTACAAGAACCCTATGGGGATGTCCCCTTATAAAATGGATTATGGAAAAGCTTGTCATCTACCTCTTGAGTTGGAACATAAAGCTTATTGGGCAATTAAAGAACTTAACTATGACTTTAAGCTTGCCGATGAGAAAAGATTATTTGACATTAGTTCACTAGATGAATGGAGGACACAAACTTATGAAAATGCCAAGTTGTTTAAGGAGCAGGCTAAAAGATGGCATGACAAAAGAATCCAAAACGAGAATTCAATGTAGGAGACCTGGTGCTTTTGTACAATTCTCGTTTCAGATTTTTTGCAGGTAAGCTTCTCTCCAAGTAGGAAGGACCTTATGTGGTTGAATAGGTCTATCAGTGAGGTGCTATAAATATTAATAACTTCGAAGTCAAAAACCCTAAGGTGGTAAATGGTCAAAGAAGTAAGCACTATATCTCAGGTACGCCCCTTAATGTTGAAACAAACATTATTCAAGTTAAGACTCCGGAAGAACACATAAGAGAGACCCTCTCGAACGCTCAACAATGTTGAAAAGGGCTAGGTACGTGATACGGTAAGTAAAGTGACTCAAACAATTCCAAAAAAATATTTTTTATCGTTTTTTGTATTTTAGAATAAATACAAAAATAAAATGGAGTCACGAGGACTCACGAGGGAGGCAAAAGCCAACACGACGTGACCCAGCCCTTAACCGCGCCTTGATGGCTTGTGGGGCCCCCGTGTGCCCTCCGGACTCCGATTTCTACTAGAACACGTATTCTGACCTAGAAAAATCATTATATATACTGCTGTATGTTTTGACCATCACATCGTGAGTTTCTCATGTGTTCTTCTTTTGAGTTGTTTTTCTGACAGATTTAGATCGTCATGACTTCACCCATGCCATCCAAGGACAAGTTTTTCAAGAATGTCATCAACCCCTACCTACCGGAGGTGATGAAGCACCCTCAAGCCATTGAGATGAGCGATGGGGTGCTTCACATCTGGGATGTTCAAGGTCCCAAGAAGGAGGGAGCGAGAAGGCCAGGCTTGTAGCGGAGGAGCAGGATATCTTCAAGTGCCAAGGGATGGTTGAGCGTGGTCTGAGTGCTAACCACTCCAGGATCACAGATTTCAACCGGGAGAACAAGCTAGACGCAAATCTAAGAATGGATTGACCGCCTCCAAGATCAAATCTAGGAACTCCAACTCTAGAACTGTGAGTATGAATCTAGGTTTAAAAGGATTAGCCTCACCGCTGATTTCAGGATCCCGGAGACGAGTGCTTCTTTCTTGGTTGGGGAACCTATACCTTGGAAGATGGAGGATCGCAGCTCACCACCACCATCATCGAAGAACACTTGAGTACATGGATATGGGTAGCAGCTTTGGCTTGTTCCAAGCTTGGGGGAGCTTCCCCGGTATTGTATCACGATCGCTTTTTATCACCAATATCTATTTTAGTTCAATCTTTAGTTTTTCGTGATTTAGAAAGTTAAAATTTCAGATTTTCTTTGTTTAGAGATTTTGCTTTGAGTTCTACCTATCCTTGTAAGCGAGTGTGAGAGTTATATAATAAAGTAAGTTGGGATCCTGTGCCTCTCCCTCACTTGCACCCATCATCTTAGCATTGGAATAAAAATAATAGAAAAAGATCATACGCCTATCTCATGAGAAGTAATGACATCACATAGAAAAGTCGTACGAGCAATAATAAGTGTTGAAAACTAACAAACATAGTGTTAGTAATTGGTATGATCTATGCAAAAGTATGATAGAGAAGAGGAGATTTACATATAAATACACTATTTTGAACACGTGCTATGATTGTGAGATCCCATCAAAATAGTATATAATGACCAAGTGTTGAAGTGGGACATGGAAGAAAACATAATGATGATGGGTGTTTTCATTTGCATGAAAGTTATATGGTATAGAATCCTTTAACATGTGATGCTTGCTTAAGATATTTCACTAGCCCTAAAGATTCGCACTAAGTAGAGATACTACTTGTGCATCCATAACCTTTAAAACCAGTCTCTTCCCATGAGAGTCCACAATACCTACCCATGTATTGAATAAGATCCTTCATGTTAGTCATCATTGCTGGATAAGGCAATAAAAATTGCCTCTAATCATGTAAGATTTTTTGGTGAAGCAATAAAAGCGACGAAGTGCATAATAAAGTTTGCTATCACAAGGGGCAATATTAAGTGATGTTCCTTTGCATTAAGAGATTGTACATATCAAACAAATAAAAGCTCATGACGACCTCTGCTTCCCTCCGTGAAGGGCTTGTCTTTTACATTCTTACAAATTTTATATTCTTCAACACATTAGCGGCAAGCATTATGTGTTAAGGAAACATTCAAACAAATATAGCCAATTGAATGTAGATGATCATGTTCCATTACTGTTGACATTATCCTTGAGGTAAGTAAGTTCGGTGGCAAGAATAATAAAGCCCCCATCTTCCTATGTTTCTCATGAAATCACTTGTCCCAAAAATATGCAATGTGTGTTAACAATCATAGAGGGATACATCATAGTTGAATATGTGAACTTGATAGAAATACAAAGCTCTTACATACAATCTTCTCTCAAGTACAAAAGCTATGATTATCCCAATAACTAATTGCATTGCTTATTGGTTCTCAATAAAGATTATGCTTCGTGTTTCTTCAGTTGTGAATAGAATATTACTTGTTTATCAGAAGTTATATGATGAAAAACTTTCTACTAAGATGTTATTCATGCTGCTCTCATGCTCGTATTCTGTTTTTATCGACACCTCTATCTCAAATTATGTGGTCATTATTTTAGACCTCGGCTTTCGCTTGAGGACAAGCAAGGTCTAAGCTTGGCGGAGTTGATATCTCCATTTTGCATCATGATTTATTGTACCTTTTACTTTGTTCTTCTCCATTATTCCAAATTGTTATGCAATTCTTATACTTTTTTCTCTCTGAATATGCAAGGAAAATCACAATGAGGGAAATATTTGGAAACTAGGATTCTGGACCGGAAAACGGAAGAATAGGCACAGAAATTACAAGACTCCAAATAACCTGATATTTCATGGAGAATATTTTTGGAATATTTAAGAATTTCTGGAACAAAAATACACCAAAGGATGGCTGTCAGCTGGGCATGAGCCAACAAGACGCAGCCCTTCCCCTGCCCTCGCCCTGATAACTTGTGGGGCCCCTGCTGGCCCTCCGACTTCCATCTTCTCCTATATGGTCTATTTTACCCTAGAAAAAACCAAGATATTACTTTCGGGATGAAGCACCGCAGTCTCGAGGCGGAAACCTGGGCAGAGGTCCTTTTTCTCTCTAGCAGTGCAATTCCGCCTGGGAAATTTTCCTCCGTGAGAGGGCGATCGAAGCCATCATCATCACCTTTGCTTCCTCCTTCGTGGGAGAACCAATCTTTGTCAAAATCAACACCAGGACCATCTCATCTCAACCCCTATTTCATCTCTTGTATTCGATCTTTGTCTCAAAAACTCAGATTGGTACCTGTGGGTTGCTAGTAGTGTTGATTACATCTTGTAGTTGATGCTTGTTGAATGAATTGGTGAAATATATTATGTTCAGATCCTTTTTCACCATCATTATACCTCTGATCTTGAACATGTTGACGAGGTGTGAGTAGTTACTATTGTTACTAAGGTCATGGGATAAGTCTTGTCACAACTAATCATGTGAAATTGGCATTCGTTCGATATTTTGATGATATGTATGTTGTTGCGTCTCTTAGTGGTGTCGTGTGAACGTCGACTACAGGAAACTTCACCATGTTATGGTCCTAAGGAAAGGCATTGTGGAGTAACAAGTAGATGATGGGTTGCGAGAGTGATAGAAGCTTAAACCCCGGTTTATGTGTTACTTCATAAGGGGCTGATTTGGATCCACACGTTTCATGCTATGGTTAGATTTATTTTAATTCTTCTTTGGTAGTTGCGGATGCTTGAGCGAGTTGGTAATCATAAGTGGGTTGTTTGTTCAAGTAAGAACAACACCTTAGCACTGGTCCACCCACATATAAAATTATCAAAGTAGTATCAATTCAGCATGATGAACATGACTAGATAAAAATCCACATGTGTCCTCGGGAGCACTTTCTTCATATAAGAACACTTTCCGGCCTGTCCTTTGCTGTAAAAAGGATTGGGCTACCTTGCTGCACCTTAATTACTATTGTTACTTGTCAGTAGTTACAAAATATCTTGCTGCAAAATTATCTACTCCCTCCGTTACTAAATATAAGTCTTTTAAGCGGTTTCACCATATGTCTACATACGGAGCAAAATGATTGAATGTACACTCTAAAGTATGTCTATATACATCCGTATGTAGTCTACTAGTGAAATCTCTACAAAGACTTATATTTAGGAACGGAGGGAGTACTACTTTCACTAATAGCACTTGTAGAGAATACCTTGGTGAAAACTGCCTATCATTTCCTTCTACTCCTCGTTGGGTTCGACACTCTTACTTATCAAAAGGACTCTGATTTATCCCCTATACTTGTGGGTCAAAAAAACATCATACTTCTGTAACTCCAAAAAATTTGAAAAATTTGGACAACGTAAGTAATTTCTATAGAAATCCTTTGTATAAAATTAAGATAAAAAACACCTCTAGTAAAATGAGAGATATTATGCACTGGATGCAAAAGTTTGTGTGTTTGCACAGTATCAATTCTACTTATCATTAAAATAATCCCAAATGCTTTACTTGGCATAAACACTAATTTAAACGTTAAAACAATAATTATAGTAGAAATAATCATGTTATCTCACACAAACATGAAGTAGAACAAGAAAAATAAGATAACTATTGGGTTGCCTCCCGACCAGCGCTATTATTTTATACCCCTAGCTAGGCATAATGCATATGATCAAGTGTTGTCATCCTTCTTATCAAGATCCTCAATAACACAACCATGATTATTATGAAAATAGGAGGCTTGAAATTAGGGTCTCTTATCAAGTTTATAAAATTGGGATGCACACTAATCTTTTTAAGCTCCTCGTTCTTTTGATAGGAGTGATACTAGTGTTCTTGGGGACATATATAACCTTGGTATTTTTATTTTGAGAGATACTAGAATTAGCTTTGGAGGGAGTGAAAGCGGAACCTACTTTATCAATTACTTCCTCCATTTTCTCAATTCTATTCAAACCTTCCTCTACCCGCTCATTAATAGTTGTATCTTTCTCCTTTAATGCTTTCAAACTAATTCCTACCCGTGACCCAAATTGAGCGATATGATTATGAAGCTTTTTATCCAACTCCTCAATTTGTTCTTTAGTAGTCATTTTATTTTCAATAAGATCAAGCCTATGCATAACATGCTCCAAGGTAAAAATAGTTTCACTAATGATAACACATGGCGACCCAACTAAAATTTCCCTCGCTTTAAAAGCATCCAAAGTGTGGATCATCAAGAAATTACCAATACTAATTGTGTCAAGTAAAAATCTATACCAAGTAGTAATACTCACATAGAAATTATGAAGCAAGATCATTGAGGGATTGCTTATGAATTAACTTATTTTGAGGTTGGAGATCCTTTGCCAAGCATCTCTCAAACTTTCTCCTCCCCTCTGTTTAAAGTTAGGCACCTCATTATCATGAGTAAAGGGAACAACGGAAGAACTAGCCATAGAAACAAGAAAACAAGTAAACTGGCAAAGGTAAACAATTTTGTATTTTTGATTATTATAGCAGGAAAAATATAACAGCAAACAAAAAGTAGAATACGTGAATGATAATTTGTGAGAAGGTACTTGATAGTAACTTGTTGATACCCCCCAACAATGGCGCCAGAAATCCTTCACAGTACTTGTGATGTGCCTTGGGTTTTTTCCCAAATAGGAGGGAATGATGCATGATGGTATAGATCAATATTCCCTCACTGAGAAGCAAGGTTATAGATCCAATAGGAGGATCACACTAGTTCCCGTCTTCAGCACCTAGACACAAAACAACACACACTTGCACCCACAAAATCTTTACTTGCAAGAAAATGAGTAGTGTAGATGATAGTAGGATAAAGATAAAGTGGAAAAAAATAAAAATTAAATAATGTGACCAGGTAAATAGTATTTTTTGTATATATATATTTGAATAGACTCGGGGGCCATAGTGTTCACTAGAGACTTGTCCCTCGAAAAACGCATACGATGGGTAAACAGATTGTTGTTGGGCAATTGATAGAAAAGCGCTTACTTATGCTATATTTATTCACAACAATGATGCTGTGTATATGTGCATCACATCCATAAACTAGTAGACCGACTACTGTGTGCATCTACTACTATTACTCCACCCATCGACCACTATCGAGGATACATCTAGAGTATTAAGTAAAAAAGAGTAATGCTTGGATAATGATGACATGTTGTAGACAAAGTAAATCCAATTAATATGAATGAACCCCATCGTTTTATCCTTAGTGGAAGCAATACAAATACATGTCTTGTCCCCTACTTTGCCACTGGGATATAGAGCACTGCAAGATTGAACCCATTACAACACACCTCTCTCATTGAAGATTGATCATTCTAGTTGGCCAAACCAAATCATTAGGTTGGAGAGAGTTACAAAGATATCAGATCATGCAAATTGTAATTCATAGAAGAGTCAAATCTCTTTCATGAATGATCTGAACATAAACAATAATTCATCGGATCCCAACAAACACACCTCACAAACTGATTACATAAGATAGATCATCGTAGGAATCGCAGTGATCATGTCAACACGGAACATAGAGACAGAAAGAAAGAAAGAGAGAGAGAGAGAGAGAACCATCTAGGTACTAGCTATGGACCTGTAGGTCCATGATGAACTACTCACACATCACCATGTGAGCACCAAGGTTGATGTACAAGCCCTCCATGATAGACCCCCCCTCCTCCAACAGGGTACCCGAACAGCGCTCCAAATGGGCACATGGAGGAACATAGTCTTGAAGTTGTGTCAAAGTGTTTCGGGAGCTCCCCTAGGGATTTTGAAATATATGAGAATTTATAAGTCAGAGTACGAGGTCAAGAGAGCCGGGAGGGGGCCACAAGCTAACAGGGCGCGACCACTCCCATCGGTGCACCCGCTTGACTTGTGGCCCCCCCGTGAGGCCTTCGATCTTCTCCCAAATCTTAGAGGTCTTCTTTTGGTCCAAAAAAATCATTAAAAAGTTTTGGGGGTATTTAGACTCCATTTGTTACTGTAACCTAGAAAGCCAAAAACATGCAAAAAACAAGAACTCGCACTTGGCGCTAGGTTAATAGGTTTGTGCCAAAAAATAATACAAATCAACAAATAAGTGCCAAAAGAGTATCCTATGATGATAATATTGTAGCATGGAACAATCTTAACTGAGTTAATTACAACCGTAGTACAACAACTTGCTTGATATTAACAAATTCATACATAACCTTGAAAACCCCACAAAACTCATATACAAACTCGTTTGCTCTAACAGTTGACTACAAAATAACCTGACTAGGCACATGTGGCGCACCAGGTCAGAATTTGGCCTTGTGTGTTTTACAACAGAAACATGAATGTTGGATTATTAGCGTATTGGTCCTGAGTTGGGTGTGCGGATGGAAATATTTTAAGAGCAACCCAATATTATCACAGTTTTATGAATCAACCTCGCTAACCCTCTCGAAAGACCTGCCTCGTCGCCTCGCTCCTCGAGCTCTCCGAGGCTATCAACAGTGTTCCATTTTAAAAACGTTGAAGGACAGGGGGGAGACATGTGGCCGGTCATACGGGCAGTGACCGGGTTTGCGCCGGTGTATGGTATGTGTTGATTTCCTCCCATTCCCACGCCCTTGCGGTGTCGCTTCTTTCCCCTGTTTCGTTAGGTTTTGATTGCAGGGACGATCATCCTTTTTTGTGCAGAGATTCGACGATTTTGGACATTTTTTACGCATGGATTCGACGATTAGTTATCTTGACTAGCAAGTGAATGTTTGATTGTCCAGATTTTAGTGGATAATGGAGGGCAATGTGATGAATGTCTGATTGTATGGGAAGGCAAAGTAGATATGACGGATATTATTGATATTAGACAGTGCCATGCGTGACTATCATACGAGTAGTACTACTGTGGATTTAGTATTGCTATTTGAAAAGTATTGTTTCGGGTAGAAAACTCTAGACTTTCACTAATTTTGGATTGAAAGTTGACAGTGGCCATCTCTGAATTTTGTGTGCAGTAGTCTGATTTTGATGTCAGACAACAAATACATGAAACTATAGTTTGTAGTACTAAATTTTGAGTTGAGCGCTGCTAAATAGACGACACTTACTGGTTGATTGGTGCCACATCCCTGACACCTTAAGCAAGTTAGTCTTGTGCTCATGTATTCTTTGCATTTGCATCTAAGAAATTCCAACAAGAACAAGAAAGTGGTAAAGGAAGAAACCCTAACCCTAGCCACTTCTTAAACAAAAGAAATCTCAAACTAGTTCAAATCAATGAACCCAAAATGGCCTCAAGAAAAGTTCAAACTTTCTGATAAATCATGAAAGTAAATGAGCAATGAAGAAAACAAATTTCTTGACACTTTAAGCATTTTAAATAAATGCAAAAAGCTACTGGTTTCAAGTTTTAAATTTGAAATCAGAAACTTTAAATTTTCAAAAATGTTGAAAACTCTGGAAATGGTTGGGAATATTCCAACAAATATTCAGGTGTGTTAAAATAGTTTTTACAACCCATTTTGGAGCTGAAATAAATAGCAAAACAATAGTAGCTAAAACAGAAACAAAAAAACAGAAAAAATGGGAAAATGCTTACTTGTCGCCTAGCCTGGCCCGGCCCATCTCCCTCAGTCGTCTCCTCCCCCGCGCCAGTAGGAGCAGGAGGTGGCCGCCGCGTTCCCCGGCGCGGCCACGCACCTGCGCGCCTGCCTGGCCGCCGCCTCGCGCTGGCAAGGCCGGGGATAAGCTCCCCGAGGCCGCCCCTATCCTTCCCAGCGTCAGTTCTTCCCCCTCCTCTCGGATCTCTCCTCCCTCTTCTGCCGCCATTGGAGCCGAGCAAAGCTCGAGCTGGCCGTGCCCCTAGCCATAGGTTCCTCTTGCTGAGCACGCCGTTAGCTCCGCCTCATCGATATGGTCCTCCCTGCACAAGCCGAAGCTTCCCCGAGCCCTGCAACGCCCACGGCACCGTCGTCTTGAACCTTCGGCCGCCGGTGAGCTCTGCTCGATACGTCGCCCCCGGGCCTTCCCCGAGCCGTCTAAGCCCTGCTCTGCACTCCCAGTGAGCATGCGGTCTTTTTCCCTAAATTCTCCCTGTCGATCCCCTCCTCTAGGCTAAGTTCCATCGGAGCCCGACGAGGACCGCCGCTGCAACTCGTCGCCGGTAACCCTCCGGTGAAGTGCTGGTCCGTCTGAGGCTACCAACAGCCTGAGGACATTGTGTAGATGCGTTAGGTGCCCAACCCGAGCGTTTTGACTCCGTATCCGATGGCCTCTACGATGACCTAACTTGGTCGCCGCCAAGCTCGTCGCCGGCGTTGATTCCGACCACCCCAGTCCCTGGGGCTTGTCCCATCGTGCGTGCCATTGAGTGGCCGTTCCTCCCATGGTCTCAGCCGTGCGATTGGCCCTCTCTACGCCATTTCTGAGCCCTCCCGATGTTCTGGTGCTCGCTGGAGGCTCCCCGCCGGCGAGGACGACCTCGCCGCCGGTGGATCTCGGCTGGCCTGAGCCACTGACTAGTGGGGCCAGCCTCTGGCAAGTTTAAAGTTAATAAAAATAAATCAAATAAGTTAATCAGTCACTGACATGTCGGTCCAGTAAGGTTAATCAGTTAATTAAGTTCAAACTTAATCTAAATTTGACCAGAGAGACTGACGAGTGGGTCCCACTGGTCAGGTTTGACTTTCAACGGCCAAATGGACCTGCTGATGTCATGCTGATGCAATAAAAGTATTTTCTAGTATAAAAATAATTCCAGAAATGTTTAAAACTTCAAAAATTCATAGAAATTAATCTGTAACTCCAATGAAAATAATTTATATATGAAAAAGTATCAAAAAATTCAAGGAACCTGAATATGCTATTTTCAATCATGTTTGAAAAAGTTACAGAACCCAAACATGTAGATTAATGAATAAGTCAATTCTTATAAATACTTTATAAATAGAATATGAAAAGTATTTAAATTTCTTCTTGTTTGACATGATAAACACATGGTTCTAATAACAAACCAGTACCTTAAAATGACATCTCATGCATGCTAACATCAAGTTGATCTGAGCATCAGGTCGAATCAATTAAATCGGTATCCGAGAATACCTCGTTTGAATTGATATTTCAATGTGATTCAAATCAACTTCAAACCTAATACATGTTGATTATATTAGTATATCACCTTGCATTCTCATGCCATGCTCATGCATCATCTTGTTTGCATATGATTGTTATTGATTGTTGCCCTTCATCTCGGTAGGCTCCGCACCCCCGGATTCCACCGACTATCCGTCTGACGGATATTGTCCCTCCTCTGAGCAACAAGGCAAGCAACCCTTTTGATCATCCTGATAAATTCCATGTTGTTGCTCCTGCACTTATTTATTGCATTAGGATCAAATGCTTCAAATGCTTTTGCCACGTTAGGTTAACCCACTTCCTTTGCATGACCTGTCCTTGTCACAGTAAATAGCCGAACCTAGCATACCTGGTAGTTGTTTGATCCTTGATGTGCCTTATCCTGCTATGCATGCTATGCTTAGAGTTGTGTATGGTCTGTCATCTGGGAGATGAACAGAATTGTGAGAATGTGTTTGGTAAGCAAAGGTTGTGTGTTGAACCTGATTTGGTAAAGGTACCAGTGAAAGGCTATGTAGGAGTACATGGCGGGTTGTTTCATTAGAACCGTCCATAGGAACTGAGTTCCGTGTATGTAATCCAAGACTAGATACTACCACATGCTGGGGCCTGAAATATGACCCCGCTCGGCCTATTAATCGTTTAGTACTCGGTCCAGGAGTTGCAAGTAGTTTCTGGTGTTTATAGTAATGCTGGAGGCCGTGCATGGTGCTGACCTGAGAGGTGGACCGTGATGCGGTAGGCAGTGGCATGGTGTACCAAGTGGCACCCGGATGGTGGGCTTGGGAGCCCTGCGCACATCGTTTGAGGCCGTGGCGGAAACCTCGGCCGGACTTCCGTACGGGTTACTCTCAGATAGGCGATAAACCTGGACTAGGTACTAGTGTGGTTAACGGTCGTGGCCGACTCCCTCGCTGGGCTTCCGCTTGAAGGTTGCCGAGGTGCATGACGTGCACATGGCGATAAGTGGCGAGAGCGTGTGTGACGAAGTACCCCCCTGCAGGGTTATGATCTATTCGAATAGCCGTGTCCGCGGATATGGACTACTTGGAGACATATGTTGTTCATAGATAACTTTAATAGCTACTCATAAAATTGTCAAGATAAGCGTGAGTGTCATGGACGGCATTTCCGTATGGAGACGGAATGATTCCACGATAGTGTATTGTTGTGGTGTTAGTGGACTCATGTGCGAGAAATCAAGTTGTCAAAAATTATTTTGAAATGCAAGTTGTCTAGCCACGAGTCAAATGCTGGCTTTCCGCATGAAACCCCACAATACCTTTTGATAGCTTGCATGAATAGTTAGTTATTCTAAAGTCTTGCTGAGTACCTTCGTACTCATGTTTGCTTAATAAATGTTGCAGAGGTTTCTAATGACCCTAATGGAGGGTTCTTCGTAGACATCGACGACGACGAGTAGCTGGTGTCCCAGCTACGATCTGGTCCTACGTTGGGTCTGTAGTATAGTCAGGCCATGTGCCATCTAGTTGCCCCGTCTGTACTCAGACAGTTTAAACTCTTCCGCTGGCTTGTAACTGAATGACTGCTATTATGGGTCGTGAGACCCTTAATGTGTAATATTATGTGTGTGGCTCTTTCGAGCCTCTTAAATAAAGCTTGTATGTTTATGGTTATGTTGTGATGCCATCGATGTATCTATACATATCGGTATGCCATGCGTACGTGTGTCGTACTGGATATGTATGGGGTTCGATTACCTAGTCGTGAACTTTAGTAGCACTCCTTACAAGGAAATGCCCCTTTGTGATCCAAGGAGCCTTGGTAGTTCGCTACTGCTCCGGACACATTGGTTGACCGGCATGTGTCCTTCTTAGCTGCTGTGTCTGTCCCCTTTGGGGAAATGTCACGCGACGTAATGGAGTCCTTGTAGCTTGCTACGACTCATCTACGTTCGCTGATGACCGACACCTGGTTTGTTGGGTCATGTATGCATGTCCTTGTGCGGTACTGCCACTTTGGTTTATGACTAGACATGTTGATCCGGGTTCTTTGACATTGGAATGCTAGCAACACTATTGCATACGTGAGTCAAAAGATGCAAATGGTCCCAGCTAAGGTAAGGCTGCAGCCATGGAGTTAACCGTGCGTGAGACCGCAAAGGGATGCGATGTGTTACAGGCTGGATTCCTATGGCTTAGGATCAGGGTCCCGACAGCGTTGGTATCAGAGCCTGACTGACTGTAGGATTACTAAGCCAAATTGGTCGAAGTTGAGTCAAGAATTGCTTTAGTTATATATAAGGGAATTGTTTGTGGAAGGGAACGTAAGACTCTTGTTCTCTTCTCAAGTTATTCTATTCTAGTCATCCTCGTCTTTTCTGCGGGAATTAAGGACTAGGTTACTCATCTTCTTCTAGGCTCATGTTTTCTGATCGGTAGATTATAGGACTACGGGTCAAGAGATATTGGGTTTCCGTCATTCCTAGGAAAAAGGAAGTAAGTTTGATGATCAGAGAGTGGAACTTGATAGTTGAGTGGTTATGCTATTCCATTTTGGGTTGTCTCAAAATTTGTTTTTTAGCATTTACAGCCGTTATGCTGCCCAATTTTGCATTCGGAGCTCTAATGCTTTTGCATTACTCTCTATTTACAGATGCCTGGCCGTCCTTCTCATTAGGTTGTACGTCTGACCAGGTGCATTGATGTGCCGGGTCATACGGCCATGCTGGTAAGGGTGATGTCGGTGTGCGGTTACCGCTGGTACCCCGAGTACACAGTGGAGGAACAGTACCGAGACTTCAACCAGAGCCAGTACATCTGCACTGTTAGGGTATTCCCAGACTACCCTGGAGCTGAGAAGCCAATCCATCGGTCCTATGGGTTGGGGGTCACTGTTGACATGGCAGTACATGATGCTGCCTATTCAATGCTGACCATTATGAGAGCGAGACATGCACTGCTGCAGAATTCAGAGTTCTGCTATGTTCCGGCCTCTGAGCCTGGTGAAGAGGGATACCTCAATGGAGTCTATTTTGATTCTTCTATGGAAGATCCACTACTGCAGTCCACTGTTGAGATGCTAGAGAACAGAGACAGGGATGCTCGTGCTCTCCGCATGGAGCTTTATGCTACCCGTGCCCGTCTGTGGACGGCTTTGACGCAGCTGGCACCGGTTGTCCAGACAGGGTATGGAGAGATGGAGATGCTGAACCCTGTTAGGACCCATCTTCCGGCCCACGTTGACTGGCCAGCTATAGGAGGAGTCACACCTCTTCGGGGACCCCTCTTACCACCAGTCAGGGGACCAAGGCCACATCCATGTCCTTATGGATCCCAGGGATCTCAGGCTAGAGTGTTTCCTGATCCACAGGTTGAGCTTCCAGGTTATGGGGGTAATCTCTATGAGATGTTCTATGCGGATGCCTGAGCTGTGAGCGGAAGGATAGTATGGTGTAGCCGTACGTTCACAGTCCTGCGTGACTTGTGAAGTATGCCGGTGATGTGAAATGAATTCCGGAGGCCTAGATAAATAATGTATAGGAAGCTTGCAAGCCTCTGATGAGTAGTTTCATAATTTCAGTAGTTTGCTCTTCGGTTAAGGTTGTACTGAACTATGTAAGGGTGTATGAACCATGGTGTATATATAGTAGTTGCTTGTTACCATGTTGCTCGGATATTCATTTCCGCATTCCGCGTGTTCAGTACATTCTTATTCCATAGCTAGTATTGATATGATATTGGTCTAAGCTCTGAGTTTGTTGTCAGGATGGTGTTCACCAGGTTGAACCGTGCCCCTGCTCATGAGCAAGGCGAGGGTAGTCAAGCGTCGCAGGAAGACCTGCCTCACCCGCCTTCTCTGGTGGAAGTGATGCTTGAGGCAGAGAGAAACAAAAGGGAGACCAACCGACTGCTAGAGCGTATTGAGCAGAATACGGCTCGACAGCCTAGGAATGCTGTAGTGTCCCTCAACGACTTTGTGAAGCTGAATCCTCCAAAGTTTCATCATTCCGTCGATCCCCTCGACGCTGATGACTGGCTGTGCAGCATCTCACGCAAGATTCGCTCTGCGAATGTGTCTGAGGCCGACAAGGTGACCTTTGCGGCATATTTCCTGGAGGGACCCGCCAATCCATGGTGGGAGAATTTTGAAGCAATGCGTCCCGCTGAACCAGTAGCCACATGGGTAGACTTCAGTGCAGCTTTTCGTGTGCACCATATTCCAGAGGGTCTGATGAACAGAAAGAGAGAGGAGTTCTGTGCCTTCACTCAGGGCAAGTTGTCTGTGGATGCCTATAGCCGCGAGTTCGGTAATCTCGCCCGCTATGCAACAGAGGAGGTGTCTACTGACGCCAAGAAGCAAGCAAGGTTCCGTAAGGGTCTGAGCCCTGAGCTTCGTCGTGATCTGCGCCTCCACGAGTGTGCAAGCTTTCAAGCCCTGGTCAACAAAGCAATCAGTGCCGGGACTGGTCATACTGACTTCGAAGCCACAAGGAAGCACTCCCGTGACTTTGGCTCGTCTACTGGTTCCGCGTTTCCAAAACGCAGGCTGTGGGTTCCGAACAGTTCTCTGCCGCCAAAATATACTCCGAGGCCATCCTACATGGCGCCTCAGACGAATCAGGCCAACCCTCTAGCAAAAGCTTATGGTGGTCCAGCTAGCAATGCTGCACCACGTGCCGGCCAAGTGATATGCTATAAGTGTGGAGAACCAGGGCACTATTCCCGTGAGTGTCCTCAGAATGTGGGTGCCAAGCAACCCGGAAAGTCCGTCGGGCAGGCCAAGTCGGGCAAAGCTTACTATGTGAAGCCAACTCCTGCACGTGGCCGTGTGAACTATGTGTCAACAGAAGAAGCTGTAGAGGATCCCGACGTCATGCTGGGTACGCTTCTTGTTAATCATCACCCAGCGTCCGTTCTCTTTGACACTGGGTCTTCTCATTCCTTCATTTCAGAAAGTTATGCACAGTTGCATAACATGTCTTTTTGTGATATGCCAATCCCATTGGTTGTCCAAACCCCTGGTAGTAAATGGCAAACCTCTAGGATAACCTATGACAATGAAATTCTAGTAGACAGGCTAGTTTTTCTAGCCTCATTGATAGCATTGAAATCTTCGGATATTAATATCATCTTGGGCATGGACTGGATGTCAGCTCACTATTCCAAGATTGATACTCATTCTAGAAATGTCCAGATTATCCATCCCTCGGGTGAGATAGTAAATGTCTCTACTCGAGTTGCCAAATGCCAACTCTATTCCTTGAACTGTCCCAATAGCCAGAAGACCTTATAAGATGGCACCCCTGGAGCTAGCCGAACTTAAGAAGCAACTAGATGAGGCCTTGAACAAAGGTTTCATTCATCCTAGCTCTTCTCCTTGGGTTTATCCCGTCCTCTTCGTCAAGAAGAAAGACGGAACAGATCGGATGGTTGTAGATTACCGACCAGTTAATCTGGTCACCATAAAGAACAATTATCCGCTCCCCAGGATCAACGACCTGTATGATCAGCTCGCTGGATCCTCAGTCTTCTCCAAAATGGATTTGAGGTTGGGATACCATCAAATCAAGATTAAGAATGGGGACATTCCAAAAACGGCTTTTGTTACTCGTTATGGACAATACGAGTACACCGTCATGTCCTTCGGTTTAACCAATGCCCCAGCCACCTTCTCTCGACTGATGAATTCAATCTTCGTGGAGTATTTGGATAATTTTGTCGTGGTATACCTCGATGATATTCTCATCTACTCGAAGAACGAACAAGAACATGTTGAGCATCTAAGGCTGGTATTGATGAAACTTCGAGAGCATCGCCTTTATGCCAAATTTTCAAAATGTGAATTTTGGTTACCAGAAGTGACCTATCTGGGTCACGTAATTTCTGGTAAGGGTATTGCTGTCAATCCCGAGAGAGTTCAAGCTGTCCTTGATTGGACTCAACCTGAATCGGTTAAGCAAGTTAGGAGTTTTCTTGGTCTAGCGAGCTATTGTTGCCGCTTCGTCGAGAATTTCTCCAAGGTTGCAACGCCTCTAACTGAACTCCTCAAGAAAGATAAAAAGTTCGAGTGGACACCACAGTGTGAGCATAGTTTTCACGAACTAAAAAGACGCCTGACTTCCGCACCTGTGTTGCTACCACCAGATTTTTCTAAGGACTTTGTTATCTACTGCGACGCCTCGCGACAAGGATTAGGTTGCATTCTCATGCAAGATCGTCATGTGGTGGCATACGCATCTCGACACTTGCGTCCACATGAGGATAATTATCCCACACATGACCTTGAGCTCGCAGCTGTGGTCCATGCACTAAAAACCTGGCGACATTACCTTTTGGGTAATCGTTGCGAAATATTCACTGATCACCAAAGTCTGAAATATATCTTCACCCAACCGGATTTGAATCTGAGGCAAAGACGGCGGGTTGAGTTGATCTCGGATTACGACTTAGGGATAACTTACACCCCGGGGAAGGCCAATGTTATGGCCGATGCACTAAGTCGTAAATCTTATTGTAACAATTTGATGCTACAACAAGGTCAACCACATCTCCATGAGGACTTTCGGAAGTTAAATCTTCATATTGTTCCTCAAGGATTCCTTTCTACCCTGGTGGCGAAGCCTACTCTTAAGGATCAAATTATAGCTGGCCAAAAGCGTGACAAGGGTATATCACGGATCAAGGAGAATATTTTTAGGGGAAATGCTAAAGAATTTTCCATGAACGATCAAGGTGTTGTGTTCTTCCAGAATCGTCTAATGGTTCCTAAGAACCCACATCTAAGGCAGTTAATCCTTAAGGAAGCTCATGATTCCCCTCTCACCATTCATCCCGGTAGTACTAAGATGTATCAGGACCTACGCCAGAGGTTCTGGTGGACTAGGATGAAGACAGAAATTGCTGAGTTCGTTGCTAATTGCAACGTTTGTCGTCGAGTTAAGGCAGAACATCAAAGGCCTGCTGGCACCCTTCAACCTCTAGCTATTCCTGAATGGAAATGGGATAAAGTTAGCATGGATTTCATTACCGGATTTCCCAAGACCAAGAAAGGGAATAATGCTATCTTTGTGGTCATTGACCGTCTTTCCAAAGTGGCTCATTTTCTTCCTGTTCGTGAGAGTATAACAGCTAGCCAGCTAGCAGAGTTATATATCTCCCGAATAGTGTCTCTTCATGGTGTTCCCGTGGAGATTAACTCGGACCATGGGAGTATCTTTACTTCTCGGTTCTGGGAAAGTTTTCAGAATGCCATGGGGGCTCACTTATCTTTAGCACTGCTTTCCATCCCCAATCAAGTGGTCAAGTAGAAAGAGTGAATCAAATTCTAGAAGACATGCTCCGAGCTTGTGTTATATCGTTCGGTATGAATTGGGAGAAGTGCCTTCCATTCGCCGAATTTGCTTATAACAATAGTTATCAATCAAGCTTGGGCAAAGCTCCTTTTGAAGTTCTCTATGGACGAAGATGTCGAGCACCTCTTAATTGGTCAGAAACCGGAGAGAGGCAACTCTTTGGCCCGGATATGATCCAGGATGCAGAAGAGCAGGTTCGCATCATTCGTGAAAAGTTGAAAACAGCCCAGTCTCGTCAAAAGAGCCAATATGATCGTCATCATAAGGCTGTGACCTTTGAAGTTGACGAGAAGGCTTACCTTCGGGTTACACCTTTGAAGGGTACCCATCGATTCGGTATCATGGGCAAGTTGGCTCCTCGTTACATTGGTCCTTTTCGCATTCTTGCCAAACGAGGAGAAGTTGCCTACCAGTTGGAACTTCCTCCGCATCTTTCCAACGTTCATGATGTTTTCCACGTCTCGCAACTCACGCGTTGCTTTTCGGATCCTATCCGTGAAGTGGACCACGAAACGCTTGATCTCCAAGATAACCTTTCATACCGAGAATACCCCGTGCGTATTCTTGATCAAGCCGAGCGTACCACTCGACGTCGAAACCTCAAGTTTCTTAAAGTTCAATGGTCAAATCATTCTGAAAAGGAGGCAACTTGGGAAAGAGAGGATCGTCTCCGACTTGAGTATCCGGCGTTATTCCCGACGACTTCTAAATCTCGGGACGAGATTCTTTTGAGTGGGGGTGAGTTGTCACATCCCTGACACCTTAAGCAAGTTAGTCTTGTGCTCATGTCTTCTTTGCATTTGCATCTAAGAAATTCCAACAAGAACAAGAAAGTGGTAAAGGAAGAAATCCTAACCCTAGCCACTTCTTAAACAAAATAAATCTCAAACTAGTTCAAATCAATGAACCCAAAATGGCCTCAAGAAAAGTTCAAACTTTCTCATAAATCATGAAAGTAAATGAGCAATGAAGAAAACAAATTTCTTGACACTTTAAGCATTTTAAATAATGCAAAAAGCTACTTGTTTCAAGTTTTAAATTTGAAATCAGAAACTTTAAATTTTCAAAAATGTTGAAAACTCTGGAAATGGTTGGGAATATTCCAACAAATATTCAGGTGTGTTAAAATAGTTTTTACAATCCATTTTGGAGCTGAAATAAATAGCAAAACAATAGTAGCTAAAACAGAAACAAAAAAACAGAAAAAATGGGAAAATGCTTACATGTCGCCTAGCCTGGCCCGGCCCATCTCCCTCAGTCGTCTCCTCCCCCGCGCCAGTAGGAGCAGGAGGTGGCCGCCGCGTTCCCCGGCGCGGCCACGCACCTGTGCGCCTGCCTGGCCGCCGCCTCGCGCTGGCAAGGCCGGGGATAAGCTCCCCGAGGCCGCCCCTATCCATTCCCAGCGTCAGTTCTTCCCCCTCCTCTCGGATCTCTCCTCCCCCTTCTGCCGCCATTGGAGCCGAGCAAAGCTCGAGCTGCCCGTGCCCCTAGCCATAGGTTCCTCTTGCTGAGCACGCCGTTAGCTCCGCCTCATCGATCTGGTCCTCCCTGCAGAAGCCGAAGCTTTCCCGAGCCCTGCAACGCCCACGGCACCGTCGTCTTCAACCTTCGGCTGCCAGGGAGCTCTGCTCGATTCGTCGCCCCCAGGCCTTCCCCGAGCCGTCTAAGCCCTGCTCTGCACTCCCCGTGAGCATGCGGTCTTTTTCCCTAAGCTCTCCCCGTCGATCCCCTCCTCTAGGCTAAGTTCCATCGGAGCCCGACGAGGACCGCCGCTGCAGCTCGTCGCCGGTAACCCTCCGGTGAAGTGCTGGTCCGTCTGAGGCTACCAACAGCCTCAGGACATTGTGTAGATGCGTTAGGTGCCCAACCCCGAGTGTTTTGACTCCGTATCCGATGGCCTCGACGATGACCGAACTTGGTCGCCGCCAAGCTCGTCGCCGGCGTTGATTCCGGCCACCCCAGTCCCTAGGGCTTGTCCCATCGTGCGTGCCATCGAGTGGACGTTCCACCCATGGTCTCAGTCGTGCGATTGGCCCTCTGTGCGCCATTTCCGAGCCCTCCCGATGTTCTGGTGCTCTCTGGAGGCTCCCCGCCGGCGAGGACGACCTCGCCGCCGGTGGATCTCGGCTGGCCTGACCCACTGACTGGTGGGGCCAGCCTCTCGCAAGTTTAAATTTAATAAAAATAAATCAAATAAGTTAATCAGTCACTGACATGTGGGTCCAGTAAGGTTAATCAGTTAATTAAGTTTAAACTTAATCTAAAATTGACCAGAGAGACTAACTAGTGGGTCCCACTGGTCAGGTTTGACTTTCAACGGCCAGATGGACCTGCTGATGTCATGCTGATGCAATAAAAGTATTTTCCAGTATAAAAATAATACCATAAATGTTTAAAACTTCAAAAATTCATAGAAATTAATCTGTAACTCCAATGGAAATAATTTATATATGAAAAAGTATCAGAAAAATTCAAGGAACCTGAATATGCTATTTTCAATCATGTTTGAAAAAGTTGCAGAACCCAAACATGTAGATTAATGAATAAGTCAATTCTTATAAATACTTTATAAATAGAATATGAAAAGTATTTAAATTTCTTCTTGTTTGACATGATCAAACATGGTTCTAATAACAAACCAGTACCTTAACATGACATCACACGCATGCTAACATCAAGTTGATCTGAGCATCACGTCGAATCAATTAAATCGGTATCCGAGAATACCTCGTTTGAATTGATATTTGAATGTGATTCCAATCAACTTCAAACCTAATACATGTTGATTATATTAGTATATCACCTTGCATTCTCATGCCATGCTCATGCATCATCTTGTTTGCATATGATTGTTATTGATTGTTGCCCTTCATCTCCGTAGGCTCCGCACCCCTGGATTCCACCGAATATCCGTCTGACGGATATTGTCCCTCCTCTGAGCAACAAGGCAAGCAACCCTTTTGATCATCCCGATAAATTCCATGTTCTTGCTCCTGCACTTATTTATTGCATTAGGATCAAATGCTTCAAATGCTTTTGCCACGTTAGTTGAACCCACTTCCTTTGCATGACCTGTCCTTGTCACAGTAAATAGCCGAACCTTGCAACCTAGCATACCTGGTAGTTGTTTGAGCCTTGATGTGCCTTATCCTGCTATGCATGCTATGCTTAGAGTTGTGTATGGTCTGTCATCTGGGAGATGAACAGAATTGTGAGAATGTGTTCGGTAAGCAAAGGTTGTGTGTTGAACCTGATTTGGTAAAGGTACCAGTGAAAGGCTGTGTAGGAGGACATGGCGGGTTGTTTCATTGGAACCGTCCATAGGAACTGAGTTCCGTGTTTATAGTAATGCTGGAGGCCGTGCATGGTGCTAAACTGAGAGGTGGACCGTGATGCGGTAGGCAGTGGCACGGTGTACCAAGTGGCACCCGGATAGTGGGCTTGGGAACCCTGCACACATCGTTTCAAGCCGTGGCGGAAACCTCGGCCGGACTTCCGTACGGGTTACTCTCCGATAGGCGATAAACCTGGACTAGGTACTAGTGTGGTTAACGGTCGTGGCCGACTCCCTCGCTGGGCTTCCGCTTGAAGGTTGCCGAGGTGCATGACGTGCACATGGCGATAAGTGGCGAGAGCGTGTGTGACGAAGTACCCCCCCTGCAGGGTTATGATCTATTCGAATAGCCGCGTCCGCGGATATGGACTACTTGGAGACATATGTTGTTCATAGATAACTTTAATGGCTACTCATAAAATTGTCAAGATAAGCGTGAGTGTCGTGGACGGCATTTGCGTATGGAGATGGAATGATTCCACGATAGTGTATCGTTGTAGTGTTAGTGGACTCGTGTGCGAGAAATCAAGTTGTCAAAAATTATTTAGAAATGCAAGTTGTCTAGCCACAAGTCAAATGCTGGCTTTCCGCATGAAACCCCACAATACCTTTTGATACCTTGCATGAATAGTTAGTTATTCTAAAGTCTTGCTGAGTACCTTCGTACTCATGTTTGCTTAATAAATGTTGCAGAGGTTTCTAATGACCCTAATGGAGGGTTCTTCGTAGACATCGACGACGACGAGTAGCTGGTGTCCCAGCTACGATCTGGCCCTACGTTGGGTCTGTAGTATAGTCAGGCCATGTGCCATCTAGTTGCCCCGTCTGTACTCAGACAGTTTAAACTCTTCCGCTGGCTTGTAACTGAATGACTGCTATTATGGGTCGTGAGACCCTTAATGTGTAATATTATGTGTGTGGCTCTTCCGAGCCTCTTAAATAAAGCTTGTATGTTTATGGTTATGTTGTGATGCCATCGATGTATCTATACATATCAGTATGCCATGCGTACGTGTGTCGTACTGGATATGTATGGGGTTCGATTACCTAGTCGTGAACTTTAGTAGCACTCCTTACAAGGAAATGCCCCTTTGTGATCCAAGGAGCCTTGGTAGTTCGCTACTGCTCCGGACACATTGGTTGACCGGCATGTGTCCTTCTTAGCTGCTGTGTCTGTCCCCTTTGGGGAAATGTCACGCGACGTAATGGAGTCCTTGTAGCTTGCTACGACTCGTCTACGTTCGCTGATGACCGACACCTGCTTTGTTGGGTCATGTATGCATGTCCTTGTGCGGTACTGCCACTTTGGTTTATGACTAGACATGTCGATCCAGGTTCTTTGACATTGGAATGCTAGCAACACTATTGCATACGTGAGTCAAAAGACGCAAACGGTCCCGGCTAAGGTAAGGCTGCAGCCGTGGAGTTAACCGTGCGTGAGACCGCAAAGGGATGCGATGTCTTACAGGCTGGATTCCTATGGCTTAGGATCGGGGTCCCGACAATTGGCCTTTGAATGACACTATGCATCAAACCATGCATCAGTACTAGGTAGTGTTGAACAGTCGCCGGATCATGCAATAGTATTGCACTAAGTGTCAGCCATAAAGTAGTTTCATTTTGAGTTGAACAAGTTGTGGTGCCGTGCAATTAACTTTGTGATTGAATTTTCTGTGCACTGAAAGTAAACTTTCTGACTATTTTGTCACTAAACATATACGTGAAACTGCAGTGCGTTAGTGTATAACTCCGATCGACATGTCACATGTGAGGATAGTTTGTAGTTAACTCTTACAACAATTGAGTTCATCTATCAGTTTTGTGAGGTTTATAAGTTTATGTATGAATCTGTTAATTTCGAGCAAGTTATTATATCACGAGTGTAATTAACACATCAAAAATTATGGGTACGTTGGAGATGTATCAGGGTACTCTTTGAAGTTCTTTGTGTGGATTGAATATGATGAATCTGAATTTTTTTATGCATGTCGAATAATTACCCCACAGATACTTGAGGTGGCATTGGATTATTTAGGTGACATTAGGGTTGATTAATGTGTATCATAGGTGTTATTCTAGTACGAACTGTAGGTCTGTTTGTGACACGTATAGGAATAGCTCAATAGATTGATCGGAAAGAATAGCTTTAAGGTGGTTCTACTACCTACAAAAATTTCATCTTATGTTTTCCTCTACTTATCAACTTGTGACATCCCCGGATTATGCTATAGTAACCCCTTGAAATTAAGCTACGATAACATGGGGATTAAGATAATCCATTTTGCTAATCAAGTTATGATTAGTGTTGGAATCAACCCTCATTCAAATTCCTTTACAATTCAAATTCATTTCAAACGTGGATTTAAAAGTTTTGTAAACTTCAAATTAAAAATCATGAGTGGGTTGCAAATAATCCCCTTGTAAATATAAAATTGTAACCAACTTTTTTGTAAGTATTTAAAAGATTTAAAACCATTGAAATAGAGGCCAAAATAATAAATTGGATGTCTTTTAAATTATGTAAATTCCAAACCTTTTTCAAATGCCCACAAACCTTTTGTGGCAGTCTAATATTGCCACACAATTATTGGATCAATTTATAAAAAATACAAAAGTATTTTGGTACTAAAATAAATAAAACAGAAATAAACGAAAAGAAAAAGCAAAATAGAAAATAAAAAAACAAAAGGCCCCACTAGGGTGGCCTCAACTAGGCCACCGGCCCACCGTAACCCCCCCACCCATCCCATATACTCCTCGGGGCGTAAAAACTCCTACTCAACCCTAGCCAATGGGCCACCTCCCCTCAGTCCCCCACTCTCCCCTGAACCCCTCCCTTGGCGGCTCCCGCTGCTTGCCCCGCGCCCAATGTCGTCGCCCCGACCCCGCACCGCCGCTGGCCGGCGCCACATGGCCGGCCACCTGGCCCCTCCCCGCGCATGTCCTACCAGTACAATAGTGGTGAACCTTGGGATCCTCCCTCGTCCTTCCTCTCCCCTTCGACCGGAACCGCCCCGCCGCCGCTAGCTTCTAACCATCACCACAACCCCTGCACCGACGCCTCCCACGCGCTAGCCGCCCCCTCCCCGCCTACACGCCCACTCCTTCAAACCCTGACCGTCGCTGGTTCCTGTCGGCGCCGCCCGCCTCCACGGCCGCCAACGAGCGTCGTGCATGCCCAGCGCTTCGTTGGCCTCGCACCGACCGGCCTCCATGTTCTGGCGTTGCTGCGCCTCTTCCCGCAGCTGCTCCAGCCGCAACTACCCCGCTGCCCGCCGCCCGCACGACCACATCCCCCTCGCCGGCCGCGTCCACTAGCCACGAGGCCATTGACCTCGCTCTCCCAGCCATCTCACTAAGGGTAGGGGGATTAACCCCCTGGTTCTTTTTGGTAATTTGGGGTAGATCCCCCCACACTGGATGACACACAGGGCCCACACCCCCCTTAAAAGTAATAGGTAAAAAAAAGAAAAATAAAAAAATAAATTAAGAATAAAAAGGATAATTAAAACAATTCATTAGTTAAATTAAGTAATTAAATAATTAATCATCTAATTAGTATAATTAAGATTAATTAATTTAATTAAATTGTTTTATTAATTAGTTAAACATGAAATTAAAATGTGACTATGACACGTGGGGCGCACTTGTCAACTTGACTAGTCAACCCCATTGTTGACTGCATATGTCAACATGACGTCATGGTGATGTCATAAATATTTTTCTAAATTTAAAACTAATAATCAACTCCTGAATATTAATAAAACTTGAAAAAAATAATATAAAATAATCCGTAATCCGAATGAAAATATTTTGTACATGAAAGTTGATCAAAAAAATGAGACGAACCCGGGTACACTAGTGTTCGTCTGTCACCCTAGCATAGCGAACATGGAACTTCTCCATCGTTTTCGCCTGTCCGGTAGTAGTTAGGGACCCGGGAAATATCGTCATATATTTTGCCAATGCATCCATGACATATAGTACTGCGTTAGCTCATGCCTAACACTACACATTGCCATGTCATGCATCGTGATGCATTTGTGTGTTTTATGTTTCTTGCTTCTTCTCCCTCTTCTCTTTGATAGACCCCGAGATTGATGCTGTTTCCGGACTCGACTACCCTCTTGAAGACCATCCCTTTGCCGCAGAGCAACAAGGCAACCAAACCCCCTTCATAATTCCTATATCGCCTATTCTTTCACCCTCATGTTTGCATTAGATCTTTCTACTATTGTAGATAGCTCCTATTTTGATGCATAGCCTGTTTTGGATGAACTGCTATTTTACTCTACCGCACTTTAAATGTTTAGTATAGGTGGAGAAGTGATCCCCATTGACCCCTTAGTCCTAGTTGCCCCACTTTAGTTGGAAATATGCCCTAGAGGCAATAATAAGTTAGTTATTATTATATTTCCTTCTTCATGATAATCACTTATTATCCATGATATAATTGTATTGATTGGAAACTCAAATACATGTGTGGATACATAGACAACACACTGTCCCTAGTGAGCCTCTAAGGACTAGCTGGTTGATCAAAGATGGTCAAGGTTTCCTGACTATAGACACGAGTTTTCATTTGATAACGGGATCACATCATAAGGAGAATGATGTGATGGACAAGACCCAAACTATGAATGTAGCATGTGATCATGTTAGTTTATTGCTACTATTTTCTGCATGTCAAGTATCTATTTCTATGACCATGAGATCATGCAACTCTCGGGCACCGGAGAAATGCCTTGTGTGTATCAAACATCCCGACATAACTCGGTGACTGTAAAGGTGCTCTATAGGCATCTGCGAAGGTGTTTGTTGGGTTGGCGTGAATCGAGACAAGGATTTGTCACTTCGTATGACGGAGAGGTATCTCTAGGGCCCACTCGGTAATACAAGATCACACTGAGCTTGCAGGTAATGTGACTAAGGAGTTAGTCACGGGATCTTGTATTAGGGAACGAGTAAAGGGATTTGCTGGTAACGAGATTGAACTAGGTATGGAGATACCGACGACCGAATCTCGAGTGCGTAACATACCAATGGACAAAGGGAACAATATAACCGGATTGATTGAATCCTTTACATCATGGTTCGATCGATAAAGATCTTCATAGAATAAGTAGGAGTCAATATGGGCATCTAGGTCCCGCTATTGTTTATTGACCAGAGAGTGTCACAGTCATGTCTACATAGTTCTGGAACCCATAGGGTCTGCACACTTATGGTTCGATGACAATTCGGTATAGTTGAGATATGTATGTTGGTGACCGAAGGTTATTCGGAGTCCCGGATGTGTTCTCGGACGTCACCGGGAGTTCCGGAATGGTCCGAAAACGAAAGTTGATATATAGGAAGGAGGTTAACGGGTTCGAGAAAGGTTTCGAGAATTACCGGTAAATTATCGGGAGTGACGAATAGGTTTCGGGTTTCACCAGGAGGGGGCACTGATGGCCCACAAGTATAGGGGATCAATCGTAGTCCTTTCGATAATTAAGAGTGTCGAACCCAACGAGGAGCAGAAGGATCTGACAAGTGGTTTTCAGCAAGGTAAAATCTCCAAGCACTGAAATTATCGGTAACAAGTGGTTGTGTGGTGAGATGATTGGTAGCAAGTAGCAAGTAACAAAAGTAGCAACGGTGCAGCAAAGTGGCCCAATCCCTTTTGTAGCTAGGGACAAGCCTGGACAAAGTCTTATAGGAGGAAAAACGCTCCCGAGGACACACGGGAATTTCTGTCATGCTAGTTTTCATTATGTTCATATGATTCGCGTTCGTTACTTTGATAGTTTGATATGTGGGTGGACCAGCACTTGGGTACTGCCTTTACTTGGAAAAGCATCCCACTTATGATAAACCCCTCTCGCAAGCATCCGCAACTATGATAGCATAATTAAGACAAAGTCTAACCATAGCATTAAACTAGTGGATCCAAATCAGCCCCTTACGAAGCAACACATAAACTAGGGTTTAAGCTTCTGTCACTCTAGCAACCCATCATCTACTTACTACTTCCCAATGCGTTCCTATAGGCCCAAATAATGGTGAAGTGTTATGTAGTTGACATTCACATAACACCACTAGAGGAAAAACAACATACAACACATCAAAATATCGAACGAATACCAAATTCACATGACTACTATTAGCATGACTTATCCCATGTCCTTAGGAACAAAAGTAACTACTCACAAAGCATAATCATATTCATGACCATAGAGGTAATGAGTAGCATCAAGGATCTGAACATAAACTCTTCCACCAAGTAATCCAACTAGCATCGACTACAAAGAGTAATTAACACTACTATCAACCTTACAAGTACCAATCGGAGTCGCGAGACGGAGATTGGTTACAAGAGATGAACTAGGGTTTGGAGAGGAGATGGTGATGATGAAGATGTTGATGGTGATGAGTCCCCTCCGATGAGAGGAGTGTTGGTGATGACGACAGCGACGATTTCCCCTCCGGGAGGGAAGTTTCCTCGGCAGGATCGTCCTACCGGAGCTCTAGATTGGTTCTGCTCAAGTTCCGCCTCATGGCGGTGGCGAATCCTCAAAAAAGCCTCCCCTTGATTTTTTTTCCGAAGGAAACCCTTCATATGGCAGAAGAGGGGGGTCAGTGGGACAGCCGGGAGCCCACAGGCCCCCTAGGCGCGGACAGGGGGGTGGTCACGCCTACCAGGCTTGTGGCCCCCTCGTTGCACTCCTCTCGCACTTCTTCGGCCTAGTATTTTTTATAAATCCAGAAAAAATCATCGTTGATTTTTACGGCGTTTGGAGTTGCGAAGAATTCCAGCTGCCGACATTCTCCCTCTTCATGTGAACCTTTAAAAATAAGAGAGAAAAGGCATAAGTATTGTACCGTGAAGTGAAATAACAGCCCAAGAAGCGATAAATATCAGCATGAAAACATGATGCAAAACGGACGTATCAACTCCCCCAAGCTTAGACCTCTCTTGTCCTCAAGTGAAAGCCTAGCTCAATAAATATGGCCACATGCTTGGGGAGAGAGGTTTCGACAATTGCTACAACTCACGTGGTACTCATGAGATCAAAGTTTCAGTTGGACACAGAGAAAGATAAGGGATTATAGTTTTGCCTCCCAACTGCTTACGTCGAGGGTAATGCCAACAACAATAATTCATGAATACTTACTTCCAAGTTGACATATGAATATAGATCTTTCCCAAGCATATGACGTTAGCCAAGATAAAGGGGAAACAAGGAATTGGTCAAGATCACCATGACTCTTTCAAGGGAAAAAAGTAAAGGTACAAGATAGGCCCTTCGCAGAGGGAAGCAGAGGTTGTCATGCCCTTTTGAGGTTTGGATGCGTGTCCTCTTAGTGTGGAGGAACGTCACTTTATATTGCCTCCTGTGATAAAGAACTTTATTATGTAGTATGTCGCTTTTATGGCTTCCTCATCACAGGTTCGTACAAAGCTTATTTTCCACACACCAATAGATCATACATATTAGGGAGCAATTTTTATTGCTTGCACCGATGACAACTTACTTGAGGGATCTTATTCAATCCATAGGTAGGTATGGTGGACTCTCATGGCAAAACTGGGTTGAAGGTTTATGGATGCACAAGTAGTATATCTGCTTGGTGCGGGAGTTTTGGCTTAATATGAGGTGGAAGCAATCGTCACATGCTAAGGGATCTCTAATCATATAACATTGTTCGGAACCAAGCAAACATAACTCATTATGTTGTCTTCCTTGTCCAACATCTTCTTCTAGGCATGCAATAGTTTAGTGAGTGTTCACAATCATAGATGGTGTCAAAGATGATGTATTTATATGTGAACATCTCTTTCTTTATATGTGACACAAAGCAAAACTCAAGACTAAAACACTAAGACTTTTAATCTACTAGAGAAAGAGAAAACTGAAAAGGGAAAAACTAAAACAAAGGTAAAGGCAAAAGATGTGATGATGATACGATACCGGGGCAACTCCCCCAAGCTTGGCACAAGCCAAGGGGATTGCCCATACCCATGCTCAGTTGTCTTCCTTTAGAGGTGATGGTGGTGGACTTGTTGCAACATGGGTTTGATCCTCCGTCTGGGGACGTCATAGCGATCTAGATCTGCAACAGAAACAGGCTCGAAACGAAAACAGAAGAAATTTGCATGATACAAGGGTCAGACCTTTCGGGAGAATATATAATGATTTTTTCAAGACCAGAAAAAGTACTCCGCATGAAAACAGAGTCCGGGAGGCGCACGAGGTGGCCACAAGCCCCCCACGCGTGGCCAGGGGGTGGGCCCGCGCCTAGCAGGCTTGTCACCTCCTCACGTGATTTCCGGACTACTTCCAATTTTTGTATTTTTTCAAATATTCCAAAACGGAGAAAAATTCCTACTGGTAAAGTTTTGGAGTCTGTTTTCTTACCGAATCACATACCTCTTTGTTTTCGGAGTCTGAAACAGGCTGATAAATGTCCCTTAGGTATTCTTCCAGAGTTATGGTATTGATAATATTGCTTTCAACATTTATGGGAGTACCTCAGATGTAATGCTTGATTCTCTGCCCATTTACCACTCTCGGACAATTACCTTCCGTGTTGTTGATCTTGATAGCACCGGAACGATATACTTCCTCAACAATATAGGGAAATTCCCATTTAGAGAGAAGCTTGCCTGCAAAGAATCTTAGAAGAGAGTTATATAGCAAGACATAATCACCTACATTGAACTCACGCTTTTGTATTCTGTTATCATGCCACCTCTTAACCTTTTCTTTGAACAACTTGGCATTCTCATATGCGTGAGTTCTCCATTCATCAAGGAGCTAATGTCAAATAACCTCTTCTCACCGGCAAGTTTGAAATCAAAGTTGAGCTCTTTGATTGCCCAATAATCTTTATGCTCTAGCTCAAGAGGTAAATGACATGCTTTACCATATACCATTTTGTACGGAGACATGCCCAAGGGATTCTTATAGGCAGTTCTATAAGCCCACAGTGCATCATCGAGCTTCTTAGACCAATTCTTTCTAGACCTGTTGACAATCTTTTGCAGAATTAGTTTAATCTCTCTGTTCCTTAGCTCTACTTGACCATTGGACTGAGGGTGGTAGGAAGACGCAATTCTATGGTCGACATCGTACTTGTCAAGCGTTTTACGGAAAGCACCATGAATGAAATGTGAACCACCGTCGGTCATTAGATATCTAGGGACTCCAAATCTAGGGGAAATAACTTCTTTAAGCATCCTCATAGAGGTGTTGTGATCAACACTACTAGTGGGGATAGCTTCCACCCACTTAGTGACATAATCAACAGCAACTAGGATATGAGTATACTCGTTGGATTTTGGAAAAGGTCCCATATAATCAAAGCCCCAGACATCAAATGGTTCAATGAAAAGTGAATAGTTCATAGGCATTTCCTGACGTTTACCGATATTACCTGTTCTTTGACATTCGTCACAAGACAAGACAAACTTACGGGCATCCTTAAAGAGAGTGGGCCAATAGAAACCTGATTGCAATACCTTGTGTGCAGTTCTATCTCCCGCATGGTGTCCTCCGTAGGCCTCGGAGTGACACTTCTCTAGGATCTGTCCCTGTTCATGTTCAGGTACACAACTTCTAATAACAACATCTACTCCTTCCTTATACAGGTGAGGATCATCCCAAAATTAATGTCTCAAGTCAAAGAAGAATTTCTTCTTTTGCTGGTATGTGAAACTAGGTGGTATATATTTGGCAACGATGTAGTTTGCATAATCAACATACCACAGTGCACTACGTGAAGCATTGATGACCTTCAATTGCTCATCGGGAAAGCTATCATCAATAGGTTGTGGGTCATCAAGAACGTTCTCCAACCTAGACAACTTATCTGCTACTGGGTTATCAGCACCCTTCCTGTCAACAACATGCAAATCAAATTCTTGAAGCAAGAGAACCCATCTGATAAGTCAAGGTTTAGCATCTTTCTTCTCCATGAGGTACTTAATAGCAGCGTGATCAGTGTGAATAGTGACTTTGGAATCAACTCTATAAGACCTGAACTTTTCACAGGCAAACGCGACCGCTAAAAATTCCTTTTCCGTAGTAGCATAGTTTCTTTGGGAACTCTCTAGATTTTTACTAGCATAGTGAATAACATTCAACTTCTTATCAACTGTTTGCCCTAGGACAGCACCAACAGCATAATCACTAGCATCACACATGATTTCAAAAGGCAAGTTCCAATCAGGTGGTTGAACAATAGGTGAAGTTATTAAAGCCTTCTTAAGTATTTCGAAGGCTTCCTCACAATCATCGTCAAAAACAAAAGGAATATCCTTTTGCAAGAGATTGGTAAGAGGCCTAGAAATATTAGAGAAGTCTATGAACCTTCTATAGAAACCAGCATGACCAAGGAAACTTCATATACCTTTGATATCTCTGGGGTATGGCATTTTCTCGATTGCATCAACCTTAGCCTTATCGACTTCAATACCTCTTTCAGAAATTTTATGTCCTAAGACGATGCCTTCATTAACCATAAAGTGGCACTTCTCCCAATTCAAGACAAGATTGGTGTCTTTACATCTCTCTAAGACTCGATCAAGGTTGTTGAGGCAATCATCAAAGGAAGTACATCATACAGACATAAGATCATACAGACATAAGATCGATAAAGATTGGTGTCTTTCAGAAACCTCAACAATATTTTCACAAAATTCAGAGAATATAGACATCATACATCTTTGAAAGGTGGCACGTGCATTACATAAGCCAAAAGGCATACGTCTATAAGCAAAGGTACTGAAAGGGCAGGTGAAAGTGGTTTTCTCCTGATCAGACTGTGAACTGGTATTTGGGAGAAACCAGAATAACCGTCTAGAAAGCAGAAGTGTGTGTGTTTAGACACTCTTTCTAGCATTTGGTCGATAAAAGGTAAAGTGTAATGATCTTTCCTAGTGGCTTTATTCAATTTCCTAAAATCGATCACCATCCTATAGCCAGTAATAATCCTTTGTGGGATCAATTCATCCTTATCATTAGGGACAACGGTAATGCCTCCCTTCTTAAGGACGCAATGCACCGGACTCACCCAATTGCTATGAGCAACAGGATAGTTAATACCCTTAAGATCATCAAGAGTATATCCAATAGCAGCACGATGCTTCCTCAGAGTTTTTAGTAACTTCTTTTCTTCATGCTCTGAGAGGCTAGCACTAATTATAACCGGATATATCTCTTTTTCATCAAGATAAGCATACTTAAGAGTATCAGGCAACCGTTTAAGCTCGAACACAGTATCACCCTTTGGTGGGGGTTGATCCCCAAGCAATTCAATAGACAGATTATTCTTAAGGATAGGATATTGTTCTAAGACAACTCTATCTATCTCATCCCTTTCATCCATATGCATATCATTTTCATGCTCAAGAAAGTATTGCTCTAAGGGATCAGTAGGAGGCATGGCAATAGAAGCTAAGGCAATAGTTTCATCCTTACTAGGAAACTCTTTTTCATGAGGTTGTCTACCAAACTTGGAGAAATTGAACTCGTGTGACACACCTTCAAAGCCAACAGTGACAGTTTGCTTCTCACAATCAATAAGAGCATTGACAGTATTGAGAAAAGGTCTACTAAATATGACGGGACAAAAGCTATCTTGTGTGGTAGTAAGAACGACGAAATCAGCAGGATACTTCGTTTTACCACACAAGACTTCAACATCCCTAACAATTCCCACGGGGCAGATAGTATCTCTATTGGCAAGCTGAATAGTGACATCAATAGGCTCTATCTCAATGGGTGCAATCTCGTCTTTGATTTCATCATATAAGGATTGAGGTATTGCACTAACACTATCACCCACGTCACATAAACCATGATAACAATGATCTCCTATCTTAACAGAAACAACAGGCGTGCCAACAACAGGCCTATGTTTGTCTCTAGCGTGAGGTTTAGCAATTCTAGCAGCATCTTCACAGAAGTGAATATCATGTCCCTCAACATTGTCGGACAGGAGATATTTGAGAATAGCAATGCTAGGTTCAACTCTAATTTTCTCAGGGGGTGTAGGTGTTCTAATGTAGCATCTACGTATCACAATTGAAGCTTTAGAATGATCCTTTATCCTAACAGGGAAAGGTGGTTTCTCAATGTAAGCACTGGGAACAACAGGATCATTATAGGCAATGACTTTCTCTTCAACTGGAGTGGGTTTATCTACATTGACTTCTAAAGGAGGATGATATTTAAACCACTTCTCTTTGGGGAGATCAATATGAGCCGCAAAAGATTCACACAGTGAAGCTACTATCTCAGAGTCAAGTCCATACTTAGCGCTAAAGTCACAACAAGTATTTGTTTCAACAAAGGATTTAACGCAATCAAACTTGAAATTCATACCTGACTCCATACCTTCTTCAAGCTCCCAATCTTCAGAGTTGCGTTTAATTCTCTCCAATAAATTCCATCTGAAGTCAATATCTCTCTTCATAAAAGAACCGGTACAAGAAGTGTCAAGCATGGTGCGATCATCATGAGAAAGCAAAGCATAGAAGTTCTGAATGATAATTTCTCTCAAGAGCTCATGATTGGGGCATGAATATAACATTGATTTAAGCATCCCCCAAGCTTGAGCGATGCTTTCTGTGTCACGAGGCCAAAAATTATAAATATAATTCCGATCACGATGTACTAAATGCATAGGATAAAACTTTTGATGAAATTCCAATTTCAACCGATTGTAGTCCCATGATCCATTACCATCACATATCCTATGCCATGTCAACGCCTTATCCTTCAAAGATAAAGGAAAGACCTTCTTCTTGACCTCATCCTCGGGCAAACCTGCAAGCTTAAATAAACCACAAACTTCATCTACATAGATTAGATGCAAGTCTGGATGTGATGTTCCATCTCGTGTAAAAGTATTAGCCAGCAGTTTCTGAAGCATACCCGAAGGGAATTCAAAGAAAATATTTTCAGTAGGTGCAGAAGGTTGAGGAACAACTCTTTGTGCTTCCGTTTGAGGTGAAAATACCCCGAACATGCCCCTCAAAGGATTAGTATTCATAGTGACAAGTGACAATAAATTTAAGCACACTATATGAATGTTTCCTTACCAAATTCAACTTACCAAAGGCGCTTCGCTCCCCGGCAACGGCGCCAGAAAAGAGTCATGATGACCCACAAGTATAGGGGATCAATCGTAGTCCTTTCGATAAGTAAGAGTGTCGAACCCAACGAGGAGCAGAAGAATCTGACAAGTGGTTTTCAGCAAGGTAAAATCTGCAAGCACTAAAATTATCGGTAACAAGTGGTTGTGTGGTGATATGATTCGTAGCAAGTAGCAAGTAACAAAATTAGCAACGGTGCAACAAAGTGGCCCAATCCCTTTTGTAGCTAGGGACAAGCCTGGACAAAGTCTTATACGAGGAAAAACGCTCCCGAGGACACACGGGAATTTCTGTCATGCTAGTTTTCATCATGTTCATATGATTCGCGTTCGTTACTTTGATAGTTTGATAGTTATAATCCAACTAGCATAAACTACAAAGAGTAATTAACACTACTAGAAACCTTACAAGTACCAATCGGAGTCGCGAGATGGAGGTTGGTTACAAGAGATGAAATAGGGTTTGGAGAGGAGATGCTGCTGATGAAGATGTTGATGGTGATGAGTCCCCTCCGATGAGAGGAGTGTTGGTTATGACGATGGCGATGATTTCCCCCTCCGGGAGGGAAGTTTACCCGGCAGGATCGTCCTGCCGGAGCTCTAGATTGGTTCTTCTCAAGTTCCGCCTCGTGGCGGCGGCGAATCCTCGAAAAATCCTCCCCTTGATTTTTTCCGGACGAAACCCTTCATATAGCAGAAGAGGGGGGCCAGTGGGCCAGCAGGGAGCTCACAAGCCCCCTAGGCGCGGCCAGGGGGGTGGCCGCGCCTACCAGGCTTGTGGCTCCCTGGTTGCGCTCCTCTGGCACTTCTTCGCCCAGTATTTTTTATAAATCGAGAAAAAAATCATCGTAGATTTTTACGGCGTTTGGAGTTGCGCAGAATATGTATCTCAAACTTGCTCCACTTTCAGGCCAGAATTCTAGCTGCCGGCATTCTCCCTCTTCATGTAAACCTTGCAAAGTAAGAGATAAAAGGCAAAAGTATTGTACCGTGAAGTGAAATAACAACCCAAGAAGCGATAAATATCAACATGAAAACATGATGCAAAATGGACGTATCAGCCACCCACCCCGGGGGGCACATAGGCTTGAGAGGTGGCGCACCAGCCCCTGGTGGGCTGGGCGGCAAGCCCCTATGGCCCTATGCGCCCAAAGTGTGGTGGTGGAGAGGACTCCGAATAGGAGGAGTCCTCCTAGTGCCTCCGCACCCAATAATGCGATGGGGCCGCCCCTTCCCTCCCTCTTATATATATTGGAGAGGAGAGATGGTGGTCGCACTCGAAAAGGCCATGGCGGGCAGCCGCATGCAAAAAGACGATGGCACAGCTCTCTCTCCGTCCTCTGGTTCGTTCCACCTCTAGATTGATTCGGTAGCGCACGGAGCACCCTGCCAGCTCAGCTCCACCAACACCGCCGCCATGCGCTCATGCTGACGGAGAACTCATCTACCTCTCCACCACTCGCTTGCTGGATCAAGGAGGTGGAGAACCTCATCGAGCTGTACGTGTGCTGAACGCAGAGGTACCATCCGTTCGGCACTAGATCGGACGAATCATGACGGGATCGCGGGCCGGATCACGATGAGATCGTGGGACGTGTCATGATTGGATCGCGCAGACGTTCGATTACATCAACCATGTTATATACGCTTCCGCTTAGCTATCTACAAGGGTATGTAGATGCACTCCCCTCTCTCGTAGATGTTAGTTTCCATAGATTGATCTTGGTGAGCGTTGGAATTTTTTTGTTTTCCATGCGACGTTCCCCAACAGTGGCATGAGTTAGGTCTATGCGTAGATGACATCTCGAGTAGAACAGGAAGGAGTTTGTGGGCGTTGATATTCAGATTTCTTCCCTCCTTAGACTTCTCTTGATTCGGCGGTATTTTGGGATGAAGCGTCCCGGACCAACCTTACTCTTCCACGTACGAGAGACCAGTTCCATCGACTCACATGCAACTTGTGGCATAAAGATGGCTGGCGGGTGTCTGTCTATCCTACTTTAGTTGAAGGGGATTCGACAGAGGCGATCCTTGTAGAAGGTTAAATAGAAACTCACATATCACCATTGTGGTTTTGCATAGGTAAGAAGCATTCTTACTGGATACCCATAACAGCCATGTAAAACATGCAATAACAAATTAGAGGACGTCTAACTTGTTTTTGCAGGGTATGTTGTGATATGATATGGCCAAAGCCATGATGATATATATTTGATGTATGAGATGATCACGTTGTAATAGTTAATATCTACTTGCATGTCGATGCTACGGCAACCGACAGAAGCCATATGGTTGTCTTTAATTATTGTATGACCTTCATGTCACTCATTAAGTGCTAGGTAATGCTTTACTTTATAGCTAAATGGTAGCAATAGTAGTACAAGCATGGTTGGCGTGACAACCTCGATGGCAGCACAGTGATGGAGATCATGCTGTGGCACCAGTGACATTGGAGATCATATCTGTGCTTTGAAAATGGAGATCAAAAGCACTAGTTCATGGTCATATCATGTCACTTATGATTTGCATGTGATGTTAATCCTTTTTATGCACCTTGTTTTTCTTAGAACGACTGTAGCATTATAAGGTGATCCCTCACTAAAATCTCAAGATAAAATTGTGTTCTCCTGGAGTGTGCACCATTGCGACAGTTCGTCGTTTCGAGACACCACGTGATGATCAGGTGTTATAGACTCTACGTTCAAATACAACGGGTGCAAGACAGTTTTGCACATGCGGAACACTCGGGTTAAACTTCACGAGCGTAGCATGTACACACATGGCATAGGAACACAAGAGACCGAAAAGTCAAACATGAGTCATATAGTAGATATGATCACCACAGAGATTTTCACTGTTTAAACTACCTCATCTCATGTGATGATCTGACTTGGGTTAGTGAATTTGGATCATCTACCACTCGAGGGATGTCAATTCGACTGGGAGTTCTTAAGTAATATGATTAATTGAACTCATTATCATGAACATAGTCAGAATATCTTTGCAAAGTATGTAGTAGATGATTAGCTTGCACTGTAGCTCCCTGTATTTCGATATGTTCCTAGAGAAAACTAAGTTGAAAGGTCATAGTAGCAATTATGCGGAATGGGTCTGTAAACTGAGGATTGTCCTCACTGCTGCATAGAATGCTTATGTCCTTAATGCACCGTGCAATGAGCTACCCCAAGCATCGTCCGTAGATGTTGCGAACATGTTACATACACATTTTGATGACTATATGATAGTTAAGCATGTCTTGCTTTACGGCTTAGAATTGAGGCTCCAAAACATTTTGAATGTCACGGAACATATGAGATTTTCCAAGAGCTGAAATTAGGATTTCAGGCTCATGCCCATCCTGAGAGGTGTAAGACCTTCGACAATATTCTTTGCCTTCAAAGTAAAGGATGAAAACTCAATCGTTGAGCATGTGCTGAGATTGTCTGGGTGCTACAATTACTTGAATCAAGTGTGAGTTGATATTCCACATAATATAGTGATTGACATAGTTCTCCAAAGTCACTGCCACTAAGATACTGAGCTTTGTGATGTACTATAGCATACCATGGATGGAGAAGATGTTTGACACCACGAAGCTAGAAATCAAGAAGGAGCATCAAGTGTTGATGGTTAGTAAAACCACTAGTTTCAAGAAGGGCAAGGAAAAGAAGGGAAACTTCAAGAATGACACGTTAGGTGTCACTCCAATGAACAAACCCAAGGTTAAACCCAAACCCGAGACTATGTGCTTTTATGATGAGGGGAATGATCACTGATGCGGAACTGCCCTAGACACTTGGTAGATAAGAATGCTGGCAACACCACTAGAAGCATATTAGATATATGTTAGTAGTACTCCTAGGAGCACATGGGTATTAGATACCGGTTCAGTTACTAAATGGTAGTAACTCGAAATAAAAGCTATGAAATAGAAGGAGACTAGCTAAAGGCGAGGTGACGATGTGTGTTGGAAGTGTTTGGAAGGTTGATGTGATCACCATCGCACGCTCCCTCTACCTTTGGGATTAGTGTTAAACCTAAATGTTATTTGGTGTTTGTGTTGAGCATGAACATGATTGGATCGTGTTTATTGCAGTACAATTATTCATTTAAAGAGAATAATGGTTACTCTGTTTACTTGAATAATTCCTTCAATGATCATGCTCCTAATATGAATGGTTTACTGAATCTTGTTCTTAGTGATAGACATGTTCATAATATTGATGCCAGAAGATACAAAGTAGTAATGATAGTACAACTTACTTGTGGCACTACCGCTTAAGTCATATTGGTATAAAACGCATGAAGAATCTCCATGCCGATGGATCTTTGGACTCACTCATTTTTTAATCATTTGAGACATGCGAACCATACCTATTGGTTGTAAACTCATGAAGAAACTCCATGCAGATGGATCTTTCAGACTCACTTGATTTTGAATCACTTGATACACGCAAATCATGCCACATGGGCAAGATGACTGAAGGCCTCGTTTTTCAGTGAGATGGAACGAGCAAGTGACTTATTGGAAATAATACATTTTGAAGTATGTAAACCAATGAGTACCGAGGCGCGCGGCAGATATCGTTTGGTGCTTACTTCACTGATGATTTGAGTAGATACAAGTGTATTTATTTGATGAATCAAAAGTCTGAATTATTGAAAAGTTAAAGCAATTTCAGAGTGAGGTTGAAGATCGTCATAACAAGAGGATGAAATGTCTACGATATGATCGTAGAGATGAATATCTGAGTTGCGATTTTGGTATACACTTTGGAAATTGTTTCACAACTCATGCCACGATGAACACCATAGTGTGATGGTGTGTGCGAACGTCATGGCCGCGCCCTATAGGATATGGTGCATACTGTGATTTCTCTTATAGAATTACCACTATTATTTTGGGGTTATGCATTAGAGACAACACATTCACTTTAAATAGGGCACTGTTTAATTTCGTTGAAATGACACTGTATGAACTATGTTTTTGAGAAACCTAAGCTGTCGTTTCTTAAAGTTTGAGGCTGCGATGCTTTTATCAAAAGGCTTTGGCCTGATAAGAGGATAAATGCATCTTCATGGGATACCCAAAATAGTTGGGTATGTCTCCTATCTCGGATCCAAAAGCAAAGTGTATGTTGCTGACAAACGGGTCCTTCTCGGGAAAGAGTTTCTCTCAAAAGAATTGAGTGGGAGGATGGTGGAACTTGATGAGGTTGTTGAACCGTCACTTCAAACAGAGTGTAGCACGATGCAGGAAGTTGTTCGTGTGGCGCCTACACAAAATTGAAGAGCAAGCCAACGATGATGATTATGAAGCTTCATATCAAGTTACTACTAAACCTCGTATGTCGACAAGGACACTTACTGCTCCAAAATGGTCTGGTAATCCTGTCTTGGAGGTCCTGTTGTTGGAAAAACAACGAACCTACGAGCTATGGAGAAGCGATGGTGGCTCGGATTCCGACAAATGGCTGGAGGCCATGAAATCCGAGATAGGATCCATGTATGAAATCAAAGTGTGGACTTTGGAAGAACTACTTGATGGATCTTTAAAAGGAAGACACACGATGATGGTAAATATCACCATTTTAGAAAGCTCAACTTGTCGCAAAGAGGTTTCCGACAAGTTCAGGGAGTTGACTACGATAAGACTTTATCACTCGTAGCGATGCTAAAGTCTGTTGGAATTATGTTAGCACTTCCTGCATTTGTCGATTACAAAATTTGCCAGATGGATGTCAAAACATTGTTTCCTTGACGGTTTCCTTGAGGAAAGGTTGTATGTGATACAATTGTCAGTCCTAAGGATGCTAACAAGTATACAAGATCCACGATCCTTCTATGGACTGGATCAAGCATCCCAGAGTTCGAATATATTCTTTGTTGAGATGGTCAAAGATTTTTGGTTTATACAAAGTTTATGAGAAACTTGTATTTCCAAGAAAATGAGTGGGAGCACTATAGAGTTTCTCATAAGTATATGTGTTAGACATATTGTTGACCATAAATGATGTAGGATTTATGTAAAGCATATAGGGTTGTTTGAAAGGTGTTTTTCAAAGGAAAGCCTGGATTAAGCTACTTGAACTTTCAGCATCAAGATCTATAGATATAGATCAAGGGCTTGATAAAACTTTCAATGAATATATAGCTTGAAGTTCAAAATAGATCAGTCAAAGAAGGAGTTCTTACCTATATTATAAGGTGTGAATTTGAGTAGGACTCAAAGCACGACAGAAGAAGGAGAAAGGACGAAGGACGTCCCCTATGGCTTAGCCATAGGCTCTATAGTATGACATGTTGTGTATCGCACATGATGTGTGCCTTGCCATGAATCTCTCAAGGGGTACAAGACTAATCCAAGAATGGATCACTCGACAACGGTCAAAATTATCCTTACTAACTTGAGGACTAAGAAAATGTTTCTCGATTATGGAGGTGACAAAAGAGCTCGTCGTAAAGGGTTATGTCGATGCAAGCTTTGACACCAATCGAGATGACTCTAAGTAGCAGACCGGATTCATATAATGGAGTAGTCCTTTGGAATAGTTCCAAATGGAGCATGGTAGTAGCATCTACAGTATGACATAGAGATTTGTAAAGCACACACGGATGTGAAAAGTTCAGACCCGTTGACTAAAACCTCTCTCACAAGCAAAACATGGTAAACCCCGGAACTCATTGGGTGTGAATCACATAGTGATATGAACTAGACTATTGATTCTAGTGCAAGTGGGAGCCTGTTGGAAATGTGACCTAGAGGCAATAATAAGTTAGTTAATATTATATTTCGTTGTTCATGATAAACGTTTATTATCCATGCTAGAATTGTATTGATTAGAAACTCAAATACATGTGTGGATACACAAACAACACACTGTCCCTAGTGAGCCTCTAAGGACTAGCTCGTTGATCAAAGATGGTCAAGGTTTCCTGACTATAGATATGAGTTGTCATTTGATAACGCGATCACATCATTAGGAGAATGATGTGATGGAAAAGACCCAAACAATGAACGTAGCTTGTGATCGTGTTAGTTTATTGCTATTGTTTTCTGCATGTCAACTATTTGTTTCTATGACCATGAGATCATGCAACTCCCAGGCGCCGGAGGAATGCCTTATGTGTATCAAACGTCACAACATAACTGGGTGACTATAAAGGTGCTCCATAGGCATCTCCGAAGGTGTATGTTGGGTTGGCGTGAATCGAGACTGGGATTTGTCACTCCGTATGACAGAGAGGTATCTATAGGGCCCACTCGGTAATACAACATCACAATGAGCTTGCAAGCAATGTGACTAAGGATTTAGTCACGGGATCTTGTATTACGAAATGAGTTAAGTGACTTGCCGGTAACGAGATTGAACTAGGTATGGAGATACTGACGATCGAATCTTGGGCAAGTCACATGCAACTGGAGAAAGGGAACAATATACGGTATTGACTGAATCCTTGACATCGTGGTTCGACCGATAAAGATCTTCGTAGAATATGTAGGAGTCAATATGGGCATCCATGTCCCGCTATTGGTTATTGACTAGAGAGTTTCTCTGTCATATCTACATAGTTTTTGGACCCACAAGGTCTACACACTTAAGGTTCTATGACAATTTCGTATAGTTGAGTTATGTACGTTGGTGAATAAAGGTTGTTCTAATTCCTGGATGTGATCCCCGACGTCATGAGGAGTTCCAAAATGGTCCGAAAAAAAGAATGGTATATAGGAAGGAGGTATACGGGTTCCGGAAAGGTTTCGGGCATTACCGATAAAGTACCGAGAGTGATGAATGGGTTCCGGGGCTTCACCGGGAGGGGCCAACCACCCGGGGGGCACCTAGGCCTAACAGGTGGCACACCATCCCCTGGTGGGCTGGGCGGCCAGCCCCTATGGGCCTATGTGCCCAAAGTGACGAGGTGGAGAGAACTCAGAATAGGAGGAGGACTCCTCCTAGCGCCTCCTTACCCAATAAGCTGATGGCGCCACCCCTTCCCCTCCCTCCTATATATATTGGAGAGGAGAGAGGGAATCCGCACCCAAAAAGTCCATGGCGGGCAGCCGCACCCAAAGAGGCGATGGCGTAGCTCTCTCTCTCCATCCTCTTGTTCGTTCCATCTCTAGATTGATTCCGTAGAGCACGACACAACCCTGCCGGATCAACTCGACCAACAGCTCCTCCATGACATCATGCAGAAGGAGAACTCACCTACCTCTCCACCACTCGCTAGAAGAATCAACGAGGTGGAGAACGTCATCGAGCTGTACGTGTGCTGAACGCGGAGGTGCCGTCCGTTCAGCACTAGATCGGGACGGATCATGATGGGATCACGGGGTGGATCGTGAAGAGATCCCGAGACGGATCGTCACTGGATCACGAAGATGTTCGACTACATCAACCATGTTACATATGCTTCCGCTTCGCGATCTACAAGGGTATGTAGATGCACCCCCCCTCTCATAGATGTTATTTTCCCTAGATTGATCTTGGTGAGTGTAGGATTTTTTTTGTTTCCCATGCGACATGCCCCAACAGCTTTATCGTCGAAGACTCGATCAACTAATCGACGAGCCAAGACCTGTCACATCACTCACACCCCCTTAGTTGTATGACACTACAGAGATACTACCGAGTACCGACGGTGACACCTCGATGCATACTCCTGATGTTAACTCCGTAGTGTAGTTAACCGGCGGTGTTTCACAGAGGGTGATTCCTCCTTCAACACCTCCGATAACGACGCTATCACACAACCCATCAAGCGTGGTCCATCGAGGGTGATTCCTCCCTGGCCACCTTGACAATTACATCATTCGGAATCCATCGAGGGTGATACCTCGGATCCCTTTGATGTTAAAACCGCACATTTACTTGACCTTGCCACTAGGGACATGAGGTGTGTTGCGGGTGGATTCCCGCATGGTTGTGATGAGGCGTGGCCGGGTGTTCTTGGACCTTGCCACACATCCTCAAGACGGGGCAACGGGACCACATATCACAGATTGCTGATCGTTGCCGCAGAGTTAATTAAAATGTTAATGGGATTTGGGTATTTGATCTGAGTTGTTCAGAGACTTTTTCGTACTAACCTTCACGTGGGAGAAGGTATGGGTACTCGACGTCGTGGTATCAGCCGAAGATCTTTAGACGTCAGCAATGGAGCGGAGTGCCCCCGAATGGTCTACATAATTGTTCTTGTATAAGAGGTGCTAGGACTGACCTCAGCCGCCCTCGCATCGTGCAAGAGTGCAAAGGGTGATGGGCACATGACCCATGTGTGCTTAGGATTTGGACTGGCGGGCTGGCCTCTCTATTGAGCCTAGGTAGGGCTGTGGCATGTTGATGTTCCAAGGTCGGGCATGACCCAGAGTTTATCAAACGTGACGGGTAAGTTGGTGCACCCGTGCAGGGAAGAACATTAACTATTTGAATAGCCGTGTCCACAGTTAGAAGACGACTTAGAGTTGTGCCCCGATCTAAGACGACTAGAGCTATTACTTAACTATAATGTTTGCTCCGAGATTGCTTTCTCGCTTGGAGTCGAGGAAGAATCTCTCGGCCTTACCTTAATTAATATTGTTGCAACAATATTACTATTTAATTTTGTTACTTTCTCTACTCTCTTCTATTGCTGCAAGACGCTGAAGATGCTAGTCTTCGATAGTACTAGTCCCCTCCCTCTATTCACGCATTGCTGCAATCAGTCCACATATAACCCCTTTCCCTTGATACTGGCGCATACTTATTATAGTTTTGATGTAAGTCTTGCGAGTCCTTTGGATTTTTACTCATCATTTCTTTGGTCCGCCTTTTTCCCTTGATACAATTGTTGTGACGTGATGATGGAGCCAAGGAGATGGCATATCCCACCGATGACGTCTACTACCCCGACGGTGCCTACTACTATGTGGAGGCCGCTGACGACCAGGAGCAGTTTAGAAGGATCCCAAGTAGGAGGCCTCGCCTTGTTCGATCTATGTATCTTTTGTACTAGCCTCCTCTAAGGCATCCCCTTGTTTTATGTCTATACTCAGATATTCATTGCTTTTGCTGACTCGTGTATTCTAGCCCTCGAGGCCCATGGCTTGTACTATGAAGCTTGTATGTTTTTTTTGTGTCTAGAGTTGTGTTGTGATATCTTCCCGTGAGTCCTTGATCTTGGTCGTATGCATTTGCATGTATGATTAGTGTACGATCAAATCGAGGGCGTCACAGAACTTTGGAGTGATTCTTTGTTGCACGTTGAGGGATGATCATATGATTCTATTATGTTAACATTGTTGGGGGGTTGCACTAGTAAAAGTATGAACCCTAGATATTAGTTCCAAGCATTGAAACACCATTTATGATCACTTTTGTTACTTGTTACCTTGCTCTTCTATATTTTTAGATTACAAAAACCTATATCTTCTATCTAGGGTACTTGCCATCTCTTCCCCGAACTAGTGCACCTATACAATTTGCCATTATATTGAGTGTGTTTCGGACACACGAGATTTATTTTATTTGATAGTAGTGTTTTTGAGAGATACCATCTTCATCCTACATCACCCATGGATTGATAAACCTTAGGTCATCCACTTGAGGGGAATTAGTTTTTGTCCTACAAAACTCTACACTTGGAGGCCCAACAACATCTACAAGAATATAGTAGCGTAGTAGACATCACGCTCTTTTTTGGCGTCGTTGCCGGGGAGGTGAGTGCTTGAAGGTGTATCTTTAGATATTGCAATTGTATCTTTTAGTTTCTTGTTTATCACTAGTTTGGTTTAGAAAATAAAATAAAAAATGGAATTGAGGTGGCCTCAAATGCTTCATCTTGATAATGTCTTTCGCGAAAATGATGGTTCGGAAAATTGTGCTAAAGTGTTAGAAGAAGAGTTTAATAAAATGTTTGGCATTAGATACTTGAATGATGAGCCTGATAGAAATGTTGTTAGTATGAATTCTATGAATATCCATGATGCTCATTATATACAAAGCCACAAGCAGCGGGATGCTATGTTTGATGAAGGTGATATTTTTAGTGCCACAAGTTTTGATGGGAAAATTTATTTTGATTATAGCATGCCTCCTATGTGTGATAATTATGGTGATGGCATGTATGCTATAAAGAGTGATAGAAACTATGAAACTTGTCATCATGATTTTAATGTTCAATTTGGTTATGTCAATCAAGTGTCTCATGATAGTTATTTTGTTGAGTTTTCTCCCACTACTATGAATGAGAAGAAATTTGCTTATGTGGAGAGTGGTAAATTTTCTATGCTTGTGGATCATGAAAGGAATTCTTTATGTGATAGTTATTTTGTTAAATTCCTTCATGATGCTACTAAAAATTATTATGAGAGAGGAACATATACTTGCAGGTATTACAATAATATCAAGTTTCCTCCCTATATGTTCAAAAATTTTAACTTATGCTTCTTTTGCCTTCCTATGCAAGATGATTCTTTCTACAATAAATTGTTTGCTTGCAAAATAGCTATGCATAGGAAGTGGGTTAGATTTAAATGTCCTTTCCATGTGCTTCATGATGCTCTCTTGCATGTTTCAATTAGTATTCTTACGTGAGCATCATTCAAATCATCATGCCTAGCTAAAAGTCATTATAGGTCAGCTCTTGTTGGCCGACAACCCAACACTTTTCCTTTATGTTTTTGTGTATTCACATGATAAAGTTAGTGTAGTAATAGTGTTTTGTGTCTTTTATTTTAATAATGTACCAAGGAAATCCTTTGGGATAGCGTGGATACTTGTTGCTTTGATTTTGTGGAAAACAAAAACTTTTGTGACCAGTATATGAATTATGTGATTTCATTTATCCATAGAAATATTCTTAAAATTTTACACAACATTGGCATCAAAATTCTCTGCATTTTCAAAATTTTTAGAGATAGGGAAGTATGGTTTAAGTTCGGACCTATACGGAATGTTCTCTTTTAGAAAAATTCTATTTTGCATGCATAGCTTGATTTTTTTAATGATTATATAGCTTATATTTAGTGATATAAATTATGGAAATGATACAATACAGTAGGTATTATGTGATAACAATTACGAATCTTGTCTTCGCAGTACGTAAGTGAATGATCCATATTTATTACACTAACCCATCTCACGAAGTTCCGTTAAGTTTTGTGTGATTGAAGTTTTCATGGTTTAGGTGAGATACCAATATGAGTAGAATAAGGAGCAGAAATACCAAAAGCTTGGGCATGCCCGAGGAACCCCCAAGGTAATAGACACGGAAGAATCAAGTGTCTAAGCTTGGGGATGCCCTAGAAGGCGTCCCCTCTTTTGTCTTCAACACATTTGGTATATCTTACTTGGAGCTATAATTTATTCATCACATGATATGTGTTTTCTTGGACCATGTTTATTTCGTTAGTATTTTCTTTCTGTTATTTATAATAGTTTTTTTCAATGAAAAGTTCCAAGAATTGCCTTCAGAATGCTTGAATTGCATCTGTGGTATGTGTTGTACAAAAGCAGAAATATTTGCTGTAGTACTTGAATTATGAGATTTTACTGGAACATGGAAAGTTTCTGAATTTTTTACAAAGTACTTCCATAAAAATCATTTATCCTTTATTTAAATTTCAGAATTTTTGGAGTTATAGAAGTACACCTTTCAAATTGATTGCTACATAATGTTCTGTTTGGACAGATTTTTGTCATAGGTTTGCTATTTACTTATCCTAGAGTTTTCATGGATTATATTGGTAGATATAAATTTTGGAAATTATAGTATAGAATACCTAATGTTTGAATATTATTATGCAACTTGTCTTAGCAGTACATGGAGTGTTGATTGATTCTTATGTGTACTAACCTATCTCACGAGTTCTTTTCATGTTTTGTGTGGATGAAGTTTTTGAGACTTAGGTGAAACTGGGATATGAGAGGATTGAATGAGAAACAAAATCACAAGATTGGGGATTCCCTAGTCACACCAAGTAAATATTACAGGAAGTCTCAAGCATCTAATCTTGGGGATGCTACGCATCCCACCTCTCTTTGTCAACAAATATCGGTTTGCCTATGTTGAGCCTAAGTTTTAATTTGTTCACATGATATGTACTATTCCTGGAGAGCATTTTTGTTTAGATTGCTATTTAAATAAAATGCCCAGATGTGAAAATATTTTTGAGAGAGAGTCCTCACATAGCTACCTAATTATTTGACTACTCATTGATCTTCACTTATATCTTTCGAGAGTAGTTTGATGTTTACTCTTTTGCTTCACTTATATTGTGAGAGTAAATTGTGAATGAATGAAATATAATAAATCTGAAATTATCAATGTGCTTTATGCTTAGTAGTAATTTCACATTTGGTTTAGAAAGTAAAATATATTGAAGTTTGAAAATCACAATATTGGTCTTACAAGCAATTCATGAATGTTTAGTATAAGAAAGAGAACTTTCACATACAAATATAATATCTTGGACATATTTTATGGTTGTGCATACCCATTAATTATTTTCAACCTTGATTAAATTGTTAAAGCTGGATAAGGAAGACAACATAATGTCGGGACCCCGATCCTAAGCCATAGGAATCCAGCCTGTAACACATCGCATCCCTTTGCGGTCTCACGCACGGTTAACTCCACGGCTGTAGCCTTATCTTAGCCGGGACCGTTTGCGTCTTTTGACTCACGTATGCAATAGTGTCGCTAGCATTCCAATGTCAAAGAACCCGGATCGACAAGTCTAGTCATAAACCAAAGTGGCAGTACCGCACAAGGACAGGCATACATGACCCAACAAAGCAGGTGTCGGTCACCAGCGAGTGTAGACGAGTCGTAGCAAGCTACAAGGACACCATTACATCGCGTGACATTTCCCCTAAGGGGACAGACACAACAGCTAAGAAGGACACATGCCGGTCAACCAATGTGTCCGGAGGAGTAGCGAGCTACCATGGCTTGTTGGATCACAAAGGGGCATTTCCCTGTAAGGAGTGCTACTAAAATTCACGACTAGGTAATCGAACCCCATACATATCAAGTACGACACACGTATGCATGGCATACTGATATGTATAGATACATCGATGGCATCACAACATAACCATAAACATACAAGCTTTATTTAAGAGGCTCGGAAGAGCCACACACATAATATTACACACTAAGGGTCTCACGAACCATAATAGCAGTCATTCAGTTACAAGCCAGCGGAAGTGTTTAAAACTGTCTGAGTACAGACAGGTGCAACTAGAAGGCACATGTCCTGACTATACTACAGACCCAACCTAGGGCCAGGTCGTAGCTGGGACACCAGCTACTCGTCGCCGTCGATGTCTATGAAGAACCATCCATTAGGGTCATTAGCAACCTCTGCAACATTTATTAAGTAATCATGAGTACGGAGGTACTCAGCAAGACTTTAGGATAACTATATACTCATGCAATGTATCAGCAAGGTATTGTGGGGTTTAATGCGGAAAGCCAGCATTTGACTCGTGGCTAGACAACTTGCATTTTAAAATAATTTTGACAACTTGATTTCTCGCACACGAGTCCACTAACACCACAACAATACTCCATCGTGGAATCATTCCGTCTCCATACGGAAATGCCGTCCACGACACTCACGCTTATCTTGACAATTTTATGAGTAGCCATTTAAGTTATCTATGGACAACATATGTCTCCAAGTAGTCCATATCCGCGGACGCGGCTATTCGAATAGATCATAACCCTGCAGGGGTGTACGTCGTCACACACGCTCTCGACACTTATCGCTATGTGCACGTCATGCACCTCGGCAACCTTCAAGCCGAAGCCCAGCGAGGGAGTCGGCCACGACCGTTAACCACATTAGTACCTAGTCCAGGTTTATCGCCTATCTGAGAGTAACCCGTACGGAAGTCCGGCCGAGGTTTCCGCCACGGCCTCAAACAATGTGCGCAGGATTCCCAAGCCCACCATCCGGGTGCCACTTGGTACACCGTGCCACTGCCTACCGCATCACAGCCCACCTCTCAGGTCAGCACTATGCACGGCCTCTAGCATGACTATAAACACCAGAAACTACTTGCAACTCCTGGACCGAGTACTAAGAAATTAATAAGTCGAGCGGGGCCATATTTCAGGGCCCATCATGTGGTAGTATCTCGTCTTGGATTACATACACGGAACTCAGTTCCTAAGGACGGTTCCAATGAAACAACCCGCCATATACTCCTACACAGCCTTTCACCGGTACCTTTACCAAATCAGATTCAACACACAACCAACACATTCTCACAATTCTGTTATGTTGCTGGTTTGTAATTAGGACAGTGTTTGATCATGTCATTTATAGTGAAATTTAAATATTTTCCAAATTACATCTATAAAGTATTTATAAGAATTAACTTATTCATTAATCTACATGTTTGGGTTCGGTAACATTTTCAAACATGTTTTAAAATGACATATTCAGATTCCTTGAATTTTTCTGATACTTTTTCATATATAAATTATTTTCATTGGAGTTACAGATTAATTTATATGATTTTTAGAAATTTTGGCATTTTTCTAGAATTCTTTTAAATCAGAAAACTCTTTATTGCATCAGCATGACATCAGCAGGTCCAACTAGCCGTTGAAAGTCAAACCTGACGAGTCAAACCCACTGGTGAGTGACTCTGTTCATTTTTAGATTGGTTTTAATCTTAATTAGCTAACTAACCTCACTGGACCCACATGTCAGTGACTTATCAAATTAATTAAAAAAAATTTTGTTAATCCTAAACTCCCAGAGGTTTGCCCCACGCGTCAGTGGCTCAGGCCAGCTGAGATCCACCGGCGGCGAGGTCGTCCTCGCCGGCGGGGAGCCTCCTGCGACCACCAGTACGTCGGAGGGGCTCGGAAACGGCGCACAGGGGGCCAAATTCTGCGCGGAGAGCACCAGAGGAACGACACTTCCTCCGCGGGTTCATTTTTGCACTTAGCCGGGGCTGATCTGGCCGGAGATGACGCCGGCGACGAGCTTGGCAGCGGCAAAAGTTCGGGCGTCATCGGGGTCATCGAAACAGAGGGAGCTACACACGGGACTCAACTCCTACGACATCTACGCGACGCCCTGAAACTGCTGGTGGCCTCAGAAGGACGAGCTCATCACCGGAGGGCTACCAGCGACGAGCTCCCGCGGCGGATCTCGTCGGGCTCCAGTGAAATCATGGCTAGAGGAAGGGATCGAAGGGGGAAACTTGGGGGAAAGTTGGGCAAGCTCACGGGGAGTGCAGTGGTGGCGCTAGCTTGCTCGGGGACGGCCTGGAGAGGAAGAACGCCGGTGACGAACTTCGGTGACCCGAGGAAGAAGACGATTGCGTCTCGGTGTCGGGCTCGTGGCTAGAAAGCTTCAGGGAGTTGCGGCGGACCTATTGCGCGGCTCAGGAGGGAGAAAGGTAGGCTAGAATGACGGCGAGCTCGAGCTCTGCTCGGGCTCCAATGGCGGCAGAAGGAAACGAGGCAGAGGGGAGAATGAGGAGAGGATGAGCTCGGGCACGCCTCGGGAGGGTTATCCCCTCGCGTGCCAGCGTAGAGCGGCGGCCAGGCAGGCGGACAGGTGCGTGGCCGCGCCGGAGTACGCGGCGGCCACCTCCTGCTGCCCACTGGCGGGGGAGGAAGGCGACAGGAAGAAGCTGGGCCGGGCCAGGTGAGCGACCGGTAAGAACTTTCTCATTTTCTTTTTTTCTGTATTGTTTCTGTTTTGCTATTTCATTGATTTACTATTTATTTCAGCTCCCAAATAGTTTGTAAAAACTATTTTGGACACCCCAGAATATTGGTTGGAATATTTCCAACCATTCCTAAAGTTTTCAACATTTTTGAAAGCTTAAAGTTTCTAATTTCAAATTTAAAACTTGAAACCAGTAGCTTTTGCATTTATTTAAAATGCCAGGAGTATAAAATAAATGGTTTCCTTTATTGCTTATTTGTTTTCTAGAATTATCAGAAAGATTTAACTTTTCTTGAGGCCATTTTGGGTTCATTGATTTTAACTAGTTTGAAATTTCCTTTAATTTGAGAAGTGGCTAGGGTTTGTTGAATTTTCCTTCACCACTTACTTTGTTCTTGTTGAAAGTTTCCTAGATGCAATGCAAAGAAAACATGAGCACAAAGCTAACTTGATTAAGGTGTCAGGGATGTGACAACATAATAGTTATGTTTGAGTATATTTGCAAGAATTTATATTGTTATTGATCCTCCAACATGTGGTGCTTGTTTGGAATCTTATGCTAGCCAAAACTTCATACTAAGTAGAGATACTACTTGTGCATCCAAATCATTGAGTCAAATTTCTTCCATGAGATTCCACCATACCTACCTATACATGGTATTTCAATGCTATTCCAAGTAAATTTGCATCTGCCACCTCTAGAACCTTGAAATAAACATCTATTTTGTGTGCCCGTACCCCTCATGGAGCGATCGGGGTTGTCAATTTCTTCCATGCTAAGCGGGTTATTCTCATGATGAGTGTTCATTCACTTGTCATTGCACGAGAGAGTATGATAGAAAGGATTCCGACTCCTACACAATACAAATATAAATAAACAAGAACTAGAAAGTTGATTGTTTGGAGGGACCCCATGGATACAGCTAGCCATGGAAAGTGTTTGAATGGTTTAGGGGGAGTAAAATTTCAATTATGTTTGCGAACCGCCAATAATGTGATTAGCATGGAATATATTGCAATCCCTTGTTGTAATAATGACAAGAAAGGGACACGACCCAAAATATATTCATCTATATTTTAAGCAATGAGCTTGGGACCTCTATTTACTTTCATGTTATTTACTTTTCATGTTGGGTCGACTTGTGATTCCAACCTCAATCTATTTGTTGTCAAACATCACGTGGTGGGGAAAGATCCAAAGATATATATCCAGTAAAATATATTTGATCATGATTCATTATTGTTGACAATTATCTTTATGATAAGTGCGTTGGGAGGAAAAACATTATGACCCTATCTTTCTATGTGTTCAATGGATGTGGTTTGTTCTAAAAGTATGCTTTGAGTATGCAAAGCACTTACTTAGACTTTCCCGAAAATAAGATGCATTGAAATTGTTTGATGACTAAGAACATAGGTTGTTAAGTTTCAACACAATGCATTGTTGGAACCATGACATGTGAATTGATTGCTACTTTATCATGGTGAGTTTTATGAGAAAGAGTTACTGGTTATGATGCTAGAAAAGTGACTGGAATTTTCATTGATCAAAATTATACACTATGCTAGCATTCACACTTCATAAATTACTTCTTTTATCATTTACCTACTCGAGGACGAGTAGGAATTAAGCTTCGGGGTGTTGATACATCTCCAACGTATCGATAATTTATGAAGTAGTTTATCATGCTGATACGTCTCCAACGTCTGTGACATATTTACATACTTTTATAATACTTTTATATGGTTATGATGCACTTTATATGATTTAATGGGAACTAACCCGTACTGACGTTGTTTTCAGAACAATTGTCGTGGTGTTGTTTTTGTGCAGAAAATAAAAGTTCTCGGAATCGCCCATATTTTTTGGTATTTTTTCTAGAACAAATAGGAAATACTTGAACAAAAAAATCACTAGAGGAGGGCCACCTGTTGGTGCCAAGCCAATAGGGCACGGCCACCCCCTAGGCACGCCCTGTTGGCTTGGGACCACCTCGTGGCTCCGTTTGACATGATTCCAACGTTGAAAAATCCTATATATTGGGAAACCCCGAGAAGTTAACCTAGAACATCTGCTCCGCTGCCGCAAGCCTCCATAAAGAAGAAAACTCATACAGAGCCCTGTTTCGGCACCATGGCGTATGGGGCAATCATCACCGAAGGCCATCTTCATAATCTCGACGGTGTCCATGAAGAGGAGGGAGTAGTTCACCCTCGGGGATGAGGGTATGTACCAGTAGCTATGTGTTTGATCTCGCTCTTTCTTGTATTCTTGAGATGTCACTATCTTGATGTATCACGAGCTTTGTTAATATAGTTGGATCAAATGGTGCTTGCCCCTTGCTATGTTGATGTGATGAAATGAATCTTTCCCTTTGACGTTAGTTATGTTGGATTGCATACTTTGGATTAGAACACGTGATGTTTGTATTGCATATGGATACCCATGGTGACAATGGGGTATTCTATTGATTCACATGATATATGTTATGGGATCAACTTGCGTGTTCCCGTGACATTGGGGGATCTATGCATATGGGTTTATGCACATTTTTGTCCTACTTCCTTCGATAGAAATCTTTGGGTACTCTTTGAAGTTCTTTGTGTTGGATTGAATATGATGAATCTGAATTTTTTTAATGCATGTTGAATAATTATCTCATAGATACTTGAGGTGACATTGGAGTAACTAGGTGATATTAGGGTTGATTGATGCGTATCATAGGTGTCATTCTAGTACAAACTCTATGGCTGATTGTGATACTTATAGGAATATCTCAATATATTGATCGGAAAAAACAACTTTCAGGTGGTTCTACTACCTACAACAATTTCATCTTATGTTCTCTGCTACTTATGAACTTTGGAGTGATTCTTTGTCGCACGTTGAGGGATGATCATATGATTCTATTATGTTAACACCGCTGAGAGATTGCACTAGGGAAAGTATGAACACTAGGCCTTATGTCCAAGCATTGCAACCCTGTTTATGCTCACTTTTGTTATTTCCTACCTTGATATTTTTATATTTTCTGATTACAAAGACCTATTTCTACTATCCATACTACACTTGTATCACCATCTCTTCACAGAACTAGTGCACCTATACAACTTTCCATTATATTGGGTGTCTTTGGGACATAAGAGATTTCTTGTATTTGATTGCATGGTTGTTTGGGAGAGAACATCTACATCCAACACCTCACACTGCCTAATAAACGTCAGGTCATCCACTTGAGGGAAATTTTCCGCTGTCCTACAAAACTCTGCACTTGGAGGTCCGACAACGTCTACCATAATATGTTGCGTGGTAGACATCAACTCGCATGAGTACGAAGATGAAGAAGTTGCAGTAGCAAAGCGCATCTCCTCTGGCAATGATAGACTCCTGTAGCGGCAGTAGGGTTTGGACGATCTTGTGAGGAGAGCAAATAAAATAAGGAAGGTAATAAATGAGCCGAGGGTGGGGTATTTATAGAGGGGTAAGAAGTGGGACGGTCTGACATATTAGGACGGATATGCCCATAACTCTTCAGTATAGTGGGACACGTGGCATGCATGCACCACGTCTAAAAACCCACTACTTACTTATTGGAGCGACGTGCGTGGGAACAACTTGAGTAAGAGCGGTAAAAGGATATGATTGGAAATTTTAAATATTTGTTGGGTTTATCTTTGACAATCAAGGATGATGTGAAGACAATCAACATGTGTCAAGTAGAATGCATATGACCGGAGTGAACGATTTTAGGAGATATAACATAGATGATATTATCGGGTCCGATCACATTCTCCTAGATGAAATTTTGAATACATATCTATAGGTGAAGGTTGTAGAGGACAAAACTCCACTATAGTATATATGAAAATTTCAAATTATAAATTATCAAGATCAAAGATAAATATCAACTCAAAGATAACTCAATGTTTGAAGACAGTGCCAAAGTAGCGAAGATAAATCAACGTCTTCAAATGGGGTTGGTGGCGCTACCGAGTGATACGTCTCCAACATATCTATAATTTTTTATTGTTCCATGCTATTTATCAATATTGGAACTTTATACGCATTTATATGTTGCTTTATATCATTTTTGTGAACTAACCTATTTACCCCATGCATATGTGCTTGTTGTCGTTTTTTGCGTGTTTTTGGCTTTTCAGGAAACCAGTACCAAACAATGTCCAAATGCAACGAAACTCTTTGGTAATTTTTTCCAAAAAATAAGACCTAAAAGCTTTGGAGGGAAACGTGATGCCACACGGGATGGCCCCAAGCAAAGAGGGAGCGTCAAGGGGGGTGGTCGCACCCTGATGATTTGGGGCCACCTCCCGACGCCTCTTACCCTACCTCCACTCCTATAAATCCTAATATATTGAGAACACACCGGAGAGCCAGCCAAAATACTTATACCACTACCGCAAGTCTCTGTTCTGACGTGATCACATCTAGATCCTTGTCCGGGTGCCCTGGCGCAGGGGGTCAATCTCGGAGGGCTTCTACATCAACCTTCTTGGTCCCATGGTGATATCTGAGTAGTTTTCCATAGACCTACGGATCTATAGTTAGTACCTAGATGGCTATATCTCTATCTATGTTCTTCAATTAAAATATCACCACGATTCCCTCGGTGATCTATTCTATGTAATCATCTTTGCGGTGTGCTTGTTGGGATCCGATGAATTGTGGGTTTATGTTCAGATTATTCATGAAAAGTATTTGAGCTATCTCTGAATTCGTATAAGCATGATTATGGTAGCTTCGTATTTCTCTATGATCTATCGGTTTGGTTTGGCCAACTAGACTGGTTTATCTTAAGCGGGAGTGGTGCGTTGTAATGGGTTCAATCTTGGGGTGCTCAATCCCAGTGAGAGGAAGGGACATGACACATATTGTATCACTTCCATTAAGGATAAAACGATGGGGTTTATTCATATTATTTGAGTTTACTTTGTCTACATCATGTCACTTTGCCCCAAGCATTACTCCGTTCTACTTACTACTCTAGATGCATGCTGGATGGTAGTCGTTGGGTGTAGTAATAGTAGTATATGCACGCAAAAGTTGGTCTACTTGCTTATGGACGTGATGCTTATATGTGTGATAATTTTTGTGAATAAATATTACATAACTATGTGCTGTTCTGTCAATTGCCCAACACTAGTTTGTTTACCCACCGTATGCTTTCTTTGAGAGAGAAGCCTCTTGGGGAAACTATGGCCCGGGGTCTTCTCAAATTAAATTACAAAAAAACTAAAAATATATGCTGCCTTTTTTAATGTTATTTTATTTTATATTTATATTATCTATCTATCACTATTTAACGCTTGCCAGTAACGAGTTCAAGGGGCTTGACAACCCTCTTCCCCGTGTTGGGTAAAAGTGTTGCTATTTTGTTGTGTAGGTGTCGTGACGTTCCTCGCTTGAGGCACAGGTGGCTCTAGGTTCCTCCCCACGTCTGGCATCAGCGGTGTGCTTGCGGAGGCTGTTGCATCAACCTCTGGGGCTCCGAGGATGTCCGCGGCTTAAACGGATGGTGTCGGGGGCTGGACCGTTGTGGCCTCAACAAATGGCGTCGTGAGCTGGACAACCGTGGCCCCTACACTGGGCAGGGCGCCCTCGAGAAACGTGTTACCTTCGCCCTAATAGTGTCCCTATTCATATTCTCCTCGCCGCCACCAGGGCGCGTGTACCGAAGAAGGGTTCGTCTGAATAAACCAAACATTGGTGAACAACAGGAGGATGGCTAAGGTACTTACTTGTCCCCGCCAGCCCACTTTCTCTTATTGTCGACGGTGCATGGCGCACCATCGCCACCCTCACGCGCCGCCCGGCGACACCGGAGGGGCGCTCGACGCGGTTCCTGAGGAGTTCCCCCTGGCCTCCCTCCTCTCCAGGGACCTGAGGTGTCCTCGGGAGAGGTACATCCGTTGCCCGGGCGGGCACTCGACCATCGTCAAAGGCTCGAGCCGCCGGCACATCGGTTGCCATCGAGCTCAATCCTCCTCCTTCTCCTGAGGCCACGGCCCCGGGGAATCGCCTGGTGCCCCTCATCCGCGGCAACATCATCCCCAAGGTTGCGCAAGGCCGGATGGAGATTGGGTGGTGGTATCCGATCGGCATCCTACTCCCCTTCCTCATCTCTGAGTCCTGTTCGATGTCGTTCTCACCCGAGGATTACACTGCGATAGAGGAACCCCTATGTGACCCGACGAGCCCCCACTCGTCAAAGACGTGCATCTCCTTGACCAGTTCTTCCATGTTGTCGCAGGCATACAGCGGCAGCGTGGCATGCGGAAGGTCCTCGGGATCTAAGCGAAGCAGAGACCCCAAGGGTCCATCTAGCTGGGCGTACGTGAGGCTGCTAACGTGTAGGCACATTTGGTCCTTCCTGTCAGTGAACTCCCACAAGGTACACGAGTGCGCCTGAATCGGCGCAATGCGATGCCGCATGAACTCCTTGATGATCATCTCCCCCGTCAGGCGGGCCTCCGCACAACCAGCGATTCGTTCCAAGACAGGCCCCGCCTCAGGTCGGTGAGATTCTTGTAGCTCCACCCATAGGTTTTCTTAGGAGCACCCGAGGGGTTGCCAGGAGCGGACTCTTCTGACGCATGTCCATGGAGACCAAGTGGTGCCGGTAGCCTTCCACCTTCTTCTTGGCCTTCAGGTGGGACCCCGCGCACATGACATCAACGAAGGAGATGCAAGCGAAGCATTTGTCCCGGCGCGGTGAACCGCAAGCTAAAGAAGTGACGGAAAAGTGCCACCGAGGGCCTCATGCCCACGAAAGCCTCACAGTAAAAGGCGAAGATAGCCAGGAGGAAAATAGAGTTTGGCTGAAGGTGTAGGGCTTGGATATGATAATGGGAAAGGATGGCGTAGATGAAATCGAAGGACGGATGGACCAGCCCGGCATAGATGTTGTGGAGGAAGAAGGGGTAGCCGGTCTTCACCAGGTTGCTGGGCGCTGCCGAACCCGGCTAGATGTCCGTCGTTCGCCCCTCGTTCTTGTTGCCAGCCACCAGCGGGAGCATTGAGCCCAAGCCCTCCTCCTCAGAGATGTGGGAGGGCTAGAGAGCAGGACCGGTGGCGGCAGAGCTCACGGCAGAAGCCGTGGCCTTTCCTTTCTTGATAAAAGGCACCATCCGTGGGTCGGAGCCACGAGAGGATCAAGGTGGTGACTTGCACGGAGATTGGAACTGGCGTGGTCTTGCTTAGAGGAATAAGATGCAGAAAGGAGGTGTGGTGTGAAGGTGCATAATGTTGGCTCCATCCTGCGTGCCCACTTTCTGTCAACCGGGGTAGATGCAAAGGCACTGTGGGAAGGCGAGGGCGCCCATGTCCCGTCACACGACACGCATTCGGCATGGCCCGCAGGCGGTGAGAGCCCGTGTTGTTTCGCTCTCTGATTGGCTGGGTCATGCACACTGCAGGCTCGAGGGTTACTGTCGGGGTCTTGGGACTGGGGGTACCCAGCCTCGCCTACCTGCGGCCGAGGGCATGGCGCGCATTGTGGGCTCGCGAGTGCTCCCCACCAAGGCCCGGGAATCCGGCCCCGCGAGGCTGCTTCCTCACGAGCTGAAGATCATCGAAGGTTACCAAGAACCACAGAGTTCCCCTCGAGGCCATTCCCCCTGAGGTCTGCATCGCGAAGCCACCTCCCGACGCCGCCCTCGTGGGGCGTTCTTAACAAGGGAAGCGAGGCAGAGCCGCGTGACCCTGTGTCCTCACATGGGTGACGTGAGCCACGTAGGACGGTGCTAGAGTCGGTGCGAGAAGGCACGGGCAGTGAAGCATTCCCCATGGTGTTAAGGGAGCAAAGCCAGCCCATGGGTTCCTGAAGTAACCCCCAAAGGTTTCCTACTTGGTGCAATAGATTCAAGGTTGGGGGCTCGGCAGGATGTAGGTCACCCCTGAGCCCACGAGTTCGTCATGGCGAAGAGGTTTAGCAGGCAAAGACCACCTTTGTCAAGGAAGGCTGCTGTCCTGTCCGCTTTCAAAATGTCCGTTGTGGCAACCCTTCACGCCAAGTGTGTGCTTTTGGGGGAAAAGGACCAAGGCATGTATAAAAGGGAGGCTCGACCTCCGTAGCAAAAGAAACCACCAATTCCATTAGGGCAAGAACCTCCATTTGTATTCGTCTCCCACCTCAAGCAATCCAGACAAGCAGGAGTAGGGTTTTACACTTCAAGGTGGCCTGAACCTGCGTAAACTGTGCGAGTGTTCTTGTGCTTCTTACTTGACTCGAGCCACCGGAGATTCGCCGGGTGGTTGAGAGGCACAATAGGGTAGGAGAGCGGGCGCACCCCAGTGTTCGAACCTTTCTGGGTCTGCGGAGCCCGGATTACGACATTTGGCGTGCCAGGTGATACGTCTCTAACGTATCTATAATTTTTGATGGTTCCATGCTATTATCTTGTCATCTTTGGATCTTTTGTATGCATGAATATGCTATTTTATATCTTTTTTCGGACTAACCTATTAACTCAGTGCCAAGTGCCAGTTCCTGTTTTTTCCGTGTTTTTGACCTTTTTCACATAGAATATCAAACGGAGTCCAAACGGAATAAAACCTCCGAAAAGATTTTTTTTCTGGAACAGAAGACATGCAGGAGACTTGAGAACCAATGCAGGGGACCTCGGAAGAAGTCACAAGCCACCCAGGCCCATCCTAGGGGCGGGGGCGGGCCTAGCAGGCTTGTGGGACCCCTGTGGCTCCCCTGCCCTAGTTCTTCCGCCTATAAATCCCCGAAAAATCTGAAACCACGGGAGGGAGCCACGAAAATACTTTTCCACCGCCGCAAGCTTCTGTCTCCGCAAGATCCCATCTGGGGCACGTTCTGGTGCCCTGCCGGAGGGGGGATTCGGACACGGACGGATTCTTCATCAACACCACTGCCTCTCCGATGATGCGTGAGTAGTTCACCATAGACCTTCGGGTCCATAGCTAGTAGCTAGATGGCTTCTTCTCTATCTTGGATCTTCAATACAAAGTTCTCCATGATCTTCATGGATATCTATCCGATGTAATCTTCTTTTGCGGTGTGTTTGTCGAGATCCGATGAATTGTGGATTTATGATGATATTATATATGAATCTTATTTGAGTTTTTCTGATTTCTTATATGCATGATTTCATATCCTTGTAATTCTCTTCGAGTTGTGTGTTTTGTTTGGCCAACTTGATCTATGATTCTTCCAACGGGAGAAGTGCTTGGTTTTGGGTTCATATCGTGTGGTGACCTCACCCAGTGACAGAAGGGGTAGCGAGGCACGCATCGTGTTGTTTCCATAAAGCGTAGAAAGATGTGGTTTTCATCATTGGTTTGAGTTTATCCCTCTACATCATGTCATCTTGCTTAAGGCGTTACTCTGTTCGTCATGAACTCAATACACTAGATGCATGTTGGATAGCAGTCGATGTGTGGAGTAATAGTACTATATGCAGAAAGTATCGGTCTACTTGTCTCGGACGTGATGCCTATATGTATGATCATTGCCTTAGATATCGTCATGACTTTGCGCGGTTCTATCAATTGCTCGACAGTAATTTGTTCGCCCACCGTAATATGTGCTATTTTGAGAGAAGCCTCTAGTGAACACTATGGCCCCCGGGTCTACTTCACTTCATATTTTCAGCCTTCCACTTTACTTCGTTGCACTTTCCGCCTTCAGATCTCACTTTGCAATCAGTCTTGAAGGGATTGACAACCCCTTTATAGCGTTGGGTGCAAGCTCGTTTGAGTTTGCGCAGGTACTCTGGACACTTGGCTTGATTCTCCTATTGGATTGATACCTTGGTTCTCAACTGAGGGAAATACTTACTGCTCCTGTGGTGCATAACCCTTTCCTCTTCAAGGGAAAAACCAACGCAATCTCAAGAGGCCGTCGGGGATTTTTGGCGTCGTTGCCGGGCAGTATCGAGTCAAGAATAGTCTCCCATCAACGTGCCGATTTCTGGCGCCATAGCAGAAGGATTTCTGGCGCCGTTGCCGGGGAGGATCAAGTTCTAGGTGAAGCTCATCCAAGTAAGTGTCGCAAACTCATCTCTTGCATTTACTTTTTTGCCTCTCATTTTCCCCTCCCCCACTTCTGAAAAACAAAAATTTACAAATATTTTGCCTTTTTCGTTCGCCATTTCTTTCGCTTGCTTTCTCTTTGCTTGTGTGCTATGTGCCTTCAATATGCTTGCATCTTCACTTGCTGAAAATCTATTGATATGGATCATCATCCACTTGCCAATCTCTTTAAGAGATCGAATTATGTTGATCCAATTGCTAGTGAGTTGAGTGCACTTGTCTTTCTCTATGAAGTTTTTCTTGAGATGCGTGAATCTGAAAATCATGATGAGGAAATTTATGAAGTGATTCACGAGGGCTCATTGAATGAAAATAATGATTGCAATGGTTTCACTACAAATTCTATTAGTGACAATCATGCTAAAAATATGCAAAACCCTAAGCTTGGGGATGCTAGTTTTGCTATGTCCACTACTTGTTGCAATGACCATGATTGGGGTAATGATTTTTCTTATGATATTGGAAATTTGTTTAAGCCTCATGATGAATATGATATTTGCAATAATTTTGAAAGTGGGTTTGGAGAAGTCATGACTTTAGTTGATGATAATCCCACTATTTTTGAAGAGCGTCAACTTTGCATGCATGTGGATCATGAAAAGAATATCCTATGTGATATCTATATTGTTGAATTTGATTATGATTCCACATGTAATTTCTATGAGAGAGGAAAATATTGTGGTAGAAACTTTCATGTTACCAAATTACCTCTCGTTATGTTGAGATTGCTATTGTCCCTTTCTTCTTCCTTGCATTTGGTAACTATTGGTTGTCTTGCCAATTTGTTTTTCTATAAAATGCCTATGCATAGGAAGTATGTTAGACTTAGATGTGATTTTCACATGCTTTATGATGCTCTCGTTGCGCTTCAATTCTTGTCTTTTGGGTGAGCATCATTGAATTATCAATGCCTAGATAAGGGCGTTAAACAATAGCGCTTGTTGGGAGGCAACCCAATGAATTTATCTTTGCTTTTTGGTTTCTGTTTTGTTGCGTCCACACCATCATAATTCTGTTATGATTGTGTTTGAGCCAAGCAAAACCTTTATGACAAGTTTTGGTGATGGTTGTTTGATCCTGCTGGAAAAAGACAGAAACTTTTTGCTCACGAAATTATTTTTCATTTTTATTCAGAAAGAGATTTTGAGTTCATTCTTTTTGCTGCTGGTTGATATGCCTCATTCCCAGGCTGTCGTAATTATTCAGAATTTGTGACGTACCAGAAGTATACGAAGTATACAGATTGCTATAGACTAGTATGTTTTTGACACATTCTGTTTTTGTTGTGTTGGTTGCTTGTTTTGATGAAACTATGGATAGTATCGGGGGCTACTAGCCAAGGAAAAGTGAGAATACAGTAACCTAACACCAATATAAATAGAAATCAAGATTGCTACAATACCAAAAGAGGTGCTAGTTTGTTTTATTGTGCTAATGATATCATGAGTTTCTGTTTAAGTTTTGTGTTGTGAAGTTTTCAAATTTTGGGTGATGTTCTCATGGACAAAGGGATAAAGAGTGGAAAGAGCTCAAGCTTGGGGATGCCCAAGGCATCCCAAGCCAAATTTAAGGACACCAAAAATCCTAAGCTTGGGGATGCCCCGGGAAGGCATCCCCTCTTTCATTTTCAATCCATCGGTAACATTACTTGGAGATATATTTTTATTCACCACATGATATGTGTTTTGCTTGGAGTGTCTTGTATCATAGGAGTCTTTTCTTTTTGTTGTGTCACAATCATCCTTGCTGCACACCTTTTGAGAGAGACACGCACTCATCGTGAATTTGCTACAATACTCATTGTGCTTCACTTATATCTTTTGAGCTAGGCAATGTTGCTCTTTGTGCTTCACTTAGATTCTTTTAGAGCACGGCGGTGCGTAACTTGATAGTTGGCTTGTGCTATGAAAGTTGACCCAAAGGTGATAGGTACCCAAAGGGGACACAATAAAACTTGCATCTTCATGTGCATTGAGTAGAAGAGAAGTTTAATTCCTCACACTTAGTTTTGATACGTGGATTTGGTAATATTAAGAGTTATGTTAGTAGGGTGTTATGAATCTAGAAATACTTGTGTTGAAGTTAGTGATTCCCGTAACATGCACGTGTGGTGAACCGCTATGTCAAGAAGTCAGAGCATAATTGATCTATTGATTGTCATCGTTTGTGTTGCGGTCGGGATCGCGCGATGGTTAACACCTACCAACCCTTCCCCTAGGAATATGCGTTTAGCACTTTGCTTCGATTACTAATAATTTTTTTCGTAATAAGTATGTGAAATCTTCATGACTAATGTGAGTCCATGGTATAGATGCACTTTCAGCTTCCATCGTTGCTAGCCTCTCTAGTACCGCGCAATTTTTCCCGGTGCACAAACCCACCATATGCCTTCCTCAAAACAACCAACATACCTACCTACTATGGAATTTTCATAGCCATTCTGAGATATATTGCCATGCAACTCCCACCGTTCCGTCTCATGACTTGTGTCATCACTCTCATATTGCCATTTCATGATCTTAAGATAGCTAGCGAGATGTTCCAACGTCATACGCCAAGCTAGATCGTTGCACATCCCGGTACACTGTCGGAGGCATTTCCTATAGAGTCATCATTTTTCTAATCTTTGAGTTGTGAATAAATAAAAGTGTGATGATCGTCATTATTAGAGCATTGTCCCAGGTGAGGAAATAAAAAAAAGGAGGCCAAAGATGCCCACCGAAAAAATGAAAAAAAGAGGCCAAAGAGCCCAAACAAAAAAAAAAGAAAAATAGAGAAGGGACAATGCTACTATCTTTTTCCACACTTGTGCTTCAAAATAGCACAATGTTCTTCATGATAGAAAGTCTCTTGTTTTGACACTTCCATATACTAGTGGGAATCTTCATTATATAACTTGGCTTGTATATTCCAATGATTGGCTTCCTCAAAATTACCCTAGGTCTTCGTGAGCAAGAAAGTTGGATGCACACCCACTAGTTCTTCTTTTGAGCGTTCACATACTTATAGCTCTCGTGCATCCCTTGCATGGTAATCCCTACTCATTCACATTGATATCTATTAATGGGCATATCCATAGCCCTTTTATATGTCGAGTCGATGTGACCATCTCCACCACACTCTATTCCACCTATAGTGCTATATCCATGGCTCACGCTCATGTATTGCGTGAGAGTTGAAAAAGTTTGAGAAAGCAAGAGTGCGAAAACAATTACTTGGCCAATACCGGGGTTGTGCATGATTTAAATTTGTTGTGTGGGGATGATGGAGCATAGCCAGATGCTACGTCAACAAAAGTCCTTTCCCCGCAATGGTGCCAGAAATCCTTCTGTCATCTCTTGAGCTTGCGTTGGTTTTTCCCTTGAAGAGGAAAGGGTGATGCAACATAGGAGCAGTAAGTATTTCTCTCAGTTTGAGAACCAAGGTATCAATCCAGTAGGAGAATCTCGTCAAGTCCAGAGTACCTGCGCAAACACAAAAGAACTTGGACCCAACGCTTTAAAGGGGTTGACAATCCCTTCAAGATTGATTGCAAAGTGAGATCTGAAGGCGGAAAGTGCAACGCAGAAAAAGAGTAAGGATGAAAATATGGTGTGGACTAGACCCGGGGGCCATAGTGTTCACTAGAGGCTTCTCTCAAAATAGCAAGTATTACGGTGGGTGAACAAATTACTGTCGAGCAATTGATAGAACCGCGCAAAGTCATGACGATATCTAAGGCAATGATCATACATATAGGCATCACGTCCGAGACAAGTAGACCGATACTTTGTGCATCTACTACTATTACTCCATACATCGACCGCTATCCAGCATGCATCTAGTGTATTGAGTTCATGACGAACAGAGTAACGCCTTAAGCAAGATTACATGATGTAGAGGGATAATCTCAAACCAATGATGAAAACCCCATCTTTTTACCCTTGATGGCAACAACACGATGCGTGCCTCGCTACCCCTTCTGTCACTAGGTGAGGTCACCGCATGGTATGAACCCAAAACCAAGCACTTCTCCCATTGCAAGAATCATAGATCTAGTTGGCCAAACAAAACCCACAACTCGAAGAGAATTACAAGGATATGAAATCATGCATAAGAGAGATCAGAAGAAACTCAAATAAGATTCATAGATAATCTGATCATAAATCCACAATTCATTGGATCTCGACAAACACACTGCAAAAGAAGATTACATCGGATAGATCTCCATGAAGATCATGGAGAACTTTGTATTGAAGATCCAAGAGAGAGAAGAAGCCATCTAGTTACTAGCTATGGACCCGTAGGTCTATGGTGAACTACTCACGCATCATCAGAGAGGTCATGGTGTTGATGAAGAAGCCCTCTGTATCCGAATCCCCCTCCAGCAGGACACCAGAAAATGCCCAGATGGGATCTTGCGGAGACAGAAGCTTGCGGTGATGGAAAAGTACTTTCGATGATCTCCTGATTTTTTCTGGGATTTTAGGTAGTTTATAGGCAAAAGTCCTAGGGCAGAGGTGGCCCAGGGAGCCCACAAGACAGGGAGGCACGGGCCCCCCTGGCCGCGGCTAGGGGGCTTGTGGGGTCATTGCAGGCCCCGTGCCCTGATTTTCAGGCTTCTCAATCTTTTTCTGTTTTGGAAAAAATCTTTTTGGCAGTTTTGTTCCATTTGGACTCCGTTCAAAATCCTCCTGTGAAAGGGGTCAAAAACATGGAAAAAACAGGAACTGGCACTTGGCACTGAGCTAATAAGTTAGTCCCAAAAAATATATAAAAGGAATGCAAAACATCGAAAGTTTTCCGCCGCTGCAAGCTTCTGTCTCTGTAAGATCCCATCTGGGGCACGTTCTGGTGCCCTGCCGGAGGGGGGTTCTGACACAGAGGGCTTCTTCATCAACACCATTGCCTCTCCGATGATGCGTGACTAGTTCACCATAGACCTTTGGGTCCATAGCTAGTAGCTAGATGGCTTCTTCTCTCTCTTGGATCTTCAATACAAAGTTCTCCATGATCTTCATGGAGATCTATTCAATGTAATCTTCTTTTGCGGTGTGTTTGTCGAGATCCGATGAAATGTGGATTTATTATCAGATTATCTATGAATCTTATTTGAATTTCTTCTGATCTCTTATATGCATGATTTCATATCCTTGTAATTCTCTTCGAGATGTGGGTTTTGTTTGGCCAACTTGATCTATGATTCTTGCAATGGGAGAAGTGCTTGGTTTTGGGTTCATATCGTGCGGTGACCTCACCCAGTGACAGAAGGGGTAGAAAGGCACGCATCGTGTTGTCTCCATCAAGGGTAAAAAGATTGGTTTTTCATCATTGGTTTGAGTTTATCCCTCTACATCATGTCATCTTGCTTAAGGCGTTACTCTGTTCGTCATGAACTCAATACACTAGATGCATGCTGGATAGCGGTCGATGTGTCGAGTAAGAGTAGTAGATGCAGAAAGTATCGGTCTACTTGTCTGGGACGTGATGCCTATATGTATGATCATTGCCTTAGATATCGTCTTGACTTTGCGTGGTTCTATCAATTGCTCGACAGTAATTTGTTCACCCACCGTAATATTTGCTATTTTGAGAGAAGCCTCTAGTAAACAGTATGGCCCCCGGGTCTACTTCACTTCATATTTTCATCCTTACAGTTTTACTTCTTTGCACTTTCCGCCTTCATATCTCACTTTGCAATCAATCTGGAAGGGATTGACAACCCCTTTATAGCGTTTGGTGCAACCTCCTTTGTGTTTGCGCAGGTACTCTGGACACTTGGCTTGATTCTCCTATTGGATTGATACCTTGGTTCTCAACTGAGGGAAATACTTACTGCTCCTGTGCTGCATCACCATTTCCGCTTCAAGGGAAAAACCAACGCAAGCTCAAGAGGCCGCCGGGGATTTTTTCGTCGTTGCTGGGGAGTACCGAGTCAAGAATAGTCTCCCGTCAACGTGCCGATTTCTGGTGCCGTAGCACCAGCTAAGGCTGCGCATCTGTTCTTCGGCTCCAGCTTCACCAACCCCATGGCTGACCTCGTCGTGTGCGTCTTGACCGTAGGGCAGCCTGGGTTGTCGTGACCGCACCTCTGGGCCCTGGCGGCCTTCGTCACTCCGTCGAGGCTGAGGTCGCTGCCACTGATCCACCCGCCCATGAGCAACAGGCTTCCTCCGCGCACCCCTTCGTGCAATGGGAGGGCCGCACTGCCACGGTTTCCTCCTCCCATGCCTGTCTCGAACGGATGAATGTGCAAGCGGCACCGCTCATGGCGCGCGAGATGCTTCACTACTGCGTGGCAGATGCCGGCTATGACGCATGGATGGGCCGCATTACCGAGCTCGTTACCGCCGCTGGATTGGCCCAGACGCCTTCCCAGTTACTTTCCCCCCTCCGCCCCATGATGGAGAGGAAGCCTAGGGATCACCGTCTCCTCCTTCCGTGCGCGGAGACCAGGTCAGCCCTGACGCGACGTGCACCCGGGCAACCCGCCTCACGAACCACCCCCACATGCCCAAGAAGGAGATAACTGCGAGATTGTCTGCCGCGAGGCTCCACTCAACGCGCGTGCGGTCCTTGAGCAGCAGCGTCACTGCCTGGACCGGGCACTAGAACCGGGCAGTCCTCGCGCGTGGTGGCCCCTCATTCTCTGTGGGTTGCCGGGCTTTCTCTCGTGAATTGCGCCGGGTGGTTTGGTCGGCCAAGTTCAAGCCAGAGTTGCCCCGGGGAGTTCCTCCAACTCTATGACCTGAGCGTCGAAGTGGCGAGCGGCGGCAATAAGGTCATGGCTAACTGGCTCCCAATGGCCCTCAAGGATGGTGCATGGTCCTGACTCCTGAACCCGCCCAAGGACTCAGTCTCTTCGTGGAGCAACCTGTGCTAGTTGTTCGTCGCCAACTTCAAGGGAACACACGACCGTCCCCTCTCTGTCAACGACTTGCACCGCGTGAAGCAACACCCTAGGGAGACCCTCCGCAAGTACATCCAGCATTTCAGCCAAGTGCATGATACGTCTCAAATGTATCTATAATTTTTTATAGTTTCATGTTGTTATCTTGTCAACTTTGGATGTTTTATATACCTTTTATATCTTTTTTGGGACTAACTAATTTCAGTGCCAAGTGCAAGTTCCTATTTTTTCTGTGTTTTTGACTCTTTTCAGTGCCAAGATCGGGGGACTTGAGGGCCAAGGCAGAGGGCCCACAGGGAGCCCACAAGCCCTGTTGCCGCGTCCAGGGGCCCGCGGCAACCAGGCTTGTGGCCTCCCTGGAGCTCCCCTGCCCTAGCTTTTTGGCCTATAAATTCCCTAAAATCATAGAAAAAATCAAGGCATCCACGAAAACACTTTTCCGCCGCCGTAAGGTTCCCGGTACCCTGCCGGAGGGGACTTTGGAGTTGGAGGGCTTCTACATCAACATCATCGCCTCTCTAATGACTCGTGAGTAGTCCACTTCATACCTACGGGTCCGTAGTTAGTAGCTAGATGGCTTCTTCTCTCTCTTGGATCTTCAATACAAAGTTCTCCATGATCTTCATGGAGATCTATCCGATGTAATCCTCTTTGGCGGTGTGTTTGTCGAGATCCGATGAATTGTGGATTTGTGATCATATTATCTATGAATAATATTTGATTCTTTGCTGATTTCTTATATGCATCATTTGATATCCTTGTAAGTCTCTCCAAGTCTTGGGTTTTGTTTGGCCAACTAGATCTATGATTCTTGCAATGGGAGAAGTGCTTGGTTTTGGGTTCATACCGTGTGGTGACCTTTCCCAGTGACAGAAGGGGCAGCAAGGCACGCATCGTGTCGTTGCCATCAAGGGTAACAAGATCGGCTTTCATCATAGATTTGAGATTGTCCATCTACATCATGTCATCTTCCTTAAGGCGTTACTCTGTTCTTATGAACTTAATACACTAGATGCATGCTGGATAGCGGTCGACGTGTCGAGGAATAGTAGTAGATGTAGAAAGTACCGGTCTACTTGTTTTGGACGTGATGCCTATAGATATGATCATTTCCATAGATAACGTCATGACTTTGTGCGGTTCTATCAATTGCTCGACAGTAATTCGTTCACCCACCGTCTACTTGCTTTCTTGAGAGAAGCCACTAGTGAACACTACGGCCCCCGGGTCTATTGACAACTATCGTCTCCACTTTTACTTTTACTTTGCTTTATTTCCTTTTTGCTTTTAGTTCTCACTTTGGAAACAATCTATAAGGGATTGACAACCCCTTCATAGCGTTGGGTGCAAGCTCTTTGTGTTTGTGCAGGTACTTGTGACTTGACGCGATCCTCCTACTGGATCGATACCTTGGTTCTGAAACTGAGGGAAATACTTACCGCCGTTGTGCTACATCACCCTTTCCTCTTCAAGGGAACACCAACGAAAGGCTCCAAGGCCGCCGGGAAATCCTTTGTATATTTGCCAAGGAAGTCCCTATTGGCGTAGCACGTAGCAGAAAGATTGTTGGTGTCGTTGCCAGGGAAGGTCTATTGTCGCAGTAGCAGAAGGATTTCTGGCGCCATTGCCGGGGAGGATCGCTTGCCGAGGAGATCAAGACAAGAATAATCTCCCGTCAACACGCCTATTTCTGGCGCCGTTGCCGGGGAGTAGAGATCAAGTTAAGATCTATCTAAGTAGGTGTCACAAACTCATCTCTTCCATTTACCTTTTTTGCCAGCTGCCTCTTGTTTTCCTCTCCCCCACTTCACATTTGCCATTTTCATTTGCCTTTCTCCTTTGCTGTTTCATTTGCCTTTTTGTCGTTCTCTTTTGCCTGTTTCACTCGCTTTCTTCCTGCCCGTTTGTGTGTGGGATAGTCCATCAATGGCTAGACCCACCACTCCAAACAATACCCCTGAGAACGAAGTTCTCAGTTTCGAGCAGAATGAGGAAGAAAATTTAAAGGACGCTTGGTACAGGATTTGCAATGCTCAAAGTAGATCTACTCGTAAGCAATCCACTAATGTTCTTCTTCGCAGTTTTTATGTTGGAATCTCTCCTTGGAATAGGTATATTCTTGATACCATCATAGGTGGGAATTTTTTGCGGAGCCATACTGTTGACTCCTATGGAGCTATCATGAATTTGGTAGGCTCACCCCCGCTCATGCTTAATGGAACTACCTTGACCTTGGAACACGTGATGCAAAGGCTTGATGCTATTGAAAACAAAACTGCCACAATTGAACTTATTGAGGGTTTGGATAGAAAGATCCACAATCAAATTACTCAGTACGGATCTAAAGTGGGAATGGTTTTGAAAAATTTAAGGGAGAAGGAACCTATACTTAATGATTCCTCTAGAATTGGCAAACTAGAAGATGTCATAACCAACTTGGGTTCCGCTTTTGCCGCTGTGCAAAATACTCCAAATATCACTCTCAAAAAGACCGTCAAGTCTGTTTTTGTTCCTAAAGCTAGTTGTGAGTCATCCAATAAGGATGAAGATCTTAAGATGATAAATGATCATGCTACTTATGGTTTGAGCACCAAACATGACTATACGTGATTCCATCACCTTGTGCCTAGCTAAGGGCGTTAAACAATAGCGCTTGTTGGGAGGCAACCCAAAGAATCTATCCTTTTTCGTTCTGTTTTGTGTTTTCCACACTTTCATAATTCTGTTATGGTTATGTTTTTTGTGTTTCTTTTGCGTTGGTGCCAAGTAAAACCGTTATGATTAGTCTTGGGGATGATCGTTTGGTCATGCTGGAAAAGACAGAAACCTTTTGCTGACGAAAAGAATTTTCATTTTTTCTGTAAGAGCTTTTGAGTTGATTCTTTTTGCTATTGATTTCTACGCAAATTCTTCAGACTGTCCTAATTGTTCAGAATTTTTGAAGTACCATAAGTATACGAAGTATACAGATTGGTACAGACTGGTCTGCTGTTAACAGATTCTGTTTTTGTTGAGTTGGTTGCTTATTTTAATGAAACTATGGATAGTATCGGGGGGTATTAGACCTGGAAGATTGCAAATAAAGTAACCCAACATCAACATAAGTAGAATTTAAGTTTTCTACAGTACCTAAGGAAGTGGTGGTTTGCTTTCTTATACTAATGATATCACGAGTTTTTGTTTAAGTTTTGTGTTGTGAAGTTTTCATGTTTTGGGTGAAGTTCTTATGGAAAAAAAGATAAAGAGTGGCAAGACCTCAAGCTTGGGGATGCCCAAGGCACCCCAAGTTGATTCAAGGATGCCGAAAAAGCCTAAGCTTGGGGATGCCCCGGGAAGGCATCCCCTCTTTCATCTTCAATCCATGGGTAACGTTACTTGGGGCTATATTTTTATTCACCACATGTTATGTGTTTTGCTTGGAGCGTCTTGTATCGTAGGAGTCTTTTATTTTTGTTGTGTCACAATATTCCTTGCTGCACACCTAGAGAGAGAGACATGCACTCCCCGTGATTTTGTCGAGCTTCACTTATATCCTTTGGTTAGACAATTCAGCTCACATGTGCTTCACTTATATCTTTTGAGCTAGTTGATTTTGCTCTATGTGCTTCACTTATATCTTTTAGAGCACAGCGGTGCGTGGCTTGGTAGTTGATCTATGCTATGAAAGTAGTCTCAAAAGGGGTAGTTATCCAAAGAGATATGAAAACTTCCACCTTCATGTGCATTGAATAGTTAGAGAAGTTTGATTCATCTCAATTAGTTTTGAGTTGTGGTTGTGGTAATATTGAAGTTGTATTAGTAAGGTGTCGTGGATCTAGATATACTTGTGTTGAAGTTAGTGATTCCCGTAGCATGCACGTATGGTGAACCGCTATGTGATGAAGTCTGAGCATGATTAGTCTATTGATTGTCATCCTTTGTGTGGTGGTCGGGATCGCGGGATGGTTTATACCTACCAACCCTTCCCCTAGGAGTATGCGTTGAATGCTTTGTTTCGATTACTACTAAAACTTCTGCAACAAGTATATGAGTTCTTCATGACTAATGTTGAGTCCATGGTTTAGATGCACTTTCACTTTCCACCATCACTATCTTCTTTAGTGTCGTGCAACTTTCGTCGGTGCATAAAACCCACCATTAGCTTCTCAGCCACCATACCTACCTACTATGGCTTCTTCAAAGCCATTCCGAGATATATTTCCATGCAACTACCACCATGACATGTGCCACCACTTCTACATTGCCATTGCATGATCATAAGATAGCTAGCATGATGTTTCCATTGATGTCTATGCCATGCTAGATCATTGTCACGGTACACTACCGAAGGCATCCCATATAGAGTCATCATCGCTCTAAGTTTTGAGTTATAAGTGTGATGATCATCATTGATGAAGCATTGTCCCGTGTGAGGAAATAAAAGAGGCCAGCGAAGCCCATTTACAAAAAGAGGCCAAAGATGCCCACCAAAATAATAAAAAAAGGGGCCAAAGAGCCCACCAAAAAGAAAATGTGAGAAAAAGAGAGAAGGGACAATGCTACTATCTTTCCACACTTGTGCTTATTAAGCACCATGATCTTCATGATCGAGAGTCTCTCGTTTTGTCACCACCATATAGCTAGTGGGAAATTTTCATTATATAACTTGGCTTGTATATTCCAATGATAGTCTTCCTGAAAATTGCCTTAGGTCTTCGTGAGCAAGCAAGTTGGATGCACACCCACTAGTTTTCTGTAAGAGCTTTCACATACTCTTAGCTCTAGTGCATCATTTGTATGGCAATCCCTACTCATTCACGTCGATATCTATTGATGAGCATCTTCATAACTCATTGATATGCCTAGTCAATGTGACCATCTTCTCCTTGTTTGTCTGGCAACCTCCACCACACTCCACTCCACTTATAGTGCTAAAACCATGGCTCACGCTCATGTAATGGGTGAGAGTTGAAAAGTATGAGAAATTAAAGGTGTGAAAACAATTACTTGGCCAATACCGAGGTTGTGCATGATTTAAATTCGTTGTGCAAGGATGATAGAGCATAGCGAGACTATATGATTTTGTAGGGATAACTTTCTTTTGGCCTTGTTATTTTGAAAGTTCATGATTACCTTGCTTGTTTGCTTGAAGTATTATTGTCTCCACATCAATAGCAAACTATTGTTTTGATTCTAATGGATCTGAATATTCACGTCACATAAGAGGAATTACAAATGACATCTATGCTAGGTAGCATGAATGCATCAAAAATTCATTCTTTATCACTTCCCTACTCGAGGACGAGCAGGAGTTAAGCTTGGGGATGCTTGATACGTCTCAAACGTTTCTATAATTTTTGATAGTTTCATGTTGTTATCTTGTCAACTTTGGATGTTTTACATACCTTTTATATCTTTTTTGGGACTAACTTATTAATTTAGTGCCAAGTGCCAGTTCCTGTTTTTTCCGTGTTTTTGACTCTTTTCAGATTTGATGTTGGAACGGAGTCCAAACGAAATAAAATGCCCGAAATAAATTTTTCCAGAACAGAAGAAGATCGGGGGACTTGAGGCCAAGGCAGAGGGCCCACAGGGAGCCCACAAGCACTGTTGTCGCGGCAACCAGGCTTGTGTCCTCCCTGGCGCTCCCCTGCCCTAGCTTTTTGGCCTATAAATTCCCTAAAATCGCAGAAAAAATCAGGGCATCCACGAAAACACTTTTCCGTCGCCGCAAGCTTCCGTTTCCGCGAGATCTCATCTGGAGACCCTTCCCGGTGCCTCCGTGGTGCCCTGCGGTAGGGGACTTTGGAGTTGGAGGGCTTCTACATCAACATCATCGCCTCTCCAAGGACTCGTGAGTAGTCCACTTCAGACCTACGGGTCCGTAGTTAGTAGCTAGATCGCTTCTTATCTCTCTTGGATCTTTAATATAAAGTTCTCCATGATCTTCATGGAGATCTATCAGATGTAATCCTCTTTGGCGGTGTGTTTGTCGAGATCCGATGAATTGTGGATTTGTGATCAGATTATCTACGAATTATATTTGAGTCTTTGCTGATTTCTTATATGCATGATTTGATATCCTTGTAAGTCTCTCCGAGTCTTGGGTTTTATTTGGCCAATTAGATCTATGATTCTTGCAATGGGAAAGGTGCTTGGTTTTGGGTTCATACCGTGCGGTGACCTTTCCCAGTGACAGAAGGGGCAGCAAGGCACAGATCGCGTTGTTGCCATCAAGGGTAACAAGATGGGCTTTCATCATAGATTTGAGATTGTCCATCTACATCATGTCATCTTGCTTAAGGCGTTACTCTGTTCTTATGAACTTAATACACTAGGTGCATGCTGGATAGCGGTCGACGAGAGGAGTAATAGTAGTAGATGAAGAAAGTATCGGTCTACTTGTTTTGGACGTGATGCCTATAGATATGATCATTGCCATAGATAATGTCATGTCTTTGCGCGGTTCTATCAATTTCTCGACAGTAATTCGTTCACCCACCGTCTACTTGCTTTCATGAGAGAAGCCACTAGTGAACACTACGACCCCTGGGTCTATTCACAACTATCGTCTCCACTTTTACTTTTACTTTGCTTTGTTTCCTTTTTGCTTTCAGTTCTCACTTTGCAAACAATCTATACGGGATTGACAACCCCTTCGTAGTGTTGGGTGCAAGCTCTTTGTGTTTGTCCAGGTACTTGTGACTTGACACGATCGTCCTACTGGATCGATACCTTGGTTCTCAAACTGCGGGAAATACTTACTACCGTTGTGCTACATCACCCTTCCCTCTTGAAGGGAACACCAACGCAAGGCTCTAAGGCCTCGGGGAAATCCTTTGCATATTTGCCAAGGAAGTCCCTATAGGAATAGCCTGTAGTAGCAGGATTCCTGGCTCCGTTGCCAGCGAAGGTCTGTTGTTGTAGTAGTAGTGCACAATAACATCCCGCTTGCAACGGACGAGGCAGTCATCATGGCGTTCACCAACGGTTCCAAGGACCTCAAAATGTGCGAGAAGCTCGCCATCAACAACAAGCTGAGCACGGCCATGGAGTTGTTCAACCTCGCTGACAAATGCGCCAAGGCCGAGGAGGGCCGCCTGTTTGCCGACGACAACCCTAACAACACGCCCAACGACGCCAAGGCCAAAGCCAAGGAGGTCAAGTGCAAAGGACCCGTTGTTCTTGCGGCTGATCCCAAGCAGAAGCACGGCCGCAAGCGGGGGTCCAGAAAGGACCATCGCCCGTTCTGCATCTACCACGACGTATACACGCACAACACCAAAGACTGCCAAGAGCTTAAGGTCCACCGAGACGAGAGGGTTGGCAGGTGTTTGGAGCTCAATGACCATGGCACTGGTCGTGGCGGCGGTTTTTGCGGCGATAGGTGGGATAGTGGCAATGGCAACCCTTGTCGAGGCTGGTATGAGAAGCCTCACGATAACGGTTGGCGCAACCAGCCTTGTGAGGCACGCCCTCACGACAACGTGGCGCTCCCTCTACCGCCCCCACCGACGAGGAGGAGCGATGACAACTAGCACGATGAGGAGGCCGGAGCCTATCAGGAGCCCCGCGCGGTGGCTTGCATTCTTGGTGGAGCTCATGCCCCCTCGTCGAACGGCCAATTCAAGCAGCTCTATCGCGAGGTGAATACCGCCTTCCCGAGGCTGGGAGCTGCGAGGCCCCTCAGTGGTCCCAATACGCCATCACCTTTGACACCAGGGACAGTCTCAAGTCCGTGGCCGCCACGGGCATGCTCCCCATGATGTGTACTCCCACCATCAGCAATGTTGCCGTCACCAGGACACTCATCGACGGAGGTGCGGCTCTCAACGTGCTCTTTGTCAAAACCTTTGACACGCTCTAAGTACCGTAGGACCAGCTGATACCGACTAGGCCATTCTCTGGGACGACTGACGGCTCCACCACTCTGCTTAGGCAGGTTCTTCTCTCGGTCAGCTTCGGCACACGCGACAACTATCACACTGAGATCATTGACTTTGACATGGCGCACATTGCCCTCCCGTACAATGCCATCTTGGGCTACGTAGCGCTAGACAAGTTTATGGTGGCGACCCACCATGGCTAGAACGTCCTCAAGTTGCCGGGTTGCAGCAGCATCATCGCCGTCACCTATAATGAAAAGGAGGCACTCTGGTCCCATGAACGCGCCTACAGGGCCGCCGCAGCGGAGCGCTTCGACGACGACGGCGACGATGTGCCTCACGAGGTCGCACCCCCGAGGGAAAAGCAGTCATTGCCCGCCTCTGGCTCCGCCAAGGCGAAGGGTCCAGTTACTAAGGCCAAGGCTGCAAGCCCCGTGCGCATTGGAGGTGCCTGCCCCATTCTGGAATAGGAAGGCATGCCCAGGTCCTCCCTCAGGTCAGGCTTGGGGGTTTCCACCTGGAAAAAATCGGACCTGGCCGGTGCATCGAGGGAGCTGCTCCGGCACCACTTGGAGGCGCGCATCAACGTGCGCCCTCGCAAGGAAGGGCTACGACATCGGGCACCGGGGGCACAAGAGTTCACCGACCAGGAAATCGGCAAGTTGCGGGAGGCGCATGCCATGTGTGGCGAGCATCACCCGAAGCGCCCCGTTAGGAGGATTCTCGCTTCTGGGAGGACCGACGAGGTGTGCATGTGTGTCAATGTCGCGGGCCTCTATGAGGTCACCTCCCAAAGATCTTTATGGCCTTCGTGCATCGGCCTAGGCCGAGGCACTGCCTCCGACCAAGTTCGCATGCCCTTCGGCGTGGAGAACATGGTTGCTACATTTCAAAGGTTGGCACTGCTTGCAATGGCACCTCGCGTGGCACCGGGAACTCGCGGCCCCCACAGCTGCAGGACGCAGCTGACCCTTGAGGGGTCGGCCTTCATGATGCGCTTTGTCAAGCAACCCAGAGCTCCCACGACAATGTAGTCACCAGGTGAATTTTTGTTTCGTTCGGGATCGAGGGCACCCTTCTGGACGCATTATCCTCAGGCACGAAGTCCCGCCCTCGCTGAATTCTTGCTTTTTGGTTGTGTGGTAAACCATGTCATTTCCCTTTGAAGCTTATGTCTTTCGCTAGAAATGCATCACTTACGGTTTGGCGCTTCCTCACCTTGGGCGCTATGGAGTGGGTGATTTTCCCGTGATCATTCCATGAAGAAACGTGGCACGGCGTGTGTGCTCGGGTTCATCCATGCAGCGTCGCTAAACCTGAGTGACTGAGCTATGTCTGAAGGGCTTACCCCCGTATACGTCACCTTCTGGGGTCCTTTGTGCCAAACCCCTTCGTGCAGTGGCCTTGCGACGATCACCCAGTGCGTGTCGCCCCCATGTCATAGGTTCCGTAAGTGCGCTGATGCGCAAAGAATAAGGCACAACCCGCCTGACGACTGAGATTAGGAGCTCCCGAGCCTTGTGACTGGGATGTGTGACACCTCAATAATCGCCACCCGTCATACTCTCACATAATAATGAGTTTGGGTCGTACACGCCCTGGAGCCTCCTAAGAGGAATCCCACAACAAGCTGTGTCATGGCCTCAGTGGAGGGCTTCCGCCCACGCCCAAGTGAAAGTCCCCATGCTCGGCGCTGGTGGAATTACTATCGAACTGCAACTATGCCCACTCCCAAGTGGAAGCCCCATGCATCGCGCTGGGGAGGATCGTCAAAGCTCCACGCTCGCCTGCTTCCCCTTGTACCTCGCGCAAGCGGGGGCTGGGCATGGTGCATGTGCTCAGGTTAGTCCCTACAGTGCTGAAAAATCCAAGCGATTGAGATCTGTATCACGGGTTTACCCTCGTGCACGTCACCTCCTCAGGTCCTTGGTGTCTAGTTTTCCTCGTGCGACACCCAAGTGTAAGTAGGCACACGCACGACGATCCGACCAATTCGTCAGTATGGGAGTCGCTTGCACGTCAAGGGGGTTTCTTAAGCATCGTGTCTGAGGAACCTTCACTAGTCATGGAGCTTCTCCCCCTGGCGTTCTAGTAGCTGCTGAGATAAAAGCAGGGCTAGGCCCTGCCGATGCAGAGCACAAAATCTCCTAAGGGTGAGTACAAAGGCTCTCCACATGGAATGCGAGCTTCTTGGGTGTCAGGGGAGGTTCTTGAGCATCGCGTCTCAGGAACCTTCACTAGTCATGTAGCCTCTCACCCCCTGCCGTTCTAGTGGCGGCTAAGATACATGCAGGGCTGGGCCCTGCCGGCGCAGAGGGCAAAGGCTCCCAATGGTGAATGCAAAGGCCCTTAAGCGATCAGCTTGCATATCAAGGGGGGATCTTGAGTATCGTGTCTAAGGAACCTTCACTAGTCCTGTAGCCTCTCACCCCCCAGCGTTCTAGTAGCGGCTGAGATACGCGCAGGGCTGGGACCTGCTGACGCAGAGCACAAAGGAAGGCAAGAGAGAAACTGAGCGTGGGAAATAAAATTACGGATCACAAACAATTACTACAAAGTTCAAACTATTTCATACGATATAATGAGCATCTGACGCCTCCTTGAGGCAAGAGCAATCTATTTTAGGACCCGATAATAGGGGGCGCCTCGTCGGGCTCCTCATAATCACCGTAGAAGAACTTCACAAAAATGTGTTCACGTGGACGTCCATACCAGCCGCCAATTCACTGCAAGATTCCTCAGACACGGGGCCCATCACAACGTCTAACTTGAAGCAAGGATTGTGAAGGAGGAGATGGATGAAGACGCGGGTCGCTGCCACGAAGAAGACGTTGCGACATTCCTCCTCCAAGATGACGTCCATCCTCTTAGACGTACCCTTGAGCTCCTTCACAAGCTCAGAGGAAAGCTCTGCATAGCTGGAACCCTGAGGGATGAAGGGAGACTCGAGCTCTAGCCTACATATAGAGCTTAGGGCCTGGCAGGCCGTGAGTTCCGGAGAGGAGAGCACGACATGGTCCGGTGTCGCCTTCGCATCGGCATCAACATGAATCTCCTCTTCCCGGGCGGCAATCTTGGCGCTGGCCTCACAGACTTGCTTGGCATGGGTGCCCTGTGCCTCAGCTACCTTGCACTATAGTGCCTCGAGGCGCTGCGCTTCGAAGCTTGTTCGGCAGCCATCTTCATGAGCTCGGAGTCACAGTCTGCAAGCTTTGCCTCGCGGGCCCTGATGTCCTCCTCCCGCAGCTAGAGTTGCTGCCTCTCCTCAACTCGCTCCTGAAGTTCCTTGAGCATGGCATCCGCTTCTTCGCAGTGCTTGGGAAGCGCCTCCTTATCGGAAAGAGTGCTTGCACGAGCGGCCTTCGCCTCGACGGCCTCCTGCTGGACCTCCACGCGAGCGGCCTAACCCACTAGAACAAGGTCCTCCCAAGGGGCCTCCTTGGCAGAGGCCTCAAGTTGGCAACACCTCGGGGCTAACCTCCCTCACTCCACAGCCAAGCGCATCTTGACGTCCCGAAAATCCACCTCGAGTTGGGCGAGCACATCCCGGGCGTCGGCGAGGCCCCCGCGCCTAAGCAACGCGTCCTAACCCACTAGAACAAGGTCCTCCCAAGGGGTCGCTGTCCCGGTGATGTCAACTGTTCTTCCCTTTGCAACGGCACTAGAAGAATGCTGCTAGCACTCTCCGGCAATCGAAACTAGAAGAATGTTGTTGACGGCCCACCAGCGCGTGGGACCATAGCAACTTTCGAGGGTAGAGTATTCGACCCAAATTTGTTGGTACGCCTATAGGAGGTGAGAGGATACTCTCAAGTATTAGCAGCTGAATGCGTAAGATTCAACCACACCTGCAGGATTAGTATCTGCAAGCAAAGTATCAGTAGCAAAGTAGTATGATAACAACAGTGTTAGAAATTATCTGTTGACGGCAGACTATTCCTAACTGTCGTATCATTGGCGGCAAGTTGCCTCGTTGACGGAAATTGTCAGTTCCCGTCAACGACCAGCGATCAAGATTGTAGCAGGTAGCAGCAGGGTAACGAGCAATAGCAGCGGCAAGGAAAAGCAGTAGTGACAGCAGTAGGAAGTAGCAAAAGTAGCAAGTGACAGTAGTAGCAACAGTAGCAGCAGAGCAAGACAAGTAACAGGAGTAGCAACAGTAGTAACAGCAGCAGAGCAAGACAAGTAACAGTAGCAGTAGGACAAACTCGTAGGCAATGGGTCGGTGATTTGTTTGGATGATATTCATCATGCAACAGTTATAACATGGAGAGATATGTGGCTAGCTCCCGTTCGTCAATGTGATGTATGCATGCATTCTGTGTGTCGTCATACATGCTTAGGGAAAAGAACTTGCATGACATCTATTGTCCATCCATCCCATGGCAGTGGGGTCCAAAAGGAAACTACGGGATATTAAGGTTCTCCTTTTAATATAGAACCGGACCAACGCATTAGCAGTTGGTGAACACATGAACTGCTCAAACTATGGTCATCATCGGGAGTGGTTCCGGTTATTGTCACTCCGGGGTTGCCGGATCATAACACATAGTAGGTAACTACAACTTGCAAGATCAGATCTAAAAGACACATATATTGGTGACAACATAATAATTTCAGATCTGAAATCATGGCACTCGGGCCCTAGTGACAAGCATTAAGCATGGCAAAGTAGTAGCAACATCAATCTCAGAACATAGTGGATACTAGGGATCAATCCCCATCAAAACTAACTCGATTACATGATAGATCTCATCCTACTCATCACCGCCCAGCGAGCCTACGAATAGATTACTCACGAACGATGAAGAGCTTCAGGGAATTGGAGAGGAAAGAAGGTTTATGATGATGATGGCGACGATTTCCCCTCTCTGGAGCCCAAGACGGACTCCAGATCTGCCCTCTAGATGTAGAACAGGTGGTGGCGGAAGGCTCCGTATCGCAAACGGGACAAAAACTTCTCTTTTTATTTTTTATGGGACGAAAGTGACCTTATAGACCTGAGGTTGGGGGCGGCAGAGCCATGTGGGCCCCACGAGCCTGCCCACCGCCACTAGGGGTGGTGGCAGAGCCACGACTTGTGGCCCACTGGCCCACCCCCTCAGGTGGAACTTGGCGCAAATATTTTTCATATTTTCCAAAACTGCTCCCCGTAGATTTTCAGGACGTTTGGAGAACTTTGATTTCGGCACAAAAATAACACCAAGGCAATTCTGCTGAAAACAGCGTCAGTCCAGGTTAGTTCCATTCAAATCATGCAAATTAGAGTCCAAAACAAGGGCAAAAGAGTTTGGAAAAGTAGCTACGATGGAGACGTATCAACTCCCCCAAGCTTAAAACCTTGCTAGTCCTCAAGCAACTCAGTTGACAAACTGAGAGAGAAAGAAAAACTTTGACAAACTCTGTTTGATCTTGTTGTTGCAACTATGTCTAACTCATAACCAGAATTTCAGCAAGGTCACAAGTTAACCACATAAGCAAATGACACAAAGGTCTCACGGTAAGCTAATATCAATGGCATAATCAGCTAACGAGCAAATAATAATGAGTTTCAAATAGAAACACTTCAATCAAAACAAGCATGAAGCAATATGAATAGGTGGTATCTTGCTAGCTCTTTCTGAGACCGCAAAAAATAAATGCAGAGCACTTTCAAAGATCAAGGGCTGACTAAACATTGTAATTCATAGCAACGAAGATCCATTCATAGTCATACTCAATATCAATCAAAAGCAAAGCATAAAAATGACACAGGAGCTCTCTAATTGGTGCTTATATAAGAGGAGGATGACTCAACAGGAAAATAAATAGACAGGCCCTTCGTAGAGGGAAGTAATGATTTGTAGAGGTGCCAGAGCTCAAGCTTTGAAAACAGAGATAATAATTTTGGGTGGCATGCTTTCATTGTCAACGCAATGACCAAGAGTTCTCAATATCTTCCATGCTACTCTTGCTATAGGCGGGTCCCAAATAGAAAAGTAAAGTTTTAACTCCCCCACCACCAATCAATCACAGTCCATGGCTAGCCGAATGTGTTGGAGAACGTCGCATGGGAAACAAAAAAATTCCTACGCACACGAAGACCTATCATGGTGATGTCCATCTACGAGAGGGGATTTCCGATCTACGTACCCTTGTAGATCGCACAGCAGAAGCGTTAAGAAACGCGGTTGATGTAGTGGAACGTCCTCACGTCCCTCGATCCGCCCCGCGAACCGTCCCAGAAACCGTCCCGCGATCTGTCCCACGATCCGCTCCGATCTAGTGCCGAACGGACGACACCTCCGCGTTCAGCACACGTACAGCTCGACGATGATCTCGGCCTTCTTGATCTAGAAAGAGAGACAGAGAGGTAGATGAGTTCTCCGGCAGCGCTTACGGCGCTCCGGAGGTTGGTGGTGATCTAATCTCAACAGGGCTCCGTCCGAGCTCCGCAGAAACGCGATCTAGAGGAAAAACCGTGGAGGTATGTGGTCGGGCTGCCGTGGCAAAAGTTGTCTCAAATAAGCCCTAAAAGCCCACTATATATAGGAGGGAGGGAGGGGAGGAGACAGCCTCAAAACCTAAAGATTTGGCCGAAATTGGAGGTGGAGGAGTCCTACTGCAATCCTACTTGGAGTAGGATTCCACCTTCCCACTTGGAAACTCTTTCCACCTTGTGTTTTTTCCTTCTCAAACCTTATGGGCCTTAGTGGGAACTTATTTCAGCCCACTATGGGCTGGTTTATCTCTTCCCATAGCCCATGAGACCCCTTGGGGCGTGACACCCCTCCTGATGGTCCCCGGCACCCCTCCCGGCACTCCCAGTACACTACCGATGAGCCCGAAACTTTTCCGGTAATGCACGAAAACCTTTCGGTAACCAAATGAGGTCATCCTATATATCAATCTTCGTTTCCGGACCATTCCAGAAACCCTCGTGATGTCCGTGATCTCATCTGGGACTCCGAACAACATTCGGTAACCAACCATATAACTCAAATATGCATAAAACAATGTCGAACCTTAAGTGTGTAGACCCTGCGGGTTTGAGAACTATGTAGACATGACAGGTGAGACTCCTCGGTCAATATCCAATAGCGGGACCTGGATGCCCATATTGGATCCTACATATTCTACGAAGATCTTATCGTTTGATCCTCAGTGCCAAGGATTCATATAATCCCGTATGTCATTCCCTTTGTCCTTCGGTATGTTACTTGCCCGAGATTCGATCGTCAGTATCCGCATACCTATTTCAATCTCGTTTACCGGCAAGTCTCTTTACTCGTTCCTTAATACAAGATCCCATGACATACACTAAGTCACATTGCTTGCAAGGCTTGTGTGTGATGTTGTATTACTGAGTGGGCCCCGAGATACCTCTCCGTCACACGGAGTGACAAATCCCAGTCTTGATCCATACTAACTCAACGGACACCTTCGGAGATACCTGTAGAGCATCTTTATAGTCACCCAGTTACGTTGCGACGTTTGATACACACAAAGCATTCCTCCGGTGTCAGTGAGTTATATGATCTCATGGTCATAGGAACAAATACTTGACACGTAGAAAACAGTAGCAACAAAATGAAACGATCAACATGCTACGTTCATTAGTTTGGGTCTAGTCCATCACATGATTCTCCTAATGATGTGACCCCGTTATCAAGTGACAACACTTGCCTATGGTCAGGAAACCTTATCATAGGTGATACATTAACCGCTCTCTCTTATGGATTTTTGATTGCATCAACTTTTATGGCTGTTTGTTAACTGATTGCTAGAATGATTGCTAGTGTGAATGCTTATGTGAATACTATGTTTGATTATATAGATTTCATCGGAGAGTGACGAATAGTTCTATCACGTATTTCCCGAGAACGAAAATTCTTCTTCGTCAACATCACCAGGCAAGTCATTTGATCATGTATCACCTATGTTTTATGCATCATAGTTCTACCATCCTATGCCCAATTGCATGCTGACTAGGTACTTGGAAATTATGGTTACATATTGTAGTATCATGTGGTAGGCACCCAACAACCCCGTTACATGGCCGGGACAACAAATTTCATACGACTATGCTTGAGTAGACGGGATTCTGGTTGAGAGTTTATCACGAGTGATGCGAGAATAATTTAATAACAAAGACCGGTCAAGACTTTTCAAGACCTCATGATGCAATGCAACTCTGGGTGAAGGACGGTTGATCGGCTCCCTGGAGATATCAGTGGATGACCCGGGATGCTGGAGACGGCCATGACATCTTGCGGAAAGCTTCACCCAGGCTCAAAGAGACGGACGGATATTTTAAAGACCCAAGGCTTACCTGCACAGCCACAAGTCATTATGCGCTCTGGCTTGGTTGGACAACGGGGCGACTCTGGACAAGCGGTGCTAGCAGATGTAGAAGAACGGTAGGATTGGATGGGCACCGACAGGGATTCAGAGGGACCCGTTGAAAGACCATGTTTTGATCATCCGGTCTTCAAACACCCTGAAGTGCGAGGACATACACGGAGGCGATCAAATCTTGTGGGGAACGTGTGCAAAACTCTGCAGAGTACTCAAACCTAATCGATTAGCCGTGTCCACGGTCATGGACAACTTGAGCCAAAGGACCTGAAGTTATCTAAAATTCTCAACACAAATAATAATATTGATGTGGGAATTATTGACAACTCGGGTACGAGAATTGGTTGGCGGAACCATCTCGTTAACAACAAACAACGTAGTAACATTTTTCTTTTAAGCCTCTCTTCATGTAGGAGAAAACTTGCTTTTCGCTAAAAACTTATAGCCCCACCTGCCATATATGCATATAGTATAGATGATTACTTTTCACCCCTCTCTTATGTGACTTGCCGGCATATTCAATATGCTGACCTACACGGCTGCAACGTCTTATGTTGCAGATATTTTTCTTCAACGAGTAAGAGTACGATTCAGGGTTACGGTCTACACTCAACTTGCCGTTTGTGTTTATTGGGACTCCACTCCCTTGGCTGCTTCCGCTGAGATATTTAAGGTATATATCAGTTTTACACTATTTACATGTGATTGCACTTTGATATATACATTGATGTACTGTGTGTGCCAGCATACTGATCCAGGGATGGCACAGAAACACAAAGGCTTGACTCGTCTTGAGTCGGGTCGCTACATGACCATCTTTGATCAACGAGCTAGTCAACTAGAGGCTTACTAGGGAGAGTGTTTTGTCTATGTATCCACACAAGTATTGTGTGTCCAATCAATACAATTATAGCATGGATAATAAACGATTATCATGAACAAAGAAATATAATAATAACTAATTATTATTGCCTCTAGGGCATATTTCCAATAGACTCCCACTTGCACTAGAGTCAATAATCTAGTTCACATCACCATGTGATTTCAATGAATCCGACACCCATATAGTTATGGGTCTGATCACGTCTTGCTCATGAGAGAGGTTTTAGTCAATGGTTCTGAAACTTTCGGATCCGTGTGTTCTTTACAAATCTTTATGTCATCTTATAGATGCTGCTACTATGTGCTATTCGGAAATACTCCAAATATCTACTCTACTATACGAATCCGTTTCACTACTCATAGTTATTCGGATTAGTGTCAAAGCTTGCATCGACGTAACCCTTTACAACGAACTCTTTAACCACCTCCATAATCGATAAAAAAAATCCTTAGTCCATTAGTTACTAAGGATTACTTTGACCGCTGATCAGTGATTCAATCCTGGATCACTTTCTGTACCTCTTAACATACTTGCGGCAAGGCACACATCAAGTGCGGTACTCAGCATGGCATACTTTAAATTCTACGACCAAGGCATAGAAGACGACCTTCGTATATTCTCTTTATTCTTCCGGGGTCGGGTTTTGAGTCTTACTCAAAGTCACACCTTACAACACAACCAAGAACTCCTTCTTTGTTGATCTATTTTGAACTCCTTCAAAAACTTGTCAAGGCATGCATCTTGTTGAAACTTCTATTAAGCGCTTTCGATCTATCTCCATAGATCTTTGATGCTCAACGTTCAAGTAGCGCAATCCAGGTATTCTTTTGAAAAACTCCTTTCGAACAACCTTGTATGCGTCTCAGAAATTCTACATTACTTATGATCCACAATATGTCAACCACATATACTTACCAGAAATTCTGTAGTGCTCCCACTCACTTCTTTGGAAATACAAGTTTCTCAGAAACCTTGTACAAACCCAAAATCTTTGATCATCTCATCAAAGTGTATATTCCAACTCCGAGATGCTTGCACCAGTCCATTGAAGGATCGCTGGAGCTTGCATACTTGCTAGTATCTTTAGGATCGACAAAACCTCCTCGTTGTATCACATACAATGTTTGCTCAACGAAACCGTCGAGGAAACAATGTTTTGACATCCTATGTGCAATATTTCATAAATAATGCAGCAACTACTAACATAATTCTAACAGGCTTTTAGCATCGCTAGAGTGAGAAAGTCTCATCACAGTCAACTGTTTGATCTTGTCGGAAACATCTTTGCGACAAGTCGAGCTTTTCTTAATAGTGACTTGTCACCATCGTCGTCTGTATTCCTTTTAAAGATCCATCTTTACTCAATAGTCCTATGACCATCAAGTAGTTCTTCCAAAGTCTACACTTTGTTTTCATACAAGGATCCTCTCTCGGATTTCATGGCTTCCAGCCATTTGTTGGAATCCGGGCCCACCATTGCTTTCTCCATAACTCATAGGTTCACTGTTGCTCAACAACATGACCTCCAAGACAGGGTTACCGTACCACTCTGCAGTAGCACGTGACCTTGTCAACCTACGAGGCTTGTAGTAACTTGATCCGATGCTCGATGATCACCATCATCAGCTTTCACTTCAATTGGTGTAGGCGCCACAGGAACAACTTCCCGCGCCCTGCTACAGACTGGTTGAAGTGATGGTTCAGTAACCTCATCAAGTTCTACCACCCTCCCACTCAAATCTTTCGAGAGAAACCTTTCCTCGAGAAAGGATCCTGTTTTTAGAAACAAACACTTTGCTTTCGGATCTGAGATAGGAGATGTGCCCAACTATTTTGGATATCCTATGAAGATGCATTTATCCGCTTTGGGTTCGAGCTTATCAGACTGAATCTTTTTCACATAAGTGTCGAAGCCCCAAACTTTCAAGAAACAACAGTTTAGATTTCTCTAAACCTCAGTCTATACTGTGTCATCTCAACGGAAATATGCGGTGCCCTATTTAAAGTGAATGCGGTTGTCTCTAATGCATAACCCATAAACGATAGTGGTAATTCGATAAGAGACATCATAGCATGCACCATACCAAATAGTGTGTGGCTATGACGTTCAGACACATCATCACACTATGATGTTCCAGGTGGCATGAACTGCGAAACAATTTGCACATTGTCTTAACTGCGTACCAAAACTTGTAACTCAGATATTCATTTCTATGATCATATCGTAGACAGTTTATCCTCTTGTTACGACAAACTTCACTCCGAAACAGAATTTAACTTTTCAATATTTCAGACTTGTGATGCATTAAGTAAATACTCTTGTATCTACTCAAATCGTCATTGAAGTAAGAACATAATGATATCCACTGCATGCCTCAGCACCCATTGGACTGCATACATCAAAATGTATCACTTCCAACAAGTTACTTATCTTGTTTTCATCTCAATGAAAACAAGGCCTTGCTCATGTGGTATGATTTGCATGTCACTAGTGATTCAAAATCAAGTGAATATAGAGATCCATCAGCATGGAGCTTCTTCATGCAAATTATACCAACATGACTCAAGCGGCAGTGCCACAAGTAAGTGGTACTATCATCATTACCTCGTATCTTTTGGCACCAATATCATGAACATGTGTAACACTACAATCGAGATTCAATAAACCATTGAAGGTGTTTATTCAAGCAAATAGAGTAACCATTATTCTCTTTAAATGAATAATCGTATTGCAATAAACACGATCCAATCATGTTCATGCTTAACGCAAGCACCAAATAACAATTATTTAGGTTTAACACCAATCCCGATGGTAGAGGGAGCGTGCGACGTTTGATTATATCAACCTTGGAAACACTTCCAACACGTATCGTCACCTCGCCTTTAGCTAGTCTCCGTTTATGCCGTAGCTTTCATTTCGTGTTACTAATCACTTAGCAACCGAACCGATATCCAATACCCTCGTGCTACTAGGAGTACTAGTAAAGTACACATCAACATCATGGATATCAAATATACTTCTTTCGACTTTTGCCAGCCTTCTTATCTACCAGGTATCTAGAGTTGCTTCGCCTCAGTGAGCGTTCCCCTCATAACAGAAGCACTTAGTCCCGGGCTTGGGTTTAATCTGGGGTCTCTTCATTAGTGCAGCAACTGCTTTGCCGTTTCACGAAGTATCCCTTCTAGCCCTTGCCTTTCTCGAAATTTAGTGGTTTTACTAACCATCGACTATTGATGCTCCTTCTTGATTTCTATTTTCATAGTGTCAAACATCGCGAATCGCTCAAGGATCATTGTATCTATCCTTGATATGTTAAAGTTCATCACAAAGCTCTCACAGCTTGGTGGCAGTGACATTGGAGAACCATCATTATCTCATCTGGAAGATTAACTCCCACTTTGATTCAAGCGATTGTCGTACTCAGACAATCTGAGCACACGCTCAACGATTGAGCTTTTCTCCTTTACTTTGTGGACAAAGAATCTTGTCAGAGGTCTCGTACCTCTTAACAAGGGCACAAGCATGAAATCAAAATTTCATCTCTTTAGAACATCTTATGTTCCGTGATGTCTCAAAACGTCTTCGGCACCTTGCTTCTAAGCCATTAAGTATTTTGCACTGAACTATCGTGTAGTCATCAGAAACGTGTATGTCGGATGTTCACAGCATCCACAGACGACGCTCGAGGTGCAGCACACTAAGTGGTGCATTAAGGACATAAGCCTTCTCCGCAGCAGCGAGGTCAATCCTCTGCAAACTTTGCTACTATCAACTTTCAACTAAATTTTCTCTAGGAACATATAAAAACAGTAGAGCTATAGCGCAAGCTACATCGTAATTTGCAAAGACCATAAGACTATGTTCATGACAATTAGTTCAATTAATCATATTACTTAAGAACTCCCACTCAAAAAGTACATCTCTCCAGTCATTTGAGTGGTACATGATCCAAATCCACTATCTCAAGTCCGATCATCACGTGAGTCGAGAATAGTTTCAGTGGTAAGCATCTCTATGCTAATCATATCATCTATACGATTCATGCTCGAGCTTTCGGTCTCATGTGTTCCGAGGCCATGTCTGCACATGCTAGGCTCGTCAAGCTTAACCCGAGTGTTCCGCGTGTGCAACTGTTTTGCACCCGTTGTATGTGAACATTGAGTCTATCACACCCGATCATCACGTGGTGTCTCGAAACGAAGAATTGTCGCAACGGTGCACAGTCGGGGAGAACACAATTTCGTCTTGAAATTTTAGTGAGAGATCACCTCATAATGCTACCGCCGTTCTAAGCAAGATAAGGTGCATAAAGGATTAACATCACATGCAATTCATAAGTGACATGATATGGCCATCATCATGTGCTTCTTGATCTCCATCGCCAAAGCACCGGCACGATCTTCTTGTCACCGGCGTCACACCATGATCTCCATCATCATGATCTCCATCAACGTGTCGCCATCGGGGTTGTCGTGCTACTCATGCTATTACTACTAAAGCTACGTCCTAGCAATATAGTAAACGCATCTGCAAGCACAAACATTAGTTTAAAGACAACCCTATGGCTCCAGCCGGTTGCCGTACCATCGACGTGCAAGTCGATATTAACTATTACAACATGATCATCTCATACATCCAATATATCACATCACATCGTTGGCCATATCACATCACAAGCATACCCTGCAAAAACAAGTTAGACGTCCTCTAATTTGTTGCTGCATGTTTTACGTGGTGACCATGGGTATCTAGTAGGATCACATCTTACTTACGCAAACACCACAACGGAGATTTATGAATTGCTATTTAACCTCATCCAAGGACCTCCTCGGTCAAACCCGATTCAACTAAAGTTGGAGAAACCGACACTTGCCAGTCATCTTTGAGCAACGGAGTTACTCGTAGCGATGAAACCAGTCTCTCGTAAGCGTACGAGTAATGTCGGTCCAAGCCGCTTCGATCCAACAATACCGCGGAATCAAGAAAAGACTAAGGAGGGAAGCAAAACGCACATCACTGCCCACAAAAACTTTTGTGTTATACTCGAGATTACATCTACGCATGAACCTAGCTCATGATGCCACTGTTGTAGAACGTCGCATGGGAAACAAAAAATTTCCTACGCGCACGAAGACCTATCATGGTGATGTCCATCTACGAGAGGGGATTTCCGATCTACGTACCCTTGTAGATCACACAACAGAAGTGTTAAGAAACGCAGTTGATGTAGTGGAACGTCCTCACGTCCCTCGATCCGCCCCGCGAACCGTCCCATGAACCGTCCCGCGATCCGTCCCACGATCCGCTCCGATCTAATGCCGAACGGACGGCACCTCCGCGTTCAGCACACGTACAGCTCGACGATGATCTCGGCCTTCTTGATCCAGCAAGAGAGACAGAGAGGTAGAAGAGTTCTCCGGCAGCGTGACGGCGCTCCGGAGGTTGGTGGTGATCTAATCTCAGCAGGGCTCCGTCCGAGCTCCGCAGAAACGTGATCTAGAGGAAAAACCGTGAAGGTATGTGGTCGGGCTGCCGTGGCAAAAGTTGTCTCAAATCAGCCCTAAAACCCCACTATATATAGGAGGGAGGGAGGGGAGGAGGCAGCCTCAAAACCTAAAGGTTTGGCCGAAATTGGAGGTGGAGGAGTCCTACTCCAATCCTACTAGGAGTAGGATTCCACCTTCCCACTTGGAAACTCTTTCCACCTTGTGTTTTTTCCTTCTCAAACCTTATGGGCCTTAGTGGGAACTTATTCCAGCCCACTAGGGGCTGGTTTATCTCTTCCCATAGCCCATGAGACCCCTTGGGGCGTGACACCCCTCCTGATGGTCCCCGGCACCCCTCCCGACACTCGCAGTACACTACCGATGAGCCCGAAACTTTTCCGGTAATGCACGAAAACCTTCCGGTAACCAAATGAGGTCATCCTATATATCAATATTCGTTTCTGGACCATTCCGGAAACCCTCTTGATGTCCGTGATCTCATCCGGGACACCGAACAACATTCAGTAACCAACCATATAACTCAAATACGCATAAAACAATGTCGAACCTTAAGTGTGTAGACCCAGCGGGTTCGAGAACTATGTAGAAATGATCCGAGAGACTCCTCGGTCATTATCCAATAGCGGGACCTGGATTCCCATATTGGATCCTACATATTCTGCGAAGATCTTATCGTTTGAACCTCAGTGCCAAGGATTCATATAATCCCGTATGTCATTCCCTTTGTCCTTCGGTATGTTACTTGCCCGAGATTCGATCGTCAGTATCCGCATACCTATTTCAATCTCGTTTACCGGCAAGTCTCTTTACTCGTTCCATAATACAAGATCCCGTGACATACACTAAGTCACATTGCTTGCAAGGCTTGTGTGTGATGTTGTATTACCGAGTGGGCCCCGAGATACCTCTCCGTCACACGGAGTGACAAATCCCAGTCTTGATCCATACTAACTCAACGGACACCTTCGGAGATACCTGTAGAGCATCTTTATAGTCACCCAGTTACATTGCGACGTTTGATACACACAAAGCATTCCTCCGGTGTCAGTGAGTTATATGATCTCATGGTCATAGGAACACATATTTGACACGCAGAAAACAGTAGCAACAAAATGACACAATCAACATGCTACGTTCATTAGTTTGGGTCTAGTCCATCACATGATTCTCCTAATGATGTGACCCCGTTATCAAGTGACAACACTTTCCTATGGTCAGGAAACCTTGACCATCTTTGATCAACGAGCTAGTCAACTAGAAGCTTACTAGGGAGAGTGTTTTGTCTATGTATCCACACAAGTATTGTGTTTCGAATCAATACAATTATAGCATGGATAATAAACGATTATCATGAACAAAGAAATATAATAATAACTAACTATTATTGCCTCTAGGGCATATTTCCAACAGAATCCTCGGGTACCGTCCATACTAACATCAATCCGGGGGGAGTCTTGTTTTACAGTTATGTTTTCGATTTAAGCGTGGAACTGGGCATTCCAATTACCGGCCCCTTTCTCGTGAATGACAGTGAATAAACACATGTCAAGGATAACACTCCTAGCATGGAAGATACCAATAGCCCCCTATCACCACATGAGCGGTTCGGGCATGCAAAACAGATTATTTCTTGAAGGTTTAGGGAGTGGCACATGCAAATTTACTTGGAACGGCAGGTAGATACCGCAAATAGGTAGGTATGGTGGACTCTCATGGAAAAACTTTTGGGTTTATGGAAGTGGATGCACAAGCAGTATTGCTCTTAGTACAAGTGAAGGCTTGCAAAAGACTGGGAAGCGACCAACTAGAGAGCGACAACAGTCATCAAGAGGCAATGAGTTTGACTAACATTGAATGCAAGCATGAACAGGATATAAATCACCATGAACACGAACATCACAGAGGCTATGTTGATTTTGTTTCAACTACATGCATGAACATGCGCCAAGTCAAGCCACTTGAAACATTTAAAGGAGAATACCATCCTATCATACTACATCATAGTCATTTCAAAAACTATGTTGTCATACTACATCATACTATAGCATGGCATCAGAAACTATGATCTCTAAGTTGTCATTGCAAACATGGTTCTCTCACAACAAAGCTAAATCTATGTCGACAAGCTAGTCATATTTACAAAAACAAAATAGATAGAGTTCATACCAGCTTTTCAGTCTCTGTCACTTCATCATATATCATCATTGTTGCCTTTCAATTGCACGATCAAACGATGTGAACGATAATAAGAGTGCTCGTGCATTGGACCAAGCTGAATCTGCAGGCAAACACAAAGGAGAAGACAAAGTAATATGGCTCTTTGAAAGCTAGACATGTAAGCATGTAAGAACCACTAAACATTGTAACCAATATCTTCTACCTTGACACAAACAAAAAGAAAACTATTTACATGGGAAAGCTCCCAACAAGCAAAAGAAGAAAGAATTTTTTTGGGTTTTCTCAAAAGGACACAAAACAAGAAAACAAGAGAACGAAAATAAACTAGCATGGATAATACAGTGGCAAAGTGTGAGCACCGGCTAACAAAGTGAAAGCATAAGCATGAATGTAAAGTCAGTGAGAACACGTACTCTCCCAAGCTTAGGCTTTTGGCCTAGCTTGGTCTACTCCCATGGTGGAAAATAACCAGCTCCAGGATACTTCGGAGTAGACTGTGGATGCCACTGCTATGTGAGCTCCTCTCGCTCCCACTAATAAACTGGTGTCTGGTACTCGACTGGGGCTCGGTCACGGGCGCCTGTGGTTGGGCCAAGCCCCAATATGCGTAGATGTCCGAGGGCATAATAGTGTACCTGCCTGTGTGAAGATCGAACAAAGAAGGAGAAGGCAAAGTAATAGTCTCTCGAGTACCCTGACTAAATACCAGGTTATAAATCATCCGTCTACTAGCATCTCTATCCAGAAAATCATGGCGAACCATGCTGTCATAATCCAGATATTTCTCAGGGAGAAGCATCTCTCCTTCCTCTCCCAGTCTAAAGTGTGGCAAGACGGGTAGCATAGATACCTCCATAGACAACACCTTTAGAACGGTTCAAGTTGAACCGTTGAGCTACTATAGCACCCAAGCTATAAGTCTTATCGTTATATAAGCCTTCAAGCAAAACCGGAAGGTTTGGAGAACTAAGTGATCCAGCCTCCCCACGGCCAATCAAACATTTTCCCACAAATAGTGAGAAGTACCGAAGCACAGGAAAATGTATGCTAGCAATTCTAGCGCGAGACACTCCCGTCTCCTCTCCAACAAAAATAAAATCAATGAAATCCTCCAAGTCCCGTGGACAAGGGTCACGGATATCCCCAACATAAGGTAATTTGCATATATTGCAAAAATCATGCAGCGTCATGCACTGGGGGACATCGTACATCATGAACTCAACCATGGGAGGATTATTCCTCCGATAAAAGTTGAAGCTTGGAACGAAAATATTGGTGAGGAGGAGGTATTGTGAGCACTTATCTTCAACGAACGCAGTAAGACCTGCGTTCTCCACCAAGTAATAAAAGTCTTCATAAAGTCCGGCGGCGCGCAAAAATTCATCACTTGGACACTAGCACGCTCGAACTTCTGTGACTCGAGGGACTACGTACTTGGGGTGGTTCTTGTCATCCTCCTTGGGGTTACGGCTTGAAGAGCCTCTCAAGAACCTCCTCATCTTTTCCTTTTTTCTGGCTCTGAAAAATTCCGAAATTTTTAGAGACTTCGAAAGAAAAGTGAATAAAGATTAACCCAACTTGTAGCAACTACTCCTACTAGTGCCTAGAGACCGTATCACGCGCTAAAACTACTAGGGACCAGCTAAAATCAACCTTTCTAGCTCAAGAACAGGCTCACCAAGGTAGCAAGAATACACGAAGGATAAAGCACTAGAGCAAAAACTAACTGGACCAATGGAGGATTCACTTACCAAGGAGTAATTTCCCCAAAACAGTTCGGAGAATGGTGCTTTGAGCAAGGAGATCGAAAATCACAGCCAAATGAGCAAGAACACGGGTTTGAGTTGCGAAACAATTTTTTCTAGAGGTGGAAGAAGAGGCTCGGAGATGGATTGAGTGGAGAGGGTCCCTGTGGTCCCACAAACTTGCACTCCGCCACCAGGGGGGTGGGTGGCGGTGGCAGGGCTTGTGGCCCACTGGTCTAGCCCCCAGGCCAGCTCTCAGGCCGAGTAATTTTCAAAAATTCTAGAAAAAATCATACTTAATTTTCAGGACCATTGAAGAACTTTTATTTTTGAGGTATTTTTCTCCGGGACGCTAAAACAGAAAACAAGAAAAACTAAACTAATTCTATCATTTTTCTTCTAAGCAACATAAAATGAAAGCTTAAAACAGAGGTATGTGACTCTTTGATTCATCCGTTTCATGGTCATCAAAAGAAATCCGTCAATAGGATTGATCAAGTCCTCATGACAAAACCTTCTCGAATCGCAAGAGAGAACGGAAAATTTTCTAATAGCCACTAAGTCACCTCAATGGGGATATGTATCTCCCCAATAAGCAAATCATACTTCATCTTGACACGAGGAATAGGGTATTCAAAGCTCCCAGTAAGAATCGATGAAGTTTTTTCGATAGCATTGATGCAATGTACTTGATATCGTTTCTTTGGAAAGTGCATGATATGCTCATTACCGTTGAGATGGAAAGTGACATTGCCTTTGTCGCAATCTATAACAGCCCCTGTAGTGTTTAAAAAGGGTCTTCCGAGGATGATAGCCATGGCATCGTCCTCGGGGATATCCAAGATAACAAAGTCTGTTATGATAGTGGTGTTAGCAACCACAACAGGCACATCCTCGCAAATGCCGATAGCGAAAGCAATTGATTTTCGGCCATTTGCACAGAAATTTCAGTGGGTGTCAACTTATCCAACTCAAGTCTACGATAAAGAGGGAGCGGCATAACACTAACACTGGCTCCAAGGTCACATAAGGCAGTTCTTATGTAGTTTCCTTTAATAGAGCAAGGTATAGTGGGCACTCCGGGATCACCAAGTTTCTTAGGAGTTCCACCTTTGAAAGTGTAGTTGGCAAGCATGGTGGAGATCTCAAGATCTGGTATCTTCCGTTTATTAGTCACGATATCTTTCATGTACTTGGCATACGGAGACATCTTGAGCATATCAGTTAACCGCATCTGCAGAAAGATGGGTCTTATCATCTCAACGAAACGCTCAAAATCCTCATCATCCTTTTTCTTGGATGGCTTTGGAGGGAAGAGCATAGGTCTCTGAACCGATGGCTCCCTTTCTTTACCATGCTTCCTAGCCGTGAAGTCATTCTTATCGTATTTCTTAGGTTGTGGGTTATCAGGATTAACTGTAGGTTCAATCTCCACATCCTCATCATTGCTAAGTTGAGCATCATTATGAACATCGCTGTCCATACTGTCACCAGGTTCATGTTCATCACCAGATTGTGTTTTTGCATCAGATGCAAAAATATCATTAGGTTCTTCAGGTGTGACAGTATTTGGTGAACAGGCATGCAGGTTTCTATCATCCTTCTTCTTCTCCTTAGGATGACTGGGTGTATCAGCATTGATTCCTTGAGAATCTTGATCAATTCTCTTAGGATGACCTTCAGGATACAAAGGTTCCTGAGTCATGTTGCCTCCTCTAGTAATGACTCTGACAGAGTTGTCATTTAATTCATTGAGGAAGTCATTCTGAGCTTTAAGTACTTGTTCTACCTAAGTAGTAATCATAGAGGCATGTTTACTCAGAAGCTTCAGATCGTTGACATTTCTATTTACACAAGCACTTAAATGGCTAAGCATACGAGTACTTTGTTCCAAATGTCTGCTAACATAATCATTGAAACTCTATTGGTTGGCAACAAAGTTGTCAAATTCATCAAAGCATAGGCTAGTAGGTTTATCAAAAGGAATATCACTCTCATCAAACCTACGCAGAGAATTCACTTCTACTACCTATGTCGGGTTATCGAGACCATGGATCTCTTCGATAGGTGGTAGATTTTTTGACATCTTTAGATCTAATGCCTTTCTCTTGCATAGATTTCTTGGCTTCTTGCATATATTCGGGAATGAGGAATAGAATACCTCTTTTCTTAGGAGTTGGCTTAGGAGGTGGTTCGGGAATAGTCCAAGCATTATTGTTGATCAAGATGTTATTCAGTAAGGTCTCGGCTTGTTCTACAGTTCGTTCCCTAAAAACACAACCGGCACAACTATCTAGGTCGTCTTTAGAGGCATCGGTAAGTCCGTTATGGAGGATATCAAGTATCTCGTTCTTCTTAAGAGGGTGATCAGGCAAAGCATTCTGTAGCTGGACAAGCCTCCCCCAAGCTTGTGGGAGACTCTCTTTTTGGAGTTGAGCAAAGTTGTATATTTCCTGCAAGGCCGCTTGCTTCTTATGGGCAGGGAAATATTTCTCACAGAAGTAATAGACCATCTCCTAGGGACTACTCACACATCCAGGAGCAAGAGAGGTGAACCAGGCTTTAGCGTCATCCTTTAGAGAGAGAGGAAACATCTTAAGGATATAGTAGTGGCGGGTCTTCTCCTCATTAGTGAAAAGGGTGGCTATATCATGTAGTTTGGCAAGATGGCTACGACCGTCTCTGAGTCATAACCGTGAAAAGGATCAGATTCGACAAGAGAGACTATCTCAGGATCGACAGAGAATTCATCATCCTTATCGGTGATAAAGATAGGTGCAGTGGCAAACTTCGGGTCATATTTCATCTTAGCTTTCAGAGATTTTTTTCCTTCCACTTGAGAAGTAATTTCTCAGCGTCATAGGCATCCTTACACGCAAGAAAAATCCTCAGCTATCTCTCCCTCCATAACGTAACCCTCAGGTATATCAGGCAATTCATATCTAGGAGAGCTAGATCTAGCAGGAGCAAAAGAAGGTTCTATCTCAATAGTATCGGCAGTATCAGAAGCATCACGAGCATTGGCAGTAACTCTAGCAATATGAGCATCAAGGAACACCCCTAGTGGAACATCAGGAGAAATAGCATCTCTAGCAGTATCAAGCATAGCATCATCAGGCAAAATAGCATCTCTAGAATCATCAGGCAAAGCAGTATCAAGCACAGCATCTCTAGCAGTATCAAGCATAGCATCCCTAGCAGTATCAGGCATAGCATCAGGCATAGTATCAAGCAAAGAATCTCTAGCAGAAGTATCACAAGCATCATCAAGCACAGGCGACATATCAAGATTTCTAGCAGGAGGTGATGTCGCAAACTTACTCATAACTTAAGGTGAATCAAATGGAGAGCTAGATGGCAATTCCTTACCTCCCCTCGTAGTTGAGGGAAAGAATTTGGTCTTCGGATCCCTCAGATTCTTCAGAGGGATCAGCAGATATAAATCCCAAGTGACTCAGAGAATATAGCAATATCTCCCCGACAACGGCGCCAGAAAAATGCTTGATGTCAATTGGTCTTCCACTTTGCATGGCACCAGAAGAATGCTTCTAGCACTCTCCGGCAATCGGAACTAGAAGAATTTTGTTGATAGCCTACCAACGCATGGGATCGTAGCAGTTTTCGAGGTTAGTGTATTCGACCCAAATTTGTTGGTACGCCTATAGGAGGTGAGAGGATACTCTCAAGTATTAGCAGCTGAATGCGTCAGATTCAACCGCACCTGAAGGATTAGTATCTGCAAGCAAAGTATCATTAGCAAAGTAGTTTGATAACAACGGTGTCAGAAACGATCTGTTGATGGCAAACTATTCCTAACTGTCGTACCAATGGTGCCAAGTAGCCTCGTTGACGGAAATTGTCAGTTCCCGTCAACGACCAGCGATCAAGATTGTAGCAGGTAGCAGCAGTGTAACGAGCAATAGCAGCGGCAAGGAAAAGCAGTAGTGACAGCAGTAGCAAGTAGCAACAGTAGTAAGCGACAATAGTAGCAACAGCAGCAGTAGAGCAAGACAAGTAACAGCAGTAGCAACAGTAGTAACAGCAGCAGAGCAAGACAAGTAACAGCAGCAGTAGGATAAACTCGTAGGCAATTGGTCGGTGATTTGTTTGGATGATATTCATCATGCAACAGTTATAGCATGGAGAGATATGTGGCTAGCTCACATTCATCAATGTGATGTAGGCATGCATTCCGTGTGTCGTCATACGTGCTTAGGGAAAAGAACTTGCATGGCATCTATTGTCCCTCCCTCCCGTGGCAGCAGGGTCCAAAAGGAAACTACGGGATATTAAGGTTCTCCTTTTAATAAAGAACCAGACCAACGCATTAGCACTTGGTGAACACATGAACTCCTCAAACTATGGTCATCACCGGGAGTGGTTCCAGTTATTGTCACTCCGGGGTTGCCGGATCATAACACATAGTAGGTAGCTACAACTTGCAAGATTAGGTCTAAAACACACATATATTGGTGACAACATAATAATTTCAGATCTAAAATCATGGCACTCGGGCCCTAGTGACAAGCATTAAGCATGGCAAAGTAGTAGCAACATCAATCTCAGAACATAGTGGATACTAGGGATCAATCCCCATCGAAACTAACTCGATTACATGATAGATCTCATCCTACTCATCACCGCCCAACGAGCCTACGAATAGATTACTCACGAACAACGAAGAGCTTCATGGAATTGGAGAGGGAAGAAGGTTGATGATGAAGATGGTGACGATTTCCCCTCTCCGGAGCCCAAGAAGGACTGCAGATCTGCCCTCCAGATGAAGAACAGTTGGTGGCGGCGGCTCCGTATCGCAAACGCAACGAAAACTTCTCTTTTTTTTTCAAGGACGAAAGTGAACTTATAGACCTGAGGTTGGGGCCGGTAGAGCCGTGTGGGCCCCACAAGCCTGCCCACCGCCACCAGGTGGGGTGGTGGCGGTGCGAGGGCTTGTGGCCCACTGGCCCACTCCCTGAGGTGGAACTTGGCGCAGATATTTTTCATATTTTCCAAAACTGCTCCCCGTAGATTTTCAGGACGTTTGGAGAACTTTGATTTCTGCACAAAAATAACACCAAGGCAATTCTGCTGAAAACAGCGTGAGTCCAGGTTAGTTCCATTCAAATCATGCAAATTAGAGTCCAAAACAAGGGCAAAAGAGTTTGGAAAAGTAGATACGATGGAGACGTATCACCCGGCGCTGCCTGCTGCCATAATAAGAGCGGCTGTGCCACTTCTTCTTGAGACACATGGGGCTCTAGGTTGTTCCCCACGTCTGGCATCCGCGGCGCGCTTGCGGAGGCTATCGCATCAACCTTTGGGGCCCCGAGGGTGGCCGCGGCCTTGATGGATGGCGCCGGGGGCTGGACCGCTATGGTATCGAGAGATGGCGTCGCGGGCTGGACCGTCATGGCCTTGGCTAGTGGCGCCGTGGGCTGGGCCTCCACAACCGTGGCGTCGGGGCTCTCTCGCTGCACGGAGGAGACATTTGGAGTTGATGTGGCACCTATATGCCCGAGCATGACACCTGGCCGGCATGAGACGCCCTCACGCCGGCCAAGGCATCGACCAAGGGATGATGGCGCCCTCGAGAGAGGCATAACCTTCGCCCCAATGGTGGCCCTCTTATTGTTCTGCTCGCTGCCACCAAGGCGCCTCCGACGAAGAAGGGTTCGCCTGAATAAACCAATCACGAGTGAACGGCAGCAGGATGTGTAAGGTACTTCTTGACGGCTAGTGGCGCGCCTTCGCCACCCTCACGTGCCGCCGTGCCGCCAATGGAGGGGGCTCAATGCGGTCCCCGACGTGTTAGCCTTGGCATCCCTCGAAGAGGTACATATGTTGCTAGGGCGGGCATGACACCATCGTGAATGGCGCACTCCGTCGGCGCATCGGCTGCCATGGGACTTTACCCTTCTCCTTCTCACAAGGCCACGGGCCGAGGGGAATCTCCCGGTGGCGCTCATTCACGACAACTTTGTCCCCAAGGTAGCACAAGTACGGATGGAGATCGGGCGGTGGTATTCGGCATGTGTCCTCCTTCCCTTTCGTCGCCTCCGAGTCATGGTCGCTACCATCCTCACCCGAGGACGACACCGCATGGAGGAACCCGTGTGCAACCCGACGAGCCCCCACTCGTCAAATATGGGCATCTTCGCGATCAGTTCCTCCACGTTGTCACAAGCAGACAACAACGATGTGGCATGAGGAATGTCCTCGAGATCAGGTCAACACAGCCCCCAAGGCTCCATCTAGCTCATCGTGCGTCAAACCACTAACGTGTAGGTGCATTGGATCCCTCCCGTCGTTGAATTCCCACAGGGGGCGTGAGTGCGCCTAAAGCGGCGCGATGTGATGCACATCGAACTCCTTGATGATCATCGCCCCCTCAGGTGGGCCTCCGCAAGAACGGCGATTTGCTCAAGACAAGCCCCGTCCTCGTGTCGATGATCCTCTTGTGGCTCCTCCCGGAAGTTTGCTCCAGCGGACCTGAGGGGGTCGCTAGGAGCAGACTCTCTCGGCACGCGTCCATGAAGACCCAGTGGTGTCGGTAGCCTTCCACCTTCTTCCCGACCTTCAGGTGGGAGCCCGCGCATGCGACATAAACAAAGGAGACATAGGTGGAGCGCTGGCCCGGGGCGGTGAACCACAAGCTGATAAAGTGATGAAATAGCGCCCCCAAGGAACTCACGCCCACGAAAGCCTGATTGTAAAAGGACAAGATAGCCAGGAGGAGGACGGAGTTGGGTTGAAGGTGCAAGGCTTGGATCTGATAATGGGAAAGGATGGTGTAGAAGAAATTGGAGAACAACGGGACTAGCCCGGCGTAGATGCTGTGGAGGAAGAAGGGGTAGGTAGTCTTCACCAGGTTGCTTGACGCTGTCGAACCCGGCCAGATGTCGGTTTCTCACCCCTCGTTCGTGTCACTGGTCACCAGTGGGAGCACCGGGCCCAAGTCCTCCTCCTCAGACATGCGGGAGGGCATGATAGCAGGCCCGACGGGGGCAGAGCTCGTGGCACAGGCTACGGCCTTTCCATTCTTGCTGGCAGGCGCCATTCATGGGTCGGAGCCACGAGAGGAGCCAGGAGGTGACTTGTGTGGTGATTCGATCTGGCATGGTCTTGCGCAGAGGAAGAAGATGCAGAAAGGTGGGTGTGGAGTGCAGGTGCGTAATGATGGCTCCATCTCGTGTGGCCGCTTAATGTTAGCTGGAGCATATGCCAAGGCACTATGAGAAGGCGGGGCGCCTCGTGCCGTGTCGCATGCCATGTATTCGTCCTGGACCACAAGCAGTGAGATCCTGCGACGTTTCACCCTCCGATTGGCCGGGTCATGCATGATGTGGGCTAGGGGGATACTGGCGGGGTCCTGGGACTGCGCGCACCTAGGCCCGCCTGCCTGCGGACCAAGGCACAATGCATTGTGTGCCCGGGAGCGCTCCTCGCCAAGGCCCAGGAATCTGACCCTCACGAGGCTGCTTCCTCGCAAGGTGCAGATCATCGAAGGTTACAAGGAACCGGCAGAGTTTCCCTCGAGGCCATTCCACCTGAGGTCCGCGTTGTGAAACCGGCTCCCAACGCCGCCCTCACGAGGAGGACTTAACAGGGTAGCCACGCAGGGTCGCGTGACACTGCATCCTCACATGGGTGGCGTGGACCACCCAGGACAGTGCCATGGTAGGTGCCAGCGCGCATGGACAGGGAAGCTCCCCCCTTTGGTGTTAAGGGAGCAGAGCCAGCCCACTGGTTCCTAAAGCAACCCCCCGAAGGTTTCCTACTTGGTGCAGAGGTCCAAGGCTGGGGGCTCGGCGGGACGTAGGTCATCCCCGAGCCCACCAGTGCGTCATGGCGAAGAGCTTTAGCAGGCGAAGACCACCTTTGTCAGGGCAGGCTGCAGTCTTGTCCCCTTCCAAAATGGCCGTTGCGGCAACCCTTCCCGCTGAGTGTGTGTTTTTGGGGCAAAGAGGAACAAGGCCTGTATAAAAGGGAGGCCCGAGCGTCGTAGCAAAGGGATCCACCAACTCCATTAGGGCAAGACCCCCTCCCCCTTGTATTCGTCTCCCACCTCAAGCAATCTAGACAATTAGGAGTAGGGTTTTACATCGCAAGGTGGCGTGAACCTGGGTAAACCGTGCGAGTGTTCTTGTGCTTCTTCCTTGGCTCGAGCCATCGGAGAGTCATCGTGAGGTAGATAGGCAGACACGGTAGGAGAGCGAGCACACCCCATTCTTCGAACCTTTCTTGGTCTGCGGAGTCCGGATTCCGACAGACATTGTAATGCTTGGAGAACGATGACATGATGTAGACAAAGAGAATTCAATTAATATGAACTAAACCAATCGTTTTAATTAAACTAACTTCATTGTTTTATTCTTAGTCGCAATAATACAAAGACGTATCTTGTCCCCTTCTATCACTGTGATATAGAAATCCGTCAGATTGACCCCACTACAACACACCCCTGTCACCTATGATAGATAAATCTACTTGGCCAAAGCAAATGAATAGATGAGACAAATTTATGAAGCTATGATGATCATGCACATAGGAACCAAAAAGATTTTAGAGAAGACTCAAATATTTTTCGTGAATAATCTGAACATAAACCCACAATTCATCGGATCACAACAATCAAAACACACAAAATAATGACATCACGTAGATTAAAGCAAAGATGCGATGATCATTGTATTGAACATCAAGAGAGAGAGAGAGATAGCCATCTTGGTACTAAATATGGACCCATAGGTCTGTGGTGAACTACTAACACATCACCATCGGAGCATCAAGAATGATGTAGGGGCCCTCCTTGATTGACCACCCCTCCGACAGGTCACCGGGATAGGGCTCGAGATGGGCACATGGTGGAACAAAAACTTGTGACGTTGGAAAAAGTGTTTCGGTGGGCTCTCTAGGGTTTGGGGTTTATAGGACAAAGAGGTACGCGAGGAGGCTCCCGAGGGGAGCAGGAGCCAACCGGGCATGCCCTACCTCCTGGTCGTGCCTGGTTGTGTAGTTCTCTTCTCATGAGACCTATGGCCTCCTCCTGAATCTTCCAGATCTTCTTCTGGTCCAGAAAAAATCACCGAAATGTATTGTGGCAATTGGACTTTGTTTGCTACTATAAACCTGAATAAGCCAAAAACATGCACAAAACAACAACTGACCCTGGGCACTAGGTTAATATGTTAGTGCTCAAAAATATTATTAATTGGTAAATAAACACCCAAAAAGCATCCTAGAATGATAATATAATAGCATGGAACAATAAACAATTATAGATACGTTGGAGACATCTCACCATCCCCAAACTTAATTCCTGCTCGTCCTCTAGTAGGTAAATGATAAAAAAGGAATTTTTGATGTGACATGCTACCCAACATGTAATCTTTTGCATGTTTGATCATTGATAAATGATGAATTAATAAGCGTCAACATAGTAATACCTATAAACATAACCAACATAATCATCAAGTTCGAAAGCATACGATCCATAAAGAATGTTCACCCCTATTCATTTTGTAATATAAGTATAGCATGGCTCCATCCCCGCCACATAAATACAAATGTTGAGCACCATGGTGTTAAGTCAAGCAATTGGATCATACTTTTTAACGTGCTTCAGCTTTTTATTACTTGCGTAATATATGAGCATGAACCATCGATATATCATAAAGGTGGAATAGAATATGGTGGTTGGTTTCAAATGGGCGAAAGTGGAGAAGAAACTCTCGCATCAACTACACGTATCAATGGGCTATCGAGATGCCCATCAATAGATATAAATGCGAGGAGTAGGGATTTCCATGTAACAGATGAACTAGAGCTATAAGTTTATGAAATCTCAACTGAAGTTAAGTGGGTGTGCATCTAACTTGCTTGCTCATGAATACCCAGGCCATTTTGAGGAAGCCCGTAAACGGAATGTACAAGACAACTTCTATAATAAAAATTTCCACTAGCATATGGAAGTGACAAAACAAGAGACTTTCTATATGAAGAACATGGTGCCACTTTGAGGCACACGTGTGGAATAAGAGGTAGTAGCACTGTCTCTTCTCTCTTTTCTCTCATTTATTTATTTTAATTTTCTTTTACTTTCTTTTTTTCTTTTTCACTTTTTTCTTTTCTTATTTCCCATTTTTTATTTTTTTTCTCTTTTTCTCCTTTTTTCTTCCTTTTTTCTCTTTTTTTTCTTCAAGACTTGTGGGGGAATCATTGACTCCATCATCCTTTCCTCACTAAGACAATGCCCTAATAATGATGACCATCACACTTTTATTTACTCACAACTCGATATGAAAAACTAATAAGATGATATGATTCTATATGAACGCCTCTGGCACTGTATGATTATGTGGAATGATCAAACATAACATGTATAAAAAAATGAAGAACAGTGGCTTTGCCAAAAATACTATGTCATCTCATATGATCATGCAAAGCAATATGATAATGGAAGTATAAGTCATATGATGTGACGGTAGGCTATGGTGGTTGTTTTGAGGAAATGGCAATATATCTCAGCATGGCTATGGAAATGCCGTTATAGTTAGGTTTGGTGGTTGTTTTGAGGAAGATATAATGAGGCTTATGTGCAACAAAGCATATTATGTCACGATGTTTGGATGCACCGACGAAAGTTGCACTGATCCTTGAGGTGAGAATGGGCAATGAACGGTACCGAAGAGGCTAGCAAATATGTGGAGGTGAGAGTGTGTATATCCATGGATTCACATTAGTCAGAAATAACTCACATACTTATTGCAAGATTTTATTAGCTCTCCTGAAGCAAAGAACTACTCGCATGCCCCTAGGGAGGAGGTTGGTAGGAGTTAACCATCGCGTGCCCCCAACTTAAGCAACACTAGGATTTCAACGAGGAATAAGTATGCTCACACATCATCACCATGCCATGAAAATATTTGGATGAACATAAAGTTAACAACCTATAATTCACGATACTGTTATTAAACAATGATCATACACTCATGCTCTTTCACATTAACAGTTTAATGTCACCAACCATGATTTCTCTTTTATGCGCTACATGTGGTTTTGATTATGCACTCATTGAGTACCTATTATTTTTGGATTAGTCCTATAACCCATGCAAATTACCGTTGTTATTTATTAACTCTCAAACAAATATAAGTGAAGACCGAGAGTGCAATTATTTCTATAAAATTTATACGTCACACATGCTCTAAAAGATATAAGTGAAGTACTAGACAAACTACTAAGCTTAAAAGATATAAGTGAAGCACATAGAGTATTGTAAGAAATAGGTATGTCCAGAAAACCTTGATTGTGGGGAACTAAAAAACCAAAATTAAAACTAAAGCAAAAAACGTTCCAAGCAAAACTCATATCATGTGATGATTAAAAATATAGCTCCAAGAGACAAACCGATGGATTGATATGAAAGAGGGAATGCCTTCCAGGGCATCCCGAAGCGTAGATGCTTGAGTGTTCCTAGAATATTACCTTGGGGTGCCTTGGGCATCCCCAAGCTTAGTATCTTTCCACTCCTTATTCTTTCATCCATCGCAACAACACCCAAAACTTTAATACTTCAGCACACAAAACTTAACAGAAACTTCGTGAGATCCCTTAGTTTAGTAAACATATCCAGTACTTTAGGTACTTTTATAAATTGATTCTTATTTAATTATTGCATAATGTACTATATTCTAAATACTTCGTGACTTATATCCCCGGATATAATCCATAGAATTATCAAAACAAGCAAACTATGCAAGCAAAAAACAGAATCTGTCTAAAACAGAACAACTTGTAAAGATATAGTTAAGTACCATACTTTTGTAACTCCAAAAATTCTGAAAATTTTGGAAGACCTGAGGAATTTGTATAAAATACTGTTTAGAAATTCATATCAAAAATACATTCCAGTAAAATCAGAGAAATTCTGCACCGGACGCCAAAGTTTTGTTTTTGCACAGTATCGATTCTACTTATCATGCAAATCATTCCAAAGGCTTTAAATGGAAGAACCACTAATTTAGACATAAAAATACAATTATTGTAGGGGAAACAATCATGTTATGACACACAAAAACAAAGTAAAAAAGCAAAATCAAAGATAACTATTGGGTTGCCTCCCAACTAGCGATATTGTTTTATGCCCCTAGCTAGGCATAATGCATATGATCAAGTGTTGTCATCTTTGACACTCGACCAATAACTAGCCTCATGATAGATTCATAAGGTGGTTCGATTCTCTTTGTATGGAAGTGTTCCATCCCTTTCTTTAATGGGAATTGGAATCGTATATTCCCCTCTTTCATATCAAATAATGCACCTATAGTTCGTAGAAAAGGTCTCCCTTATTGGACAAGATGAGTTGCATTCAATATCAAGAACAACAAAATCTACATGCACATAATTTATATTATCATTTATTAGAACATCATTTATTCTACCCAAAGGTTTCTCGATAGTAGAGTCAGGAAGATGTAGATTAAGGGAACACTCGTGAATATTAGTGAGACCAAGCACATCACATAAAGATTAATGTATAGTTGAAACAGTGGCACCTAGGTCACACAAGGCAGTGCATTCATATTTTTGATCTTAATTTTAATAGTAGGTTCCCATTCATCGTACAACTTTCTAGGAATAGAGACTTCTAACTCAAGTTTTTCTTCACAGGCTTTTACCATAGCTTCTATTATATGCTGAGTGAAAGCTTTATTTGTTCATAAGCATTGGGTGATTGCAGAAAGGAAATAGATTATACTAAATAAAATTTATCATAATTAAAATCCTTTTGATCCAAAATAGTGGGTACATCACTAGTTAAAGTTTGGACCTCTCCAATCCCACTTTTTTAGTATTAGCATTAGAATCATCACCGTCCAAGCAATTGGGACGCTATCTAACTAGAGATGACTCGTATAGAGAGTCCCTTTAAAATTTATTTTCAAAGAAGTAAACAAATATTCAATAGGAGAAGTAGAAAGCATTTTCAGATCATCATGATTCCGGTAAAAATGGGTGGAAGATCTTTTTCTAGGAACATGGCGGTCCTATCAATTAACAAATGATATTTGGATTGATTTAATAGTCTCATTAAAGTCATGCTTTGGTGGCAAAGTTTTACTTCCTAGAAGTTCAACATCAAGAACAATCTTATCCATGTTTTTAGCGAAATCATCAATTTTATGCAACTTTTCCTTTGTCATAGTATTGAAAACCTTTTGTGAATTAATGAATTATTTAATGGTGTTTTAAAGATCAGAGGATAACTTATTATTATAGGTAGAGGGATTTCCATAATAATTGCCATAAGAGTTTCCATAACCATTAGAGGGATAACCGGGATATTTCCTAGCATTGAAATTAGTCGTATAGGCATTGTTATTAAAATTATTTCGCGAGATAAAATTTACATCAATGGTATTATCGTTTAGCTTAGTCAAAGTAGACAAGGGCATGTCATTAGTATCAAAATGAGCATTTTTATTAGAAACCAAATTCATGAGAGCATCCAATCCTTCACTCAAAGTAGCGATTTCCAAAACACAGTTTACCTTCTTACCAGTTGGAGCTCTTTTGGTATGCTATTGGGAGTAGTTTGTCATGATGTTGTCCAGAATTTGTGATCCTCTCCTAAGTTGACCTCCATGTAGGTACCACTTGTGGCTAAATATAAATAATTTCTAGATACAAAGTTTAGTCCAGGATAGAAATGTTGGATAATCATCCACAATTTTAAACCATGAGTAGGGCAATTTCTAGTCATCAATTTCATCATCTCCAAAGCATGTTCAACATGTTCATGATTATGTTGTTTAAAATTCTTAATTTGATTTCTAAGGGAGATGATATTAGAAAGAGAAAAATATTTGGTAATAAAAGCATCTTTACACTTATCCCATGTTCCAATACTATTACGTGGTAAAGATGAGAACCAAGATTTAGATTTATCTCTTAGTGAAAAAGGAAATAACTTTAGTACGAGTAGCGTGATCCTCATTAGCATCTTCACAATATCATTATACATGTCCTTTTTCTTTTGCATATAAAATATTTCTACAAAGGTATTAGGATGAGTAGCGGGATCCTCATTAGGAATTCCTGGAAATTATTCTTTCATGGCCAGATTCAGCAATGCAGCATTTATATCATAAGCCTCCGCAGTAATGGCGGGTGGTATAGGAGTACTAATAAAATCATCATTATTAGTATATGAGAAGTCACACAACTTAGTAGCATCTTGAGACATGGTGACCGAGAAACCAAATTAACAAGCGGGACAAGTAAACTAGCAAGTAAAGAGACCGGAGAAGAAAACTAGCAACTAGCAAAGATCAATATTTTTGTATTTCTGTTTTTTATGAAGCAAGCAAAATATATGTCGGGGGGGGTGACCCCCAGGTACCCCAAAACCGGCACCGGCTGCTCCCATTCCCTGGCTGCTCTGACCAGCCGGCAGTGCCAGCCAGCCGGCTACCCGGAGTTGACTACGACGTCCCTTCGGGCGTCACGTAGCTTCATCTACAGTGTAACTTGTCCCCTGGGTGCTGATTTATAAAGTGCCGCAAGGGACAAGCATAGCCTAGCTCCCAATCTGCATATAGCTTGCCATGTAAGCCACCCATGGTAGCTTACATGCCAAGCAACTTGGTATGTAAGCTACCCACTGTAGCTTACATACCAAGCCACACACCCATACAAGGGGCTCATGCCCACTATGTATGGGAGGACCCCTTTTGTCTCCCCTTTCATCCTCTCATGGACTTACTCTCTCCCATCCAAGACACACTCACTATGAGGCACAAGCCCATGGCTGTCCTCTCCAATACAGCTCCGGGAGCAACCTTGTACTGCAAATATACATCATATACACACATGCATGACTAGGGGTATTATCTCTACGGAGAGCCCCGAACCTAGGTAAACCACCATGTGCTACTACCCTATACCGTGTCGGATCCTCCACGGCAGCATTGCTCTCACCTCGATTAACCAACCCATGGCATCTTCCGTCTGGGTACCCCCTATGAGAAAATGATGACAGTTGGCACCCACCATGGGGTCTGCTGCTGTTGGAACCGTGGTCCGGGAGGGGCCATCTTCGTCATCAAAACTGCAACATTGTTGCCGTCCCTCCGGCATGGCTCAGGGGCTCGACCGCAACACACCTCAGAGCGACCGTGTAGGTCGGCGCCTCCCCGTCGTCGTCCTCGTCCGCCTCCAGCTCGCTCCAACGGGCGATGGGGCGACCGTGCGGGTCGGAGCATCCTTGTCGTCGGCCTCGTCCTGCTCCGGTCTCCCCTCGACCACACCTCCGTGCGCCTCGTCAAGCTGGCCAGTACATCCCGACCATTTATCTCCGAGCTACACTCTCCGCCGACTCACCTACAGCAGCGTCAATCGCGACGACGCCTGTCTATCCTAGCCCGAGGCTCTTCAACGTGCAGGGCCAACAGGCGGCGCGGTTGTGCCGATCTCTGACGGCCTCCGTCTGTCAGTCTGTGGCGGAGGCAACATTCTCAGCACCACGATTGCGGCCTAGCTATGGACGCGGGCTTTGTCCTCCTATCTCTTGAAGCTACGTTTAGTGCATACAACGTCCATCCCACTCTCCTGCGCATGCATCCACATCTCCAAGCGGGATGCACGCACACAAACAAGTGAGATTCCACTAGCTCCGCGAATGAGTGAACTTCAAGAAGGTAGTCAGCTTGGCTGGCTGTGTGCGCATATGCATCATCGGCTCCATGGTGTCAGTGTTCTTCGACGAGCTCACCTTCGTGTGGCTATTGCCTGGCTGGCTGCTCTGGTCGGTTGTTTGGTCGGCTGCGCCTGGCCTACCGCTGGACGAGTTGTCCCAGCCCGGCACCCACGCAAGTCCAGCCGGCCAGGATGGTCCTCTCCGCACCAACCCCACCCTTTGTCATTCCGACGGGCCTGTTCCTTCACCCTGCTCATGTCGCCTATGCCCTGGGTCGACTCACCGCGCTCGCCGCCTTCCCCGTCATGATGGCAATAGGGGTTGGGCCCTCCGGTCCTGCGCCATGTGCGCCCGTCTCCCCTCCGCGGCCGTTCCGCCCCGGCAGCTGTACTCCGTGCGGCTTGATGCGGCCTTCGCCAACGCTCTATGACCGCCCCACGCACGCGTGTCCCATGCGGGGGTCCGGCTCGGCGCCGCCGGCGCGCATCCTAACCGAGCCAGGTCTCCATCTGCAGTCGACTTCTCCATCTGCACCCAGCCATCCGCCGTCTGTCATCTCTCCCGCCCCGCGCTGGCCATCGCCCGTGCACGAGCTGGCTCGCCGCCCCATGCTGGCCGTCTCTCATGCGACCGCCGGCTCGCCGCCCCGCGCTGGCGTCTCCCGCGCGCCTTGGCTCGCCGCCCCCCGCTGGCCGTATCCCGCGCGCCCATCGGCTCGCCGCCCTGCGTTGGCCGTCTCCCCCGCGCCTCGGTCGTCTCCTCCTATTCCCCAACTGCCGCGGCCATCTGTCCATGCTGTGGGAGCCGGCTGGGAAAGAAATGGAGTGGGAGCCAGCCCAAAGAAAAAAGCTTGGACTGACCGTCTATTTTGACGCCGGACCTACTCGGGTCACCCGTCTATCTTCGACATCGGGCCGACTCCGGTCGCCGGACCAACTCAGGTCGCCCGTCTACTTCGACATCGGACCGACTCCGGTCGCCCATCTGCTTCGACTCCCGGCATGCTCGCAGACCCGCCGACCGCCAAAGGTTCGGCGCCTACACCCAGCGGGTGCCCCGGCGCGCTCCGCCGGCAAAAGGCCATGTTGTCTGCAAGCCTCACCGGTCATCATCGATAACAACCGTCTCGCCGACTCCAAAAAACAATGTGAGTTGTTCATCTACATATTTTTACACCATGCACAAAAGATGGATACCCCGAGCGACCCTCGGGGGGCATTCCCGCATTTGTTTGAGTTACTTTACTGTTCAGCCCGGTGCTATCTAGTCTTGGCCTGGTGTTGGCCGCTTGGCCCGATATGTTCGTTCCCACGGGATGGCTTAGTAGCGTGTACGCTATTGAAGGCTCACTCTTTGTCTCAGCTATAGACCGCACCACGGCTCTCCAGCTAGCGAGAGCAAAAGCTAGAGGTCACCACACATGAAAAATGTCCAGGGAGAAAACGGCTTGGGCGACACGGTCGTTTCATTTGTGATAGAAGAATCTTATATCAACAGAAGAACCCTCGATTTCGATGGAAACATTATGAATATAATGGAAGAACTTCTCCAAAGAAGTTACCATGAAGAATGTGAGGAGTCATGATGCCAAAAACCCCAGAGGATCATTAAAGCATTTTGAGGGACCAATATCTCTCATTTAAGTGTGGTAGCATCCCACCTTGCCGGAGATTGGAATTCTTAGAAGACCCCCAAACCCTAACCTTTCTTTCTAGCCTCTTCGAATCTCGATGACGAGATTCATTTTAAGTGTGGTAGTTTGTAACATCCCAAAATTATAAATTTTGGAATGTTAATATAATTATTAGATTGATTGTTTGTTGGTTGCCTGAGTGATTGAAACTTGTGTGAAATTTGAAACTTTTCGAAACTTTTGAATGAGAGGGAATAAAATAACTTTCCCCTTCTCCGGTGAATTCAAATTCAATCTTTTAAAAGCAACGAGAGAAGATGACATGACTTCTTCAACTATAAATAATTTGAACGGAGATATTTGCATTCGAATTCTTTTTGCATTTCCATTCGTTTTCTTCGTGCAAGAAATGCCGGGAAATACATTCTAAAGAGCAGAGGAACATGACCCTCAAATACCCGGGCATTTTTAATGTTATTTGCACCCTCAAACTTAGAGGATCATTTGAAAATTATTTGCAAAAGAAAATAAACCTTTTTGGCAACTTTGTGAAAATAATTTTTTCTGAAGTTTTTATTTTTGCCGTGGAAAAATGCCCATCATCTATATTTTATTTTTATGATAATTTTAGTATATAAAAACTCTTTATTCTGAATTGATTTGATTTCCTTTTTAATGTTTTAGTTTCGTAGTTTCAAAAATAGGAAGGAGATCACTTTTATTAGGAAATACCCCCTGGCCCATTAAGAGCTTTCCAAACTTGGCTCAAGAAGATCATCTTCTTCCTCCTCCTCCTTTCACGTGACACAGAAACTTTCCCTCCATGGAGAGGAGATCCCCTCCACCGGGATTCGCGACGCACATACCTTCCCGGCGCCTCCCGTCGCCTCTATAAGAAGCCCCTACCTCTCCTCGTTCCATTCCCGTCGAGAAGTTCATCTCTCCTCGCCCCTAGCTCGTGCCCCACCTCGCCGGAGTCATCACCGGAAACTCACCAGAGAGCACCAACAGGAGCTTCCTCCTCCACCTCGCCGGCCCCTCCACCTCTCCTCCCTCGCGGCACCCCCCTCCTCCACTTCGGCCACTACTTTGCTGCACCCCTCCACCGGCCCCTGCTGCCCCTTCTCCACCTCCCCATCACCTCGCCACCACCAGCCAGCAACTCCACCTCCCCCCCCTACAGCCCCCTCCTCTCCACCTCGCCCCTCCCCTACCAGGAGCAACCCCCACCTCGGCCCCCCTTCCCCACTCCCGCCGCCCCCCTCCCCATCGGAGCACCCCACCCCCACCTCGCCACCAGCACCAGCACGGGAGCAGCATCCCAGCGAGGTAACCTCTCCTCCCTTCTTTCTTTTCTTACTTGTTTCGTTTTGTTTTAGTTTTAGCCCTTAGATCTCTAGTAGATGGCTTAGATTAGATCTTAGAAATACCCTTTCGGTTTAGTTTAGAAAACCAACGGTTTTTACTTCCACTTATGATTTAACCAGCGAGTTTGCTTAGCTTAGGCCGTTTGCTCCAAACCATGAAACAAACGCCCTCCGCAGCCAATAGCAACCTGCCACGTGTACCCCTTTGTTAGTACTAGTTAGCTGCAGTTTTCTGTCTAAATTACAAAAAACAGAAAGTTTCAATTTTTCTTTTGCCACAACTTTTGATACCGAAGTCCAATGATAGTGATTCGTTTTCCCGTAGCTCACAAATTTCCTGTAGTTTTTAAAAACATATAATTTGTCTATGTTTGAAATTTTCAAATATAAGTTAGATCAGATTTAGTTTAAACCTTGTTTTGCCTATTCCAGGAGCTTAAAATAGTTTTTAATTTGATTCCTTTTGGTACTGATCACTAGAGATCTTATTTATCAGTGGTAAAAGTTTCAGATTTGTTTGAGTATTTTAGCTCACTGTTTCATGTGAAACAATTTCTGTTTCACCTCTTTTAAGATTTCGGCTAATTCCTTTTCTAGCTTTGTTTTAAAATATTTTATTTATTATTTCAGAAATATTATGTTTTGTTTATGTTTGATAAATAGTAGTTTTCAACAAGTTTTTATTTTAGTTTTATTTGTTTTCATGAAATCAATTCTAGTTCCTTAGTAACTTGCAATTGGTTTCCGCTTTGTTTCAAATCCCGTTTGGGAATACTTTCAAAAAGTGTTGTGAAAAATACTTTATTTTATCTTAGTTAAACTTATACCTTAGTTCCTTGTTATTATTTTCTGTTAGACAAAACTATTTAGTGTTTGACGTAGTAAAAGACTCCCTAGTCTTATTTGAAGTTTCTTTCGGATTCTTATTCGCTTTCTCTTTTGTTTTGATTGCTAGAATGATTGCTAGTATGAGTGCTTATGTGAATGAAATTTTTATTATATAGATTTCATCGGAGAGTGACGAGTAGTCTATCAAGTTATTTTCTCGAGAAATTCTTCTTCGTCAACATCACCAGGCAAGTCACTTTGATCATACTATCACCTATGTTTTATGCATCGTAGTTCTACCATCCTATGCCCAATTGCATGCTGCTTAGGTACTTGGAAATTTTAGTATAGGTTGTAGTATCATGTGGTAGGTACACAACAACCCCGATACTTGGCCCTGGGACGACAAATTTCATATTGCTATGCTTGAGTAGACGGGATTTGGGTTGAGTGCATAACACGAGTGATGCGAGGTTGATTAAATAATCAAGACCGGTTAAGACAAGATTTTCAAGACCTCGGGCGCAATGCAACTCTGGGTGAAGGACGGTTGATCGGCTCCCTGGAGAACCCAGTGGATGACCCGGGATGCTGGAGAGGCCATGACATCCTGCGGAAAGCTTCACCCAGGCTCAAAGAGACGGACGGATATTTTCAAGACCCAAGGCTTACCTGCACAACCACAAGTCATTATGGGCTCTGGCTTGGTTGGACAACGCGGCGACTCTGGACAGGCGGTGCTAGCAGATGTAGAAGAATGGTAGGAATGGATGGGCACCGACAGGGATTCAGAGGGACCCGTTGAAAGACCATGTTTTGATCATCTGGTCTTCAAACACCCTGAAGTGCGAGGACATACTCGGAGGCGATCAAATCTTGTGGGGAACGTGTGCAAAACTCTGCAGAGTACTCAAACCTAATCGATTTGCCGTGTCCACGGTTATGGACAACTTGAGCCAAAGGAACTGAAGTTATCTGGATTTCTCAACACCATTATGTATATTTGATGAGGGTAATAATGATAACTTGGCTACAAGAACTGGTTGGCGGAACCATCTCGTTAACGACCAACCTTTGTAGTAACATTTCGCTTTTAGCCCCTCTTGATGTAGGAGAAAATTTGCTTTTCGCTAAAAACTTATAACCCCACCTGCCATATATGCATGTAGAGATAGTTGATTATTATTTTACCCCCTCTCACATGTGACTTGCCGGCATATTCAATATGCTGACCTACACGGCTGCAACGGCTTATGTTGCAGATATTTTTCTTCGACGAGTAAGAGTACGATTCAGGGTTACGGTCTACACTCAACTTGCCGTTGGTGTTTATTGGGACTCCACTGCCTTGACTGCTTCCGCTGAAATACTTAAGGTATATATCAGTTTTACGCTATTTACATGTGATTGCACTTTGATATATACATTGATGTACTGTGTGTGCCAGCATACTGATCCAAGGATGGCACAGATACACAGAGGCTTGACTTGTTTTGAGTCGGGTCGCTACACATCTGCTACCACAACAACAAGAAGCTTCCGCCCAACTCTATGAGTCCCCAGAGGCTCAGTTGCTACACCCAGCGGGTGCGCTTGCGCGCTCCCATTGGAAACAGCCAGCCGATGGACTATGCGTCCATGCCCGGCAGCACCACACGCGCACCATCCGGCGGAATCCGTGTCCACATCCACCAGCACCTCGCGCGCAGTAGACGGCGGACTCCACATCCGCATCTGACAGCGCCTCACGCGCATCAGTCGGCGGACATTGCGTCCGCGCCTGACATCCTCGACGCTACCGTCTGTTCCAGCAATAGCAAAGATCCTCCGCCCGACTCTTCGAGTCGCCCGAAGGCTACACCCAGCGGGTGCGCTGGTGCGCCCCTGCTGGAAAGAAGTAGCGTCGCGCCCGGCTTGCAATCGACCATCATCGAGAAGTTCTGCGTGTGATGACCCCCGGAGGCTCGGAGGCTACTGTCGCCCGGAGGCTCGGAGGCTACTGTCGGAGGGATGACCCCCAGGTACCCCAAAGACGGCGAGTCGAACGGGGTGCCTGCCCACCCTGGCCAACTGCTTCCATTCCTGCCCACGACCGACTCCTCCGACCAGCCGGCTGTGCCAGCTAGCCGCCTGCCTGGAGTCAAGTACGACGTCCCTTCGGGCGCTACGCAGCTTCATCTACAGTGTAACTTGTCCCCTTGGCGCTAATTTTTAAAGTGCCCCAGGGAACAAGCATAGCCTTGCTCCCAAGCTGCATATAGCTTGGCATGTAAGCCACCAATGGTAGCTTACATGCCAAGCAGCTTGGTATGTAAGCTACTCACTGTAGTTTACATACCAAGCCACACACCCATACAAGGGGCTCATGCCCACCACGTATGGGAGGACCCCTTTTGGCTCGCCTTTCATACTCTCATAGACTCACTCTCTCGCATCTCACACACAATCACGTATGAGGGACAAGCCCATGGCTGTCCTTTCCAATACAGCTCCAGAAGAAACCTTGTACTACAAATATACATCATATACAGACATGCAGGAGTAGGGGTATTATCTCTCCGGAGAGCCCCAAACCTGGGTAAACCACCGTGTGCTACTACCCTATCCCGTCCCGGATCCTCCATTGCAGCCTTGCTCTCACCTCGATTAGCCATCCCATGTCATCTGCCGTCAGGGTACCCCCTATGAGAAAACGATGACAATATAACAACAAATAAAAAGAATAACAAGTGAATGATAATTTGTGTGAAGTTATTTGATAGTAGGTTGACGATACTCCCCGGCAACGGCACCGGAAATCCTCCCATATACTAGTGATGTGTGTTGGGTTTTCCGTGAAGATAAACGAGTGATGCAGCACAATATAGGTAAGTATTCCCTCAGTAAAGAACCAAGGTTTATCGAACCAATATGAGTAACAACTAACCCCCGTCTTTAGCGGCTACACATAAGGAAACAAACACTTGCACCCAACGCTGGCAAGAGGGTTGCAATCCCCTTGGACTAATTATTTGCAAGCTTATAAGTAGTGTGGTTGGTAGTAGATAATTATAAATTGCAAAATAAATTTAAAAGTAAATAAAAATAGCAAGGTACTGTAGTGTTTGTAAAATTATAAGTGAATAGACCCGGTGGCCATAGTTTTCTCTAGTGGCAACTCTCATGAAAGTAAGCATACACTGGGTAAATAAATTAATGTTGGCCAATTGATAGAACAGCGGATAGTTATTCAATATTCATTCACGACAATGATCATGTCTATACAGACATCACGTCCATAAGCAAATAGGACGACTCATGCCTGCAACTATTACTATTACTCCACCCATCGATCGATATCTAGCATACATCTAGAGTATTAAGTAAATAGAGTATTGCTTGGAGAATGATGGCATGCCTTAGACAAAGAGAATTCAATTAATATGAACTAAACCCATCGTTTTATACTTAGTGGCAACAATACAAATATGTATCTTGTCCCCTTCTTTCACTGGGATATAGAAACCCTCTCAGATTGAACCCACTATAACACACCCATCTCACTGAAGATAGATCAATCTACTTGGCTAAAGCGAATCAATAGATCATTGAGATTTACGAAGCTATGATGATCATGCTCATAAGAATCATAAAGATTTCAGACAAGACTCAATTTTTTTTCATGAAAAATCTGAACATAAACCCACAAATCACCAGATCCCAACAAATGCACCGCACAAAAGAATTACATCGGTTAGATAAAAGGAAAGATGCGATGACCACTGTATTGAAGATCAATAATGTGAGAGATAGGCATCTTGGTACTAACTACAGACCTGTAGGTCTATGGTGAACTACTCACACATCACCATGGGAGCAACAAGGATAATGTAGAGGCCCTCCGTGATCGATCCCCCCTCCGGCAGGGCACTGGAACAAGGCTCCAGATGGGCACATGGTAGAACATAGACTTGCGTCGGCGGAAAAAGTGTTTTGGGTGGCTATGTAGGGTTTTTGCGATTAAAGAGAGTTTATAGGACGTAGAGGTATGCCAGGAGACAGCCGATGGGAGCACGAGCCAACCAGTTGGACCATATCCCCCTCGTCGCGCGTGGTTTTGTGGTGGTCCTCTCGTCACGCCTCTCGCCTCCTTACGAAGCTTCCAGGTCTTCTTTTGGTCCATAAAAATCACAAAAAAGTTTCGTGGCAATTGGATTTCGTTTGGTAACGTAAACCTGAAAAGCCAAAAACATGGAGAAAACAACAACTGGTACTGTGCACTGGGTTAATAGGCTACTTCTCAAAAATAATATTAATTGGTAAATAAACACCCGTAAAGGATCCTATAATGATAATATAATAGCCTGGAACAATCAGAAATTATAGATACGTTGGATACATATCAGTTCCATATGGTTGTGGGAAATATGGACATCACTCTCATTGTCGAAGTAGAGATTCATCTTCCTTGTTGCGATAGATCCACTTGTTGCCTATGATATTGTGCTTCCATGGATTGGGGCGCTTGACGAGTTCCCACACATTGTTGAGCTCAAATTGTTGAAGCTATTGTTGCATAACTTGAATCCATTCCAACTCCATGAAGTCTTAAGTTACCTTAGTGGGTTTTCAGATAGATACAAAAGCAAAGTGCTCACAAAAGTTAGCTAATTATGTAGCTCTTGAGCGAGTGAGAGGACCTAGTGCATTGATGCTATCTAGCATCATTTCGATTTGAATTTAATTTGCCACACGTGGATGGGTAGGGCGAAGAATTTGTTGTTGCTGCTGAGCATTGTATTCACTGTCATCACATTGTTGTTAGGTGCAACATTCTCTTCACGTTGGGTGGATGGAGGAATGATGACTTCTTCATCGTTTGGATCCTCATGCATGATTTCAGCAATGCCCATGAGCCTAATAGCTTCTTCAGGTGTAAGTTCATCTAACACAAAGGCAGGTTCTCCCTTTCCGAGCCATTAGTTTCATTGAATCAGACATCCACAGTTTCAACCACTTTGTTGTGAAAGGTGTTGAAGACTCTATAGGTGTGCGAATACTTTCCATATCCAAGCATATAACCCTCATGTTCTTTCGATGCAAATTTGTAAGTGTGATGTGGATCCCTTATCCAACATCTTGCACCAAAGACTTTGAAATAACTTACATTGGGTTTCTTACCAGTAAGCAACTCATATGATGTTTTCTTGAAGAACTTCTGAACATATACCCGGTTGATGATGTGGCATACGGTGTCAATGGCTTCATGACAAATTATTTGTGGTATCTTGTATTCATCAAGCATACTACAAGCCTTCTCAATAAGAGTCATGTTCTTGCACTCCACGACACCATACTGCTATGGTGTAAATTGAGCAGAGAACTAATGGGTGACACCAAGCGTATCGAGATAGGTGTGAAGTCTAGTGTTCTTGAACTCACTACCATTGTCACTTCTGATATGCTTGAACTTGACATCGTAGTTGGTCATGAACCTGTTGGAAAAGTGCCTCAAGACATCCTACACTTCACTGTCATATGCTAAAATGTGCACCCAGATATATTGAGAGTAATCATCAACAATGATGAAGCCATATATATTTGGAGTGGTAGTAAAAATGGAATAGTGAGTAGGGTCGAATAAATCCATATGGATGAGCTCGAAGGGACGAGTGGACGTCATGATTAAGGATGACAATGGGAAGGGTATGTGTAGGGTAGAGCAATACCATACCCATACCCATATAGTCAGTGGATACGAAATTCTACCCATACACATAGCCATGGGTATGAAACAATACCCATGCCCATACGTGATGGGTACCTAGTAGGTAGAACAAGTACACACAAGTTGTTCACAACTTTACACGAACTGATAGCCCATTTGAAAGAAAAAATCTATTATCTCGGCTCAGTAATAGGTAGATGAGTACATGACCATTATCAAAATTCAAAAATCACAACATGCTCATAAGTCAATAGGATTAGATGAGTTACATGAAAAATTAATGATTAATTGACAATACCTTAGCATTAGTTTGCAAGCATGCACTGTGTGGGTATACCATCGAGTACGAGGCTATACATATACCCTACCCATGACTTAATGAGTAGGGTATGGTTACTACCCATGGGTATAAAATTATTCCCATACTCTGCCCTTCCGGGTACGGTAACCCATGGGTACCCGTAACCGTGTGTAAAATTGCCATCTTTAGTCATGATTATCTTCGAGGGATGTTTGCATTGTTATCTACCGAGCTTTAGAGGCACCCCATAGATCATATTTATTGAATCCCTCGATGCCAATGATTATTGAATCCCTCGATGCCAATGATTATTGAACCCCTCGATGCCAATGATGTGCTTCTTCTTGGCGAGACTGTGGAAATTCCTCATGCCAACATGTCCTAGCCATCGATGGCATAGCTAGCATTCTGAAGCTTTCGCTAGAAGACATGTTGTGGCATTTGGTCCTGCAGAGAAGTCTCACATTTATAGTTCACCTCTTCAAAAACCTTCGAAGACTTTGGTCTTGTCAGAACAAGTTAGTACAACACATCAAAATTTGACAAATATGACAAGCATGTATAGATCACATAGCATTGAGACTGACATTAAGTTGTAACCAAGGGATTCAACAAGCATCACTTTGTCCATGTTCCTATCTCTTGTGATAGCAACTCTACCTCCTCCCAACACTTCATTGCTACTCTTGTGAGCAAAGGTGATTATAATTCGGTAGGAGGACGAAGAGTTGAATCCATCAATAGGCTTCAGTCACCAGTAATGTGATTAGTGCATCCACTATCCAAAATCCAGTCAGTTGGATTAGATTCATCTTCCTGCATTGAGAATTAGTCTTGTTCACCAAGGTATGCCTCATTAACATGCATTGATGAAGATATTGCAGTACATAGCTGACTCTAAACTGGGATGATTAAAATGGTAAAACTATTTGCATTCGTTATCTTGTGTCCATAAAAGAGTTTCCCTAGCCACCAGAGATAATCTTCAATTTGTAGCATATCCCATCTGGAGATCCGATGTTGCATGAACATATTAGTTCTTTTTAACAACCCACATCTAAAGGGGTGGCTTAGAAGCAATGAGCCTTAGAGAAGTATCAGAGAATTTAGGCAATGAAGCCCTATCAGTACACTTCATAGGGGGGTTAGTGTACTCAAAAGAATAGGCAAAGAACTTGTTAGTTTTATAAACATAACGGTTCATGCCATATTGCTCATATTCATGGTATCTTTGAGTTCTTCCCTTTGAAACATAAGCATTAGTTTGTTCATATGAATACTTTGGTCCATATGGGGAGTTTCGTCCATATAAATACTTTTGTGTGGGGTTTGTCTGCTTCCTTGAAGTTGTTATGATGATATTGATAGGAAGCTTCTCAAGAAGACATTTGGGAATATAGATCCTCTTCATAGGAGAACCATTCCCCAAGTTAGTTCTAATGTACTTGGCAAACCCTTCACTATTATGAGTGTTAAACAGATTTAAGTTGGAGTCGAATGACTCATCAATGATGATAGGGTTAGCATAGTTATAGCGAGATAATGTGGACGGAACAACTGAAGGTCCTTCTGTAGCAACCTATGTGGTTTTGGCATACTACTCATGTTTGTAGTAAGATCCATCAACATTGATCTTTGTTTCAAAACCAACACCTGCTTTCCTAGGGTTTTTGTTCAATATTGTCTTCTTCCGGACATCACAAAGGATCTGATATCCTTTGCGTGTTTCAAGCAATGGGTTCAACCTGTCGTTGTCATTAGTGACGGTTGTGGCTTTCCTCACATGAGGCCTTAGGAACCATAGTTAAAGTTACGATAATGCATTAACAAAAGCGTCTGAACATTCAACATTTGAATCAACATTTTCACGAGTGAGGTATTTTAAGCATGGAGCATTCAATTCTTCCTGGGAGGTATTGATCGTTTGTGTTAGGAGTGAGTTCTTTTCCTTTCAAAGGTCTTCAAGAGCCTCCCACATCTTCTCCAGATCATTATTCAATTGAAGATATTCATAAGAAAGCTTCTTACGAATTTGGAGATTCTCAAACCTTGAACAAAGACTTTGCACATATTTGTCCATAGTTTTGTTCACACTCATCTCGCCGCATAACATGTCATCGCTTTTATCTAGAGATTTTTACATCTTTTCCATGGCATTTTGTTGTTTAGTGGCAATCTTTCCTAGTTTAGAATAGCTAGGTTTAAAGTCATCATAGGATTGATCTTCACAATTAGAGTCATGACATGAAGATTTCGAGGATACCTTGGAGCCTTTTGCCATGAAGAAGTAGCCTGGAGCATAGTCGTCGTCTCTTGCCTCGGTGTTGACGAGGGGGGAATTATATTCACGGTCGAATAAGAACATAGCACGGAATGTTGAAGCCATATCCAAACCGGCTACTTCAAAATCAGACTCCTACTCACACTCTTCTTCAACTTCAGACACAGATTCATCTTCTGAATCCATCTCTTTGCCAATGCAAGTATGAGCTCTTCCATATGAACTCTTCTTGTGCTATGAATACCTGGATGAAAATTTGAAGTGCTTCTTCTTCATCTTCTTGTCTTCACAATCATAATCCTTGTTCTTCTTTTTTGATTCATTATGCCATCAAGGAGAATCAGCAATGAAGTGGCCTACTTTCTTGCACTTGTGATAAGTCTGTTTCTTGCTATCACGCGAAGAAATTTCTCCAGACCTTTTGGAGTCACGCCTTGAAGATTTTCCAAATTGTTTTGACTTGCCAAACTTATGAAGCTTCCTCACAAGTAGAGGGAGTTCTTTGCCAATTTCTTCGGCACCATCGGAAGTGCAATCAGATTCGTCTTCATATGAAGATACTGCTTTTGCATTCAGGGCACGAGAGCGACCCTAGCTGAAACCATATATTTCCCTCTTCTCAACTTGCTGAAACTCATGGGTGTTCAGCCATTCAAGGATATCAGCAGGATCCAATTCCTTGAAATCTGGACGTTCTTGGATAATTAGGGTGAGAGTGTCAGATGAACTATCAAGATACCTCAACAGCTTCTTCAAAACTTCATGCTTGGTGATGTCGGTAGCACCGAGAGCATTCAACTCATTTGAGATGTCTGTGAGTCGATCAAATGTGAAGCTATTAAACAGGTTGCGAAGCACATCAACACGCGAGTCTCTCTAAGATGTGACACCTTCATTTACCTTGGAGATCCATTCCCACATTTACTTCACAGTATCCAAAGCACTCACATGGTCATACTGTCCTTTGGTCAGAAGACCACACATGATGTTCTTGGCGGTTGAGTTCAGTTAAGCGAACATCTTCACATCAGTAGCAGTAACACTTTCGCCAACCTTGGGAATACGAGCCATGACGACATACCACAGGTCGTTGTCAGTGGCTTTGAGATGCATACACATCTTGCTCTTCCAATAGGGGTAGTCACTACTATCGAAGACAGGGCATGCAGTGGAGACCTTGATTATCCATGCAATAGACATAGCTAAAACTCCAGGCGGTTAAATCGAATCACCCATAACAATGGAGTACCTTCCTCTGATACCAATTGAAAGTCCTAGTTATTGATTAGAGGGTGTAAATAGGCTAATTTTACAAAAAGCTTTGAAATAGTAAATGTCTTTGAACTGAGTGGAAACAACTTAGGATCAGTCAAGAATAATAGTCAAGGATCTAGGCAATGCATGCAGTAAGATGAAGACATTCATGCAAGTATGGCACCGTTATCATGAAAAGACAAGTAAATCGAAGATAAACTTGTGTATTGCAAAGACAGATGCAAATCACATGAATATCTTCGATGAATGTCTTCACACAAGAACAGGTAAGCAATGGCTTCAAAATAGAGAGTAGTATGTAACTAAGTGGAAAGATAAACCAGTAGCTTGACAGTGACACATGATTTGTGGGACCAGTTGAAGTTGTTGGGACAGTTGTACGTCTAGTTGTGGAGGCTGGGATTTAAATCTAAAGACCTTGTCTTCACATTGTTGCACTTGAGCCAAGGTCACTTAGACCTAGCCACTCACTCTAGTAGGTCTTCAAGGTAGACTTCCGAAACCTTCACATACTCGGTTACCCGACAATCCACGATGACTCTTGGATGCTCTAGAGCATGATGCCTAACAGTTTGGAAGATCACAATCTTCAACTGTAATAAGTCTTTGACTTTATCAAAATAGAATGACTTCGGTGATGCTCAAACACTCTAGCTCTAGGTTTTTGGGTTTATCCTTGCAGGATAGCCTTTCTCAATGTCTTCAAGGTGGGATGCTCCAAAACGACAACAGTCGTATATAATTCTGAACATCCAACTTATGGAGGATAGGGTGGGCTATTTATAACCAACATGCAACGCGACAAGTTATGATCGAAATGACCCTCGATCAATGGCCAGCCGACACGTGTTACAGTGTTCCAATTTCAACGACACACGCCGCAACATTACTTGGGACACAAGCAATGCTGACTGAACCAACTCTGGAAGAGATTTCCTCTCATTGTCTTTACTCGAAGACTTAGGTGTTTGGGTTGAGCATGACGTCATGATTTGACTTTGATCACTTAGACCCCAATTAATAGTACTTGGTTCCTGTGGCTCAGGAAAGGAGGAACAAAACGAGCAAAAGACTTTGTCCTTGCATTTCATTAGCTTCATGGGTATATCTTCATGCACCACCAAAGGCTTCAACCATCTTCAATGTCTTCAGACATGTTTAGGGGTCGTCTTCGGTGGTTAAACTGAATCTCCAGAGACCTCTATCTGTGTTATTCTAAGAACTCTCACAAACACATTAGTCCCTCAACCACATTTATCATCAATACTCCAAAAAACAAGGGGTGGCACTATATGCACTCACACTCACAACTCCAAATGATGTGAGATGTTTTGCATTGGAAAGTATATTTGATGTAACTTCTGTTGACATACCCATATGACCCCGCACCTCCTTAAAATGGGTGTAACATAATAAAAGATCAGAGGTAAAATTTGAGCATCGGCATCAGCTTTAGTTGTAACTTGTTTTCTCCAACTCGGTTTCTTCAAGAGCTCATAGTTTGTTGGGTTTCTTAAATGGGGATGAAAGAGCAACCATGTGGTCAAATTATACTAATAGCTTAAGTTAGTGTTCACCCGATCACTGATTAATTTGGCATGCCTTTTTATGATTGTGGCGTCCTCATTAGAGGGAGGGGATATTTCCGTCCGCATTGCCCTCCGACACTCCCGACCATCGTCAGGGTCTGTATGGCGTGAAATCCATTGCGTTGGTGCAACGGGCGCTCAAATCCGTCAAGGTTGGGGCATCTCCGTCCATTAGGTTCCCAGTTCGGTCCCACGAAGTATGAATGCCCGGCTTGCCCGACGTGGGAAGGAGAGGTTGAGGGTGGCCGAGACATGCCTTGCTGCGGACATGACGGAGGTGGAGGCGGTGGTTGTGCTCATGCACGTAGTTGGACATTATGTGTTGCATCGTAAAGATAATTTATGTTGCACATGTTTGTATGTATTTGAGGTTTTCAAATGTAAGTATCCCATTGCACAAAGGTGGTGGTTGTGCTCTTGCATTTTAAGGCGTGACACATCAGTGCCAACGGACGCGCCCGGGCACATCCGCGGGCGTTTGAGGGCCTAGATTTTATGTCCATTGTTTTAGATGTTCTTAGGCCAACTCCAATGAACTCACTCATTTGGTCTGTGCATGTCTATTCGGGACAAAATAGATAGAAGCTATTGCGTAACACGCCGCCGCCTCCGCAAATCTGGTCTGCACGATGTTCGTCTCGACGCATATCTATAGCCACAAGAAGAATCTAGCCCATGTCCTTTTTGAAATGCAAGAATTGGGGCACACCCACTTCTCCTTACCCACAAAAATCCGCATTTGGTCATTCAATTTCCCTTGTTGTCCAACACGAACACCAGCCACCATCGTTGCCATGGGCTTCTTCAACCAAATACGCGACAAGGATGACATGAGGCCAGATCTTCGTGCGGTCCGACCAACTTCATGTTGATGTGAGGGGGGTGATACATCCATTTGCATCACTATTTTCTACTGTAATTTATCTTATTTCAATGTTATATTTCACATTATGGTGCAATTCTAATGCCTTTTATCTCTTGAAATTCAAGTTATACAAAGAGAAGGGTATTGCCGACAACTAGAATTCTGGACCTAAAATAACAACAAAAGCGATAGCAATTCTTTGGAACTCAAAATGAAACGTGGATTTTGGAGAATTATTTAGGCATATATAATGAATTATGGAGCAAAGATATTCCATAGGGGGTCCATCAGCCAGCCATAAAGGTAGGTGGCTTGGATACCCCCTCCATGGCAATGCAACTAAGCTAGTGGGCCCTTAGTGGATCCTATCCTGAAGTCCTTCAACAAAAAGATCCTAATTACCCTATAAAAATCAAGAGAAGACTCATGAGACTGTCCGTTATGGTCTCGCAATGGAACATAGATGAATCAATATTGCTCTTCGGCGGAGCGATTCTGTTGGGAAACTTCCCTCCGAGAGGGGAGTCAAAACCTTGACCATCACCAACAGTCCTCTGATTGTAGGAATCATAATATTAAACAACACCATCTAACAAAACTATAGTTCATCTCTTGTGCTCACTCTTTGTAGAAAACCTTGGACTCGTACCTGATGGTGCTAGTAGTGTTGATTACATCTTGCAAATGATGCTAGTTGGTTAACTTGGTGAAATATTATTATGTTTATATTGTTAATCTCGTATTTATACCCACTTAACATGTTTAATATGATCAGTTGCGAGTAGTTATATTTGTTCTTCAGGACATGGGAGAAGTCATGTTATTTGTAATCATGTGAAGTTGACCACCATACAATGTTTTGATTTTTAGGTTGTGTTGTTCTTCCTCTTGCAGTGTTTGTGTGGACGTCAACTACATGAGACTTCATCATGTTTGGGCCTAGGGGAAGGCATCGTGGAATTAGTTTGTCGATGATGGGTTGTGGGAGTGTCAGAATCTTAAACCTCACTTAATGAATTGTTCCATGATGGTCTGTTTTCGATTCACATGTTTAAGGCTATGGTTAAATTCATCTTAATAACTTCTCTTGTGGCAAATGCTTGCGTGAAGGGTATAATTATAAGTAGGTGTATGTTCAACTAAGAACAATACCTTAGCTTCGGTCCACCCACATAACACTTATAAAGGCAATGCGCAGAGTCAATGAATTATGGTGAAAGTAACTTGACGACATTTCTGTGTGTTCTCAAGAGTGTTTTAATCACAATAAGAAGTATCACCGTCTTGTTCTTAGCATAATTAAGTAGTGGGCTACTTGTTGCACATTTCTACTTTGATTACTTATAACTTGTTGCCAAATTTGATGTTATCAAACTACTCCCTCCATATATAAGAGCGTTTTTGACACTACACTATTGTAAAAATGCTCTTATATTATGGGACGGAGGGAGTATTTATTAAAACTATCTTACAACACTTATAGAGAGAACCTTGTTGAGAACCACCTATCAATTCCTTCCGGTCCTCGTTGGGTTCGACACTCTTACTTATCAAAAGGAGTATTGCGGATGCCCTATACTTGTGGATCATCACCTAGTGGATCCTCTCAAGAAGTCCTTTGGCCATAAAATACTAATTACCCTAGAAAGATTTAAGAGAATAATTTCTAGATTTTGTGATGCTATTTGTGAGGAGAGACGGAAAACTTTTGCTCGTCGATGGAGAGACTATATCAAGAAAACTTCCCATCGATAGGGGGAATCAAAGCCTTCATCATCGCCAACACTCCTCTCATCGTGGGTATCACTATCTTTATCAACAGTTTCATCAAAACCATCTCATCTCAAAATCCTATTTCATCCTTTGTGTTCAATCTTTGTGTCAAACCTCAAATTGATACCTAGGGTTGCTAGCAGTGATGATTACATCTTATAGTTGATGCTTGTTGGTATAATCGATGGAAGATTATTATGTTCAAATTTATAATCATATATTTATATCCACTAATCATGATCAAAATTGTCGGTGCTAAAACTGGTAGATCTCGGGTAGGGGTCCCGAGATGGTCATCTAGGAATGACGGTGAACAGGAAACAAAGGGCACAATGTTTTACCGAGGCTCGGTGGTAAAAGAAAGGGAAGAATGTTTTACCCACTAATCATGATATATATATACACACCAGGGGTACCTAAGTTATATGTATGGTCCATTACCATCTGGGGATATACACACCAACTAATAAAACACTCCTTGAGGAGCACACCAAGTCTTTGGAAGTTTCCATCTTGTTCACGGCGAGGGCCATAGCTTTGGTAGTCCTTCATTCAGTGGTCGGTGAGTCATCTGCCCGGCCCATGGACAACGGGCTGTCAAGGTTACGACCCCTTAGTCCAGGACACCTTCAAATATGATGAGTTTTAAGTAGTTCTATTTATTTTGAGGACATGGGATAAGTCTTGTGGCTAGTAATCATGTGAAATTAATCAGTATTTGATGTTTTGATATTCTATTGTTTTTGTCTTCTTATAGTGGTGTTATGTGAACGTCAACTACATGACACTTCACCATGTTTTGGCATAGGGAAAGGCAATGTGGAATTACTTTGTAGATGATGCGTTACGGGAGCGATAGAAACCTAAACTTTAGTTTATGATTTATTCCGTAAGGGGCTATTTTGGATCAAGGTGCTTAATGATATGGTTAGGTTTATATTAATTGCTTACTTTTCTTGTAGTTATGGATGCTTGCATGGAGAGTATAATCATAAGTAGGTATTAGTTCAAGCAAGGACAATATCTTAGCTCTCGTACACCCACAAAGAACTTATCAAGGCAATGAACTTAAGTCGATGAACTGTAGTGAAAGTAACTTGGCAATATTCCTGTGTGTCGACAAGAGCGTTTTAATCACTCTAAGAAGTATCACAAGTTTATTCTTAGCATAATTAAGGAATGTGCCCCTAATTGGACATTACTATTTTGTTACTTGTTACTATATCACCAATTATCTTGTTATCAAACTATCTACTAAAACTATTTTACAACACTTGGAGTGAAGTCATTGCTGAAAATAGCCTATTAATTCTTTCTGATCCTCGTCGGGTCGACATTCTTACTTATAGAAAGGACTATGATTGATCCATCGTAGTTATGGTTTATAAGGGGGCCGCCGATCACATGTCTAGAACTAGATTTTGGTGCACATCACGCAGTACCATTGGGAGTACAACATCCCGCTGTCGTGGCCGAATGTCAACCTACCGCACGGGTGGCACCTCAACCCTCACCGGGGTGTCAGTCGTGCCATAGTCTGGGCGCATGCGTGTGGAAGATATTCGTAGTCTGAGCGCATGCGTGCAGAAGATATTCGCAACCATTTTGGCCTTCTCGGGATGGAACAATGTCCCAACCCCACCTACATGCCCGACTCCCCAAACGGGGACATGAGATTCATGACTAAGCATGGCGTGCAGCACCATGGCATACACCAGATCGAAGCCTGCAATCCAGCGCCGCCATCGGTGGTAACGGAGGAGGATAAAGAGGAGGAGGCGGCATACCAGTCGACACTAGAGGAGCAGACCCGCCAGGACATCGAGGTGTCCATGCACGAGGAGGACGCTTGGTGGCCTAGTCTCGAGAAGACACTCCAGCTTTCGATCGGCGAACATGTCTACCCATTGCCACCGCCCGCACCTGCATTCGTGATCGAGACATACCAATGGGTGGGCATCATGCCCATGTACGTGTTTGCGCTACCATTTGGTTGGATGGGACAAAGGAGGAGGAGGAGTGGCAAAACCTCGAAGAGTGGGAGGGTCGTGCGCTGGCGTCAAAGTGGGCTAACATGGAGTCACTACAAGGGAAAACCCTAGCAGTAGCGCTGGTTAAAGGTGTCGTAGTAGCGTTGCGAGATGTCGTGCTACCACTATGACGCTACATCTAATAGTTAGGAGTAGTGTGGGTTATCTAGGGCAACTACTAACTAATGTATCAATAGCGTGTTTTGATAACCGCGCTACTACTAACTATTAGCAGCGCGCGTGTGTAACCCGCGCCACTACTTATCGTGTGTATTTATTTTTTATATATTTATATTGTATTTTCACACGGTTATACATATTAATAAACAACATCATAAAAATTGTAGAAGAAACAACATTTGGATTAAAGTAGATGGATGCAAGAGACCAAGTTGAACTAGAGGAAAATACAATGTTGCGAATCACAAAATCATATTTTTCTCTAATTCAACTTGGTCACTTGCATCCATCCACTTTAATATAATATATGTCATATAATATCGCATTATCCACTTTAATCTAATACATGTCATAAAACTTATCATCCTCTTAATCATCTAATAGCTCATCATCATCTTAATCTTCCCAAGTTAACCACTACTACATAATGTTATAAACGAGAAAATGCCTCTCTCATAGGCCCTTTGTTCAAATTTTTAATCATATATTTATATCCACCGATCGTTATCGATATTGTCAGTGCTAAAACTGGTAGATCTCGGGTAGGGGTCGTGAGATGGTGATCAAGGAGCAATTGTGAACAGGAAACAAAAGGCACAATGTTTTACCGAGGCTCGGTGGTAAAAGAAAGGGCACAATGTATTACCCATTGACCATGATATATATATATATATATACACACCGGGGGTACCTAGGTTACACGTATGGGTTGTTACCATCTGGGGATATACACACCAACTACCAAAACACCCCTTGCGGTGCACACCAAGTTTTCGGAAGTTTCCATCTTGCTCACACCGACGGCCATAACTTTGGTAATCCTTAAATTAGTGGTCGGCGAGTGAGCAGCCCGACCCATGGACGACAGGCTGTCAAGGTTAACACCCCTTAGTCCGAGACACCTTCAAATATGATGAGTTTTGAGTAGTTCTATTTATTCCCGAGGACATGGGATACTTCACCATGTTTAGGCATAGGGAAAGGCAATGTGTCATTAGTTTGTAGATGATGGATTGCGGGAGTGATAGAAACCTAAACTCTAGTTTATGATTATTTCGTAAGGGTCTGTCTTGGATCCAATCACTTAATGATATGGTTAGGTTTATCTTAATTGCTTACTTTTCTTGTATTTCTCGATGCTTGCATGGAGAGTATAATCATAAGTAGGTATTAGTTCAAGTAAGTACAATATCTTAGCTCTCGTACACCCATAAAGAACTTATAAAGGAAATGAATGTAAGTCGATGAATCATAGTGAAAGTAACTTGACAATATTCATGTGTGTCCAAAAGAGCCTTTTAATCACTCTAATAAGTAACACGAGCTTTTTGTTAGCATAATTAAGGCATGTTCCACTTTTTCACATTACTATTTTGTTACTTGTTACCATATCACTAATTTTCTTGCTATCAAACTATGTACTAAAACTATTTTAGAACACCTGCACTCAAGCCGTTGCAGAAAATAGCCTATTAATTCTTTCTGCTCCTTGTTGGGCTTGACACTCTTACTTATAGAAAGGACTATGATTGATCCCTTATACTTATCGTTCATAAGGGGGTCACCGATCACACGTATAGATCTGCATTTTGGTGCACAGAATGCAGTACCATTGGAAGTACAGCGCCCCCTTGTCGTGGCCGGACGTCAACCTCCCACACGAGTCACACCTCAACCCCCACTTGGTTGTTGGTCGTGTTGTAGTCCTAGCGCATTCATGCGGAATATATCTGCAGTCCCAGCGCATGCGTGCGAAAGAGATCTACAACTATCGTGCTCTTCTCACGAGAAAGCAATGTTGCGACCCTATGTACGTGCCCGACTACCCCAACTGGGACATGAAATTCACGACTAAGCATGTCGTGCGCCACTATGGCGCAATCCAGATCGACGCCTGCCCTCAAGCGTCGTTCTCGATGGTCAGGAAGGAGGACAAAGGGGAGGAGGCGACATATCAGGCGCCACTAGACGAGGGGACCCAGATAACCATCGAGAAGTGCATGCGAGGAGGGCGCTTGCCGGGCTAGCCTCGAGGAGACGCTCCAGTTTTTGGTCGCTCGACAGGTCTACCCATTGCCACCGTTGTCAGCATTACCACTGCCTGCACCTCTATTCGTGTTCAAGATGTACCAATGGGTGGGCATCTTGCCCATGTAAGTCCTTGCGTCGCCATTTGACTTGACGGGACAGGGGAGGAGGAGGATGGAAAGTACCACGCGAGTGGGAGGGTCATGCACTAGCGTCAAAGTGGGCAAACACGAAGTCACTACTAGGGAAAACCCTAGCAGTAGTGTGGGTTAAAGGTGTCGCAATAGTGCGGTGGGTAACTAATATGTCCATTATGAACCATGTTTTGTTAATGTTATTTATAGTGTTTTTATGCATTTTACCACTTGGTAGAGTAATTATAATGCCTTTTCTCTAATAATATGCAAGATTTACATCAATAGGGATAATGTCGCCACATGGAATTCTGGACCTGAAAAAGCTACTTCAAAGAAACCCATTCTCCACGCCTTCAAATGGGCTGAAACTTTACAGAGGTTTATTTTAGAATAAATGAAAATACTGAAGCAAAGAAGTACTAGAGGGGGGCTACCAGGCGGCCACTAGGAACTAGGGCGCGCCAACCCCCCCCCCTAGCATGGTCTGGTGATTAGTGGGCCCCTGGTCTACCTGTGGACTTTGAAGTCTTTCAGGATGAAGCGCCGCCGTCTCGAGGCGGAACCTGGGCACGAACACTTTTGCCCTTCGACGGAACGATTCCTCTAGAGGAACTTCCCTCCTAGAGGGGGAAATCGAAGTCATCGTCATCACCAACAACCCTCTCATGTTGGTGAGGCCAATCTTCATCAGCACCATCTCCTTTCAAAACCCTAGTTCATCTCTTGTGCTCAATCTTGTACCGGAACCTCGGATTGGTATCTGGGGTATGACTAGTAGTGTTGGTTACATCTTGTAGTTGATTCTTTATTGTTTATTTTGTTGAAGGTCATATGTTCAGATCCAATAGGCTATTTAATACCTCTTTCATCATGATCATATTTGTCACTTGTGAGTAGTTACTTATGTTCTTGAGGCCATGGGAGAAGTCATGTTGCAAGTAGTCATGTGAAGTTCATATTCGTTCGATATTTTGATGATGTGAGTGTTGTGATTCCCTTAGTGGTGTTATGTGAATGTCGACTACATAACACTTTACCATCTTTGGGCCTAATGTAATGCATTGTGGAATATTAATTAATTGGTGGGTTGCGAGAGTGATAGAAACTTAAACCCGAGTTTAGGCGCTATTCCGGAAGGGGCTCATTTGGATCCCTATGTTTGATGCTATGCTTAGAATTTATTCTTAATACTTTTCTTGTAGTTGCGGATGCTTGCGGGAGGGTTAATCTTAAGTGGGAGGCTTTTCAAGTAAGAACAACACCCAAACATTGATCTACCCACATATCAAATTATCAAGTTACCAAACGCGAATTAACCCAACATGACGGAAGTGACTAGATGAAATTCCCGTGTGCTCTCAAGAACGCTTTGCCTATTATAAGAAACTGTTTTGGCCTGTCCTTTGCCACAAAAGGATTGGGCTACCTTGCTCCACCTATTGCTACTATTGCTACTTGTCACTTGTTCCGATTATCTCGCTATGAAACAACTTGTTACTGTTATTTCAGTGCTTGCAGAAATTACCTTCGTCAAAACCGCTTGTCATTTCCTTCTAGTCCTTGTTGGGTTAGCCAATCTTCCTTATCAAAAGGACTACGATTGATACCCTATACTTGTGGGTCATCAAGACACTTTTCTGGCGCCGTTTCCGGGTAGGGCTGTGCCTTAGGTAAGCGGAATTTGATAACTGAAAATTTATAATATGTGTTATAATTTAGTGTTACTTGTCACTATGGAAAGTAATCCTTTGAGGGGTTTGTTCGGGATATCGTCACCTCGACCGAAAAAACCAAGAGTTGTCCTTCAACCTATTGAACCTACTAAAAATGTTTATTATCAAATTCCTTTGGGTATGATAGAGAAACTGCTAGCTAACCCTTATGCAGGAGATGGAACGAAACATCCCGATATGCACCTAATCTATGTGGATGAAGTTTGTGGAATATTTAAGCTTGCAAGTTTATCGAGAGATGAAGTCAATAAGAAGGTTTGACCTTTATCTTTGGTGGGAAAAGCATTGACATGGTATAGGCTATGTGATGATACACGATCTTGGAACTAGAATCAATTGCAATTGGATATTCACCATAAAAATTATCCTATGCATCTTGTTCATCGTGATCGGAATTTTATCTATGATTTTTGGCCTCATGAAGGAGAAACTATCACTCTGGCTTTGGGGAAGGTGATGTCAATGTTATATTCATGCCCCAAACATGAAGTCTCGAGGCAAATTAGTATTCAGAATCTTTATGCTCGGCTTTCTCGTAATGATCAAACCATGCTCGATACTTCTTGTTATGGTTCTTTTATGAAGAAGACTATTCAATTCAGGTGGTATCTTTTGGAAAGAATTAAACGCAACTTTCAAGATTGGGAAGTCGATGAAGTTAAAGAGTCAAGTATAAAACTTAAGTTTGATTGTGTTAATTCTTTTATGAACACCGATGCTTTCAATGATTTTAACACCAAATATGGACTTGACTCTGAGATAGTAGCCTCATTATGTGAAACCTTTGCTACTCATGTTCATCTTCGTAAAGGGAAATGATTTAAATATCATCCACCTATTAAATAAAAAGTTCAAGAACTAATTAAAGTTGTCGATGAAACTATCATTTACAATTTTGACCCAGTTGTGCCTACTACTTATATTGAGAAACCACCTTTCCCTATTAGGATAAAGGAAGATTCTAAAGCTACAACCGTGGTTAACAAAAGTTCTGTTAGAACAACCAAACCCCGTGAGAAAATCAACATAGAAACAACACTCTATGATTAAAGATATCTTGGACGATAATATTGATGGTCATGTTATTTATTCCAGCGAGGAAGCTGCTAGAATTGCCAAACCTGATACTAAAGATAAGAATAGACCTGTTGTTCGCATGCCTGTCGTCAGTCAAAATTGGAGATCATTGCTATCATGGTTTATGTGATATGGGTGCTAGTGTTAGTGCTATTACTTTCACCTTATATCAAGAAATTATGCATGAGATAGCACCCGCTAAAATACAAGAGATAAATGTTACTATTAAACTTGCTAATAGAGACACCATCACAACACTTAGGATTGTTATAGTTGTTGAGGTCGTGTATAGAAAAGTAAAATACCCTGCTGATTTCCTAGTACTTGGCTCACCAAAAGATGATTTTTGTCCCATAATATTTGGTAGACCCTTCTTGAACACTAACAATGCTCAACTAGATTGCAAAAGGGAAACTGTCAGTGTTAATTTTGGTGGTATGCCTCATGAGTTTCATTTCTACCCGTTCAGTAAGGGACCCCATGATAAAGAATTGCCTAGTAAAGATGAAGTAATTGTTCTTGCTTCTATTGCCATTCTTTCTACTGATCCGTTAGAACAATACTTGATAGACCATGAAAATGATATGCATATGCATGAGAGGAATGAACTAGATAATATGTTCTTTGAGAAAAAGCATATCCGTAAACACAACTTGCCTATTGAAACTCTAGTAGGTCCTCCACCCAAGGGTGATCCTGTGCTTGAATTAAAGCAATTACCTAACAATTTGAAATATGCTTATCTTAATGAAAAGAAGATATATCATGTTATTATCAGTGCTAACCGTACAGAGCATGAAGAAGAAAGATTGTTAAAAACTCTAAGGAAGCACCGAGCTGCTATTGGGTATACTCTTGCTGATCTTAAGGGCATTAGTCGCACTTTGTGTCAACACAAGATTAATATGGAACTATGTAGCGACCCAACTCAACGAGTCAAGCCTCTGGTGTTTCTGTACCATCCCAAGATCATGCTGGTACACACACAGTACATAATGTATATATTCAAGAGTGCAATCACACAGCTTTATTAATCGAAATCTCATAAAGAGTACTTTATTACAATAAAGGAGTACAATAAAGTGGCTGAAGGCCAACTCATGAGATTATCTAACGAAGACTAAGCGGAAGCATCAGGTAGACGAGTCCATCCGACTCCAAGGGCATGTCGCTGAGCGTAGAACCGTAGCCTCACACCTGGTCAGAAAAGTACTCTACAACATGATACGTTGCAGCCGTGTAGGTCAGCATATTTAATATGCTGGCAAATCATCAAGAGAGGGGGTAAAATAATAATCAACTATCTCTACATGCATATTTGGCCGGTGGAGCTAAGTTTTTTGCATAAAGCTAGTTTTATCCTACAACAAAAGGGTTTGAAAGCAAAATATTACTACATAGTTTGTTGTTAACGAGATGGTTCCGCCAACCAGTTCTCGTACCCGAATAGTTGTTAACACCCACATCATTATTAAGTTGTGTCGAGAGTTCAGGGGAAATTCAATGCCTTCGGCTCAAGTTGTCCACGACCGTGGACACGGCTAATCGATTAGGTTGAGTACTCTGCAGAGCTTTGCACACGTTCCCCACAAGATTTTATCGCCTCCGGGTTTGTCCTCGCACTTCAGGGTGTTTGAAGACCGGATGATCAAAACATGGTCTTTCAACGGGTCCCTCTGAATCCCTGTCGGTGCCCATCCATTCCTACCGTTCGTCTACATCTGCTAGCACCGCCTGTCCAGAGTCGCCGCGTTGTCCAACCAAGCCAGAGCCCATAATGACTTGTGGCTGTGCAGGTAAGCCTTGAGTCTTGAAGTCTCCGTCCGTCCCTTCGAGCCTGGGTGAAGCTTTCCGCAGGATGACATGGCCTCTCCAGCATCCCGGGCATCCACTGGGTTTTCCAGGGAGCCGGTCAACCGTCCTTCACCCAGTGTTGCATTGCGTCCGAGGTCTTGAAAATCTTGTCTTAGTTCGGTCTTGGTTATTATATCAACCTCGCATCACTCGTGGTATACACTCAACCGATAACCCGTCTACTTAAGCATAGCAAATATAACATTGACGTCCCGGGGCCAAGTATCGGGGTGTTGGTGTTCCTACCACATGATACTACACCTATGACTAAAGTTTCCAAGTACTTAGGCAGCATGCAAATAGGGAAAATAAGGTGATCTACTATGCATTAAAAACATAGGTAAAATAACATGATCAAAGATGACTTGCCTTGATGATAGTTGTCCTGCTCGAGCGTCTCTAAGTAACACGCTTCGCACTCCGGATGATCTACCGATACAAACACAAAGCACACCATAAGCAATTCAATCATGCCACGAGTAAAAATAACATCACATGCAATGATTGGCAAACGACTACGCAAAAGAATTTTATCGCGCGTCGGTAGGACAGAAACTTGTTTCTGTTGAAAACACTAGTAAAAATACTTGGAAAATTCTGAAAATTCTACCAGAGTAAGGTTTTAGCACAAGCAAATAGTATCAAAAAGAATCAACTCAATATCATTTTTCAAACTCCTGGAATAGGCAAAACAGTGTTTAAACTAAATCTGCTCCAACTTATGTTTAAAAATTGCAAAAACAGAAAACTTATATATTTTTACAAACTACAGGAAATTTGTGAGCTACTGGAAGAAGAGTCAATGTCATAGGACGTAGGGATAAAAAGTTGTGATCAAAACAAGATTGAAAGTTTCTGTTTTCGAAATCTGGACAGAAATTACGAAACTGCTAGTGCTAATGAGAGGCACACATGGCAAGCTTCTAATGGCTGAGATGGAGTGCATGAAATAGAGAGAGAGAGGTTGCTACCTGCTGCTGGAGGTGTTGCACCGGCAAGAAAGGAGATGGCCGACGAGGAAGGAGGGAGTAGCTCCGGGCGGTGGGGCGTCGGGCGGCGGCGGTGAGGTTCCTCCTCCGCGGGGAAGAGGCGGCGGTGGAGAGAGAGTTCGGGGAGGGCTCCTCCTCCGCGGTGAGGCCGAGGTGCAGCAGCTTTCGGGCTGCTGCCGCTGCTCGCGGCGGCGGCTAGGGCGGCGGTGGGGTGAGGCGCCGGCGGCGGCTTGTGGAGGCGGCGGTGGAGAGACGGCGGCTAGGGTTGGGGAGAGGTGACGGTGGGGGGGGGTTATATAGGCTTAGGGGAGGGGAGTAGAAGGAAGGAGAGGGAGAACTTTGGGAAGGAGATCATGGGAGAGAAAATAGGAAAGAGAGGGAGAGGTGAACGTGGGGAGTAAAAGGAAAAGGAGGGAGAGAAAGAAGGAAGGAGAGGAATAAGGAAAGGGGAGGGAGGACTCACGTGGGGAGGGAGTGCATGCATGGAAATTGCATGCGTGCATGCATGGGGGCTGGGCTGAGCCCTTGTGGCTCGGCCTGGCAGTTCTATTTTTTTTTTTGAAAACAAACTAACAGCAGCAAAAAAAAGAAAAGAAAGAAAACCAAAACTGTAAATATATATATATATATATATATATTCCTAGCTAACAAAAAGTAGGAACTAATATACATATATGCACTAGAACTTAGGAGAAAACAAAATAACATATACAACTAATATATATATAATATATATATAGGAATCCTAGTTCCACCTAATGCAACTTTAAAAAAAAAGAGTTTTATGCAATAGGTCACATAACTCAATCGAAAAACTCAACAACAACAAAAAAAATACTACGGAGTTTAGAAAATTTGCAAAACCAAAATGGTGACTTTAACTCACAGGGGAGAAGTCATATTATCTCCACTCGATAAATTGCCCGCAGTCACATGACGATAAAATTTTCACAAGAACACAATGATGCATAAAATATGGAATGCAAATGAATGATCTATTAACATCCGAATTTACGAAAATTGGGATGTTACAAACCTACCCACCATAGGATGAATCTCGCCCTCGAGATTCGGGTTGGCTAGAAAATAGGTGCGGGTGGTCTCGACGAAGGTCCTCTACTCGTTCCCAGGTGGCTTCTTCCTCGGTGTGGTGGCTCCACAACACCTTGCAGAACTTGATGATCTTGCTGCGGGTAACTCTGTTGGCGGTCTCGAGAATCCGGACGGGTTTCTCCTCATACGTCAGATCGCTGTCAAGCTGTATGGCCTCTAGGGGCACTGTATCTCTCAACGGAACATCAGCCATCTCAGCATGGCATTTCTTCAACTGGGAAACATGGAAGACATCATGAACTCCGGACAATCCTTCCGGCAGTTCCAGTTTGTACGCAACTTCGCCTCTACGTTCAAGAATTTTGTAGGGGCCAATGAAACGTGGTGCTAGTTTTCCTTTCACACCGAATCTCTTGATTCCTCGAAGTGGAGACACCTGAAGATATGCTCGGTCTCCCACTTCGTACGTTACTTCCTTGCGTTTGCTGTCGGCATAACTCTTCTGCCTGGACTGAGCTATCTTGAGTCGGTCACGAATAAGCTTGACCTTCTCTTCCGAATCTCGGATGAGGTCGGGACCAAAAAGTTATCGGTCTCCAACTCCATCCCACATCAACGGTGTTCTGCACCTCCTTCCGTATAGAGCTTCGAAAGGGGCCATCTTCAAACTGGTCTGGTAGCTGTTGTTGTATGAGAACTCGGCATACGGTAAATTGTCATCCCAACTAGACCCATAGTCTAGTGCGCAAGCTCTCAACATGTCCTCCAGAATCTGATTAACTCTCTCGGTCTATCCATCTGTCTGCGGGTGAAATGTTGTGCTGAACTCCAATCTCGTTCCCAAGGTTTCATGCAGTTGGTGCCAAAATTTTGATGTGAACTGAGTCCCTCTATCAGACACAATGCTCTTTGGTACTCCGTGCAGACATACGATCCTTGTCATATAAATCTTGGCCAGCTTGGCACTAGTGTGGGTAGTCTTCACCGGAATGAAGTGAGCTACCTTGGTCAACCGATCGACCACAACCCAAATAGAATCATAGCCAGAACGGGTCCGAGGTAATCCTGTGATGAAGTCCATACCAAGCTTTTCCCATTTCCATTCGGGTATCGGCAGAGGTTGGAGCAAACCTGCTGGCTTCTGATGCTCGGCTTTTACTCGCTGACAAACATCGCATATAGCTACGAACTCGGCAATGTCTTTCTTCAATCCTGTCCACCATAAACTTTCTTTCAGATCCAGATACATCTTGGTGTTACCGGGGTGTATCGAGTACGGGGAATCATGAGCTTCCTGAAGTATCAACTTCCTGAGTTCGGGATCATTGGGCACATAGATGCGGTCCTCAAACCATAAAGTTCCGGGTTCATCCTCACGAAAACCTTTAGCTTTCCCATCTTCCATTTTCTGTTTAATCTCAGCTATCTCTTTGTCAGCTTTCTGTGCTTCACGGATCTTTTCCGTCAAAGTAGACTGAATTTCCAGAGTGGCAACAAATCCTCTTGGAATTATCTCCAATTTGAGCTCTCGGAGGTCATCGACTAACTCCTGGGGTAATCCTCCTGCTGTGAGCGTGTTCACATAACTCTTGCGGCTCAACGCATCGGCTACAACATTTGCCTTGCCTGGGTGATAATGCAATCTCATGTCATAGTCCTTGATCAACTCTAGCCATCGCCTCTGTCTGAGGTTCAACTCCTTCTGCGTGAAGATATATTTCACGCTCTTGTGATCAGTGTAAATATCACAACTATTTCCTATTAGGAAATGTCTCCAGGTCTTGAGAGCGTGCACTACGGCTGCTAGTTCCAAGTCATGTGTGGCATAATTCAACTCATGAGGTCTGAGCTGTCTGGATGCATAGGCTACAACTTTGCCTTCTTGCATGAGCACTCCTCCGAGTCCTCGACGAGAAGCGTCAAAGTAAACCTGGAAATCCTTCTGAATGTTCGGCAATATCAGCACTGGGGCTGTAACAAGACGTTTCTTCAACTCTTGAAAACTGGTTTCACATTCCTCAGTCCAAACATACTTGGATTCCTTCTTCAATAACTCTGTCATGGGCTTGGCAATCTTTGAGAAATTCTCAATGAACCTCCGGTAATATCCGGCAAGTCCGAGGAAACTACGGATCTCCTTGACTGAAGTGGGTGCTACCCATTCGGTGACTGCTGCGACCTTGGCAGGGTCCACTGCTATTCCTTCTCCTAAGATGACGTGTCCGAGAAATCCGACTTCCTTCAACCAAAACTCACATTTGCTGAACTTTGCATATAGCTTATGCTCTCGAAGCTTCTCCAGAACTAGACGCAGATATTCCTTGTGTTCCTCTTCGTTCTTGGAGAATATCAGTATGTCATCGATGAACACCACGACAAACTTGTCCAAGTACTCCATAAATACCTTGTTCATCAGATTCATAAAATATGCCGGAGCATTAGTCAGTCCAAATGACATGACCGTGTACTCATACAAGCCTCACCGACTGGTAAAGGCTGTCTTGGGTATATCCTGTTCACGAATCTTCAACTGATGATACCCGGATCGAAGATCGATCTTTGAGAATATGCGAGCTCCAACTAACTGATCAAACAGATCATTGATCATCGGCAAGGGGTACTTGTTCTTGATGGTCACATCGTTCAATGCACGATAATCGACAACCATTCTCAGGGACTTGTCCTTCTTTTCAACCAAGAGCACTAGGGCTCCCCACGGTGAAGAACTTGGGCGAATATACCCTTTGTCCAATAACTCTTTAATTTGCTTCTTGATTTCTATCAAGTCGTTAGCGGGCATCCGATAAGGTCTCTTGGATATCGGTGCTGTTCCGGGTAATAGCTCAATCAAAAACTCAATCTCTCTATCGGGTGGCATGCCCGGCAATTCCTCCGGAAATACATCTGGATACTCCTGTACGATCGGTACCTCCTCCTGGACTACTCCCGTGAGAGAGTTTACTCGCTTACTCCGTGTCGGGCGCTGAGACACGTACTTAATCCGCTTCTGCTCGGGGGTGGTGAGCAAAATAGACTTAAGGGCACAGTCGATATTACCTTCATACTTGGCCATCCAATCCATGCCTAGGATTACATCCAATCCCTGGGACTCTAATACGATGAGGTCGGTCGGAAAATTATGGTTCCCGATGTTGAGACTCAAAGCATGGCATCCTATCCCGGCTGTCATCATGCCTCCTGGGGAACTGACCTTAATGGGTTGGCTGAGGGTTCTAGTTGGCAAACTATACTTTTCCACAACTACCCTTGATATGAATGAATGCGTTGCACCAGAATCAAAAAGTACCAATACTGGATGTGAATTTAGCAAAAACTTACCAACCACAGTATCGGGGTGATCATGGACTTCTTCCACATCAATGTGGTTCACCTAAGCTCGAGGAAAAGGATTGGGCTTCTTAGCTGCAGAGTTGTCGTTGCCGTTGCCGTTGCCGTTTCCATTTCCCTGCTTGTTCTGGGGACAATCAGTGGCATAGTGTCCCTTCTTCTGACACTTGAAGCAAGTGATGTGAGTCAGATCCTTCTGAGCTGGAGCTGAATTCTGCTGAGTGCCAGTACCGCCATTCTTGAAGTTGCTGTTGTTGCGGTGATTCCCATTTCCTCCATGGTTGTGGCCTCCATGGTTGTGCACAGGGTGGTTATGCTGAACATGTCCACCAAACTTACCGGATCCAGTCCCGGTATTCCCTGAGTAGGGGGTGTAGCGAGGCTTCTGCTGAGTGCCGGACTTGAACTTTCCAACCCCATATTTTCGCTTGCGGTTCTCCATCTGCTCATGTTTCCCCTCCAAGATGAGGGCCTTATCAACCAGCTCCTGTTAGTTGTTGAAGGTGGCTACCGTCAACTGGATGCTCAGCTCATCATTCAGTCCTTCCAAGAACTTCTCCTGCTTGGCCGCATCATCAGCCACATCTCCGGGTGCATAACGGGCGAGCATGCTGAAATCATCAACGTACTGGGCCATAGTGCGATTCCCCTGGCGTAAGTTGCGAAACTCACGCTTCTTCAGACTCATTGCACCAGCTGAGACATGCGCGGTGCGGAAGGCTTGCTTGAATTGCTCCCAAGTGACTCCAGCAATGGGATAAGTGGTGGTGTAGTTCTCCCACCAAGCAGCTGCAGGGCCTTCAAGTTGATGCGCGGCAAAACGCACCTTCTCAGCTTCAGAACAACCAGCGGTGATGAGTTCACGCTCCATCTTGCGCAGCCAGTCATCTGCCACAATGGGCTCAATGCTGCTGGAGAAAGTTGGAGGGTTCAACCTCAGAAAACGGGTAAGGTTGTCGGCCTGGGGTGGATGATGGTTGTTGTTGTTCTGGTTCTGGATGATCAGCTGCATCAGGGTGTTTTCTTGCTGGATCAACTGGGTGAGTTCTGGCAGAAAGTTGGACTCAGGGGCGCGTCTTGGAGGCATCTGATGTTTGTAGAGGGGTGAGATTAGCATAGAACAATGGTCTAAGAGTAATTACACTACCCATATGAATGCAACACACAAATATCACACCACACATTTTATTCAAACATCACAAAGGTTCACACGGGGATACAAAATTCGATAATCCTAAACATCGGCCTAACACGTAAAACGATAAAGTAAATTTGGTGGTCTAGTCTAAGTTTCCTCCTCAGAATAGCATGGTGTCGGGTCCTTCGGTGGAGCTTTCTTCATAATCCTCGTCGTTGCTGATCACTGGGGCTACGTCTCCTTCGGGATGAAGGTTCTCGCCCATGTCCAGTTCCTCCTCGAGGTATGCAACTCGAGTCTTCAGCTTCTCGATCCGCTCCAGAAAGTCCTTCACTTCCAGCTCATGTTCGTAGTGGGCTTCCCGGGCTGCATCTTCAAGCTCAAGCTCGCGGAGTGACAGTTGCTTAATCTTCCTGGCGTCCTTGAGCGCGTGATACTCCAGAGTTCCGCCGTGCTTCTCCAAGGTCTGGGCATAAGACAAGAGAGCGTCGTTGGTCTTGCTTGAGATGATGTCTCCGTCTTCATTTCTACTGGATACAGCGAATAGGTCTGGAGAAATAGGGCAGCCTTTGTATTCATCCTTGATACGTCCGAGTGCACAATGGATCGCCATGTCCCTTCCGAGAATCCAGTTGGGTGCGATGAACTTGAAATCTATCGGCTCAGTGCGCGGTTCGAATGTCCTTCCGGGAATATGCACCTCGATCCTGTAGCGCGAATCCTCCGGGTAAGACGAAGTTGGCTTCCCTGTGATAGTCGGCAGAGCAATCCTCAAATCCTTGGTGATCTGCACCAGCTCTTTTCCGAACGGCATAGTGGTGTCGGGCTGGCAAAACTCCGTGAACTTAACAGGGACGAAGGTGGCCATCTAAACATTGGAAAATCGGGGAGAAGTCAGAAATGATCAAAAGAGGAAATAGAAGATTTATAGACATAAGAGAAAATAGTTTTCTTCCTAAGGCTTTTCCATTCCTAGAGGTTACGTCCTAAGGTCAGCGTGTGCTCTGAATACCATTTCTGTAGCGACCCGACTCAACGAGTCATGCCTCTGGTGTTTCTGTACCATCCCAAGATCATGCTGGTACACACACAGTACATAATGTATATATTCAAGAGTGCAATCACACAGCTTTATTAATCGAAATCTCATAAAGAGTACTTTATTACAATAAAGGAGTACAATAAAGTGGCTGAAGGCCAACTCATGAGATTATCTAACGAAGACTAAGCGGAAGCATCAGGTAGACGAGTCCATCCAACTCCAAGGGCATGTCGCTGAGCGTAGAACCGTAGCCTCACTCCTGGTCGGAAAAATACTCTGCAACATGATACGTTGCAGCCGTGTAGGTCAGCATATTTAATATGCTGGCAAATCATCAAGAGAGGGGGTAAAATTATAATCAACTATCTCTACATGCATATTTGGCCGGTGGAGCTAAGTTTTTTGCATAAAGCTAGTTTATCCTACAACAAAAGGGTTTGAAAGCAAAATATTACTACATAGTTTGTTGTTAACGAGATGGTTCCGCCAACCAGTTCTCGTACCCGAATAGTTGTTAACACCCACATCATTATTAAGTTGTGTCGAGATTTCAGGGGAAATTCAATGCCTTCGGCTCAAGTTGTCCATTACCGTGGACACGGCTAATCGATTAGGTTGAGTACTCTGCAGAGTTTTGCACACGTTCCCCACAAGATTTGATCGCCTCCGGGTTTGTCCTCGCACTTCAGGGTGTTTGAAGACCGGATGATCAAAACATGGTATTTCAATGGGTCCCTCTGAATCCCTGTCGGTGCCCATCCATTCCTACCGTTCGTCTACATCTGCTAGCACCGCCTGTCCAGAGTCGCCGCATTGTCCAACCAAGCCAGAGCCCATAATGACTTGTGGTTGTGCAGGTAAGCCTTGAGTCTTGAAGTCTCCGTCCGTCCCTTCGAGCCTGGGTGAAGCTTTCCGCAGGATGACATGGCCTCTCCAGCATCTCGGGCATCCACTGGGTTTTCCAGGGAGCCGGTCAACCGTCCTTCACCCAGTGTTGCATTGCGTCCGAGGTCTTGAAAATCTTGTCTTAGTCCGGTCTTGGTTATTATATCAACCTCGCATCACTCGTGGTATACACTCAACCGATAACCCGTCTACTTAAGCATAGCAAATATAACATTGACGTCCCGGGGCCAAGTATCGGGGTGTTGGTGTTCCTACCACATGATACTACACCTATGACTAAAGTTTCCAAGTACCTAGGCAGCATGCAAATAGGGCAAATAAGGTGATCTACTATGCATTAAAAACATAGGTAAAATAACATGATCAAAGATGACTTGCCTTGATGATAGTTGTCCTGCTCGAGCGTCTCTAAGTAACACGCTTCGCACTCCGGATGATCTACCGATACAAACACAAAGCACACCATAAGCAATTCAATCATGCCACGAGTAAAAATAACATCACATGCAATGATTGGCAAACGACTACGCAAAAGAATTTTATCGCGCGTCGGTAGGACAGAAACTTGTTTCTGTTGAAAACACTAGTAAAAATACTTGTAAAATTCTGAAAATTCTACCACGGTAAGTATTTATCACTAGAAAACAGTAGCAAAAAGAATCAACTCAATATCATTTTTGAAACTCCTGAAATAGGCAAAACAGTGTTTAAACTAAATCTGCTCTAACTTATGTTTACAAATTCCAAACACAGAAAAATTATATATTTTTAGAAACTACAGGAAATTTGTGAGCTACTAGAAGAAGATTCAATGTCATTGGACGTAGGGATAAAACGTTGTGATCAAAACAAGATTGAAAGTTTCTGTTTTCGAAATCTGGACAGAAATTACGAAACTGCTAGTGCTAATGAGAGGCACACGTGGCAAGCTTCTAATGGCTGAGATGGAGTGCATGAAATAGAGAGAGATAGGTTGCTACCTGCTGCTGGAGGTGTTGCACCGGCAAGAAAGGAGATGGCCGACGAGGAAGGAGGGAGTAGCTCCGGGCGGTGGGGCGTCGGGCGGCGGCGGTGAGGTTCCTCCTCTGCGGGGAAGAGGCGGCGGTGGAGAGAGAGTCCGGGGAGGGCTCCTCCTCCGCGGTGAGGCCGAGGTGCAGCAGCTTTCGGGCTGCTGCCGCTGCTCGCGGCGGCGGCTAGGGCGGCGGTGGGGTGAGGCGCCGGCGGCGGCTTGTGGAGGCGGCGGTGGAGAGACGGCGGCTAGGGTTGGGGAGAGGTGACGGTGGGTGGGGGGGTTATATAGGCTTAGGGGAGGGGAGTAGAAGGAAGGAGAGGGAGAACTTTGGGAAGGAGATCATGGGAGAGAAAATAGGAAAGAGAGGGAGAGGTGAACGTGGGGAGTAAAAGGAAAAGGAGGGAGAGAAAGAAGGAAGGAGAGAAATAAGGAAAGGGGAGGGAGGACTCACGTGGGGAGGGAGTGCATGCATGGAAATTGCATGCGTGCATGCATGGGAGCTGGGCTGAGCCCTTGTGGCTCGGCCTGGCAGTTCTATTTTTTTCTAAAACAAACTAACAGCAGCAAAAAAAAGAAAAGAAAGAAAACCAAAACAGTAAAAATATATATATATATATTCCTAGCTAACAAAAAGTAGGAACTAATATACATATATGCACTAGAACTTAGGAGAAAACAAAATAACATATACAACTAATATATATATAATATATATATAGGAATCCTAGTTCACCTAATGCAACTTTTAAAAAAAAAGAGTTTTATGCAATAGGTCACACAACTCAATCGAAAAACTCAACAACAACAAAAAAAATACTACGGAGTTTAGAAAATTTGCAAAACCAAAATGGAGACTTTAACTCACAGGGGAGAAGTCATATTATCTCCACTCCGATAAATTGCCCGCAGTCACATGACGATAAAATTTTCACAAGAACACAATGATGCATAAAATATGGAAGGCAAATGAATGATCTATTAACATCCAAATTTACGAAAATTGGGATGTTACAAACTAGTTGCTAAACTCGTTGTTGATCACCAACGAAGAGTGAATCCAAAATGAAAGAAGTGGTAAGAAATGAGATATTAAAGCTTGTGGAAGCAGGTATAATTTATCCCATAGTTGATAGTAGATGGGTAAGTCCCGTTCACTGTGTTCCAAACAAAGGAGGTATTACTGTTGTTCCTAATGATAAAAATGAACTTGTTCCACAAAGAATTATGACTGGATATAAAATGGTAATTTATTTTAGAAAATTAAATAAATCTACTAGAAAAGATAATTATCCTTTACCTTTCATAGACCAAATGCTAGAACGATTATGAAAGCACACACGTTTTTTTTGCTTTCTGGATGGTTATTCTGGTTTCTCTCAACTACGTGTGTCACAACCTGATCAAGAGAAAATCACCTTTACTTTTCCTTTTGGAACCTATACTTATAGATGTATCCCTTTTGGATTATGAAATGCACCCGGTGCCTTTCAAAGTTGTATGTCTTCTATATTCTCTGATTTTTGTGAAAAATATTGTTGAGGTCTTCATGGATGATTTTGCAGTTTGTGGAACTTCTTTTGATTATTTCTTAAGAAACCTTGATCGAGTTTTGCAGAGATTTGAGCAAACTAAGATTGTCTTGAATTAGGAGAAGTGCCACATTATGGTAAATGAAGGTATTGTCTTGGGTCATAAAATTTCTAAACGAGGTATTGAGGTGGATAAGGATAAAGTTGATGCGATTGAGAAGATGTCATGCCCTAAAGATATTAAAGGTATCCGTAGTTTCCTTGGTCATGTTGGTTTCTGTAGGAGGTTTCTTAAAGACTTCTCTCAAATTTCTGGGCCTCTTACTAATTTATTACAAAAGGATGTTCCTTTCTGAAAACACATATGCTCCCTTGGTGATTTTGATAATTCATGACAACATACATTTTGTCTTGGACTAACACTTTTACCAAGATATTTCAGGAAACTTCCATAGAGAACATTGGCTAAAGGTTTATGTGGAGACACTCGTGGATGCAAGAAGGGAATAATATTGTCTCAAGCTTCAAGCTAGAAGACTCTTCATTTTGTATTTGTGAGAAATCACTTTTGAGTCGATAGGAAAGCCAATACTATTAAAAGGGGGTGAGGTAGTAAAAGGAACTGATTGCTCAAATGCTCAAAGCTAGCAACAAAAACACCCAGTCATTTTCCCCACATATCCACTGTGTCAAGTTCCACATTCACAAATTCTGTGTAACCAACATTTACACATCGGACCCACCGAGTTTGAACCTCGGACATAACCCTAGCTATTTCCACCAAATCGGTGCAACCAAAACAGCATCGGTGCTACCGAGTTTAGTGTGACAAACATTCTGTTGGCAAGATACACAAAATCGGAATTTCCGAGTTTGAGTATTGGTGCCACCGAGTTTGGCCATCTGACCGTTAGTCACCTTTTTGATGCCACCGAGTTCTATATATCGGTCTCACCGAGATTCAAAAGTTCACACTTTTAGTACTAGTCGGTACCACCGAGTTGTCCACTACGGTGTCACCGATTTTGCACTATTGTGTGTAACGGTTGGATTTTGGCTGCTGCCTATATATACCCTTTCACCTACCTCTCATTTGCGGGAAGCACTCAGAACATACTTCATTTCCAGATCCATTTTCTGAGAGAGAACCATCTACTCATTTGTTGAGACCAAGATATTCCCATCCAATCATTTGAAACTTGATCTCTAGCCTCCCGAAACTGCTTTCCACCAAATCAACCTCTCCTACCCATGCATATTCTGTGAGAGAGTGATTTTTGTTGAGGAGACTATATGTAGAAGAAAAAGAGCAAGGAGTTCACTGATCTACCGCATCTATTCCCTTTTGGAGGGTGGTACCTCCTAGATTGGTTAGGTGTCACTTGGGAGCCTCCTACTTCGTGTTGTGGAGTTGAACCAAGATGTTTGTAAGGGCAAGGAGATTGCCTACTTCGTGAAGATCTACCATGGGTAAGGCTAGTCCTCCATAGACGTAAGCCGTGGTGGGATAGACAAGGCATCTTCTTTGTGGACCCTCCGTGGGTGGAGCTCTCCGTGGACTCTCGCAGTTGTTACCCTCCGTGGGTTGAAGTCTCCAGTAATATGGATGTACTATAGCGCCACATATCGAAACCATGGCAAAAATTGTCGTGTCAACCTCATGCGTTTGATCTCCCTACCTTACTCCTCTACATTACACTTGCATGTTTTACTTTCCGCTGCTATACTCTTAGAACTGCATGTGCAGGGTGACTTAGACTTGTTACAACTGCTAGGTTTCTGTCCTCGTAGAAATTAGGTTAGGCTAGATTGTTAACTTGACAGGTAATCTATTCACCCCCCCCTCTAGACACATATTCTATCGATTCCTCATTTGGTATCACAGCAAGGTCTCCAAAATCTTGGTTTAACCGCCATTGGAGGAAGATGAATGTGACTAGTTCCCAGATTTTTAGTTCTAGTGTGCTGATACGTCTCCATGGTATCTACTTTTCCAAACTCTTTTGCCCTTGTTTTGGAATCTAATTTGCATGATTTGAATGGAACTAACCCGGACTGACACTGTTTTCAGCAAAATTGCCATGGTGTTCCTTTTGTGCAGAAATGAAAGTTCTCGGAACGTCCTGAAAATTTACGGAGAATTTTTCTGGAAAATATGAAAAATACGTGCGCAAAGATCCACCGATGGGGATGGGCCAATGGGCCACAAGCCCTGTTGCCGCGGCCTCCCCCCTAGCCGCGATAACCAAGCTTGTGGGGCCCACGTGGCTCTGCCGCCCCCAAACTGAGCTCTATAAATTCACTTTCGCCCAGAAAAATATCAGAAGAGAAGATTTCGTCACGTTTGCGATACGGAGGCGCCGCCACATCCCGTTCTTCATCTGGAGGATAGATGTGGAATCCGTTTTGGGCTCCGAAGAGGGGAAATCGTCGCCATCGTCATCATCAACCTTCTTCGCTCTCCAATTCCATGAAGCTCTTCATCGTTCGTGAGTAATCTATTCGTAGGCTTGTTGGGCGGTGATGAGTAGGATGAGATCTATCATGTAATCGAGTTAGTTTTTATGGGGATTGATCCTTAGTATTCACTATGTTCTGAGATTGATGTTGCTACTACTTTGCCATGCTTAATGCTTGTCACTAGGGCACGAATGCCATGATTTCAGATCTGAAATTATTATGTTGTCACCAATATATGTGTGTTTTAGATCCGATCTTGCAAGTTGTAGTTACCTACTATGTGTTATGACCCGGCAACCACAGAGTGACAATAACCGGAACCACTCCTGGTGATGACCATAGTTTGAGGAGTTCATGTGTTCACCAAGTGCTAATGCGTTGTCCCGGTTCTTTATTAAAAGGAGAACCTTAATATCGCGTAGTATCCTTTTGGACCCCGCTGGCACGGGAGGGATGGACAATAGATGCCATGCAAGTTCTTTTCCCTAAGCACGTATGACTACACACAGAATGCATGCCTACATCACATTGATGAACAGGAGCTAGCCACATATCTCTCTGTGTTATAATTGTTGCATGACGAATATCATCCAAACGAATCACAGACCCATTGCCTACGAGTTTGTCCCACTGCTGCTGTTACTTGTCTTGCTCTGCTGCTGTTACTACTGTTGCTACTTGCTACTGCAGTTACTACTGTTGCTTGCTACTGCTGCTACTTGCTACTGTTGATAATTGCTACCGCTGTCACTACTGTTGTTCCTTGCCACTGCTATTACTCGTTACACTGCTGCTACCTGCTACAATTCTAGTTCGCTCGGCGTTGACGGGAAAAGACAATTTCCGGCAACGGGCAACTTATGGCGCCATTGATATACAGTTAGGAATAGTCTGCCGTCAACAGATCATTTCTGACACCGTTGTTATCATCCTACTTTGCTGCTGATACTTTGCTTGCAGATACTAATCTTTCACGTGTGGTTGAATATGACACATTCAGCTGCTAATACTCGACAGTATTCTCTCACCTCCTAACTGGCGTACCAACAAATTTGGGTCGAATACTCTACCCTCGAAAACTGCCGCGAACCCACGCGCTGGTGGGCCATTGTAAGACAATTGCTAATTATTGAGCAACTGGGAGCAGTTCTGTCTCTGTTGTCGCGAAGGCATCAAGTCAGGGACTCGTCAACAACATTCTTCTAGTGTCGTTGCCGGGGACTGCCGTTAGCATGTGCCTATTCTTGATGGGGAGTAAATTAGACAATGGGAAGACAAAATGCTTGATATATTCGATGAGTTCCATTTGCGCAAGTATATTGAATATCCCTATGCGCCTCCCATTGACCCCATACATCCTTCTCATGATGATGAAGTTAATATGCTTGGTAATCTTAACATTGTCAATCTTATCATTAGAGGTTTACCAAGACACATGCTCAATCAGTTGCAAAAATTTGAGTGTGCTCATACCTTGTGGAAAGACTTAGAGAAAAGATATCCAAATTTTTCCTTGAAAAATCTTGATATCATTGTTCACAAGTACATTGCTTTCTATAAGATGAAGCCAACCGATCCTAACTTTGATAAATGCCTATTTGAGCTTGGTGACCTCGTGCGTGCTAAAGGAGATGTCATTACTATTAACAATATCATTGTTGAAGCCATTCGAATGCATAAACATGAACATTGTCATAGTCAAATTTCTGATGAAACTTTTGTCTCTTACAAGGAAACTTCATCCGATGATGACAATGTGGAGCTTGGCTACTACAATGAAGATGAAGAGTTTGACATCGAGTATGAGAAGACCATGAAGAACCTTAGTCTTATGGCTAACCTTAAAGACTACATGGCGGTGGAAAGGAGTGGGTTCTCGACAGTGGATGCACCGATCACATGACCGGAGATAAAGACATGTTCCATGAGATTACACCAAACCGTGGACCTTGGAAGTATGTGACTTTTGGAGAAAGCTCCAAAGGTAAGGTACTTGGTCTTGGTAAGGTGGTTGTATGTCATGACAGTTCCATTCGGAATGTCATGCTTGTTGAATCCCTTGGTTACAATCTTCTGTCCGTATCTAGACTAGCAGACTTCGGTTTCGATGTACTATTTATAAAAATTGAATGCCGAGTGTTTTGTAGCGACAATCATAACATCGTCTTTACTGGTTTCCGTAGAGGTGATCTATACATTGTTGATTTCTCTAAAATATCCAAACTCCATATATGTCTTGTTGTAAAATCTTCTAAAGGTTGGTTATGGCATAGAAGGCTTGGACATGTTGGTATGCGTAATATTGACAAACTTATTAAAGGTAATCATATTTTTGGTGTTAAAGATGTTATCTTTGACAAAGGTAGACTTTGCAGTGCTTGTCAAGCAGGAAAACTAGTTCGAGGAAGTTATTCCATGAAGAACATCATGACCACAAGAAGACCCCTCGAGCTGCTTCACATGTATCTATTTGGTCCCAACGCTTATAGGAGCCTCGGTGGAAATTCTTATGGTCTAGTTATTGTTGATGATTTTTCCAGATTTACGTGGGTGTTTGATACGTCTCAAATGTATCTATAATTTTTTATGGTTTCATGTTGTTATCTTGTCTTCTTTGGATGTTTTATGTACCTTTTATATATTTTTTGGGACTAACTTATTAATTCAGCGCCAAATGCCAGTTCCTGTTTTTTTGTGTTTTAGACTCTTTTCAGATCTGATTTTGGAACAGAGTCCAAACGGAATAAAAACCCCGAAATGATTTTTTCCCGAACGGAAGAAGATTAGGTGGCCTCTGGGCCAAGCCAGGTGGGCTCCAAGGAGCCCACACGCTCCCACCACGCCACCAGGGGGGAGGCGGCGGTGTCAGGGCTTGTGGCCTCCCTGGCCGCCCCGTGGCCTAGATCCTTGGCCTATATATTCCCAAAAATTCAGCAAAAAATCAGGGGATCCTCGAAAATACTTTTCCGTCGCCGCAAGCTTCCATTTCCGCGAGATCTCATCTGGAGACCCTTCCCGGCACCCTGTCGGAGGGGACTTTGGAATTGGAGGGCTTCTTCATCATCATCATCGCCCCTCCAATGACTCGTGAGTAGTTCACTTCAGACCTACGGGTCCGTAGTTAGTAGCTAGATGGCTTGTTCTCTCTCTTGGATCTTCAATACAAAGTTCTCCATGATCTTCATGGAGATCTATCCGATGTAATCTTCTTTGGCGGTGTGTTTGTCGAGATCCGATGAATTGTGGATTTGTGATCAGATTATCTATGATATATATTTGAGTATTTGCTGATTTCTTATATGCATGATTTGATATCCTTGTAAGTCTCTCCGAGTCTTGGGTTTTGTTTGGCCAACTAGATCTATGATTCTTGCAATGGGAGAAGTGCTTGGTTTTGGGTTCTACCATGTGGTGACCTTTCCCAGTGATAGTAGGGGCAGCAAGGCACACATCAAGTAGTTGCCATCAAGGGTAAAAAGATGGGGGTTTTATCATTGGTTTGAGATTATCCCTCTACATCATGTCATCTTGCTTAAGGCGTTACTCTGTTCTTATGGACTTAATACACTAGATGCATGCTGGATAGCGGTAGACGTGTGGAGTAATAGTAGTAGATGCAGAAAGTATCGGTCTACTTGTTTTGGACGTGATGCCTATAGATATAATCATTGCATAGATATCGTCACGACTTTGTGCGGTTCTATCAATTGCTCGACAGTAATTTGTTCACCCACCGTCTACTTGCTTTCATGAGAGAAGCCACTAGTAAACACTACGGCCCCCGGGTCTATTCACATCCATCGTTTACATCTCCGCTTTTACTTTGCTTTGTTACTTTGTTGCTTTCAGTTCTCACTTGGCAAACAATCTATAAGGGGTTGACAACCCCTTCATAGCATTGGAGCAAGCTTTTGTGTTTGTGCAGGATCTTGAGATACTCCTCCACTGGATTGATACCTTGGTTCTCAAACTGAGGGAAATACTTACCACCGCTACGCTACATCACCCTTGCCGCTTCGAGGGAACACCAACGCAAGGCTCCAAGTCCACTGGGGAAATCCTTTGCATACTTGCCTAGGAAGTCCCTTTAGGCGTAGCCGCAACAAAAAGATCAAGCCAAGTATTCACCCGTCGAGGTGCCTAATTCTGGCGCCGTTGGAAGGTCTTTTGTTGCAGTAGCAGAAGTATTTCTAGCGCCGTTGTCGGGGAGGAGAAATCAAGATCTATCCAAGTATGTCTCACAAACTCATCTCTTGCATTTACTTTTGTTGCCAGTTGCCTCTCGTTTTCCTCTCCCCCACTTCACATTTGCCGTTTTCATTTGCCTTTCCCCTTCGTCGTTTTCTTTTGCCTTGGCCGTTTCCCTTTGCCGGTTTTCTCGCTTGCTTGTGTGCTTGTTTGTTTGTTGAAGTCATCATGGCTGAAAACACCAAACTTTGCGACTTCTCAAGCATTAATAATAATGATTTTATTAGTACTCCGATTGCTCCCGCCACTAGTGCAGAATTGTATGAAATCAACGCAGCTTTGCTGAATCTTGTTATGAAAGAGCAATTCTCTGGCCTTCCTAGTGAAGATGCCGCATCCCATCTCAATACCTTCATTGAGCTTTGTGATATGCAAAAGAAAAGAGATGTGTATAATGACATGGTTAAGTTGAAACTTTTTCCTTCCGCGTTGAGAGATCGCGCAAAAACTTGGTTTTCTTCTTTGGCTAAAAATAGTATCGATTCTTGGGATAAGTGCAATGATGCTTACATATCCAAGTATTTTCCGCCGGTTAAGATCATCTCCTTACGTAACGATATCATGAATTTCAAACAACTTGATCATGAACACGTTGCACAATCTTGGGATAGGATGAAGCTTATGATTAGAAATTGTCTCGCTCATGGATTGAGTTTGCGGATGATTATACAAATCTTTTACACTGGCTCGAATTTCTCTTCTCGCAATATCTTGGACTCTGCCTCAGGTGGAACGTTCATGGAAATCACGTTAGGAGACGCTACAAAACTCCTAGACAATATCATGACAAACTACTCTCAGTGGCACACTGAAAGGTCGCCTGCTAGCAAAAAGGTGCACGCTATAGAAGAGATTAACTCGCTTAGTGCTAAGATGGACGAGTTGATGAATTTGGTTGCTTGTAGAAACGCTACCGTAGATCCTAATGGCATGCCACTATCTTCTTTGATTGAGAGTAGCAACGCTAGTTTGATCGTAAATTTTGTTGGTCGGAACAATTTTGGCAACAATAATGCTTTTAGAGGAAACTATGTTCCTAGGCCTTTTCCTAGTAACTCCTCTAACAATTATGGCAATTCCTACGGCAACACTTATGGAAATCAGAACATATTACCCTCTGATTTAGAGAGTAATATCACAGAGTTCATCGACTCTCAAAAGATTTTCAATGCGTCCATAGAGGAAAAACTACTCAAAATAGACAATTTAGCTAAAAGCGTTGATAGGATGTCTTGTGATATTGATGCTTTGAAAGTTAGATGCGCTCCTCCCAAGGTCAACTTGGATGAAACTTTGAAAGCTATGCGTATCTCCATGAATGAGAGCAAAGAAAGAACCGCCCAAATTCGCGCTAGGCATGAATGGTTTAAAAGGGTGCGTTCTAGTGATGCAAATCACGAAGATCTTAAAGTGCTTCGTGTGTCTCCTCTTGAATCTTTGTTTTCTCATGTCAAATCTACTTATGGAGGGGCTGGATATGAATCCACTTTGGTTGAAAAACGCCCCAATGATTCGGAGTCCACCTATCTTGATGATAAAGGTGTGGAGAGTGGAGTAGAAGAATACAAAATTTTGGGTAGTAATGAAACTCCCACTTTGTATTAAAAGGAATTCAATTATGATAATTGCTCCTTGTTTGAATGCATTTCTTTGATGCTATCCATTGCAAACTCTCACACGCTTATAGCCAAAGCAAAGCCTTTACCGCGCATATCGTAGATGCTATGATGAAATCTCTTGAAGAGAAGCTCGAACTAGAAGTCTCTATACCTAGAAAAGTTCATGATGAGTGGGAACCTACTATCAAAATCAAGATCAAAAACTATGAATGCAATGCTTTGTGTGTTTTGGGTGCTAGTGTTTCCGCGATTCCAAAGTCTTTATGTGATATTCTTGGTTTTGATGAGATTGAAGAGTGTTCTCTTAATTTGCATCTTGCGGATTCTACTGTCAAGAAACCCATGGGGAGGATCGATGATTTTCTTATTGTTGCAAATAAGAACTATGTACCCGTGGATTTCATTGTGCTTGACATAGATTGCAATCCTTCATGTCCTATTATTCTTGGTAGATCTTTCCTAAGGACTATTGGTGCTATGATCGATATGAAGGAAGGGAATATTAGATTTCAATTTCCTTCAAAGAAGGGCATGGAGCACTTTCCTAGAAAGAAAATAAGATTTCCTTATGAATCTATGATGAGGGCTACTTATGGTTTGAGCACCAAAGATGACTCTACGTGATTCCATCACTTTTTCCCTAGGTAAGGGCGGTAAACAAAAGCGCTTGTTGAGAGGCAACCCAACAAATCTATCCTTTTTCTTTCTGTTTTGTGTTTTCCACACTTTCATAATTCTGTTATGATTGTGTTTTTGTCTTTCTTTTTGCGTTTGCGCCAAGCAAAACCGTTATGATTAGTCTTGGGGATTGATCGTTTGGTCATGCTGAAAAAGACAGAAACTTTCTGCTCACGAAAAGAATTTTTTTTTTCTGTAAGAGCTTTTGAGTTGATTATTTTTGCTGCTGATTGCTATGCAAATTCTGCATACTGTCGTAAGTTTTCGGAATTTTTGGAGTAACAGAGGTATACGAAATATACAGATAGCTACAGACTGGTCTGCTGTTAACAGATTCAGTTTTTGTTGTGTTGGTTGCATATTTTGATGAAACTATGGATAGTACCGGGGGGTATTAGCCATGGAAGATTGAAAGTACCGTAACCCAACATCATTACAAGTAGAATTTAAGGTTGATACAGTACCTAAGGAAGTGGTGGTTTGCTTTCTTGTACTAATGTTATCACGACTTTCTGTTTAAGTTTCGTGTTGTGAAGTTTTGAAGTTTTGGGTGAAGTTCTTATGGACAAAGAGATAAAGAGTGGCAAGATCTCAAGCTTGGGGATGCCCAAGGCACCCTAAGAGATTCAAGGATGCCGTAAAAGCCTAAGCTTGGGGATGCCCCGGGAAGGCATCCCCTCTCTCGTCTTCAATCCATCGGTAACTTTACTTGGGGCTATATTTTTATTCACCACATGTTATGTGTTTTTGCTTGGAGCGTCTTGTATCGTAGGAGTCTTTTATTTTTGTTGTGTCACAATCGTCCTTGCTGCACACCTAGAGAGAGAGACATGCACTCACCGTGATTTTGTCGAGCTTCACTTATATCTTTTGGTAGACAATTCAGCTCACATGTGCTTCACTTATATCTTTTGAGCTAGATACTTTTGCTCTATGTGCTTCACTTATATCTTTTAGAGCACAGAGGTGCGTGGCTTGGTAGTTGATATATGCTTTGAAAGTAGTCTCAAAAGGGGTAGTTATCCAAAGGGATACGAAAACTTCCACCTTCATGTGCATTGAATAGTTAGAGAAGTTTGATTCATCTCAATTAGTTTTGAGTTGTGGTTATGGTAATATTGAAGTCATGCTAGTAAGGTGTTGTGGATCTAGAAATACTTGTGTTAAAGTTAGTGATTCCTGTAGCATGCACGTATGGTGAACCGCTATGTGATGAAATCTTAGCATGATTAGTATATTGAATGTCATCCTTTGCGTGGTGGTCGGGATCGCGCGATGGTTTATACCTACCAACCCTTCCCCTAGGATTATGCGTTGAATGCTTTGTTTCGATTACTAATAAAACTTCTGCAACAAGTATATGAGTTCTTCATGACTAATGTTGAGTCCATGGTTTAGATGCACGTTCACCTTCCACCATCACTATCTTCTTAGTGCCGGGCAACTTTCGCGGGTGCACAAAACCCACCATTAGCCTCCCTCAAAACAGCCACCATGCCTACCTACTATGGCTTTTTCAAAGTAATTCCGAGATATATTGCCATGCAACTACCACCATGACATGTGCGACCATGTCTACATTGCCACTAGATGATCGTAAGATAGCTAGCATGATGTTTCCATTAATGTCTATGCCATGCTAGATCATTGCCACGGTACAGTACCGAAGGCATTCCATATAGATTCATAGTTGCTCTAAGTTTTGAGTTGAAAGTGTGATGACCATCATTAATGGAGCATTGTCCCATGTGAGGAAATAAAAGAGGCCAAAGAAGCCCACCAGAATAAAAAAAGAGAGGCCAAAGAGCCCACCAAAAAAAGAGAAAAAGAGAGAAGGGACAATGCTACCACTTTTTCCACACTTGTGCATTTTAAGCACCATGATCTTCATGATTGAGAGTCTCTCGTTTTGTCACCACCATATAGCTAGTGGGACATTTTCATTGTATAACTTGGCTTGTATATTCCAATGATAGGCTTCCTCAAAATTGCCTTAGGTCTTCGTGAGCAAGCAAGTTGGATGCACACCCACTAGTTTTCTTTAAGAGCTTTCACATACTCGTAGCTCTTGTGCATCATTTGTATGGCAATCCCTACTCATTCACATTGATATCTATTGATGAGCATCTCCATAGCTCATTGATATGCCTAGTTAATGTGACTATCTTCTCCTTTTTTTGTCTTGCAACCTCCACCACACTCCACACCATCTATAGTGCTATAACCATGGATCACGCTCATGTATTGTGTGAGTGTTGAAAAGGTTTGAGAAAGTAAAGGTGTGAAACAATTACTTGGCCAGTACCGGGGTTGTGCATGATTTAAGTTCGTCGTGCAATGATGATAGAGCATAGCCAGACTATATGCTTTTGTAGGGATAACTTTCTTTTTTCCTTGTTATTTTGAAAGTTCATGATTACCTTGCTAGTTTGCTTGAGTTATTATTGTTTCCACGTCAATAGCAAACTATTGTTTTGAATCTAATGGATCTGAACATTCACGTCACATAAGAGGAATTACAAAGGACACTTATGCTAGGTAGCATGAAAGCATCAAATATTCATTCTTTATCACTTCCCTACTTCAGGACGAGCAGGAGTTAAGCTTGGGGATGTTTGATATGTCTCAAACGTATCTATAATTTTTGATGGTTTCACACTGTTATCTTGTCTTCTTTGGATGTTTTATGTACCTTTTATATCTTTTTTGGGACTAACTTATTAATTCAGTGCCAAGTGCCAGTTCCTATTTTTTCTGTATTTTTGACTCTTTTCAGATCTGATTTTGGAATGGAGTCCAAACGAAATAAAAACCCCAAAATGATTTTTTCCCGAACGGAAGAAGATTAGGGGGCCTCTGGGCCAAGCCAGGTGGGCTCCCGGGAGCCCACAAGCTCCCACCACGCCACCAGGGGGAGGCGGCGGTATCAGGGCTTGTGGCCTCCCTGGCCGCCCCCTGACCTAGTTCCTTGGCCTATATATTCCCAAAAATTCAGCAAAAATTCAGGGCAGCCTCGAAAATACTTTTCCGCCGACGCAAACTTCCGTTTCCGCGAGATCTCATCTGGAGACTCTTCACGGCACCCTGCTGGAGGGGACTTTGGAGTTGGAGGGCTTCTTCATCATCATCATCGCCCCTCCAATGACTCGTGAGTAGTTCACTTCAGACCTACGGGTCCGTAGTTAGTAGCTAGATGGCTTCTTCTCTCTCTTGGATCTTCAATACAAAGTTCTCCATGATCTTCGATGTAATCTTCTTTGGCGGTGTGTTTGTCAAGATCCGATGAATTGTGGATTTGTGATCAGATTATCTATGATATATATTTGAGTCTTTGCTGATTTCTTATATGCATGATTTGATATCCTTGTAAGTTTCTCCGAGTCTTGGGTTTTGTTTGGCCAACTAGATCTATGATTCTTGCAATGGGAGAAGTGCTTGGTTTTGGGTTCTAGCATGTGGTGACCTTTCCCAGTGACAGTAGGGGCAGCAAGGCACACATCAAGTAGTTGCCATCAAGGGTAAAAAGATGGGGTTTTTATCATTGGTTTGAGATTATCCCTCTACATCATGTCACACTACTAGGAAAAGGGCTATAGATGATATAGATACTAATGGCACACCACACAAGCAGTGCGCCACTACTATATAGTAGTGGCGCACCATGTGAGGTGTGCCATTAGTGTGATGGACACTAATGGCGCACCACACACTCGGTGCGCCACTACTATATATATATATTTTACTTTTTGCAAAACTACTAATGGCGCACCAGCAGCTGGTGCGCCATTAGTAACCAGGGTTACTAATGGCGCATCTGTTAGTAGTGCGCCACTACTATAAAAAAATTGGTTTTTTTTCCAAACTACTAATGGCACACGACAGCTAGGGCGCCATTAATAACCAGTGTTACTAATGGCGCATCTGTTGGTGGTGCGCCGCTACTATTTTTTTTTGCAGAACTACTAATGGCGCACCACCAGCAGATGCGCCATTAGTAACCAGGGTTACTAATGGCGCACCCCCTGGGGATGCGCCATTGCTATTACATGAAAACTGACACTGAGTGGCCCCACCCCCTCAGCAAATCCGTCTCCCCCACCCGCATCTCATTCCCCCCCGACCGACCGGCTAGGGTTTCCTCCCGCCGCTAACCACCGCCCGCCGACCGCCGACGGCCGCGTCTCTCAACCCCCACCCCGCCAGATCCTCCACCTCGTCCGTCCACCTTGCTGTTGGCCGAGATAAGCGCCTTCCCTCATCCTTGGCACCCTCTGAACTGCAGTGCCAGCCTATCTCCGCCCCGCCGCTGCTCCTCCGCATCGCAATGCGCGATGCAGAGCGCTCGTGGTACCGGCGGCGGGCGAGCGCGGCCTTCCTCGTGCCCCTCCTGCTGCTCGCGCTCGCTGTTCTCGCCGGGAGCGCCAGCGGGCAGCCGCAGCAACTGGTGCCGCCGGAGCTAAGGGTCGTGGAGGCGCAGCTCGCGGCGCTCACCAACAACAACGCCCAAACCATCTCCGACCGCTTCAGCTTCTGCTTCTCCGACACGTGAGTAGACCACTCCGCCCTAGCTCCTCCTCCGTTTCTGCCTTCGGCGGTGCTCTGTTTTCCCGTCGGGTTCCGTCGGTGGTCGACAAAGACTGACCTGACCTTGGTTGCATTTTGGCCGGTCGGCTGGTGGTTCGCGCAGGCAGGAGGACTGGAACGGCGCCTTCAACTACACCCCCGACCTCGGCTTCGTCCAGCGCTGCCAAGCCCAAACCACAGGACAATATTTCAGGAAGTTGAAATCATGCACTATACAACAGAATGAAATTACCCATTATATCAGATTTTTTGTAAACCTATTAATTGAACTGTTTCTCGTACTTACTGCAGAGTGATGAAGCTAAACTTCTGACAGAAGATTGGGAAGGTGCGGTTGAGGACCTAAAAGAGGCTGCCCAGAAATCCCCACAGGTGAATTTTATGCAATTTTGCTTGTTTGTCCTTGAGTAATACTCGTAGTATATCATAGCTGGCATCAGTATATCTTTTTTTCTTTTGTTCCAACTGAAGGAGCCTAAGCTCCCAGTCTGTCAGCGCATGCCAATTTGAATTTCCCGCGTCTTGTTGTATTTGATTTACTCTCTAATGATGTGCTTCTGTTGGCGTGCATCTTGTTATTCCTATTTCCATTAGGCTGAATACAGTTGTGTTCTGAGTGGTCTGGATACAGTTAGGCTCAGTAGTGGTCTGGATATAGTTTCCCAGTGGACAAATCATGTGTTTAACTGCTTGGATGGATGACGTACACAACAATAGATCCTACATTAGCTAGACTTTAGTATAATATGCAGGGTGCAACTTGTGGTTAATAGTGAGCGATCATGTAGATTGTTTGAAGAGACTCTCTGGCTAAGGTTACGCACACACTAGAAACTCTGCTGCCATGCCCTGTTTCCTGTCCCTGTCCTTTATTATCTGTTCTTTGAAATTTAAAACTAAAAGGATCGATAATGCATCTGCAATTGACAGTTTTACTAAACTTGTCCTTACAAGCTTGGTTTTTGGCTCGTGTGAACAAATAAACTGTGGTGTGATGGCAAGTTTTCTGTTGACGCCGACTCAGGACATGGCAATCCGGGAAGCGCTCATGAAAGCTGAAAGGCAGCTGAAGCTGAGCAAAAGGAAAGACTGGTGCAAAATCCTGGGCATTTTGAAGACAGCATTGGCCACGGACATCAAGCGCGCGTACAAGAGGTTGGCGCTGCAGTGGCACCCGGATAAGAATGTGGAGAACCATGAGGAGGCGGAGAACATGTTCCGAGAGATCGTCACCGCATACGAGGTACTATTTCTGTTTCGAGTGATGACTGATGAATAGCAAAAGGGAAAAAGAAAAACAATTAGACACAACAAGATTGATTGAACAAAAGGTGTGCAGCTTAGATATGATTTTGTTTTTAACTGTATGTGCGTCGTGTGTGTGTGTGTCTGTGTGTGTGCAGGTGCTTAGCGGCAAGGACAAGCGTGTGAGGTACGACCGGGGAGAGGACCTGGACGAGGTGGGCATGGGGGGAGACGGCGGCGGGTTCGACCCGTTTGGTGGAGGCGGTGGACAGCAGTACACGTTCCACCACGGGGGAGGGTTCCCCGGAGGCGGATTCCCGGGTGGCTTCCAGTTCAACTTCGGTTAAAAGCAGGCCAGGCTTCCCTGATGATGTCTTAGTTTCTTGTCATTACTCCTTTAGGAGGGAGAGCTTAACGGCGACATGTGTTAATTATATATCTAGCAAATAGCTTTTACTACCGTCTTGGCTCTTTTTACTCTGGTTAAAGAAAGTTTTGCTTTAGCACCTATACAACAAATTTTCCTTGAGATTAATTGTAGTAATACTGTATTATGATTATAGCCGTTGATTTTGTGATGCATCGACCACTTGATTGGAAATAAGGTATGCTGCTGCTATTAGTACTGTGCATGGGACCTTTTTTGGAAGGAACAAAAAGGAAAAGTGGCTGCCCTATTTGTGGTGTTCCTAAAATATCCAAATCCTTGACAGTAGCAAGTCTTATATGCAAAAAGGAGTACCAACTGTTTATTCTTCAGAAACTCCTTTTATTACCTCCTTTAGTTCATAGTATATGGCAAATGATAAGTGCAGTCCAAGCTTTGTTACTGTCTTATTAACAATTGGGAGTCTGAAGAAATGACGGGAAACATTTTCACAAAAAAAACTAAATTGGCTGCAAATTGAAAAGAAAAGAGAATGAAAAACGATCTCGTTGTTTCTGAATTTCTTTTATGTAGGTAACATTTGCAGTCTAGTATTTTCAAACTGTTCAAATCAATTAGAGATTTGTTCTATGACTTCTGTCTTTAATCATAGATACTGATGTGATAAATAACCATGTTAGATATAACTTTCAGGTGCGTGGCTTCATTGGGCAACAACAGCTTGAGGCAGCCACTTTATAGAACATATGATAGGTATGTTTGTTGGCTTATCGCAATGATCTCAATATCATGATCTAAGTATTCTTTTCGAAAGTGTTCAGTTCAGTAACTTTATAGAACATTTAGTTGCATGGGTCAACGGCAGGAACCTGAAATGCCTCGTTGACCATCCTTGATGTATATCTACTTATGTACTCCCTCCGTCTCAAGATAAGTGACCCAAAAATAACTCAGCTTTGTATTAATTTTGGGATGGAGGGAGTACTATAACACTAACAAGGTATAGAGTAACATTGTTAGTTTGCTACAGATTAGCTTTACTAGTTCGAGAAAAATGGAGTTTAAATTTGTTGTGGCTTGGTGAACACAACTTTGTAAAGAAACAAATGTGCTCAGACATATAGTAGATAATTCAATACAGAGAAGTGTGTACTTATAGTGTGAACAAAGAAGTCCATAATTCACTTAATACTTCTGAGAGAAAATGTGTACTTATAGTAGATAGCAACAGACATATAGCGGGTAACCTATACTAGTTGAAATTCAAATCGGAGTGAACCAACAGAGCAACCGCTGTCAGTAGTGTGTGTCTGTGGCTGACCTGGAGGCACCTTCAGCAGGACAATTCGTAGATACGGCCAACACGTGTTCACCCACAATTCGTTTTATCAGTTCTCCTTAATTGTTATTTGGTTTTTAGAATTTTACATGTATTTTACATGTTGATCTTACAGGACCATGTAAGTGTCTTCTAGATATTGAATTCATGTTTAGTTAATGCTTGTGTTGCTGCTTAGCATGGTACAATCTATTCATGTTTAGTTAATGCTTGTGATGGACAGAATGGCCTGTTGAGGAACAGTGCAGTTCCTGTTGAGGATAGTGCTGTTGTTGCAAGTAGCATGGTCCTTACACAACCTGAGGTAGAAGGCAAGGAATATTTGCAACAGACAAGTAGTGATGATAATTCTATGAGTCAAAAGCTTTCTGATGGACAGAGTACAAAGGGTACACCACAAGGGCGGAGGCGGAAGTTAGATATCGACTTGTAATGTGATGGTAGTTTAGATGATCGATATCGACTTGTAATGTGAAGACAAACTCGCTACTCGCGGTCTCGAGACTTGTAATGTTCTAACTTTGTTCGGTATTTTAAATTTAGAGACTAATATGATGAATTGTATTGGGAGACTAATCTTCTATTGTATTCGATAAATCTGTTGTTTATATGTTGTGCTCTCTATATTCTGTGCAATAATATGTTTTGTAATCTGTGCAAATATCAGAAAAAATAAAATAAATACCTAATATTCATACTAGTGGCGCACCACTCAGCACTTTAGTGGCGCACTTCAAAAGCACACTAGTGGCGCATCGTCAACTAGTGCGCCATTAGTAAGCCAGAGCACAAGGGTAAATATGGCCCTGGGAGGCATACTAATGGCACACCGTAAGCTATACTAATGGCGCACCACGAGGTGCTCCATTAGTATACCAGATACTAATGGCGCACCAGGAGCTATACTAATGGCGCACTTCTTGGTGCGCCATTAGTATACCAGATACTAATGGCGCACCGTGAGCAATACTAATGGCGCACTGCCTGGTGCGCCATTAGTATGCCAGATACTAATGGCGCACTTGTGGTGCGCCATTAGTAAAAAAATCTAATGGCGTGATGCTAGTGGCGCACCTATAGTGCGCCATTAGTAGGCAAAATAGGTGCGCCATTAGCAAGCCTTTTCCTAGTAGTGTCGTCTTGCTTAAGGCGTTAGTCTGTTCTTATGGACTTAATACACTAGATGCATGCTGGATAGCGGTCGACATGTGGAGTAATAGTAGTAGATGCAGAAAGTATCTGTCTATTTGTTTTGGACGTGATGCCTATAGATATAATCATTGCATAGATATCGTCAGGATTTGCGCGGTTCTATCAATTGCTCGACAGTAATTTGTTCACCCACCGTCTACTTGCTTTCATGAGAGAAGCCACTAGTAAACACTACGGCCCCCGGGTCTATTCACATCCATCGTTTACATCTCCGCTTTTACTTTGCTTTGTTACTTTGTTGCTTTCAGTTCTCACTTGGCAAACAATCTATAAGGGGTTGACAACCCCTTCATAACGTTGGAGCAAGCTTCTGTGTTTCTGCAGGATCTTGAGATACTCCTCCACTGGATTGATACCTTGGTTCTCAAACTGAGGGAAATACTTACCACCGCTACGCTACATCACCCTTTCCGCTTCGAGGGAACACCAACGCAAGGCTCCAAGTCCACTGGGGAAATCCTTTGCATACTTGCCTAGGAAGTCCCTTAAGGCGTAGCCGCAAAAAAAAGATCAAGCCAAGTATTCTCCCGTCGAGGTGCCTATTTCTGGCGCCGTTGGAAGGTCTTTTGTTGCAGTAGCAGAAGTATTTCTAGCGCCGTTGTCGGGGAGGAGAAATCAAGATCTATCCAAGTATGTCTCACAAACTCATCTCTTGCATTTACTTTTGTTGCCAGTTGCCTCTCGTTTTCCTCTCCCCCACTTCACATTTGCCGTTGTCACTACTGTTGTTCCTTGCCACTACTATTACTCGTTACACTGCTGCTACCTGCTACAATTCTGGTTCGCTCGGCGTTGACGGGAAAAGACAATTTCCGTCAACGGGCAACTTCTGGCGCCATTGATATACAGTTAGGAATAGTCTGCCGTCAACAGATCATTTCTGACACCGTTGTTATCATCCTACTTTGCTGCTGATACTTTGCTTGCAGATACTAATCTTTCACGTGTGGCTGAATATGACACATTCAGCTGCTAATACTCGAGAGTATTCTCTCACCTCCTGACTGGCGTACCAACAAATTTGGGTCGAATACTCTACCCTCGAAAACTGCCGCGGACCCACGCGCCGATGGGCCATTGTAAGACAATTGCTAATTGTTGAGCAACTGGGAGCAGTTTTGTCTCTGTTGTCGCGAAGGCATCAAGTCAGGGACTCGTCAACAACATTCTTCTAGTGTCGTTGCCGGGGACTGCCGTTAGCATGTGCCTATTCTTGATGGGGAGTAAATTAGACAATGGGAAGACAAAATGCTTGATATATTCGATGAGTTCCATTTGCGCAAGTATATTGAATATCCCTATGCGCCTCCCATTGACCCCATACATCCTTCACATGATGATGAAGTTAATATGCTTGGTAATCTTAACATTGTCAATCTTATCATTAGAGGTTTACCAAGACACATGCTCAATCAGTTGCAAAAATTTGAGTGTGCTCATACCTTGTGGAAAGACTTAGAGAAAAGATATCCAAATTTTTCCTTGAAAAATCTTGATATCATTGTTCACAAGTACATTGCTTTCTATAAGATGAAGCCAACCGATCCTAACTTTGATAAATGCCTATTTGAGCTTGGTGACCTCGTGCGTGCTAAAGGAGATGTCATTACTATTAACAATATCATTGTTGAAGCCATTCGAATGCATAAACATGAACATTGTCATAGTCAAATTTCTGATGAAACTTTTGTCTCTTACAAGGAAACTTCATCCGATGATGACAATGTGGAGCTTGGCTACTACAATGAAGATGAAGAGTTTGACATCGAGTATGAGAAGACCATGAAGAACCTTAGTCTTATGGCTAACCTTAAAGACTACATGGCGGTGGAAAGGAGTGGGTTCTCGACTGTGGATGCACCGATCACATGACCGGAGATAAAGACATGTTCCATGAGATTACACCAAACCGTGGACCTTGGAAGTATGTGACTTTTGGAGAAAGCTCCAAAGGTAAGGTACTTGGTCTGGGTAAGGTGGTTGTATGTCATGACAGTTCCATTCGGAATGTCATGCTTGTTGAATCCCTTGGTTACAATCTTCTGTCCGTATCTAGACTAGCAGACTTCGGTTTCGATGTACTATTTATAAAAATTGAATGCCGAGTGTTTTGTAGCGACAATCATAACATCGTCTTTACTGGTTTCCGTAGAGGTGATCTATACATTGTTGATTTCTCTAAAATATCCAAACTCCATATATGTCTTGTTGCAAAATCTTCTAAAGGTTGGTTATGGCATAGAAGGCTTGGACATGTTGGTATGCGTAATATTGACAAACTTATTAAAGGTGATCATATTTTTGGTGTTAAAGATGTTATCTTTGACAAAGGTAGACTTTGCAGTGCTTGTCAAGCAGGAAAACTAGTTCGAGGAAGTTATTCCATGAAGAACATCATGACCACAAGAAGACCCCTCGAGCTGCTTCACATGTATCTATTTGGTCCCAACGCTTATAGGAGCCTCGGTGGAAATTCTTATGGTCTAGTTATTGTTGATGATTTTTCCAGATTTACGTGGGTGTTTGATACGTCTCAAATGTATCTATAATTTTTTATGGTTTCACGTTGTTATCTTGTCTTCTTTGGATGTTTTATGTACCTTTTATATATTTTTTGGGACTAACTTATTAATTCAGCGCCAAATGCCAGTTCCTGTTTTTTTTGTGTTTTAGACTCTTTTCAGATCTGATTTTGGAACGGAGTCCAAACGGAATAAAAACCCCGAAATGATTTTTTCCCGAACGGAAGAAGATTAGGTGGCCTCTGGGCCAAGCCAGGTGGGCTCCAAGGAGCCCACACGCTCCCACCACGCCACCAGGGGGGAGGTGGCGGTGTCAGGGCTTGTGGCCTCCCTCGCCGCCCCCTGGCCTAGATCCTTGGCCTATATATTCCCAAAAATTCAGCAAAAAATCAGGGAATCCTCGAAAATACTTTTCCGTCGCCGCAAGCTTCCATTTCCGCGAGATCTCATCTGGAGACCCTTCCCGGCACCCTGTCGGAGGGGACTTTGGAATTGGAGGGCTTCTTCATCATCATCATCGCCCCTCCAATGACTCGTGAGTAGTTCACTTCAGACCTACGGGTCCGTAGTTAGTAGCTAGATGGCTTGTTCTCTCTCTTGGATCTTCAATACAAAGTTCTCCATGATCTTCATGGAGATCTATCCGATGTAATCTTCTTTGGCGGTGTGTTTGTCGAGATCCGATGAATTGTGGATTTGTGATCAGATTATCTATGATATATATTTGAGTCTTTGCTGATTTCTTATATGCATGATTTGATATCCTTGTAAGTCTCTCCGAGTCTTGGGTTTTGTTTGGCCAACTAGATCTATGATTCTTGCAATGGGAGAAGTGCTTGGTTTTGGGTTCTACCATGTGGTGACCTTTCCCAGTGATAGTAGGGGCAGCAAGGCACACATCAAGTAGTTGCCATCAAGGGTAAAAAGATGGGGGTTTTATCATTGGTTTGAGATTATCCCTCTACATCATGTCATCTTGCTTAAGGCGTTACTCTGTTCTTATGGACTTAATACACTAGATGCATGCTGGATAGCGGTAGACGTGTGGAGTAATAGTAGTAGATGCAGAAAGTATCGGTCTACTTGTTTTGGACGTGATGCCTATAGATATAATCATTGCATAGATATCGTCACGACTTTGTGCGGTTCTATCAATTGCTCGATAGTAATTTGTTCACCCACCGTCTACTTGCTTTCATGAGAGAAGCCACTAGTAAACACTACGGCCCCCGGGTCTATTCACATCCATCGTTTACATCTCCGCTTTTACTTTGCTTTGTTACTTTGTTGCTTTCAGTTCTCACTTGGCAAACAATCTATAAGGGGTTGACAACCCCTTCATAGTGTTGGAGCAAGCTTTTGTGTTTGTGCATGATCTTGAGATACTCCTCCACTGGATTGATACCTTGGTTCTCAAACTGAGGGAAATACTTACCACCGCTACGCTACATCACCCTTTCCGCTTCAAGGGAACACCAACGCAAGGCTCTAAGGCCACGGGGGAAATCCTTTGCATACTTGCCTAGGAAGTCCCTTAAGGCGTAGCCGCAGCAGAAAGATCAAGCCAAGTATTCTCCCGTCGACGTGCCTATTTCTGGCGCTGTTGGAAGGTCTTTTGTTGCAGTAACAGTGTTCTTTCTCAATGATAAGTCACAGGTACAAATGATCTTCAACAACTTTGCTCAAAAAGCTCAAAACCAGTTTGAAGTGAAGATCTAGAAGATTCGGAGCGACAACAGAACGGAGTTCAAGAACACTAATGTGGATACTTTTCTTGACAAAGAAGGTATCTTACATGAGTTCTTGGCGACGTACACACCTCAACAAAATGGAGTTGTTGAGAGGAAGAGTCGGACACTCATTGAGATGGCGAGAACGATGCTTGAGGAATACAAGACTCCAAGACACTTTTTGGCAGAAGCCGTGGAAACATCTTGTCGTGCCAGAAACCGAGTCTACCTACACAAGCTTCTCGGTAAAATGGCATACGAGATACTCACCGGTAACAAACCCCAAGTTGGATACTTTCGAGTATTCGTCTCCAAGTGCTATATTCTTGATAAGCATCGTCGATCTAAATTCGCACCTAAATCTTATGATGATTTCCTTCTTGGTTATGGATAAAATTCTCACGCTTACCGTGTCTACAACAACTTCACTTGAAGAGTTGAAGATACGGTAGATGTGAAGTTTGATGAGACTAACGGTTCGCAAGTTGAACAATTGCCAATTGATATAGGAGATAAGGAACCTTTGGAAGCTATCAAAGATTTGTCCATTGGCAAGATTCGTCCCATGGAGGTGAAGCAAAGCACTTCATCAACTCAAGTGGAAGCTCCTAGTTTGCGTCAAGGAGAACCGCAAAACGACATGGAAGCATCCACAAGTGGTACACGACATGATTAAGAAGAGGAAGAGAAACATCTTGATGACCCACCTCAACCTTCCTCACCACCACCTCAAAGAAAAGATGACGCCAACGACAATGCTCAAGATGAAGATGAAGAAGAAGAAGCTCCTCCATCCAACAATAAGAAGTTGTCAATAGTTAGAGCAAGAGTGGACAGAGATCATCCACTGAAATAAATCTACAACGACATAAACAACGGGAGAATCACTCACTGTAAATCTTATTTAGCTAACTTTTGTGAGAATTATTCTTTCGTATCTAGCATTGAAACCTTGAAGGTAGAAGAAGCTCTCCAAGATCCAGATTGGGTAAATGCCATGCATGAAGAGATACACAACTTTGAGAGGAACCAAGTATGGACACTTGTTGAAAAACCAGAAGGCGAGCAGAATATCATTGGTACAAGATGGGCGTTTCGGAACAAGCAAGATGAAGACATACAAGTTGTACGCAACAAAGCACGTCTCGTTGCCCAAGCATACACGCAAGTCGAAGGTATGGACTATAGTGAGACTTATGCTCTTGTTGCTAGACTTAAAGCCATTCGTATTCTACTAGCTTATGCGAATCCATAAGATATAACTCTCTACCAAATGGATATTAAAAGTGCCTTTCTCAATGGAGAAATTTAAGAGGAATTTATGTTAAACAACCTCCTGGTTTTGTGAACCCTAAGAAACCTGATCATGTTTACAGACTTCGTAAAGCTTTATATGGTCTTAAACAAGCACCTAGAGCTTGGTACAAATGCCTAACAAAGTTTCTCGTTGAAAAGGGTTTTGAAATTGGCAAAATTGATGCAACCTTATTCACTAAAAGAGTAAATGGCGAACTATTTGTTTGTCAAATATATTTGGATGATATTATCTTTGGATCTACTAACCCACATTTTAGTGAAAAGTTTGGAAAGCTGATGTGAGAGAAGTACGAGATGTCCATGATGAGTGAACTAAAGTTCTTCCTTGGATTGCAAATCAAACAATCGAGAGAATGAACGTTCATCTCTCAAACCAAGTACACCAAGGACTTAATCAGGAAGTTCAACATGAAAGAATGCAAAGGTATGAGAACCCCCAAGCCTACTAGTGGACATATTGACCTCACTAAGCATGATGCATCCGTTGATCAAAAGGTTTATTGATCAATGTTTGGATCGTTGTTATATCTATGTGCCTCTTGTCCTGATATCATGCTAAGTGTTTGCATGTGTGCCCGCTATCAAGGAGCACCTAAAGAGTATCATCTATTGGCTGTGAAAAGGATAGTGAGATACCTTATACATACACCAAACTTTGGCATATGGTATCCCAAGGGATCTTCTTTTGATCTTGTTGGCTATTCCTACTCGGACTATGCTGGAGACAAGGTTTATAGAAAATCCACCTTTTGTACATGTAAATTTCTTGGGAGATCTCTTGTCTCTTGGACATCCAAGAAACAAAACTCGATATCCTTATCAACTGCCGAAGCTGAATACATTGTTGCTGGATCATGTTGTGCTCAATTACTATGGATGTCTCAAACGCTTAAGTATTATGGCATTCATGTTAGAAAAGTACCATTGTTGTGTGACAATGAAAGTGATATTAAGATTGCATATATCCTGTGCAACATTCTAGAACCAAACAAATCCAAGTGAGACATCATTGCATCTGTGATCATGTAGCCAAAGGAGATATCGATCTCACGCGTGTTCGTACTAACAAACAGCTGGCTGATATTTTCACCAAACCACTTGATGAGGAAGTGTTCTGTCATTTGAGGAGTGAGTTGAACATCATTGATGCTTCAAACTTGAGCTAGACTCACTCGGATGCATGCAAGGGCATGAGCTTGACAGACTGTTCCTTGATACCATTGATATGACTATCTTATATCTTGGAAACTATGCTCCCTTGTATTGCATTTAAGCTTTTGTAGGTACTTGGAAGAAATACACTCCACAAGATTGCAAATGAAGTCCCATCAAAAGCAATCGTGACATGGCCAAGTATCAACAACCTTTTCTTCGAAGATGAAGTAAGAAGACAACAAAATCATATCCTTGACAATTCTATGATATTGAATTTCACTCATGTCATTTGGATATATTATGTTCTTCCTTGTGTGACTAACCATTGTAGCTAAAAAGTGAACCAAAACGTCACAGATAGATCCCAACTCAAGATGATCATCATCAACACTGAGCATCCACAACAAGTTTACCTACATGCAACATCATCAACATCATTCGAAGGTATGTACTCATATCCTTGATAAAGCTCTACACCAATTCAAGGTGTACATCAACTCAAGTGATATGAATACATTGAAATGCTTAATCAAAAGATGGCAACCCCATATCGATATTAATGATGAGTATGACCTATGATCAAGCATCCTTGCTTGACTACTCAAGTCAATTACTCTAATATATGTGACCTAGTCACCTCCCCACATCTAGAAGGAGAATATCGTATGGTTCACATTTGATCTTTCACATTCTTAGAAACATTCCACTCTCATCTATATGTGCGTATTTTCAAAAACAAAAAAACACAAAAAAAATCTTATTCTTCTTACTTTTCTTTAACTTTCTGTGTTGGAATTATCATTCTTTTGGACTCTTGAGATTTTGAAACAATTCTTTCAATCAACCTTTTTCTGTTTAAGAGTTGACTATCATTGCAACTCAGTTTCACCAAATTCGGAAAATCGGTCCTACCGATTTCTCCAAGAGGCATAAATATAAATCTCGGTTCTACCGAATCATTATGCCTCGGTGCCTCCGATTTTTCTGACTTTGTTGCTGTGATAATTTCTTTCGGACTATTGTCTTAGGGGGAGACAACTTCTCGAGAGGGAAAAAATCTCAGTGATCCCATGCTATATAAGAGTAGATTTCTCTAGGATCCCTAACTTTGGGGTATATCCTTTAAGGAACTCTTATCAATATCTAAGGGGGACTCCAGGACCCTCACTGTCGGACCCTGCTTCCGCCTCGCTCTCTTTACAGGAGGTTTCCCCTATCAGCCCAGCTTCTTCTGAGGATTTATCTTTCCGCTCTCCTGCCCCGTCCAAGAAGGGGTCCCGCAATAAGGCCACCCCAGTGGTGGACTCCTCGGTGAGGCGATGTACTCGTGGCTCAATCAAACGCGATGGCTTCAAGCCAACTTTGCATGAGCTGCCTGCACACATCCCCAAGAAGAGGAAGCCGAAGGCCAAGCCTATGCCCTCAACGTCCCAGGAATCTGATGAAGTACCTCCGGCTACTCCTATCCCAGTACTCCAAGAAGTAGGGCAGTCATTGGGCATTGCCCCGGAGAAGCTCACGGCGGATCGTCTTATGGAAGATCCTGATGACTCTGCACCCCAATCTTCTGATGTCTAATCCGCCCATGTTAATCTGCTACTATCATGTTTTTATGTATTGTCGAACTTCTGTTGTAGTTTGGTGCTTGAAACTTCGGTTGCAGTGGCTATTACATAGCCTTGCTTTTGCTATATCTCTAATCTGCAATGGATAGTCGTTCCACAAGGAGTTGGCGTGTATTTTGCTGGAACGTGCGTGGCCTCAATTCAGATCATAGACAACGGGCGGTCCGTAACAAAATCGATGAGAGCCTTGCTACGGTGGTGTGCCTGCAGGAAACAAAGATGCAGTCTATTGATTTTCGAGCAGTTAAAGGTTTCTGCCCCAAACGTTTTGATCAATTTGCTTATTCTCCCTCCAGGGGTGCATCAGGAGGACTCATTACCTTGTGGAACTCCTCTATTCTCACGGGTCACTTAGTGCAGTGCACCCCATATGGCTTAGTCATCTCCTTTACTTCTAAGCACACCAGTGAATCATGGACCTTGGTTAATGTCTACGGACCATGTCATGGGGAGGCTCGGGATCTTTTTGTGAGTTGGCTTTACAATCTTCATATTCCCACTGGGGCTAACTGGCTCCTCCTTGGGGATTTTAATTTCATTAGATCCCCTGACAACAGAAACCTCCCGGGGGCTGATGTAAATGACATGTTCATTTTCAATGAAATTATTGGGCATTTGGGACTATTGGAGCTTCCCATCAAAGGTAGATCCTACACTTGGTCTAATATGCAAGACAATCCTCTCCTGGAGCAGTTGGATTGGTTCCTTACATCCACTAATTGGATCTCTTTTAATCCTCTAACCCAAGTGCTCCCTCTGGCAAAGACTGCGTCTGATCATGTGCCCTGTGTAGTCTCTGTCAACACCTCCATCCCCAAATGCAATTTATTTCGATTTGAGAACTACTGGGTTGAAATGGAGGGTTTCATGGAATGTGTGCAGCAATCGTGGCTCATTCCGTCACGAAAGACTCACATATCTGCTATTATCATGGATAAGATGAAGCATCTTCGCCAGGCCCTGAAGAAATGGCAGACGTCCCTATCTCACTTAAAGCTTCTTATTTCCAGATGTAACCAAGTGGTGCTATGCTTGGATGAGCTGGAAGAGCTGAGATACTTATTCAGGCCGGAAGCTAACTTTAGGAATCTAGTTAAACTGCATTTGGAACATCTACTACACCTTCAATGTTTATACTGGAAGAAGAGGGCCACTATTCGATTCATCAAGGTTGGTGAGGAAAATACCAAATTCTTTCATGCTATGGCCACTGAAAGGTACAGGAAGAACTCTATTGCCTCTCTCAAGTTAACTGATGGGTCAATTATCTCTGATCATGAGAAAATTGTTGCATGTTTCTGGGCGTCTTTCAAGGATCGCATGGGAACTTCTCTTGGGATTACTATGGCTTTTGATCTTGACTCCCTACTGGAGGAAGTTCCGGGTCTTGACATCCTCACCGAGCCCTTTTCCAAAACTGAGATGGATAAAACTGTGCATCATATGCCTACTGACAAAGCCCCTGGACCTGATGGTTTCAATGGACTTTTTTTCAAGAAATTCTGGCATATTATTTCCCCTGAGTTTTATCAACTTGCTGCTGAATTTCATGCTGGTTAGGCTCAATTAGTAAACATGAATTCTTCCTATATTACTCTCATTCCCAAAATCAGGTCACCTGAACAGGTGGGAGATTATAGACCAATATCTCTTACGGGCATGGGTCTTAAATTTTTGTCCAAAATGCTTGCCAATCGGCTACAACTGCAGATTGTTAAATGTCTTCATAAGAATCAATATGGTCTTATCAAATCCAGAACTATTCAGGATTGTATGGGCTGGACTCTCGAGTACCTACATCAATGTCATCAATCCAAGAAACCTATTGTTATCCTTAAGTTGGATTTTGAAAAGGCATTTGATTCTGTGGAGCATGCATTCATCTTCCAGATTCTTCGAGCCAAGGGCTTTAATGATCGATAGATTCTTTGGGTCAAACAGCTTCTTGCCTCTGGATCTTCCTCGGTTCTAATCAATGGTGTGCCTGGGAAGAAGTTCATGTGCAAAAAAGGTGTCAGACAGGGAGATCCTTTGTCCCCTTTGTTGTTTGCTATTGCTGCTGATTTTCTACAAACTCTGGTCAACAAACTGCGGGTGGATGGACTGATCCAGCTGCCCATTCCTACCCATGATACAGATTACCCTATTGTGCAATATGCTGACGATACTCTCATCATCTTACCAGCTGACAAATCACAATTATTGCAGCTTAAGGAAATGCTTTTGCTTTTCTCTGAGTCCAGTGGGTTACAAGTCAATTATCACAAATCTGCCCTTTTGCCTGTCAACACTCCTTCTCAGCATCTGCAGGATCTGGCAGATTCCATTGGCTGTAAAGTGGGAACTCTGCCCTTCACATATCTGGGTCTGCCTGTTGGAATCACTAAACCCCGAATTATCGATCTCATGCCTTTGGTGGATAAAATGGAACGAAGGCTAAGTGCTAGTTCCTCTTTTCTTGCTCAGGGGGGCATATTGCAATATGTCAACTTAGCATTGTCTGTTGTTCCCCTATTCTTCTTATGCAGTCTGGCTCTGCCACCAGGGATTCTGAAGCAATTGGAGCGGATTCAACGTCAATGCCTATGGCGATGAAATGGGAATGATCATGCCCCTTCTCTTGCTGGTTGGCCAATGATATGCAGGCCTAAGGATAAAGGGGGATTAGGGATTGTGAATCTAGTCGTTCAGAATGAAGCTCTTTTGCTCAAACATGCTGATAAATTCCTTAACCATGCTGATATCCCATGGGTTCATCTGATTTGGAACACTTACTACCACCACACTGTACCTCAGGGCACTGCACTTTGTGGCTCCTTTTGGTGGAAGGACATATGCAAGCGTCTTGACCAATTCAGAGCTGTTACTTATGTCTTGCCTAGTAAGGGTGATTCATTCTTGTTCTGGTCTGATTCCTGGCTACTTGGCAACTCCACTATGCCTTTGGCAGTTCGATTCCAGCGATTGTTCTCCTTTGTAGCTGATCCTTTTTGCACAGCTCAAGAAGTTTTTGCTGCTCTTTCTGAAGATCGTCTGCTCTCTCTGTTTCACCTCCCACTATCGACTCAAGCTTATCAGGAGCTGACTGCTCTCCAATCTTTAATTCTGGGTCTCGATCTGGATCACCATGCCTTTGACAGATGGGTATGGCGCAAGGATGCTAAGGGTTATACACCCAAGGCTTACTATGCTCATGTTCATAGCAGTATTGTGCCTAACCCTGTGCTTAACTGGATATGCAAAAGTTGATGTACCATGAAAGTTAAGATGTTTGCATGGATGCTCATTATGGACAGGCTGAACACACAGGACATGCTGGAACGGCGTCACTGGAAAGTTTCTGATACTAATCTTTGTGTGTTATGTCATGCCCGAGTCAAGGAAGACAGAGATCATTTATTTTTCACATGCCTGTTCAGTATCAGGGTTTGGAACTACTTACAAATCAGTTGGCAGGGGTCTTCTATGTGGACGGCTACTGCTGCAGCTCGAAAGAACTTCCCCCATCCGTTCTTTGCTGAGGTGGTTTTCACTGCCTGTTGGAATATCTGGACCACCAGAAATGCAAAAGTTTTCAACCAGGCACAGCCGAAGTTCAGGAAATGGAGAGCTGGATTTATCCATGATATTTCTTTATTAGCTCATAGAATTAAGGCTAGTTTCAGGGATGATCTCCTTAAGTGGTTTCCTTTTTGCCTCCTTGAGGTCTGTATCTCCCTGTTCCCCCCCCCTCTCTCTGTACATTCCATACCACCTCTTGTACATACAGTTTTCTTCGTTGCAATACAGAAAATGGCTGTGGGGGTTTTTCCCTACAGTAGCCGGTCAAAAAAAATATCTAAGGGGGAGAAAAGACAAAATCTAGGAACCCTTACAAAAGAGAGAAGTATCATTTTCTATTTACTCTCAAGGAGTCCTTTCCCTCTGACCTTTCTTTTTGGAAATTGATCCAAAGGGGGATAAATATCAACAAAGCTTCCATTCGGTGAACCTAGTTATAGGGGAGAAATACTATCAAATACTATCAAGAAGCTTATACAAAAGAGGGAGCAATAACACTAAAGGGAGATACTTGTATCATACCCTATACATTAAGGGGGAGAGAGATAAATACCATTTAAATTGTCTTTATTGGTTTGAACTTATTTTCCCTACCTTCTCCCAATATCTACATGCCACAAATCAGGGGGAGAGGAAATATTACATACTTTTTTAAGGGAGAAAAAGTTCTTTGAAGACATATTATTTCGTTCAAATCCTATCTTAACTATGTGTTCAATTTCTTGGTACCTTAAATTTCTTTGCATCTTTACAACAGGGTGCTCTTGTGTTATTTAACATTTGTTTTCCCAAGTGTACTCCTATGTCAAGACGCTCAAGATCCTTAAGGTAAGTATATGCATCATATCCTTATTCACAATGACCTCTTGTTTCTTGCACATATTGTTTGCAAGAGGGAGTCTTGAACATGGAAGTCTCTCATTCATTTATGTTTGATGCATATAGCCAAGATTCCTATGACTTGTCTTGTCCTTCTACCTTGTGTGTGCACATGCATTCCAAATCAAATATCCTTTAAAGGGATTGCACACATTTAGGGGGAGCTTATACCAGTCATATTTCTTTCAAAGTTGTCATATCCTTATGAGTATCTTTATTTGAAGCTTTGATTTTATATTATCATGAATAACCAAAAAGGGGGAGATTGACACCACATCTGATCCCTTGGTGATTTTGATAATTCATGTGAACATACATTGTCTCTTCGACTAACACTTTTACCTAGATATTTCAAGAAAATTCCATAGATAGCATTGGTAAAGGTTTATGTGGAGACACCCGTGGATGCAAGAAAGGAATAATATTGGCTCAAGCTTCAAGCTAGAAGACTCTTCATTTTTTATTTGTGATAAATCACTTTTGAGTCCATAGGAAAGTGAATACTATTAAAAGGGGTGAGCTAGTAAAATGAACTGATTGCTGAAATGCTCAAATCTAGCCACCAAAAGACTCAGTCATTTTCCCCACATATCCACTCTGTCAAGTTCCTCATTCACAAATGCGGTGTAACCAACATTTCCACATCGGACGAACCGAGTTTGAACCTCAGACAGAACTATTGGGGAACATAGTAATAATTCAAAAAAATTCTACGTGTTACCAAGATCAATCTAGGAGATGCTAGAAACGAGAGAGAGGAAGTGCATCTTCATACCGTTCAAGATCACTAAACAAAAGCGTTGCAAAGAACGCGGTTGATGTAGTCGTACTCGCGGCGATTCAATTCACAGAAGATTTGATCCAAGCACCGAATGAACGGCGCCTCCACGTTCAAAACACGTACATCTCGGGGGCGTCTCCTCCTTCTTGATCCAGCAAGGGGGAAGGAGAACTTGAGGGAGAGATCCGGCAGCACGACGGCGTGGTGGCGGTGGAGCTCGTGGTTCTCTGATAGAGCTTTGCTAAGCTCAATGGAGGAGGAGGTGTACGAGGGGGAGGGCTGCGCCAGGGGCAAGGGTTTGAGGTGTGCTGCAGTCCTCTCACCCCTCCTATATTTATAGGGGGAAGGGGAGAGGGGGCCGGCCAACCTATTTGGCCTAGGAGGGGTGGGCGGCGGCCAAGGGGGGTGACTTGCCTCCCAAGTTGGCGGGAGGTAGCCCCCACGCCCTAGGGTTCCTAGCCCTAGGCGCCTTGCGCTCCTTGGGTGCTGCATACCAGCCCACCAGGGAGCTGGTTCCCACCCACCTTGGGCCCACATGGCCCTACGGGAAAAGTGGCCCCTCCCGGTGGACCCCTCGTACCCTTTCGGTGATTCCGGTACAATACCAATAAGCCCAGAAACCTTTCTAGTGACCGAAACTGGACTTCCCATATATAGATCTTCACTTTCGGACTATTCTAGAAGTCCTCATGACGTCTGGTATCTCATCCGGGACTTCGAACAACTTTCTGTAACCACATTCAATTTCCCAATACAACTCTAGCGTCACCAAACCTTAAGTGTGTTGACCTTACGGGTTCGGGAACCATGCACACAAGACCGAGACACCTCTCCGGCCAATAACCAATAGCGGGATCTAGATACCCATATTGGCTCTCACATGTTACACGATGATCTCAACAGATGAACCACGATGTCAGGGATTCACTTAATCCTGTATACAATTCCCTTTGTCTATCGGTATGTTACTTGCCCGAGATTCGATCGTCGGTATCCCTATACCTTGTTCAATGTCATTACCGGCAAGTCTCTTTACTCATTCTGTAACACATGATCCCATGACTAACTCCTTATTCACATTGATCTCATTATGATGATGTATTACCGAGTGGGCCCAAAAATACCTCTCTGTCACATGGAGTGACAAATCACAGTCTCGATTCGTACCAACCCAACAGACTCTTTCGGAGATACCTCTAGTGCACCTTTATAGTCACCCGGTTATGTTGTGACGTTTTATACACCCAAAGAATTCCTATGGTATCTGGGAGTTGCACAATCTCATGGTCTAAGGAAATGATACTTGACATTAGAAAAGCTCTAGCAGACGAAGTACATGATCTTATGCTATGCTTAGGATTGGGTCTTGTCCATCACATCATTCTCCTAATGATGTGATCCCATTATCAGTGACATCCAATGTCCATGGTTAGGAAACCATGACCATCTATTGATCAACGAGCTAGTCAACTAGAGGCTCACTAGGGACACGGTGTGGACTATGTATTCACACATGTATTACTGTTTCCAGTTAACACAATTAAAGCATGAACAATAGACAATTATCATGAACAAGGAAATACAATAATATACATTTTATTATTGCCTCTAGGGCATATTTCCAACAATATCCCACTTGTACTAGAGTCAATAATCTAGTTGCATTGTGATGAGTCGAACACCCATAGAGTTCTGGTGTTGATCATGTTTCGCTCATGGAAGAGGTTTAGTCAACGGATATGCGACATTCAGATCCGTATGTACATTACAAATATCTATATCTCCATCCTAAATGTAACCACGAATGGATTTGAAGCGGCGCTAGATGTGCTTGGTATTCTTGTGAAACCTAGTGAAAGGACGTGGATGTCGCCTAGAGGGGGGTGAATAGGCGCTTTAAAATAATTACGGTTTAGAGTTGAACAAATGTGGAATAAAACTAACGTTTAATTTGTCAAGCACAAAACCTAAAACAACTAGGCTCACCTATGTGCACCAACAACTTATGCTAAACAAGATAAACAACTAAGTGATAGCAAGATATATGACAAGAAACAATATGGCTATCACAAAGTAAAGTGCATAAGTAAAGGGTTCGGGTAAGAGATAACTGAGGCACGCGAAGACGATGGTGTATCCCGAAGTTCACACCCTTGCGTAGGCTAATCTCAGTTTGGAGCGGTGTGGAGGCACAATGCTCCCCAAGATGCCACTAAGGCCACCGTAATGTCCTCACGCCCTCGCACAATGCAATATGCCGTGATTCCACTAAGGGACCCTTGAGGGCGGTCACCAAACCCTTACACACAAGGTTGGGGAAATCTCCATAACCTAATTGGAGGCTACCAACAACACCACGAAGCTTCTCCACAATGGCATAAGGCTTCGAGGTGACCACAAATGCTCGGGGCAATCTCCACAACTTAATTGGAGACCCCAATGCTTGCCCGGAGCTTTACACCACAATGATTGAGCTCCGAAGCACCACCAAGCTTCTAGGACGCTAAAGCATCCACGAAGAACAATATCTAGCAGTACCAAGTAACCAAGGGTAATAAGTTTCTCAACTTCTCACTTCCACGTATCGCCATGGAGAACTCAAACTAATGCAATGGCAAGAACACACGAAGTGGTTAAGTCCCTCACACTCAAATACCTCCACAACAACAAAATCTATGGAGTAATATGAGAGGAAGAACAAGGAGCTCACAAAGAGTTCCAAGCTCAAGATCCAATGGGTTCCCCTCACATAGAGGAGAAAGTGATTGGTGGAGATGTGGATCTAGATCTCCTCTCTCTTTTCCCTCAAGAACTAGCAAGAATCATTGGAGGGATTGAGAGCTAGCAAGCTCGAAGAAGGTCAACAATTAGGGAAGAACACAAGCTCAAGATAGATCAGGTCCAATGGGGAAAAAGACCTCCTTTATATAGTGGGGGAAAGAATCCAACCGTTAACCCCACTCACAGCCCGACCGGAGCGGTACTACCACTGCTAGGAGCGGTACTACCGCTGCCAGAACGTCCAAGGGAGTGGTACTACCACCCGGGAGTGGTAGTAAAAAATTATTACCGCTCTAGGGGAGGTACTACCGCTCCAGGAGCGGTACTAACACTGGCACCAAGAGCGCTACTACCGCTGGATACTGAAACTGCTATCACTTTCGCATATGAACTCCGAATCGAGCAAACTAAAGCTTATTGAATTCACGACGAAAAGAGCTATCCAACAGCGAATGACAATGATATAGAGATGTGAGACCTCTATGAATGATGAACCGGCAAAAACTTTCAACATCGAAAACATCATAGAAGATGCATATGGACTCCGTTTTCGATGAACTCAAGCTTGTCATGAAGATGACCATAAGCTCTAAAACTCACAAAGAGAAACACTAAACAAGAACCAAGAAATATGATGCAAGGATGAAAATGGATTGAGCTCTCAACGAACGATACAATCAAGCTACTCACTTGAGAGCCCCCCTTGACAGTACGGCAATCTATCCTAAAATAGAAAACCTATCAAGGGCAAACCTATACCTTGCACCTAGTCCTCTTGAGGTAGATGATGATGATCTTGGCTTCCTCAAGATGGACCACCTTTCTTGATTGCTCCCCCATACTCACTATGGGTGAGCCACTCTTCAGCACATTCTTCAGAAGTCCATTGCCACCACAATGGACGGCAATCTTGAAGCATGATATCTTCGTGATGCTCCACTTGAACTTGCACACCGCAATCTTGATGTCGATCACCACTTGATGTAATCCTTCATAGGTTGAATGAGATCTTCTGCTTGACGCAAACCCATCGATACACACCTAACACTACTAGCGAAAACCCTAGCAGTAGTGCGGGTATTTGGTGTATCAGTAGAACGGGTAACAGCGCTACTGATACGGTGCTACAGCTAAAGCTTATCAGTAGCGTGTGTTCGAACACGCTGCTGCTATCCCTACTTAGCAGTAGCGCTTCCTGTACCTGTGCTACTCCTAAGTGTATCAGTAGCGTGTTTTGAAACGCGCTACTGGTACTTTAGCAGCAACGTTTTTCTGTCCAGCGCTAAAGAGCGCTGCTACTATATTTTCTCATATTTTTCTACCTATTTGCGATTTTTCTGTACAGGTTTCATACAGTATTCTAATCATATCATAAACATGCAATATGCTCATCATATCATACACATAATTGTCGCATCATATCATCCAACACAAATCATGTCGTCACGTCATAATCACGATATAGATATACAAGTTACATGACATGTCTCATCATACATAATGTTGTACTTCTTGAGGCGTCGGTTCGTATCCCTCTCTCGCACTAGCGTGAACCTAAACTAACAACTGGCTGTTGCTCGGAAACCGGAAACCGGAAACCGATACACCTGGGCCTGACACTCCGGCCACTCGTCGTATACTCCTGGCGTAGAACTCATCGCCATCGATGATCTATGCACCTGCATCGTCACACGATGAGTTGATGATATGCAAAATATATAGTTGAGCAATAGAAAGAGACAGACTTGGCAAAAATAGAATCAACATATCATAAGCATACAAAGTTCATCGCACCCAAAATGCCGTAACTAGAGTGATTTTGCTTGTTGAGGAGGACGGTTTAATTACATCACAACTAAAGTTTCGTCGTCCATAACTCAAAGTTTTGTATAGAGGAAGTATGGACTAAATAGACACATTGTCATATATCGTCAATCACTCCAACATGTCGTGTCGTCCATCCAAGTCAGGGAGATAGTCCCCGAGCGCAGTGAAAGGCTTCACGTCGAGACGCTGAGTGGCTACGCGTGTTCGGACGTCTTCCCACGACATTTGCCCTTCTTCGTAGAACATCCCTGTTTTTTTGAGGACCTCCTTCATGATGATTTGGGCAAGTTCACGCTGGATGTGATATAACTCACCTCGGAGTTGATGATCCGGGATATCTCCTAGGTTCTTTGCCCATTGCAGAATATGGGCATTGCCGGATCTAGGTGACATGTGAAGGTTCTGCTGATCCCGTCTGAACTCCTGCATGTGGTGGAGGACATAGAATCCATCACTGATAGTACCACTCGGTTGCTAGATGCAGCAGAAGTTAGTCTTATGGGCAAAGTAGGGTGCGCGGTTCCTTGTCTTCGTGTGCGAGATCTGTCCACCCCGTACGCCGTACGTAATGATAGCACTGTCGAGAACATACTTGATGTGGGTGTAATCCTTTTTCTTCATGTTCTTCGACGAGTCCATGTAAAGAGCGTGGGAGACTCGGGGGTAAAGGATGATGAGGACGGCACACCCATCGCTGCGCAAAATAAGTACACCTCAAATTAGCCTCCACGCGTGCAAATGAAATGATTGAAATCGATGGAAGGATATCCACGCGGATGACTTACATAGGATGATAAGGCACAAGAATCGTCTCCTTGTCCTTATTGTCGACCATGAAATCGGCGATGTAGTTACTCGTGTATTCACGGTGCTCTTTGCAGACTGCCAAGAAGCTCTCGTGCATGTAGTACGGGTGAGCGACACAGATATAAGGTATCTGCTCAATCGTGATGATGTAGTTCATGTGCAAGGAAAAAAGGCGTACAAAGGTAAAATCTAGCTTTTTCACGTGAAACATGTCGAAGATGTAAGCGAATCGAAGGAAGAACTTTTCTGTGGGGAATGTGTCAACGTACAATCTTTGCTGTGGCACGTTAACCACGTAGAACGGGTATCCTGGAATTTGCGAGGCGATCAGGCTTTTCTCTCTTCGCAATACATCGTCATGAAGTCTCCTGAGATTGTTGTATATGGTCTCTAACGCTGCCTTAGGTAGGATTGGTTCACCAAGGATATTGTCTTTCGCCGCACCCATGACAGGTATACGGTCTTGAACCCGAGGCTGCGGAGGCGGCTGGATCATAGAAGAAGCTCTGTTGCCTTTCCTAACTCTCTTCCTATGCTTCTTTGCTACTGGAAGGTCATCTATAATACGTTCAGGCTCCGGAGGCGGCAATTCAGGCACCGACTCATGATGCTCAAACCCTGAGTACTCATACTGCTGAGCCATCAATCCTCCATCGGCATAGGCGCTAGTATTGCGATACTCTAGAGTTTCATCGTCATCCTCATCGATGGCATCGATATCATCCATTGCTTCTTTGTTGGCGGCGACGTCATCAGCGACTAATGGAGCCTCATCCTCACCCCGTCCGCTATCACCCGACACGACATACGACCCTAATTGGGTAGGTGGGGTGTTGATGTTCATACCTTGCTGAGGCTGTGTGGTCGTCGGTGTGCTCCTGGCCGCCTCCAGATGAAGCAGATTCTTTGGCCACAATAGGATCCACCTCTAGCAATCGCCAAGCCGCCGCAGGATCTCGTCGTCGTTTCCCCCAGTAACGGAGGAGCCAAATTCTCGTGGGCCGGTTTGACACTGGCCATGGAAACCTTGAAGACGTCATGGGGATCGGCCGGTTGTGGAACAATTGTTCCTTCGGCTTCACTATCGTCGCCTTCCCCACGTCCACCTTCTGGCCGTGGATGGTGTACAATATGGTGCACGGGGTAACGTCGGCCTGCAAAGACATGTCTACGATGTGAGACATCCGAAAGGCAACGGAAACGAGAGATTACACATTTATTGAAGAGGTCTGGTGTGACAATTACCGTGAGGTCGTCAAGCTCAGCCAAAGACGAAGCACCGCCGAGCACGTCCGAGACGGAGGACGGGCTGCTATGAGTAGGTGCGGGAGCCGGTGCAGGAGTTGGTGCAGGATCAGGTGCGGGAGCTGGTGCAGGAGCAGGTGCGGGAGCCGGTGCTGGAGTAGGTGCGGGAGCCGGTGCTGGAGCAGGTGCTGGTGCAATGCTAGTCGAGCTGCTCCTGAAGAAGTTGGCAAGGAGAAAGTCCGCTGCCTATTTATTTGGATTTTTCCTACCCCACCTGACAATATCTGGAATCAAGACACCATACGAAGTTGCAATCTCGTGTTTTGCGGCAGCTACCGCTGTTGCGACCGCAATCGCAACCTTCTTGTCAATGTTTTCTTCATTTAACCTTCAACTTTCCTTTCTCTCCTCCGTGGTCTCACGGGAGTACTTGTTCCATGTGGCGCTGTCTCCGACGCCGTGCACACGTCCATACGACGACTGAGTGTTCACTGGGAGTCCTTTCAATATGTTCAGGGCCTGGTTGAATGGGTTGTCCCACTACGGCCTTGCCAACACCTCCGACAACGAGTCATTTTCGGCCGCGATCCTGTGCTGCTCTCTCTGCAAAAGGAACAAGGATTGTTCACAAATATGACTAAATGTGCAGTCGAATTGATCAGAAGCTAGAAATTACCAGCAGTCTCATGAACTCTGTCGTGACCACGTCCATCTCGAAAACCTTCTTCACTGGGTCCCAATGGTACCGGGCCGTGAGGATGTCACACTCCTGCGGGACTGTGAACTCCGCCAAGGGGTCTGGGATGCCCAGACTTTCGCCTAGCATCCTCCTTGGCCCATATGGACCTCTTCCCCGCGTCACCGTGTCTCCCAAGGTGGTGGCACCCCATGTTACTCTCTTGAAGCCCCTTCATGTACTCCGACTTTTCTTTGGTAGCTTGGGCAACGCAAGCCGCCTTGAATATTTCAAACTGCTCTTCCGTAATTGTCCGATTATCCTTTACAATCTCGGAGTAGGGTTCCTTTTTGTCGATGATCCTTGCTTTCACCCTTACTCTCCAGGAGGACAACGCGCCGCTGAACTTGCCCATGGTGCGGTTGTTTATCTTCCTCATTGCCAGATCTTTATCTGGATTTTTATAATTGATTTCATCCTGGCCCGGGAAAAAGAACACTTGGTGCAGCTTCGTTAGGAGGGACTCACTCATATCTGGTATCTTCCATAGTTTCGCATCATTGATGGTGGCGGTTGCCCGTAGGGTGCAGCCTATTTGATTGTCAAAGCACGCGCGCGCTTCCGGAGGCTCTTTTGGCTCAAAATTATCGTCGTCCACCTCCGTGACCACCAGTCTAGTAGTGATGACCTTGTTTGGGCCTTGTTGCCTCTTTGGTTTCAGTTCTATACCGGCTCCGCCATGCTCTGTCTGGTCTCAGCGCCGGTCTCGGCGCCCATGTCAGTTTCAGCACCGGTCTCGCCGCCGGTGTCAGTCTCGGATGTGAGAGGTGGGCCCTGCAACAACCGTTGCTCATTGAGAAGGTTCAAATAGGCGTGTGCCGCCTTGTAGACGTTGCAATCACCAGAAACCTGTCCTTCATCGTTGCTAGCCATGTTTCCTACGATTAAATCTAGTCAATTAATTCTAGACCTAATAAAATGAATAATGACATAAAAAGGCCAATGTTTTGTAGGAATGTTGATTCATTCCCGTTGCGGCAATTCTCGGGCACTCGATATTTCCTAGTTTGTAGCACAAGTCATGCCGAAATTCACGAAAAATTTCGGCATGACCTTTGCTACAAACTAGATAAATAGAGCACCTGAAATTTGCCGGAACGGAAATGAATCAACATTCCTGCAAAACATAGGCCACTCGGAATCATTCCCTCCAAACAACAAAAGGCCACTTGGGTACAATGGAACCACTTCAATGAAAATATATAACATGACCACTTCAAAGAAAACAAAATAAGCTAACTAGAAGAACTCGGAAATTTTTTCTTCTTCTTCTTCTTCTTCTTTCCTTCTCTTTTTTTCTTGTTTTTCTTCTTCTTCTTCTTCTTCCTTCTTTTCCTTTTTCATCTTCTTCCTTCTCCTCCTCCTCCTCTTATTATTCTCCTCCTACTCCTCTCCTCTTCTCCTCTTATTCTACTCTTCTCTTTTCTTCTTCTTCTTCTTCTTCTTCTTGTTCTTCTTCTTCCTTCTCCTCCTCCTCTTCTTCTTTTTCTTCTTCTTCCTCATTCTATTTATTCTTATTTTGTTCTTCCTCTTTTTTCCTCGTTTTCTACTTATTTTAATTATGACTAATTAACTAAAACATATCACTAATCTAATCTAATCTAATCTAGCACTAAACCTAACAGCAAAAAAGAAGAAAAAACAGAAAAAAAGCTCACCGAAGAGAGCCCGCGTGACGGGCGGCAGGGTGCGAAGGAGGGCGCCGGGGTGCTGGGGAGGGGATCGCTGGCGCTAGGCAAGGGGGCGCACGGGGAGGGGGTCGCCGACGCAGGGGAGGTGCGGTAGCCGGTGGGGCTGGGTCGACGGCCGGGAGGGAACAGGTGGGAGGGGCGGCGCACGAGGAGGGGGTAGCCGATGCTGGGTAGGAGGCGCATGGGGAGGGGGACACCTGCGGTGAACTGGGGCGACGGCGGTGAAGTGGGATGAGGGAATTTGGGGAAGAAGTGGTGGCCGGGGGGGCCAAGGAGAGAAATCGCGCATGGGTTAAGTCCAAGTAGCAGTAGCGCGGGTAAAGATAGAATGCGTAGCACTTTCTACAAAGCGTGCTACTGCTATTTTCTTTTCTTTTTCATTGTATTTTCTTTACATTTGCAGTAGCGATTTTTCCAGAAAATGCGCTCCTACAATAAACTTAGCGGTAGCGCGGTTCAGGCGCACGTGCTACTGGTATTCGTAGCCTACTGGCTTAGTAGTGGGAAATTTAGTAGTAGCGCTTTTCCTAGGACACGCGCTGCTGCTACACACTTATTTGTAGCGCGGTTCAGCCGCACGCGCTACTGGTAATTAGCAGTAGCGCTTTATTTTAACAAGATCTACTAGTAAGATTCTGTGTATAAGCTTTTCCCTACTAGTGTAACCCCACATAGAACTCTCACGAAGACATGGGTTAGTAAACAAAAGCATTACGGACAATGCTTACCATACCATGGGATCACTTGATCCTTCTCGGTACATCTTGTACGCTTTGTGTGTTGATCATCTTGATTTACTCTCTTCTTAGTCTTGATCAACCTTGTGTCTTTATGACCAACCTTTGGATAGTACTTTGAATATGTAGCGACCCGACTCCAAAAGATTCAAGCCACTGTGTATCTGTGCCATCCCTGGATCAGTGTGCTAGGACACATAGTACATTATTGTATATATCAAAGTGCAATCACATGTAAATAACGTAAAACTGATATATACCTCAAAATCTCAGCGGAAATAGTCAAAGGGAATGGGGTCCCAATAAACACCAACGGCAGGTTGAGTGCAGACTGTAAGCCTGAATCATACTCTTACTCATCATAGAAAATATCTGTAACATAAGACGTTGTAGCCGTGTAGGTCAGCATATTGAATATGCCGGCAAGTCACAAAAGAGAGAGGTGTAAATATCATCTATACTATATGCATATATGGCAGGTGGGGTTGTAGTTTAAGTTTTGCGTAAAGCAAATTTTCCTACAACAAGAGGGAGGGTAAAAGCAAAATTTACTACATTGTTGGTTATTTATGAGAAGGTTCCACCAACCATTTCTCATACCCAAGTTATAAATATTACCCGCATCAATAATAAATGGTGTTGAGAATTCCTGATAACTTCAGTTCCTTCGGCTCAAGTTGTCCATGATCGTGGACACGGCTAATCGATTAGGTTTGAATACTCTGCAGAGTTTTGCACACGTTCCCCACAAGATTTGATCGCCTCCGTCGGAGTCCTCGCACTTCATGGTGTTTGAGAACCAGATGATCAAAACATGGTCTTTCAACGGGTTCCTCTGAGCCTCTGTCGGTGCCCATCTAGTCCTACCGTTCTTGTACATCTCGTAGCACTGCCCGTCCAGAGTCACCACGTTGTCCAACCAAACTAGAGCCCATAATGACTTGTGGCTGTGCAGGTAAGCCTTGGGTCTTGAAATATCCATCCATCTCTCTGATCCTGGGTGAAGCTTTCCACAAGATGTAATGGCGCTTCTCCATGCATCCCGGGTCCTTCCCTGGTTTCCCCAAGAAGCCCATCTAAACCGTTCTTCACCCAGAGGTATATTGCATTCTGAGGTCTTGCAAGTCTTGAAGTCTTCCAGTCTTGATTATTAAGTTCTCACAACACTCATGATAAACACTCAACCAAACCCCGTCTACTAGGAGCATAGCAAAAATTACGTCGCGGTCAAAGTAACAAGGGTTTAGGGGTGCCTATCATATCATACTACTTAAGAACCAAAATTTCTAAGTACCTACTTGCATGCAATGGGTGAAGAAGGTTGAAACTAATGCAATAAAACCATAGGTGAAAAATATGATCAATGTGAACTTGCCTGGTATTACTTGATGAAGATAGTCACTCTCATAATCGTGATTATTCTACTCGTCACACTCCGAGCAATCTATATAATCAAACATAGTATTAATATAAGCAATCATACTAGCAATCATTCTAACAACCAATATCACGACAACAAACAAAATGTATCCAATAAATCAAATGAAACAAGAGTCCGAAAGAAACTTCAAAGAAAACTTTGGAGCCTTCTACTATAACAATCACTAAGTAGTTTTTGTTCTAATGAAACTTAATAGCAAATAAAACACTAAAAGAGAAAAATAACAGAAAATAAAATACAAAATAACTAAGATGACAGAAGTAAAATTTACAAAACAATATTATTTTGAAAGTATTTTCAAATAGGAAATCAAACTAGCAATGAAATCAATTCGCAAGTTACTATAGAACTAGAATTAATTCCATGCAAACAAATCAGAATAAATAAAATAAAATTTTGTTGTTGTTGAAAAGTTACTGGTAAATTCAGAAAAACAAAATATAACTTGTAACAATCACAAAAAAACAAATTAAGAACAATTAATACAAAAGAAATAGCAAGAAAACTAAAAAGGGCTAAAACAGAATCTGTTTTTCTTAAAACCCTAAATTAAAATATCCTAAAAATTCTGAAAGTAAACCTACTGATAAATAATATCACTAGGGATCAGTAGCAAAAAGAATCAACTCAAAAGCTATTTTTAAACTCTCGATATTCACAAAACAAGGTTTAAATCAAATCTATTTAAACTCAAAATTTAATTATTCAAACATGGTCAAATTTTATATCTACAGAAAATAAATAAAATTTGTGATCCAACGCAAAAAATAATCACCTAATTTGGAGTTATAGACTAATAGATATGAATTTTCTAAATTTGCACTTTTTGTGAAGAAAAAAACTGTTACGGGATTTTTGAAGCTCATCGGAGATAGTCGTCGGAGTTGGAGAAGACGACGGGGAGGTGGCTCCGGTGGCCGGCCAAGGCGGCGGAGAGGTCCAGGTGGAGGAGGGGGAGCTACGGCGAAGCTTGGTGGCGTCGGCAGGGACTCGGGGCTCCGGCGAGTTCCTGTGGAAGGCGAACTCCGGCGAGGCGTGGGCTGCGTTCCGACGAGGGGAGGGGCGGGGCTACGGGGAAATGGGGAGAGGAGGTTGAGGGGAGTATTTATAGGGGCTTGGGGTGCTCGGAGCAGGAAGGAGCGAGGAGATCGGGGTGGGATTCATTCTACTCTAGCCATGGAAGGTCGTGTACGTGGGAGGAGGGAGGAGGGAGGAGATCGGCTGGAGGAAGGAGAACAAGATTCGGGCCAGATTCGGTACGGGTCCAAATCAGGTTTTCCTATTAAAAGTGACGTGTTTCCTTTTAAATAAAACAGGAAATAAATCCTAAATAAAATAAAATCTATAGTACTTTTATATAGACATATCATATATCACAATTTGGAGAAAAAGATTTCCTACGAGATGAACATATTTTCAAGGCCAAACAAAAATCTCACAAATTCTAATAATTCAAACAGTGTTACTGTTTTAAATAAAAGGCAAAGAAAACATTTTGAAAATACTAAAATGGATTTAAATTAATTTCTCTCCATTTTTATATTGAAGGGAATCATTTTACCCTATTTTCCATGTATTTTATTTTTGGAGAAAAATAAATTTAAAAACTACTTCAAAAATTGTTTTTGAAACATAATATAAAACATTTTCAAAACAGTCTTGTGAGTTACATAAGTTCAAATAAAATTTCAAATGGCCCCTGGTTCGGAGTGTCATATTGTTCTTCTTAAGATTTTGAATTTTGGGTAAGGGGATTTTGAATCTGTTTAAACTTTGAAATAGGAATAAATATGAAATAGATTGCGAAAGGAATTATTTTCACGGACCACCTTTTTTCCAAGTCCTTTATTTTGAAGAAGTCATGTTATCTTCTCTGAGTGATTTGTATTGGATGAAATTGGAAATCAAAAACAACTGGGAAAGTCATTTTATTCCCTCTCATTCAAAAGTATTAAAAAGTTTCGAATTACACTCAAGTTTCAATCACTCAATTAAAGAATAAATCAATCTAGTAATTATTATAACATACCAAGATTTGGGATGTTAGAGAATACCACCTTGGTCATCATATAAACTCCTTGAAACCAACAGATGGACTTCAAGAAGTGCCTATGGACAAATCCTGTGAATATAACTTAAGGCAATCATTAGTCCATAGGGATTGTCATCAATTACCAAAACCACATATGGAGAATATGATCCAACACATGGGCTCTTTGGCAATGGCAATAGCTCCAGTGTTGTCAGAGAAGAGAGTCATCGGGCCCGACGCATTGCGAATCACTCCTAGGTCGGTGATGATCTCCTTCATCGAGACTCCTGGCCTATGCTACTTCCGAAGCAGCTATGTACTCCGCTTCACATGTAGATGACGCCATGATGCTCTGCTTGCAAATGCACCAGCTGACTGCCCCAGCATTCAAAATATACAGGTATCCGGTTTGTGACTTTGAGTCATCCATATCTGTGTTGAAGCTAGCATCGACGTAACCCTTTATGACGAGCTCCTCGGCACCTCCATAAACGAGAAACATATATTAAGGATATTCTTGACCGATGTCCAGTGATCCATTCCGGGAATACTTTGGTTCCTCCCTACCAAACTTATGGCAAGGTTCACATTACGTCTGGTACACCGCATGCCATACATAATAGAGCCTATGGCTGAAGCATAGGGGACGACACTCATATTTTCTCTATCTTCTGCCGTGGTCACGCATTGAGCTGTGCTCAATATCACACCTTGCAATACAGGCAAGAACCCCTTCTTAGAATTATCCATAATGAACTTCTTCAATATCTTGTCAAGGTATGTGCTTTGTGATAGACCAATAGGCGTCTCGATCTATCTCTATAGATCTTGATACCTAATATGTAAGAAGCTTCTTCAAGGTCTTTCATTGAAAAACACTTATTCAAGTAAGCCTTTATGCTTTCCAAAAGTTCTATATCATTTCCCATCAACAATATGTCATCGACATATAAAATGAAAAATGCTACACAACTCTCACTCACTTTCTTGTAACTACGGGCTTCTCCATAAGTCTTTACAAACCCAAACGCTTTGATCACCTCATCAAAACGAATGTTCCAACTCCGAGATGCTTGCACCAGCCCATAGATGGAGCGTTGGAGCTTGCACACATTGTTAGTATTTTTAGGATCGACAAAACCTTCCGGCTGCATCATATACAATTCTTCCTTAAGAAAGTCGTTAAGGAATGTTGTTTTGACGTCCATTTGCGAGATCTCATAATCATAAAATGCGTAACTGGTAACATGATTTGGACGGACTTCCGCATTGCTACGAGTGAGAAAGTCTCATCATATTCAACTCCTTGACCTTGTCGATAACCCTTAGCGACAAGCCGATCCTTATAGACAGTCACATTACCATCCGCGTCAGTCTTCTTATTAAAGATCCATTTATTTTCTATGGTTTGCCGATCATGAGGCAAGTCCACCAAAGTCCATACTTTGTTCTCATACATGGATCCTATCTCGGATTTCATGGCTTCCAGCCATTTGTTGGAATCCGGGCCCGCCATCGCTTCTTCATAGTTTGAAGGTTCACTGTTGTCTAACAACATGATTTCGAGGACAGGATTGTCGTACCACTCTGGTGCGGAACGTGTCCTCGTGGACCTACGAAGTTAAGTAGTAAGTTGATCCAGAGTTTCATGATCATCATCATTAACTTCCTCTCTAGTCTGTGCATGTACCCCAGAAACATTTTCCTGGGCTGCGCTACTCTTCGGTTCGAGAGGGGGTACAATTACCTCATCAATTTCTACTTTCCTCCCACTTACTTCTTTCAAGAGAAACTCTTTCTCTAGAAAGGGTCCATTCTTGGCAACAAAGATCTTGCCTTTAGTAATAATATATCAGGTATACCCAATAGTTTCCTTGGGGTATGCTATGAAGAGGCACTTTTCTGATTTGGGTTCAAGATTTTTAGGTTGAAGTTCCTTGACATAAGCATCGCATCCCCAAACTTTCAGAAACGACAGCTTAGGTTTCTTACGAAACCATAATTCATATGGTGTCGTCTCAACGGATTTAGAGGATGCCCTATTTAAAGTGAAGGCGGCAGTATCCAATACATATCCCCAAAATGATAGTGGTAAATTAGTAAGAGACATCATAGATCGCACCATACCCAATAGAGTGTGATTACGACGTTCACACACACCTTTGCGCTGAGGTGTGCTAGACGGCGTGAGTTGTGAAACAACTCCACATTTCCTTAAGTGCGTGCCAAAGTCATGAATCAAATATTCTCCTCCACAATTAGATCGTAAGAACTTTATTTTCTTTTCATGTTGATTCTCTACCTCACTCTGAAATTCCTTGAATCTTTCTAAGGTCTCAGACTTGTGTTTCATTAAGTAGATATACCCATATCTGCTTAAGTCATCAGTGAGGGTGAGAACATAATGATAGCCACAGCGAGCCTCAACGCTCATTGGACCGCATACATCGGTATATATTATTTCCAACAAGTTGGTTGCTTGATCCATTGTTCCGGAGAACGGAGTCTTGGTCATCTTGCCCATGAGTCATGGTTCGCATGTGTCAAATGATTCATAATCAAGAGACTCCAAAAGTCCATCTGCATGGAGTTCCTTCATGTGTTTGACACCAATATGACCAAGGCGGCAGTGCCACAAGTATGTGGGACTATCATTATCAACCTTACATCTTTTGGTACTCACACTATGAATATGTGTAACATCACATTCGAGTTTCAATAAGAATAAATCATTGACCAATGGGGCATGACCATAAAACATGTCTCTCATATAAATAGAACAACCATTATTCTCGGATTTAAATGACTAGCCATCTCGCATCAAACGATATCCAGATACAATTTTCATGCTCAAAGATGGTACTAAATAACAATTATTAAGGTTTAAAACTAATCCCGAAGGTAGATGTAGAGGTAGCCTGCCGACAGCGATCACATCGACCTTGGAACCATTCCCGATGCGTATCATCACCACGGCCTTCGCCAGTCTCCGTTTATTCCGCAGCTCCTGTTTTAAGTTAAAAATGTGAGCAATTGCACCGGTATCAAATATCCAGGAGCTACTAGTAGCACTAGTAAGGTACACATTAATAACATATATATCATATATACCTTTGACGTTGTTGACCTTCTTATCCGCTAAGTACTTGGGGCACTCAATCTCAGGCTTGGGTCCCTTCTGGGGCTTCTTCCCGACAACTGATTTACGGGGCGCGGCAACTGCTTTGCCATCCTTCTTGAAGTTCTTCTTACCCTTGCCTTTCTTGAAACTGGTGGTCTTATTCACCATCAACACTTGATGTTCCTTTTCGATTTCCACCTCCGCTGATTTCAGCATCGAATATAACTCATGAATGGACTTCTCCATCCCTTGCATATTGTAGTTCATCACAAAGCTCTTGTATCTAGGTGGAAGCGACTGGATGATTCTATCAATAACCTAGACATCAAAAAGATTAACTCCCAGTTGAGACAAGCGGTTGTGCAACCCAAACATTTTGAGTTTGTGCTCGCTGACAGAACCATTTTCCTCCATCTTACAACTAAAGAACTTGTCGGACACTTCATATCTATCGACCTGGACATAAGCTTGGAAAACCACTCTCAGCTCTTGGAACATATCATATGCTCCATGTTTCTCAAAATGCTTTTGGAGCCCCAGTTCTAAACTGTAATGCATGTTGTACCAAACCAGGGAGTAATCATCACTACGTGACTGCGAGGCGTTCATAACGTCTTTAGTTGCTAGGAAAACGGGTGCGTCACGTAGTGATGCATCAAGGCCATATATTTTCTTGGGAACTATGAGGATGAGCCTCAAGTTACAGACCCAATCCGTATAGTTGCTTCCATCGTCTTTCAGCTTGGTTTTCTCTACGAACACGTTGAAGTTGAGGGCAACATTAGTGTGGGCCATTGGATCTAGAACATAGATTGTAAAGATAATTTTAGACTAAGTTCATGATAACTAAGTTCATCTATTCAAATTATTTAATGAACTCCCACTCAGATAGACATCCCTCTAGTCATCTAAGTGAAACATGATCCATATAGACAAGGTCGTGTCCGATCATCACGTGAGACAGACTAGTCATCAATGGTGAACATCTCCATGTTGATGGCATCAACTATACGACCCATGTTTGACCTTTCGGTCTCTCATGTTCCAAGGCCATGTTTGTACATGCTAGGCTCGTCAAGTCAACCTAAGTGTTTCGTGTGCCACATAAAGTGGGAGAGACAGACACCTGCTAGCCACCTTATGCAACAAATGCATGTCAGGCGGTGGAACTAGTCTCACGTAAGCGTATGTGTAAAGTCGGTCCGGTCTGCTTCATCCCACAATGCCGCCAAATCCAGATTGGACTAGTAACCGTGAGCAAATTGACCAAATCATCGCCCACAACTACTTGTGTTCTACTCGTTCATAGAAACTACGCACAGACCTAGCTCATGATGCCACTGTTGGGGAACGTAGTAATAATTCAAAAATATTCCTACGTGTCACCAAGATCAATCTAGGAGATGCTAGCAACGAGAGAGAGGGAGAGCATCTTCATACCATTGAAGATCGTTAAGCGGAAGCGTTGCAAAGAACGCGGTTGATGGAGTCGTACTCGCGGTGATTCAAATCGCGGAAGATTCGATCCAAGCACCGAACGAATGGCGCCTCCGCGTTCAACACATGTACAGCACGGGGAGGTCTCCTCCTTCTTGAACCAACAAGGGGGCGGAAAATTTGAGGGAGAGCTCCGGCAGCACGACGGTGGGGTGTCAGTGGACCTCGTGGGTCTCCGGCAGAGCTTCGCTAAGCTCAACGGAGGAGGAGGAGGTGTATGAGGGGGAGGGTTGCGCTAGGGGCAAGGGTTTCAGGTGTGCTGCAGCCCTCTCACCACTTCTCTATTTATAGGGGGAAGGGGAGAGGGGGCCGGCCACCCTAGATGGCCTAGGAGGGGTCAACGGCGGCCAAGGTGTGTGGCTTGCCTCCCAAGTTGGTGGGAGGCAGCCCCACGCCCTAGTGTTCCTAGCCCTAGGCGCCTTAGGCCCCTTAGGTTGTGCGCACCAGCCCACCAGGGAGCTAGTTCCCACCCACCTTCGGCCTACATGGCCCTCCGGGACAGGTGGACCCTCCCGGTGGACCCCCCGTACCCTTTTGGTGGTCCACGTACAATACCAATAAACCCCGAAACCTTTCCGGTGAGCGAAATTGGAGTTCCCATATATAAATCTTCACCTCCGGACTATTTCGGAACTCCTCGTGATGTCCGGGATCTCATTCGGGACTCCGAACAACTTTCAGTATACAACTCTAGCGTCACCGAAACTTAAGTGTGTAGACAGCTACGGGTTCGGGAACCATGTAGACATGACCGAGACACCTCTCCGGCCAATAACCAATAGCGGGATCTGTATACCCATATTGGCTCCCACATGTTACACGATGATCTCATCAGATGAACCACGATGTCGGGGATTCACTTAACCCCGTATACAATTCCCTTTGTCTATCGGTATGTTACTTCCCGAGATTCGATTGTCGGTATCCCTATACCTTGTTCAATCTCGTTACCGCCAAGTCTCTTTACTCATTCCATAACACATGGTCTCGTGACTAACTCCTTAGTCACATTGAGCTCATTATGATGATGTATTACCGAGTGGGCCCAGAAATACCTCTCCGTCACATGGAGTGACAAATTCCAGTCTCGATTCGTACCAACCCAATAGGCACTTTCGGAGATACCTATAGTGCACCTTTATAGTCACCCAGTTATGTTGTGACATTTGATACACCCAAAGCATTCGTACGGTATCGGCGAGTTGCACAATCTCATAGTCTAAGGAAATGATACTTGACATTAGAAAAGCTCTAGCAGACGAACTACACGATCTTGTGCTATGCTTAGGATTGGGTCTCGTCCATCACATCATTCTCCTAATGATGTGATCCCATTATCAACAACATCCAATGTCCATGGTCAGGGAACGATAACCATATATTGATCAGCGAGCTAGTCAACTAGAGGCTCACTAGGGACACGGTGTGGTCTATGTATTCACACATGTATTACGGTTTCCGGTAAATACAATTATAGCATGAACAATAGACGATTATCATGAACAAGGAAATATAATAATAAGCATTTTGTTATTTCCTCTAGGGCATATGTCCAACAAGAACCCTAGCCATTTCCACCAAATCGGTGCAACCGAAACAGCATCAGTGCTACCAAGTTCAGTGTGACAAACATTCTCTTGCCAAGATACACAAAATCAGAATTTCCGAGTTTGAGTATTAGTGCCACTGAGTTTGGCCATCTGACCGTTAGTCACCTTTTCGGTGCCACCGAGTTCAATATACCGGTCTCACCGAGATTCAAAAGTTCACACTTTTAGTACTAGGGGTTTAGTTCACCGAGATTACTATGGCTTTACTACGGAGGAGGAGGAATACGAGGATATGAAGGAAGTAGAGGGCGATATCTCCAAGGAAGAGGATAATCTATTGCCTCAACCCGGAGATATGGACGTGAAATTCAAGAAGTCAAGCCTCACCAACAAGTACAAACCTAAGGTCCAATTTATGCCTTCCCGCTTTCTGTAGGAGATCAAAGCGACATTATGTGAATAAAATTAAAGCTCGAGTTGGAGAATGAGGGTCTGAGGGAGGATAATTTCAGCCTCGGACGCAAGTTGGAAAAGAAAAACCCACCACCACCACCTTCATCGTCATCACCAAAGAAGGAGACTTGAGTACTGGGGTTTGGACACCCCCCCTTGGTTTGTCCCAAGCTTGGGGAAGGTGCCCCCATATCGTATCAGCATCACTCTTATTATCTTTATCCATCTTAGTTTGATCTTTAGCTATTTCGTGATTTAGTCAAATAAAAGTTTAGTTTGATCCATCTTTTCGAGTGTTGGTTTCGTGATTTATCTATCCATCTATGTAATCGAGTGAGAATTACATAATAATGTTTAGTTTGAGCTTTGCTTCTTCACTTTCTTGCTGCAATCAAAATAAAGGAAAATAATGAAAAAGATCATATGCTAATCATATAGTAAGTAGTGACATCACATAAGGAAAAGTATAAGTGGTAAAATTTCTTGAAGGTTGACAAACATAGCATTGGTCGGTGATGCAACACATGAAAGAATTAATAAGGGAAGAGAAGATTTACATGCAAATACACTATCCTTAACATATTTTATGATTGTGAGCCCCCATTAATTATAATATGCGAAAACTGTTGACGTTCGACAAGGAAGACAATGTAATGATTTATGCTTCTTCACATTCACATAGAAGTTATATTGTTATAGATCCTCTAACATGTGGTGCTTTCCCAATATCATTGCAAGATAAAACTCCGCACTAAGTAGAGATACTACTTGTGCATACAAAACCTTAAACCCAAATCCATGTTTCAAGAGTCCACCATACCTACCTATGGATAGAGTAAGATCCTTCAAGTAAGTTGTTATCGTTGCACAAAGCAAAAAAATTGCTTCTAAACATCTTTGATCATTTATTGTAAGTGAAATTAAGCATTATACAAACTTGTGATGACAATAATAAAAGAGACGGACTGCATAATAAAGGTTTCCATCACAAGGGGCAATATAATGTAACATTCCTTTGCACTAAGGGATTTGTCATACAACCAAAAAGTGCATGACAAACTTTGCTTCCCTCTGCAAAGGACATATATTTTATTTTTATGTATCTACTTTTATGCAAGAGTCAAAGCATTCTGCTCTACTCCCCTTTATCTCCTCTTTAGCAAGCATCGTGTGATGGGGAAAGATCTAGACATATTTATCCAGTTGAATGTGGGTGGTCATGAGTTATTATTGTTGACATCACCCTTGAGGTGAATACGTTGGCAGTCGACACTTCAAGCCCCTATCTTTCTATGTGCTCGATTGAAACCTTTTTCTCATATGTATGCGGTGAGTGTTAGCAATCATAGAAGACTAAATGATGGTTGAGTGTCTAGACTTGCTTAAAAGCTCCGATGTGACCCTTCCGGAAAGTGTGATGAATTGTATTGCAAAGTTGACTAAAAACATAGTTTGGTAGTTTTCAGTAGAGTTTATGCTTCATATTTCTATGTTGTGATGAATTGTCACTTGTTTTATAATAAGCCTTTATGATGAAAATTATGTGATGAAGTACTATATAAAGTGTTATTTGCTGTTATAATAATAAGTATGATGCTACTATCTCCGTATTTTGTTTTTATCGACACCTCTCTCTCAAAACATGTGGTCATGATTTTCGTTATCGACTTTCGCTTGACGACAAGCGAGGTCTAAGCTTGGGCGAGTTGATACGTCCATTTTGCATCATGTTTTGTTACTGTTATTTGTATTGTTTTTTTGCATTTTAGCACTTGGTGCGTAATTCTAATGCATTCTCTCTCATAATATGCAAGGTTTACATCAAGAGGGAGAATGTCGGCAGCTGGAATTCTGGAAGTGAAAAAGTTACGTCAAAGATACCTATTCTACACACCTCCAAATGTGTTGAAACTTTACGGAGATTTATTTTGGAATAAATGAAAAATATTGGAGCAAAGATACGAGGTGCCAACTGATACGTCTCCAATGTATCTATAATTTTTTATGGTTTCATGCTATTATCTTGTCAAACTATGGATGTTTTGTATGCCTTTTTATCTTTTTTGGGACTAACTTATTAACTCTGTGCCAAGTGCCAGTTCCTATTTTTTCCATGTTTTCGACACTTTTCAGAGGAGAATTTTAAACGAAGTCCAAACGGAATAAAACTTCCGAAAAGATTTTTTCCGAAACAGGAGACGATCGGGAGACTTGAGAACCAAGGCAGAGGGTCACCAGGGACCCCCACAAGCCCCCTAGCCGCGGCCAGGGGGCCCGTGCCTCCCATGCTTGTGGGCTCCCTCGGCCTCCCTGCCCTAGCTCCTTCGCCTATAAATTCCCTAAAATCCTAGAAACAATCAGGAGATCAACGAAAATACTTTTCCGCCGCCGCAAGCTTCTGTCTCCGCAGGATCCCATCTGGGACACGTTCAGGTTCCCTACCGGAGGGGGATTCAGATACGGAGGGCTTCTTCATCAACACCATGACCTCTCCGATGATGGGTGACTAGTTCACCATAGACCTACGGGTCCATAGCTAGTAGCTAGATGGCTTATTCTCTCTCTTGGATGTTCAATACAAAGTTCTCCATGATCTTCATGGAGATCTATCCGATGTAATCTTCTTTTGCGGTGTGTTTGTCGAGATCCGATGAATTGTGGATTTATGATCAGATTATCTATGAATCTTATTTGAGTTTCTTCTGATCTCTTATATGCATGATTTCATATCCGTGTAATTCTCTTCGAGTTGTGGGTTTTGTTTGGCCAACTTGATCTATGATTCTTGCAATGGGAGAAGTGCTTAGTTTTGGGTTCATACCGTGCGGTGACCTCACCGAGTGACAGAAGGGGTAGCAAGGCACACATCGTGTTGTTGCGATCAAGGGTAAAAAGATGGGGGGTTTTATCATTGGTTTGAGTGTATCCCTGTACATGATGTCATCTTGCTTAAGGCGTTACTCTGTTTGTCATGAACTCAATACACTAGATGCATGCTGGATAGAAGTCGATGTGTGGAGTAATAGTAGTAGATGCAGAAAGTATCGGTCTACTTGTCTCAGACGTGATGCCTATATGTACGATCATTGCCTTAGATATCGTCATGACTTTGCGCGGTTCTATCAATTGCTCGATAGTAATTTGTTCACCGACCGTAATATTTGCTATTTTGAGAGAAGCCTCTAGTGAACACTATGGCCCCCGGGTCTACTTCACACCATATTTTCAGCCTTACACTTTTACTTCGTTTCACTTTCCGCCTTCAGCTCTCACTTTGCAATCAATCTTGAAGGGATTGACAACCCCTTTATAGCATTGGGTGCAAGCTCTTGTGTTTTTGCAGGTACTCTGCACTTGACGCAATTCTCCTACTCGATTGATACCTTGGTACTCAAACTGAGAGAAATACTTACTACTCCTGTGCTGCATCACCCTTTCCTCTTCAAGGGAAAAACCAACGCAAGCCAAGTCTCCGTCAACGTGCCAATTTCTGGCGTTGTTGTTTGTTGCTATAGCAGAAGAATTTCTCGCGCCGTTGCCGGCGAGGATCAAGTGAAGAACTCATCCAAGTAAGTGTCGCAAACTCATCTCTTGCATTTACTTTTTTGCCTCTCGTTTTCCTCTCCCCCACTTCTGAAAGACAAAAATTTACAAAAATATTTGCCTTTTTCGTTCTCCCTTTTTCTCTCGCTTGCTTTCTGTTCGCTTGTGTGCTTGCTTGCTTGCTGAAGTCACCATGACTGAAAACACCAAACTTTCTGACTTCTCGAATACTAATAATAATGATTTTATTAGTACTCCAATTGCTCCCACCACTAGTGCGGAATCATACGAAATCAATGATGTTTTGCTGAATCTTGTTATGAAAGAACAATTCTCCGGCCTTCCGAGTGAAGATGCTGCATCCCATCTTAATACCTTCACTGAGCTTTGCGATATGCAAAAGAAGAAAGATGTGGATAATGATGTGATTAAATTGATATTAATACTTGGTTTTCGTCTTTTCCCAAAAATAGTATTGATTCTTGGAACAAGTGCAAAGATGCTTATATATCCAAGTATTTCCCGCCGGCTAAGATTATCTCTCTCCCTAATGATATCATGAATTTTAAGCAACTTGATCATGAACATGTTGCACAATCTTGGGAGAGAATGAAATTGATGATTAGAAATTGTCCCACTCATGGCTTGAGTCTTTGGATGATTATACAAATCTACTATACTGGCTTGAATTTCGCTTCTAGAAATATCTTGGACTCCACCTCAGGTGGAACGTTCATGGAAATCACGTTAGGAGAAGCCACAAAACTCCTAGACAATATCATGACGACCTACTCTCAATAGCACACTGAAAGGTCACCTACTAGTAAGAAGGTACACGCTATAGAAGAAATTAACTCGTTGAGTGCTAAGATGGATGAGTTAATGAATTTGGTTGCTAGTATAAGTGCTCCTTTAGATCCTAATGACATGCCCTTGTCTTCCTTGTTTGAGAGTAGCAACGCTAGCTTGGACGGTAATTTTGTTGGTAGGAATAATTTTGGCAACAACAATGCTTTTAGAGGAAACTATGTTCCTAGGCCTTTTCCTAGTAACCCTCTAATAACTTTGGCAACTCCTACAACAATACTCATGGAAATTACAATAGATTACCCTCTGATCTAGAGAGTAATATCAAAGAGTTTATCAACTCGCAAAAAAATTCAATGCGTCCATAGAGGAAAAACTACTCAAAATTGACGATTTGGCTAGGAGCGTTGATAGAATGTCTAGTGATATTGATGCTTTTAAAGTTAGATGTGCTCCTCCCAAGATCAATATTGATGAAACTTTGAAAGCTATGTGTGTTTCCATGAGTGAGAGCAAAGAAAGAACCGCCCAAATTCATGCTAGACATGAATGGCTGAAGAAGGCGTGTTCTCGTGATAGAAATCACAAAGATCTTAAAGTGCTTGGTGTGACTCCCATTGAATCTTTGTTTTCTTATGTCAAGCCTAATGATGATAGGGCTGGATATGAATCCACGTTGGTTAAAAACGCCCCAATGGTTCGGAGTCCATCTATCTTGATGTAAAAGCATTGAAAGTGGAGTAGAAGATATTAAAACCTTGAGTAGTAATGAAATTACTACTTTGGATTTCAAGGAATTAAATTATGATAGTTGCTCCTTGATTGAATGCATTTCCTTGATGCAATCCATGCTAAACTCTCCACACGCTTATAGCCAAAACAAGGCCTTTACCGATCATATCGTCGCAGGTATGATAAAAACTCTTGAAGAGAAACTTGAATTGGAAGTTTCTATCCCTAGAAATCTTCATGATGAGTGGGAACCTACTATCAAAATAAAAATCAAAAACTATGAATCTAATGCTTTGTGTGATTTGGGTGCTAGTGTTTCCGCGATTCCAAAGTCTTTATGTGATGTTCTTGGTTTTAATCAGATTGAGGAGTGTTCTCTTAATTTGCATCTTCCGGATTCTACTTTCAAGAAACCCATGGGAAGGATCAATGATGTTCTTATTATTGCAAATAGGAACTATGTACCCATGGATTTCATTGTGCTTGACAATGATTGCAATCCTACATGCCCTATCATTCTTGGTAGACCTTTCCTAAGGACTATTGGTGCTATCATCGATATGAAGGAAGGGAATATTAGATTTCAATTTCCTTTAAAGAAGGGCATGGAGAACTTTCCTAGAAAGAAAATAAGATTTCCTTATGAATCCATGATGAGGGCTACTTATGGTTTGAGCACCAAAGACGACGATACGTGATTCTATCGCTTTAAGGTGTGGGCGTTAAACAATAGCGCTTGTTGGGAGGCAACCCAATGAATTTATCTTTTTCTTTCTGTTTTGTTGTGTCCACACCATCATAATTCTGTTATGATAGTGTCTTTTGTGTTTCTTTTTGTGTTTGATCCAAGCAAAACCTTTATGACTAGTCTTGGTGATGGTTGTTTGATCCTGCTGGAAAAAGACAGAAACTTTTCACTCACGAGATTATTTTTCATTTTTATTCAGAAAGAGCTTTTGAGTTGTTTATTTTTGCTTCTCGTTGGTATGCCTTTTTTCCCAGGCAGTCTTAATTTTTCAGAATTTTTTAGGTACCAGAAGTATACGAAGTATACAGATTGCTACAGACTGGTCCGTTTTTGACTGATTATGTTTTTGTTGAGTTGGTTGCTTGTTTTGATGAAACTATGGATAGTATCGGGGGGTACTAGCCAGGGAAAAGTGAGAATACAGTAATCTAACACCAATATAAATAGAAATCAGGATTTCTACAGTACTTAAAAAGGTGGTAGTTTGTTTTCTTGTGCTAATGATATCACGAGTTTAAGTTTAAGTTTTGTGTTGTGAAGTTTTCAAGTTTTGGGTCATGTTCTCATGGAAAAAGGTATAAAGAGTGGAAAGAGATCAAGCTTGGGGATGCCCAAGGCATCCCAAGCCAAATTCAAGGACACCAAAAAGCCTAAGCTTGGGGATGCCCCGGGAAGGCATCCCTTCTTTCGTCTTCAATCCATCGGTAACATTACTTGGAGCTATATTTTTATTCACCACATGATATCTGTTTTGCTGGGAGCGTCTTGTATCGTAGGAGTCTTTTCTTTTTGTTGTGTCACAATCATCCTTGCTGTACACCTTTTGAGAGAGACATGCACTCATTGTGATTTTGCTAGAATGCTCATCGTGCTTCACTTATATCTTTTGAGCTAGACCATTTTGCTCTATGTGCTTCACTTAGATCTTTTAGAGCACGGCGGTGCGTGACTTGGTAGTTGGCTTGTGCTATGAAAGTAGCCCCAAAGGTGATAGGTACCCAAAGAGGATACAAAAACCTCCATCTCCATGTGCATTGAGTAGAAAGAGAAGTTTTGATTCCTCTCAATTAGTTTTGAGACGTGGATTTGGTAATATTAAGAGTTATGTTATTAGGGTGTTGTTAATCTAGAAATACTTGTGTTGAAGTTAGTGATTCCCGTAACATGCACGTATGGTGAACCGCTATGTTAGGAAGTCAGAGCATAATTGATCTATCCATTGTCATCCTTTGTTTTGCGGTCGGGATCGCGCGATGGTTAACACATACCAACCCTTCCCCTTGGACTATGCGTTTAGCATTTTTTTCGATTACTAATAAAAACTTTCGCAACAAGTATGTGAGTTCTTCATGACTAATGTGAGCCCATGGTATAGATGAACTTTCACCTTCCACCATTGCTAGCCTCTCATGTACCGCGCAATTTTCGTCAGTGCACAAACCCACCACATGCCTTCCTCAAAACAACCACCATACCTACCTACTATGGCATTTTCATAGCCATTCCGAGATATATTGCCATGCAACTCCCACCGTTCCGTCTCATGACTTGTGCCGTCACTCTCATATTGTCATTGCATGATCATAAGATAGCTAGCGAGATGTTTCAACGTCATACGCCAAGCTAGATCGTTGCACATCCGGGTACACTGTCGGGGGCATTTCCTATAGAGTCATCATCGTTCTAAGCTTTGATGTGTCAGTAAATAAAAGTGTAATGATCATCAGTATTAGAGCATTGTCCCATGTGAGGAAAAAAAAGAGGCCAAAGTTGCCCACATAAAAAAATAGGCCAAAGAGCCCAAAAATAAATAAAAAGAGAGAGAAAAAGAGAGAAGGGACAATGCTACTATCTTTTTCCACACTTGTGCTTCGTAATAGCACCATGTTCTTCATTATTGAGAGCCTCTCGTTTCTTCACGACCATATTCTAGTGGGAATCTTTATTATATAACTTGTCTTGTATATTCCAATGATGGGCTTCCTCAAATTTCCCTAGGTCTTCGTGAGCAAGCAAGTGGGATGCACACCCACTAGTTCTCCTTTTGAGCTTTCACATACTTATAGCCCTAGTGCATCCTTTGTATGGCAATCCCTACTCATTCACATTGATATCTATTAATGGGAATCTCCATAACCCTTTGATACACCGAGTCAATGTGACCATCTCCTCCTTTTTTTGTCTCACAACCACCACCACACTCTATTCCACCTATAGTGCTATATCCATGGCTCACGCTCATGTATTGCATGATAGTTGTAAAAGGTTTGAGAAAGTAAGAGTGCAAAAACAATTACTTGGCCAATACCGGGGTTGTGCATGATTTAAATTAGTTGTGTGGGGATGATGGAGCATAGCCAAACTATATGATTTTGTAGGGATAACTTTCTTTGGCCTTGTTATTTCAAAAGTTCATGATTACCTTGCTAGTTTGCTTGAAGTATTGTTGTTTTCATGTCAATAGGAAACTATTGTTTTGAATCTTACAGATCTGAACATTCTTGTCACATGAAAGAAGTTACAAAGGACAACTATGCTAGGTAGCATTCCACATCAACAATTCAGTCTTTATCACTTCCCTGCTCGAGGACGAGCAGGAGTTAAGCTTGGGGATGCTTGATACGTCTCCAACGTATCTATAATTTTTTATGGTTTCATGCTATTATCTCGTCAAACTTTGGATGTTTTGTATGCCTTTTTATCTTTTTTGGGACTAACTTATTAACTCAATGCCAAGTGCCAGTTCCTATTTTTTCCGTGTTTTTGACCCTTTTTAGAGGAGAATTTTAAACGGAGTACAAACGTAATAAAACTTCCGAAAAGATTTTTTCTGAAACAGAAGACGATCGGGAGACTTGAGAACCAAGGCACAGGGTCACCAAGGACCCCACAATCCCCTAGCCACGGCCAGGGGATCGCGCCTCCCAGGGTTGTGGGCTCCCTGGGCCTCCCCTCCCCTAGCTCCTTCGCTTATAAATTCCCTAACATCCTAGAGAAAATCAGGATATCAACGAAAATACTTTTCCGCCGCCGCAAGCTTCTGTCTCCGCAAGATCCCATCTGGGGCATGTTCTGGTGCCCTGCGGGAGGGGGGATTCAAATATGGAGGGCTTCTTCATGAACACAATGACCTCTCCGATGATGCGTGAGTAGTTCACCACAGACCTACAGGTCCATAACTAGTAGCTAGATGGCTTCTTCTCTCTCTTGGATCTTCAATACAAAGTTCTCCGTGATCTTAATGGAGATCTATCCGATGTAATATTCTTTTGCGGTGTGTTTGTCGAGACCCGTTGAATTATGGATTTATGATCAGATTATCTATGAATCTTATTTGAGTTTCTTCTGATCTCTTATATGCATGATTTCATATCCTTGTAATTCTCATCGAGTTGTGGGTTTTGTTTCGCCAACTTGATCTATGATTCTTGCAATAGGAGAAGTGTTTGATTTTGGGTTCATACCGTGCGCTGACCTCACCCAGTGACAGAAGGGGTAGCAAGGCACGCATCATGTTGTTGCCATCAAGGGTAAAAAGATGGGGTTTTCATCATTGGTTTGAGTTTATCCCTATACATCATGTCATCTTGCTTAAGGCGTTACTCTGTTCGTCATGAACTCAATACACTAGATGCATGCTGGATAGCGGTTGATGTGTGGAGTAATAGTAGTAGATGCAGAAAGTATCGGTCTACTTGTCTCGAACGTGATGCCTATATGTATGATCATTGCCTTAGATATCGTCATGACTTTGCGCGGTTCTATCAATTGCTCGACAGTAATTTGTTCACCCACCGTAATATTTGCTATTTTGAGATAAGCTTCTAGTGAACACTATGGCCCCTGGGTCTACTTTACACCATATTTTCAGCCTTACACTTTTACTTCGTTTCACTTTCCGCCTTGAGATCTCACTTTGCAATCAATCTTGAAGGGATTGACAACCCCTTTATAGCGTTGGGTGCAAGCTCTTTTGTGTTTGCGCAGGTACTCTGGACTTGACGCGATTCTCCTACTGGATTGATACCTTGGTTCTCAAACTAAGGGAAATACTTACTGCTCATGTGCTGCATCACCCTTTCCTCTTCAAGGGAAAAAACAACGCAAGCCAAGTCTCCGTCAACGTGCCAATTTCTGGCGCTGTTGTATGTTGTCGTAGCACCAACTAGGCACCAGGGCACGCTAGCCCCCGTGGCGCGGTCTAGTGGTTAGTGCGCCCGTGGCCCACCTCTGACGACCATCTTGTGGTACAAATTCTATTTTAACCTAGAAAAAACAAGACAAGACTTTTTGGATGAAACATCGCTATCTCAGGTGGAACCTGGGCAGGAGCACTTTTGCCGTTCAACGGAGCGATTCCACTGGAGAAACTTCCCTCCCGGAGGGGGAAATTGAAGCCATCGTCGTCACAAACAACCCTCTCATCTTAGGGAGGCCAATCTTCATCAGCACCATCTTCTCTCAAGACCCTACTTCATCTCTTGTGCTCAATCTTGTACCAGAACCTCTGATTGGTACCTGGGGTGTGACTAGTAATGCTGATTACATCTTGTGTTGACGCTATATGGTTTATGTGGTGGAAGATCTTATATTCAGATCTAATATGCTATTTAATACCTCTCTGATCATCAACATGTTTATCACTTGTAAGTAGTTACCTTTGTTCTTGAGGCCATGGGAGAAGTCATGTTGCAAGTAGTCATGTGAAGTTGATATTCGTTCGATATTTTGATGATGTGAATGTTGTAATTCCCTTAGTGGTGTTATGTGAATGTCAACTACATAAAACTTCACCGTCTTTGGGCCTAAGGGAATGCATTATGGAGTAGTAATTAGATGGCGGGTTGAGAGAGTGACACAAACTTAAACCCTAGTTTATGCACTATTCCGTAAGGGGCTGATTTGGATCCCTATGTTTAATGCTATGGTTAGAATTTATTCTTAATACTTTTCTTGTAGTTGCGGATGCTTGTGGGGGGGTTACTCATAAGTGGGAGGGTTGTTCAAGTGTGAACAAAACCGAAGCACCAATCCACTCGCATATCAAATTATCAAAGTACCGAACATGAATTAACCCAACACGACGGAAGTGACTAGATGAAATTCCCGTCTGCCCTCAAGAACGCTTTGCCTATTATAAGAAACTTTTCTGGTGTGTCCTTTTCCACAAAAGGATTGCGCTACCTTGCTCCACTTATTATTACTATTGCTACTTGTCACTTGTTATAGTATTATCTTAATATTTGTAGTGACCCGACTCAAGACGAGTCAAGCCTCTGTGTTTCTGTGCCATCCCTGGATCAGTATGCTGGCACACACAGTACATCAATGTATATATCAAAGTGCAATCACATGTAAATAGCGTAAAACTGATATATACCTTAAATATTTCAGCGGAAGCAGTCAAGGGAGTGGAGTCCCAATAAACACCAACGGCAAGTTGAGTGTAGACCGTAACCCTGAATCATACTCTTACTCGTCGAAGAAAAATATCTGCAACATAAGACGTTGCAGCCGTGTAGGTCAGCATATTGAATATGCCGGCAAGTCATCAAAGAGAGGAGTAAAATGTCATCTATACTATATGCATATATGGCAGGTGGGGTTGTAAGTTTTAGCGTAAAGCAAATTTTTCTCCTACAACAAGAGAGGGCTAAAAGCAAAATGTTACTACATTGTTGGTTGTTAACGAGATGGTTCTGCCAACCAATTCTCGTACCCAAGTTGTCAATCATTACCCTCATCAAATATATTTAATGGTGTTGAGAAATCCAGATAACTTCAGTTCCTTTGGCTCAAGTTGTCCATGACCGTGGACACGGCTAATCGATTAGGTTTGAGTACTCTGCAGAGTTTTGCACACGTTCCCCACAAGATTTGATCGCCTCCGCGTATGTCCTCGCACTTCAGGGTGTTTGAAGACCGGATGATCAAAACATGGTCTTTCAACGGGTCCCTCTGAATCCCTGTCGGTGCCCATCCATTCCTACCGTTCTTCTACATCTGCTAGCACCGCCTGTCCAGAGTCGCCGAGTTGTCCAACCAAGCCTGAGCCCATAATGACTTGTGGCTGTGCAGGTAAGCCTTGGGTCTTGAAAATATTCGTCCCTCTCTTTGAGCCTGGGTGAAGCTTTCCGCAGGATGTCATGGCCTCTCCAGCATCCCGGGCATCCACTGGGTTTTCCAGGGAGCCGATCAACCGTCCTTCACCCAGAGTTGCATTGCGTCCGAGGTCTTGAAAATCTTGTCTTAACTGGTCTTGATTATTATATCAACCTCGCATCACTCGTGTTATGCACTCAACCGAAATCACGTCTACTCAAGCATAGCAATATGAAATTTGTCGTCCCGGGGCCAAGTATCGGGGTTGTTGTGTGCCTACCACATGATACTACAACTTATACTGAAGTTTCCAAGTACCTAGGCAGCATGCAATTGGGCAAATAAGGTGATCTACTATGCATCGAAAACATAGGTAAATAACATGATCAAAAATGACTTGCCTGTGATGTTGACGAAGAAGAATTCCTCGAGAAAATAACTTGATAGACTAATCGTCACTCTCCGATGAAATCTATATAGAAAACATATCATTCACATAAGCACTCATACTAACAATCATTCTAGCAATCAAAATAAAAGAGAGAACGAATAGAAATCCGAAAGAAACTTCAAATAAGACTAGAGAGTCTTCTACTACGTCAAACACTAAATAGTTTTGTCTAACAGAAAGTAATAACAAAGAACTAAGAGATAAGTTTAACTAAGGTAAAATAAAGTAATTTTCAAAAAACTTTTTGAAGGCATTCCCAAACGGGATTTGAAACAACGGTGAAAACAATTGCACGTTACTACGGAGCTAGAATTGATTTCATTAAAACAAATAAAAATAAAATAACAACTTTTTGTAAAACTAATGTTAACTAACGTAAACAAACAATAATAATCTTACTGAAATAATAAAGAAAATATTTTAAAACAAAAGTAGAAAAAGAATTAGCCGAAATCCTAAAAACGGTGAAACAGAAATTGTTTCACAACAAATAATGAGTTAAAATACTCAAACAAATCTGAAATTTTTACCACTTATAAATAAGATCACTAGTGATCAGTAACAAAAAGAATCAAATTAAAAGCTGTTTTTAAACTCCTGGAATAAGCAAAACAAGGTTTAAACCAAATCTGATCTAACTTATATTTCAAATATCAAACATAGACAAATTATATGTTTTTAAAAACTACAGGAAATTTGTGAGCTACTGGAAAAAGAATCAAAGTCATTGGACTTCGGGATAAAAAGTTGTGGCCAAAACAAGATTGAAACTTGTTGTTTTTGCAGTTTAGACAGAAAAAACTGGAGATAACTAGTTAGCTATTGGGGTACACGTGGCAAGTTGCTAGTGGCTGCGGAGGGGTGTTTGTTTCAAACTTTGGGCAAACGGCCTAAGGCTAGCAAAAGTGCTGGTTAAAAGATAAGTGAACAGAAAAACCACTTGTTTACTAATATAAACCAAAGAGATACTTTTAAGATCTAATCTAAGCCATAGGATGAAGATCTAATGGCTAAAAAAACAAAAAAGGAAATAACAAAGGGGTGGAGGGGTTACCTTCGGCTGGGCTGTGCTGTTCCCGTGTTGGTGCTGGCCGAGGTGGAGGGGGGAGCTCCGGTGGGGAAGGGGGAGGGGCCGGCGAGGGGTGGTGGAGGGGGGGGCGAAGGTGGGGGGGTTCCCTGGGGGTGAGGTGGGCTGCAAGGGGGAGGGGGCTGTAGGGGCGAGGTGGAGGGGAAAGCTCCTGGCGTGGTGGTGCTGGTCGCTGCTGGTTTCCAGGGAGGGGAGGGAGCAGCAGGGGGCGAGGTGGAGGGGTGGCGGCGGTGGAGGAGGGGGCGAAGGTGGAGGGGAGAGGTGGAGGAGGGCTGCAGGGGGCGAGGTCGTGTGGTGGAGGTACAGGGGGCGAGGTGGAGGAAACTCCTAGCAAGTTTTTCCGGTGATAACTCCGGCGAGGGCGCGCGAGCTAGAGGCGAGGAGATGGGGTTTTCTCGGGAAAAATGGAGAGAGGAGGGCGGTGGGAATTTATAGGCGGTCTCGGATGGCGCCCGGAAGGAAGGAGGAGGGAGATCGGGAAGGAGGGGATTCCTTCCTCCATGGATGGAAGGTTTCTCTCTCACGTGGGAGAGAGGAGGAAGAAGAAGATCTCCTGTGCCAAATTTGGAAAGTGCTTAATGGGCCACCTAGAGTTTTCCTAATAAAAGTGATCTCCTTCCTATTTCCAAAACTAGAAAACTAAAACGTTAAAAAGGAAAGCAAATCAATTCGGAATAAAGAGTTTTTATATACTAAAATTATCACAAAAATAAAATATAGATGATGGGCATTTTTCCACGGCAAAAATAAAAAAGTTCAGAAAAAAATGTTTTTCCAAAAATCCCTAAAAGCATTATTTCTTTTTGCAAATAATTTTCAAATGATCCTCTAAGTTTGAGGGTTCAAATAACTTTCAAAATGCCCGTGGGTTCGAGGGTCATGTTCCTCCTCTCTAGAAATGTATTTCCCGGCATTTTGTTGCACGAAGAAAACGAATGGAAATGCAAGGAAATTCAAATGCAAACACCTCCGTTCAAATTCTTTATAGTTGAAGAAGTCATGTCATCTTCTCTCGTTGCTTAAAAAAAATTGAATTTGAATTCACCGGAGAAGGGGAAAGTCATTTATTCCCTCTCGTTCAAAAGTTTCGAAAGGTTTCAAATTTCACAAAAGTTTCAATCACTCAGGCAAACAACCAAACAATCAATCTAATAATTATATTAACATTCCAAAATTTATAATTTTGGGATGTTACAATATGAAATAATGTGTTACCGTTATTTCAGTGTTTGCAGAAATTACCTTGCTGAAAACCGCTTGTCATTTCCTTCTACTCCTCGTTGGGTTCGACACTCTTTCTTATCGAAAGGACTACGATTGATGCACAATACTTGTGGGTAATCAGTAGCCACGCTACTCCTACAGCGCTAAAGCAAACAATTAGCAGTAGCATGGGTTATCCAACACTACTACTAACTAATGTATGAGTTGCGTGTTTTGCTAACCCCGTTGCTGCTAACTATTAGTAGTGCTTGTGTGTAACCCGTGCCACTACTAATCGCGCGTATTACTTTTTTATATTTATGTTTTATTTTCACACGGTTATTCATTTTAATATATAACATCAATAAAAATTGTGGAAGAAACAACATTTGGATTAAAGTAGATGGATCCAAGAGACCAAGCTGAATTAGAGGAAATTATGATGTTGCGAATCACAACAGCATATTTTCCTCTAATTCAACTTGGTCACTTGCATCCATCCACTTTAATCTAATATATGTCATATAATAGATCATTATCCACTTTAATCTAATATATGTCATAAAACTTATCACCCTCTTAGTCATCTAATAGATCATCATCATCTTAATCATGCCAAGTTAACCACTACTACGTACTGTCATAAACCACAAACTTTCTCTCTTATAGGACCTTGTCCTCTCTCCTAGGTAAAATGTCATCAAACAGAAAAGCACTTAGATCTCCATGATGAAGTGAAGAGATCTAACGGTCTCCAACTTGTGGCTTGTGATCCTTCTTTATTTATCTCCTTGCTTCAATTTGGAGTTTTCCTTGTAGTTTGCACTGAGTCGAGTATAAAAAAACAAAAGTGACACTCGTACGGCAAGTCATTGCCATCTCACCTTTGTCATGCATCAACGGAAGCACAACATCATTTGGCAGGTTCTCTTGAACAACATAATAGTAGCCTTGTTAACAATGTAATTTACATAATAGTAGCATAATTTGCAATATAATTTACATAATAGTAGTGTATTTAGCAACTCTAACCAAGATATTTGCGCGAATGTTAACAGCTCTCAACCTATGCACTAGTGGCATGTATTCTGTTTAATTTTGGCCAACTCCGTAATAAATGTCGTCTTTAGTAGACATGGCATTATTAACAAAGGTGAAACAAATTTTCTTCTCCTCCCAAGTTAGATGTGATCCATAAGTGTAGTGTGTCTTGTGTAATATCTTCGTGTATCACTCGAAGAAGGAAATAAGTTGTTGATACTTGTTATCTCCATTGGGTTTTTCCGGGAAGAGGAGGGATGATGCAACACAATATAGATAAGAATTTCCCTCGGTGAGAACCACAGATATCGAACCAATCGGAGGAGCACGCAATTTCCTGTCTGATATGTCTCAAACGTATCTACTTTTCCCAATACTTTTGCTCTTTTTTGGAATCTAAATTTCATCATTTGAATGAAACTAACCTCGAATGACATTGTTTTCAGCAAAACTACCTTGGTGCTATTTTTTTGCAGATATAGATGTTCTCATAATCGAACAAAACTTTGTGTATTTTTTCTGGAATATATGAATAATTATGGAGCGAAGGCATGCCGGAGGGCGGCTACCTGTGGGCCACAAGCCAATAGGGAGCATCCACCCCCCCCCCACCACGCCCTATTAGCTTGTGGGGCCCACATGGCTCCCCTAGCCCTAACTCCAGTGCTATAATTTCACAATCTTGGAGAAACAAATAGAGAAGATTTCATCGTGTTTTATGAGACGGATCCACCGGCACCTCTTGGTCTTCATGAGGAGGCCTGATGTGGAGTCCGTTTGGGGCTCCGGAGAGGGGGATTCATTGTTGTCGTCATCACCAACCCTTCTCCATCAACAATTCCACGATGCTCACCACTTGGAGTGGGTAATTCCTTTGGATGGTTGTAGGACGGTGATGGTTGTGGATGTGATTGATCAGGTAATTGAGTTATTTTGATAGGGTTTGATCCCTAGGATCCAGTTTGTTCTAAGATTGATCTTGTTATGACTTTGATATGCTTAATGCTTGTTACTAGGGCCTGAGTGCCATGATTTCAGGTCTGAACCTACTATGTTTTCTGTGAGTATGAAATTGTTTAGATCCTATCTTGCAAGTTATATACACCTATTACGTGTTATGATCCGCATACCCCAAGGTGACAATAATTGGGATTCTTTCTAGTGATTGTCGTAGTTTGAGGAGTTCATGTATCCACCATGTGTTAATGCTTTTTCCGGTTCTCTATTAAAAGGAGGCCTTAATATACCTTAGATTTCCTTATGGACCCCGCTGTCACGGGATAGTAGGACAAAAGGTATCATGCAAGTTCTTATTGCAAGCACGTATGACTATATACGGAATACATGCTTACATTACATTGATGAATTGGAGCTAGTTTTGTGTCGCTCTAGTGTGTAACTTTTACATTATGAATGTCATCCATATTTATACATCGTTGATCTATAGCATACACTTTTCATATACTAAATCTGGCTAAGTTACTATCGCTACTGCTACTGTTACAATCACTACAAAACTGCTACTACTATTGTTACTATTAATGTTACTACTGTTGTTCTGCTTTGCTACTGAACTTTTGTTACACAGGATACCCTAAGTGTGGTTGAATTGACAACTCAGCTGCTAGGTCCAATGCATATTCTTGGGCTCTCCTTTTGTCGAATCAACAAATTTGGGTAAAATACTTCCCTCGAAGACTGTTACGATCCCCTATACTTGTGGGTTATCACCGTCTTCAGCGCCTACACCCAAAAGAGCACATACTTGCACCCAACACGGGCAAGAGGGTTGTCAATCCCCTTGAACTCATGACTTGCAAGTAATAAGTAGTTTAGTTGGATAGTTAAATAAATTTAAATGGAAAATAAATAGGAAGTAAATGAGAACACCAAGGTATTTTGTATTTTTGTATTTATATTTGTGAATAGACCCAGGGGCCATAGTTTTCGCTAGAGGCTTCTCTCTCGTAGAAAGCATACAGTGGGTAATCAAATAACTTTTGGGCAATTTATATAAAAACACATAGTTATGAAATATTTATTTATGGCATTGATCATAAAATATTTGCATCACGTCATCAAGCAAGTATACCGACTCCTTCCTTCATCTACTACTATTACTCCACCCACCGTCCGCTATCCAGCATGCATCTAGTGTATTAAGTAAAATAGAGTAATGCTTGGAGATTAATGACATGATGTAGACAAAGCAAATCCATTTAGTATGAATCAACCCATCATTTTATCCTTAGTGGTAGAAATACAAATACTTGTCTTGTCCCCTACTTTGTCACTAGGATATAGAGCACCGCAAGTTTGAACTCACTAAAACGCACATCTCGTGCTGAAGATAAATCGATCTAGTTGGCCAAACCAAATCAATAGATCGGAGTGAATAACGAAGATATCATAATCATGCATATATACATATATATATGAAATACTAGCAAGAAACTCAATATAATCACATGAATAACCTAAACATAAACCCACAATTCATCTGATCCCAAAAAACGCGCTGCACAAGAGTGATTACATAAGATATATCACCACGGGAATCGCGGTGATCATGGTAATGAAGAACATAGAGAGACATAGCCATCTAGGTACAAATTATTGGGGAACGTTGCATGTGAAACAAAAAAAAAACTACGAACACCTAGATCTATCTATTGAGATGCATATCAACAAGAGGGCAGAGTGTGTCTATGCACCCTCGTAGACAGTTAAGCGAAAGCATTAAAAACGCAGTTGATGTAGTCGTACTCTTCACTATCCAATCGAGTCCAAACCGATCCATCGCCGAACAGACGACACCTCTGCATTGAGCACAGGTGCGTCTCGATGACGGCTCCTCCTTCTTGATCTAGAAAGCAAGGGATTGAAGTGGATGGTGTTGGGGATATTACGTGCAGTGTAACCCGCCCTAACTGGGTCGGTTCACTGAAGGGGCGACTCATCCTTTGGTAATACAAGCCTTGGCCCGGGGGGGCCAGGAGCCGGATGGCGGTTCAGGAGCTATGCAAAGGATAGGTCGCCAAGGAGGTTTCTAGTCTTGGAAAGCACGGTGACTTAGAGATATGGAAAACCACGATCTATGGCGTGGCTAGGACTCTTGTAAACCCTAGGGCCTCGACCTGTATATAAAGGCGAGTCCCTGGGGAAGATAGGGCAAGTTAGGAATCATCGAGAGCTAGGTCAGGCGAGTTACGCCCTCCTTGTAATCGAAACCATCATCAATCTACACAAAGCAGGACATAGGCTTTTACCTCCACACGAGGGGTCGAACCTGGGTAAATCTGAGTCTCGCTTTCGCTCACCCCCCCTCTAAGTCGCCACCAAGGTGCGATGGCTCCTTCATTAAGTCCTTTCACGAGGACATCTGCCGTGACAGAACCACGATAGTTGGCTCCCACTGTGGGGCTAGCGCATGGTGGAGTTGAGTTCTCAAAGGGAGCCTTACCGGGGTCAGAAAGCTATGCGGTCGGCATCATGACGAAGAGTCGCCGCAGAAGGTACTACATCGACAACTCGCTATGGGGGCCTAAAGCCGATTCAATCGAGTCTCATTACAGGGTTCCCTTCGGCAAGGTCAACATCTTCATCAACATGATTGGAACACCCGTGCCTGAGCCAGACACCTCCACCGACACCGTCGAGCTGGCCAGGTACGCCCTCCCCATAACACGTCAGGACAGGAGACGCCATGTTTTTGTCGGTTTTACGCAGGGAGCCAGCATACAGGACGAACCGGTAGTCCAGGAGATCACCCCCGTCAACTCCGATGAGGAATCATCCATGGGCGACACAGATTCAATTCGCCATCTTTACGAAGGACAACTCGGAGAGTTGCCACTGGCGATGTACCCCGAGGTCTTCGAAAGATCCCGTCGACAAATCGCCATCTACATGGCGGGGGCGACACAACCTCGGCCAAACCCGGCCGGCCACAACGAGACTGGCGAGTCATCGAAAACTCCGGCTCAAGCCATGACGGACTTGACGGCGGAGATCACCACACTTATGAAAACCATTGTGACGGCAGAGAATCAGGAAGCGATCAACGCCAAACTGGTGAAGCTGCGGGAGGAGATGGCCAAAACCCAGCGAGACATGGAAGGAGAAGCCGCCAGGATGGCGGCACAGCAGGCCCGGATCACCGCAGAGACGGAACGGCTGAACACCGAAGGCTGACGGCTTGAGAGACAACAATGCGCGTCCGATGCTATTCATCAGAGGAGGCATCACGGGCGCCTCCCAGCCGATCTACATCCAACTTGCCTCTTCGACACCCCACACACTCGTGGGGTGGGACCCGATCGGCCTTTGCAGGCCGCTCCTGGAGAAGGTCCGGTTCAACCACCTAACCCGCCACCACCTCAACCAACGGATGCGCATGCACCTCGCTTTCAGACACCACGAGGCCACTTCTCAAATCCCGTGGATAACGTGTTGGCAGGAACCCGCCACTTGGAGTCCCTCCCGATCTATGGAAACTCCCCGACCGATGTGGAGGCGAGAAACGCCATCGAAATGCTGAAGACATCAGTGGTCCAACACGCACAATACTCACACAGCCTTGACCGGCTACACTCCACACCCCAGGCGAGTCACACCACGAGTCGCCATGAGGACCAACCCGCGGTGACCAGTGGGAAATGGCATTTGCCTCAGACCAACCCGCCCGGGGTGCATGATACTCGAGCCCAAGACATTGTGGATGCAGCACACGTCGCGCGCCCGATGGAGACGGCGGGCGCGACGGGTCAGGGCTATTTGGCTTATACCTAGACACCTCCCACACTGCTCGATGCCGACGGCAGGCACGTTGGGGTGCCCTGTCTCAAGCCCGCTCTGCGCAATGAGCGGATGTCGAAGGATTTCAAAGGACTGAGGAAGGTACCCAATTACACAACAGATCTCGAGCCAGGGTCATGGATCGAGAGTTACGAGCTTGCGATGGGCATTCTCGACGTGAACGAGGCGGTTTGCGCCAAGTATTTCACTATGATGCTTGAAGGAACGGCGTGCACGTGGTTGAAGAACCTGCTGCCCAACTCCATCAACACCTGGGCAGAGTTAAATGAGCGGTTCATTAAGAATTCCCGTGGAACTTGCAAACGCCCAATGACCATCGTCGACTTACAACACTGCGTTCAGCGGCCGGATCATTCGGCCCATCATTGGACTTGGCGAGTTGCAGAAGTTATCCATTCATCGGACGACATCTCGGCGGCTTAGGCAGTATTGATTTTGGAGAAAAATTGCCATTACGAGCCTTTGGTGCTGAAGCTTGGGCGACTCAAGCATAAGGTGCAGGACATGGGCGATTTGATGGACACCCTGACCAGGTATGCCGAGTCAGACGACACTAAGGATCCTAGGGAGGATGACGATAAGGTTAGCACCGCCAAGAGAGGCGAGTCGTCAAAAGGCAACTCCCAGTTTCACGGGCGACGTAACCACAACCATGGCGGGCAAGGTAAGATGAGACACCAGGAAGGTCCCATAGACTTCGTCGCCAATACAAATGCCGGCAACGGGAACCAACACCAGAGGAAGCGGGGCTTCAGCGGAAAGAAGCCGCACAACTATCATGAGATGCTCAAAGGCCCCTACCCACAGCATGCCACTGCTGAAGGACCGGCTAACCACTCCTGGGAGGATTGCTATGTAATGCAGGAGTTCTGAGTTGAGGCGCTCAAAAAAGGCCAAGGAGGTGATCAAAGCGGGCGACAGGAACAATTCGGCACGCCTGGGTCACGCCAGAGCCCGTTCGATGGTTTTCCTAACCCGGCCCTGCAGGGCGGGTCACAGCCTAATAGTGAATAGTACCAAGTTCATAATCAACAACGGTATAACCCACAGGGCGTGTTTCAGCAACCGCCCCCATAGGGAGATCCTAAGTGGCAAGATGACAATAGCGGCTTTCAGAATAACCCTAAGCAACTGAACAGTTGACAGTATCATGTGTTCACCACCAGCACTTGCAAACAGGACCAGAAGGTGAAACATATAACTTTCAACTTGGCTGAGCCGGCACTCCCTAGGTATCTCCATTGGTCCGAGCAGCCCATCACCTGGAGTAGGGAAGATCATCCGCCCCGAGTTGACAACCCTAGCTACTTGGCTCTGGTCGTGGCTCCACAAGTCGGAGGTTACACCCTTTCCAAAGTTCTTATAGATGGCAGCAGCAGCATAAACATCTTATACTTCGATACCTTTCGAAGGATGGACTTTTCAGAAAAGGACTTGATGCCATCATCCATGGTTTTCCACGACAATGTTCCGGGTAAGTCGGCGTATCCAATTGGGTGGATTAAACTTAACATGGCTTTTGGCACAGAATCCAATTACAGGAGCGAGTCACTCATGATTGAGGTGGTCAAAATCAAGAGCCCTTACCATGCATTGTTCGGAAGGCCGGCTTACGCTCGATTCATGGCTCGCCCATGTTATGTTTACCTCAAGCTTAAAATGCCTAGTCCTAGGGGGACTATCACTATCAATGGAGACAGGAAAATAGCCCAAGGGTGCGAGGAAGGGGACGCAGCTTGCGCCGAGACGGCTTGCTTGGCCGAGGAGCTCAAATTTCACCAAGCCAATGTTGACCCGGCGGATATGACGCCGCTCAAGAGGCCGACAATCGACTCTGAGCCGCCCCTCAAGTTTAAACCAACGGACGACACCAAGGTGATAGGCTTCACGCCTAGCGACTCAACCAAGCAGTTCACTATTGGGACGGGTCTGGATCCCAAATAGGAAAGCGCGCTCATCAAATTCATCCGTGAGAATTGGGACATCTTCGCATGGAAACCTTCTGACATGCCAGGTGTACCGAAAGATTTCGCTGAGCACTATCTTAATACTGACCCCAAAGTAAAGCCAGTTCGGCAGTACCTTCGCAGGTTTAATGAGGAACGACGTCATGTGATTGGACAGGAAGTCGCCCGACTTTTGGCCACCGGATTCATCATCGAGGTTTTTCATCCTGAATGGTTGGCTAACCCGGTCCTGGTGCTCAAAAATAACGGAACTTTCCGCATGTGCATTGACTACACCGACCACAACAGAGCATGTCCAAAGGATCCCTTCGCCCTTCCCCGCATTGATCAAATCATTGACTCGACGGCGGGTTGCGAGCGTTTGTGTTTTTTGGATGGTTACTCAGGATACCACCAGATCAAGATGCTTTCGGCAGACCAAGAGAAAACGTCCTTCATAACCCCCTTCGAAGCCTTCTGTTATGTGTCTATGTCGTTCGGGCTCAAGAGTGCGGGGGCGACTTATCAGCGTTGCATCCAGAATTGTTTGCATAACCAGATCATACGTAATGTCCACGCCTATGTTGACGACATCATAGTCAGATCTCAGAAGAAAGAGTCACTCTTGGAGGATCTCAAGGAGACTTTTGACAATTTGCGTATATACCAAATCAAGTTTAACCCCACCAAGTGTGTGTTTGGTGTTCCCGCAGGAAAGTTATTGGGTTTCCTGGTGTCAGAACGCGGCATTGAAGCTAACCCGGACAAAATTGAAGCGATCACTTCGCTAGGAAAACCGGCCAATATCAACCAAGTCCAATGCATGGCGGGTCGTGTTGCGGATCTAAGTCGCTTTATAAGTCGCCTTGGAGAGAAAGCCATCCCTCTTTATCACTTGCTCAAGAAAACTGATCATTTTGTTTGGACGGATGAAGCCAACGAAGGCTTTGAAGCCTTGAAGCAACAACTGGCTAAGCCGCCGGTATTGGCCGCTCTGACGGACAAGGAGCCTATGCTCTTGTACATCGCGGCTAATTCTAAGGCAGTGAGTGTGGCAGTTGTCGTCGAGCGGAAGGAAGAAGGGAAGTTATATCCGGTTCAGTGACCAGTATATTTTATCAGCGAAGTCCTAACCCTCTCCAAACAATGCTACCCGCATTGGTAGAAGCTGGTCTTTCGGGTGTTTATGGCGAGTCGGAAGCTGAAGCACTACTTCCAAGAGCATCCCATCACGGTGGTCAGTTCTGCCCCCCATGGTGACATTATACAAAATCGAGAAGCAGCTGGATGGATTTCTAAGTGGGCCATCGAGTTAGGACCTCATCATGTGCGATATACTCCGCGGACGGCCATTAAGCCTCAAGCACTAGTGGATTTCATCAGTGACTGGACCGAGTTGCAGATTCCAAAGGATAGGCCCAATCACACATACTGGACCATCTATTTTGATGGATCTAGGCAGTTGGAAGGCTCAGGGCTGGTGTGGTGTTAACTTCGCCTCAGAATGAAAAATTCTGCTATGTCCTCCGACTCATGTTTCCATGTCCCAACAATGCAGCAGAGTATGAAGCTCTGCTCCATGGGTTGCGACTCGCCAAAGAGACGAACCTCACCCGAGTCAGATGTTTGGGCGACTCAGATCTAGTGGCACAGCAGGTTTCAGGCACCTGGGATTCCAGAGATCCCTTGATGGCGTATTACACGTGAGATGGGTCGGACGTGGCGAGCCACTTTCATGGTAATCAAGTGGATCACATCGATCGGTAACTCAATGAAGCAGCAGATGCTCTTTGACGCCTCGGTTCACAGCGTAAGCCGGTTCCCCCCAATGACTTTTTGGATGTCTTACATAACCCCTCGGTGAGGATACCTTCCGAGGAATATTTGGCGGTGCCGGACCCTGAGTCTCAACTTGTGACAGCTCTTCTGCTACTCCGGATTGGGCGATTCCCTATATGGCGTATCTCACACGAGGCGAGTTACCCATGGATGAGTTATTGGCTCGCCAAATCGTCCGTCGATGCAAATCCATGGTCATACATAACGGCGAGTTGCATAAGCGAAGCACTTCAGGGGTATTTCAAAGGTGTGTCTCTTCCGAGGAAGGATGTATGATTCTCAACGAAATTCATGCAAGCAACTGTGGTCATCATGTCGGGTCATGCTCCCTAGTTTCCAAAGCCTTTCGGCATGGATTTTATTGGTTAACGGTTCATGCACATGCGGAAGAGTTAGTTCGCCGATGTGATGGTTGCCAGAAATTTGGACGCGAGATGCACGTGCCGGCTCAGGAATTACGGATGATTCCAATTACTTGGCCGTTTGCGGTCTGGGGGCTGGACATGGTTGGTCCTTTTAAAATTTCATCCAATAAAAAGACTCACCTATTGGTGGTGGTTGACAAGTTCACTAAGGGGGTTGAAGCAGAACATGTTAGTAGCTGTGATGCAGACACGGCTGCCAAATTCTTGAAAAAATTGATCTTCCAGTTCGTATACCCTCGTAGTATCATTACTGACAATGGTACTAATCTATCAAAGGGCGCAATGCAAGAGTTTTGCGGATGGGAGCATATCCGGCATGACGTTTCTCCAGTTGCACACACCCAGTCTAATGGACAGGCAGAAAGGGCGAATCATGAAATATTGTGAGGAATCAAGCCCCGTCTTATGGTACCTCTGGAGCGTACTCCAGGATTTTAGGTGGAAGAATTACCCTCAGTGTTATGGAGTATCCGGACCACCCCAAACCGCTCCATGGGTTTTACCCCCTTCTTTCTGGTCTACGGGGCAGAGGCAGTTTTGCCAAGTGACAGCAGACACGATTCACCGCGAGTCGCCGCCTATGTGGAACAGGACAACGAGTTGACACGACAAGATTCGTTGGAGGCTTTGGAGGAAGAGCGAGACTTCGTTGCATCGCGATCGGCGATCTATCAACAGGACTTGCAACGCTACCACAGCCCCCGCGTCAAGAGCCGTACTTTTCAAGAGGGCGACTTAGTGCTCCGGTTGATTCAAGACCACACTCGTATGCATAAGTTATCACCTCCATGGGAAGGACCTTTTTCATCAGCAAGAATCTTCGGTATGGCTCATACTACTTGGTGGATCTTTGCCCTGATTGGCCAACTACAGAGGTTGAGACAACTCGCCCCTATAATATAGCCCACCGACGGCCTTACTACACCTAGAGCCATGGGCTCCTTTCTTTTCTGCAATTCTCAGAACTTGTAATCTTTTATTTATAAAGCAATAAAGCCGGCACCCACGAACTTCGGGGTCCTTTGCCGTTTCAGCTTCTGGAAAGCATGAGTCTTTATTGTTTGATGAGTCGTCCAAGCATGGACGCTATCAGTACCAAAGAGAATAAGTCGCCACGCTGCACTTGTTTCAAAACTGGGTACTGATAAGCCAAAGAGTACCAAAGTTGCCACGCTGCACGGTTCAAACATGGGCGCCTTATAAGGTTTTGAGAATTAAGCCAGCTTACTTGGGGGCTATTAGTTCCCAAGTCGTTTTGCAGTAAGAGCGTAAAATGCTTCTGCAATTCTATGTCCGACTTTTCCCTAATCATATGTCACTAGGGGCTTCCACTCACGGAGTTCAGCCTGAATACCCTCTTGGCTAGCGAAAAATTACCGCATTACAAATGGTTATACTCGACTGTGTATTGGACGAGTTGCCCTACGGACCCATGTACTCTTGGTGAGTCAATCTTCTTTTTGGACCCTGAACTCGCCTTGGTTAAAACATGAAAGGTACTGGCCAGATCCACACATGGAAAATAGAGAAACCATTTGTTCACAGAACCTTCTTCACTGAACCCTGACTCGCGCATGATCAGCCGGTCTAAAAACTTGGGCTATTGCAAAAGCTTTCTTTGGGTAGCACTAGAGTTTTGCAAACTCGGCCTATCCTATCATAGCTCATCGAGCCGACAAATTTTTACGACTATCTTCGTGGCACTACCGCAAGGTTTCGTAATCCTTTATATGACTCGCCGCGACTCACTCAGCCGGCTCCTTGCTTATAACTCGCCATGACTCATTGAGTCAGCCTATGGTGTTTTTCCCGTGAGAAACAGGTTGAAGAAGCTTTTTCTTATCGAAATATGACACTTCCTAAACTATCAAGCATCAAGATTGGTAAAGGCGACTGATGATTCGCAAAAAGGATAAACTATTCAGCAATGTCAAGCAAAAGGCATGGATGGAAGATTGTTTCCCTGAAACCTAACAACTATTACATGGCTCACTCGGCCATACCGGGCGTCATCTCCTAGTCAAGAAGAGACCAAATTGTTTTCGAAGAAATGATTACATCCTGGGTAGACTTAAGCCGCCTCCGGGTCGCCTTGCCTTGAGCTCTCTCCATCTTTAATTTGTAAGTCGCCCAGCTTCCGGTTGCACTTGGACAAGGCGACGAATTCATCTTCGTCGTTCAGAAAGACAGATAGGTCTGCTTCAAAGTCGAAGGGATTTTTGCGTCGGCGAGGAGTCAGGCTGGTAATTCCGAACGAAGGAGGAGTCACTTTTTTGTTGTTGTCATCATACGCAGCCTGGTATTTGTTCAAGTCCAAACTAGTCGCGAGCTGAGTCGCCGCGGCACGGGACTCTTTCACAACCCGGTGTTAATTGTCTTCGGTGAACTCCGACTCGTCATCCTTCAGCTCAGGGTAACCAGCTGCTACCTCTTCTCGCTTGAGTTCAGGGGCACAGGCCAGGCACCGACTTAGGGTGGTCAGAGCTCCCTTGCGGGCGGCTGACCTTGATATGTCTCCAACGTATCTATAATTTTGTATGGTTCCATGCTATTATCTTGTCAAACTTTGGATGTTTTGTATGCATTTTATATCTTTTTTGGGACTAAATTATTAACTCACTGCCAAGTGTCAGTTCCTGTTTTTTCTACGTTTTTGACCTTTTTCAGAGGAGAATATCAAACAGAGTCCAAACGGAATAAAACCTCCAAATAGATTTTTTCTGGAACAGAAGATACGCAGGAAGCTTGAGAACCAAGGCAAAGAGTCCCGGGGGAGGCCACAAGCCCCCTAGCCGCGGCCTGGGGAGCGCGCCTAGCAGGCTTGTGGACCCCCGTGGCTCCTTTGCTCTACTTCTTTCGCCTATAAATCCCTGAAAAATGTGAAACCACGGGAGAGAGCCACGAAAATATTTTCCCGCCGCCGCGAGCTTTTGTCTCCGCAAGATCCCATCTGGGGCACGTTCTGGTGCCCTGCCGGAGGGGGGATCCGAACACAGAGCGCTTCTTCATCAACACCATTGCCTCTCTGATGATGCGTGAGTAGTTCACCACAAACCTTCGGGTCCATAGCTAGTAGCTAGATGGCTTCTTCTCTCTTTTGGATCTTCAATACAAAGTTCTCCATGATCTTCAAGGAGATCTATCCGATGTAATCCTCTTTTGCGGTGTGTTTTTCGAGATCCGATGAATTGTGGATTTATGATCAGATTATCTACGAATCTTATTTGAGTTTCTTCTGATCTCTTATATGCATGATTTCATATCCTTGTAATTCTCTTCGAGTTGTGGGTTTTGTTTGGCCAACTTGATCTATAATTCTTGCAATGGGAGAAGTGCTTGGTTTTGGGTTCATACCGTGTGGTGACCTCACCCAGTGACAGAAGGGGTAGCGAGGCACGCATCGTGTTGTTGCCATCAAGGGTAGAAATATGGGGTTTATATCTATTGCATGAATTTATCCCTCTACATCATGTCATCTTGCTTAAGGCGTTACTCTGTTTGTTATGAACTCAATACACTAGATGCATGCTGGATAGCGGTCGATGTGCGGAGTAATAGTAGTAAATGCAAAAAGTATCGGTCTACTTGTCTCGGACGTGATGCCTATATGTATGATCATTGCCTTAGATATCGTCATGAATTTGCGCGGTTCTATCAATTGCTCGACAGTAATTCGTTCACCCACCATAATATTTGCTATCATGAGAGAAGCCTCTAGTGAACACTATGGCCCCCGTGTCTACATCACATCATATTTTAAGCCTTACACTTTTACTTTGTTGCACTTTCCGCCTTCAGATCTCACCTTGCAATCAATCGTGAAGGGATTGACAACCCCTTTGTAGTGTTGGGTGCAAGTTTGCTGTTTTTGCGCAGGTACTTTGGAGACTTGCCTTGATACTCCTACTGGATTGATACCTTGGTTCTCAAACTGAGGGAAATACTTACTGCTACTGTGCTGCATTACCCTTTCCACTTCAAGGGAAAAACCAACGCAAGCTCAAGAGGTAGCAAGAAGAATTTCTGGCGCCGTTTACGGGGAGCATCCATTCAAGAATAGTCTTCCTCCAACGTGTCAACTTCTGGCACGTGGGATTATTATAAGTGAAGTTTATCCAAGTAACTCTCGCAAACTCATCTCTTGCATTTACTTTTTTGCCTCTCGTTTTCCTCTCCCCCACTTCTGAAAAACAAAAATTACAAAAAATATTTGCCTTTTTCGTTTGCCCTTTTCTTTTGCTTGCTTTCTGTTCGCTTGTGTGCTTGTGTACTTGCTGAAGTCACCATGACTGAAAACACCAAACTTTGTGACTTCTCGAATACTAATAATAATGATTTTATTAGTACTTCGATTGCTCCCGCCACAAGTGCGGAATCATATGAAATCAATGTTGCTTTGCTGAATCTTGTTATGAAAGAGCAATTCTCTGGCCTTCCTGGTGAAGATGTCGCATCCCATCTTAATACCTTCATTGAGTTATGCGATATGCAAAAGAACAAAGATGTGGATAATGATGTGATTAAATTGAAGCTATTTCCATTTTCATTGCGAGATCGAGCAAAAACTTGGTTTTCATCTTTGCCCAAAAATAGTATTGATTCTTGGAACAAGTGCAAAGATGCTTATATATCCAAGTATTTTCCACCGGCTAATATTATCTCTATCCGTAATGATATCATGAATTTTAAGCAACTAGATCATGAACATGTTGCACAATCTTGGGAGAATGAAATTGATGACTAGAAATTGTCCCGCTCATGGCTTGAGTCTTTGGATGATTATACAAATCTTCTATGCTGGTTTTAATTTTGCTTCTAGAAATATCCTTGATTCCGCCTCTGGTGGAACTTTCATGGAAATCACATTAGCAGAAGCCACAAAACTCCTAGACAATATCATGACAAACTATTCTCAATGGCACAGTGAAAGGTCACCTACTAGCAAAAAAGTGCACGCTATAGAAGAAATTAACTCGTTGAGTGCTAAGATGGATGAGTTAATGAAATTGTTTACTAGTAAAGGTGCTCCTTTAGATCCAAATGATATGCCCTTGTCTTCCTTGATTGAGAGTAGCAATGAGATCTTGGACGTTAATTTTGTTGGTAGGAATAATTTTGGCAATAACAATGCTTTTAGAGGAAACTATATTCCTAGGCCTTTTCCTAGTAATCCCTCTAATAACTTTGGCAATTCCTACAAAATAGCTGACTTGGCTAGGACCGTTGATAGAATGTCTCTTGATATTGATGCTTTGAAAGTGACATCTGCTCCTCCCAAGATCAATATGGATGAAACTTTGAAAGCTATGCGTGTTTCCATGAATGAGAGTAAAGAAAGAACCGCCCAAATTCGTGCTAGACATGAATGGTTTAAAAAGGCGTGTTCTCGTGATGAGAATCATGAAGATCTTAAAGTTCTTGGTGTGACTCCCATTGAATCCTTGTTTTCTAGTGTCAAACCTAATTATGATGGGGCTGGATATGAATCCACTTTGGTTGATAAACGCCCCAATGATTCGGAGTCTATCTATCTTTATGCTAAAAGCATTGAAAGTGGAGTAGAGGATATCAAAACTGAGTAGTAATGAAACTACTACTTTGTATTTCAAGGAATTAAATTATGATAGTTTCTCTTTGATTGAATGTATTTCCTTGATGCAATCCATCCTAAACTCTCGACACGCTTATAGCCAAAACAAAGCAGTTTATCAGTGGGAGCCAGAGGAGCTCACACAGAAGTGGCATCCCTAGTACACTCCAGAGTACCCCGGAGACGGTTACTTCTAGCCATGGGAGTAGACCAACTTAGGCCAAAAGCCTAAGCTTGGGGGAGTACGTGTTTCTCACCGACTTTATATTCTTGCTTACGCTTTCACTTTTATAGTCGGTGTTCACACTTTGCCACTGTATCATCCATGCTAGTTTATTTCTTTTTCTGGCTTTCTTCTCATGTGTTTGTTTAGATTGAGAAAACCCAAAAATATTTCCCGTTCTTCTTTTGCTTGTTGGGAGCTTTCCCGTGTAAATAGTTTTCTTTTTCTTTGGGTCAAGGTAGAAGACCATGGTTACAATGTTTAGTGTCTCTCGCATGCATATCTTATTATCTATCAAAGAGCCATATTACTTTGTCTTCTCCTTTGTGGTTGCTTGAAGATTCCAGCGTAGTCCAATGCACGAACACTCTTATTATTGTTCACATAATTCGGTCGTGCAAGTGAAAGGCAATAATGATGATATATGATGAAGTGATTGAGCCTAGAAAAGTTGGTATGAACTCGATCTATTTTGTTTTTGTAAATATGACTAGCTCATCGTTCCTAATATAGCTTTGTTATGAGAGAAACATGTTTGCAATGACAACTTAGAGATCATAGTTTCTGATGCCATGCTTAATTAGCTAGGAGCTTATAATGGTTTTTATTGGATGCCAACATGAATTTTGAGATGATTATGATGTAGTATGATAGGATGGTATCCTCCTTTGAATGATTCAAGTGGCTTGATTTGGCGCATGTTTACGCATGTAGTTGAAACAAAATCAACATAGCCTCTATGATATTCATGTTTATGGTGACATGTATCCTACTCATGCTTGCACTCAATGTTGGTTAATTTCAATACGTATTGATGACTGTTGTCGCTCTCTAGTTGGTCGCTTCCAAGTCTTTTGCTAGCCTTCACTTGTACTAAGTGGGAATACTGCTTGTGCATCCACTTCCATAAACCCAAAGTTGTTCCATATGAGTCCACCATACCTACCTATATGCGGTATCTACCTGCCGTTCCAAGTAAATTTTCATGTGCCACTATCTAAATCTTCAAGTAATAATCTATTTTGCATGCCCGAACCACTCATGTGGTGACAAGGGGCAGTCAGTATCTTCCATGCTAGGCGTGTTATCCTCGATACGTGTTTATTCACTATCACTCATGAGAAAGGTGCCAGTAATTGGAATGCCCGGTTCCATGCTGAAATCAAAAAGATAATTGCAAACAAAACTCCCCCTGGATTGTTGTTCGTATGGACGGCACCCGAGTATTTGGCTAGTCGTGCAGTGTGATTGATCGATGGTGGGGGAGTCAAAACTTTACTTTCCTGTTTGGGAACCGCCTATAGCATGTGTAGCATGGAAGATGGTGAAAACTCTTGGTCATTTCATTGACAATGAAAGCATGCCACCCAAAATTATTTATCTCTCTCTTCAAAGCTTGAGCTCTGGCACCTCTGCAAATCAATGCTTCCCTCTACGAAGGGCCTATCTATTTATGTTTCTGTTGAGTCATCCTCTTCTTATAAAAGCACAAATTAGAGAGCACCTCCGTCATTTTTATGCTTTGCTATTAATTGTTATTGAGTATGACTGTGACTGGATCTTCTTTTCCATGAATTACAATGTTCAGTCAGCCCTTGGTCTTTGAAGGTGCTTTGCATTTATGTTTCCGGTCTCAGAAAGAGCTAGCGAGATACCATCTGTTCATACTGCTTCATGATTGTTTTGATTGAAGTGTTGATGTTTGAAACTTATTATTTTTGCTCGCTAGTTGATTATGCCATTGATATGAGTTATTCATGAGACCTAAATGTCATTGTTTACATGGTTAGCTTATGATCTTGCTGAAAATATGAATATGAGTTAGACATAATTACAACAACAAGATCAAACAGAGTTCGTAAAAGTTTTTCTTTTGTCTCTTTCAGTTTGTCAACTGAATTTCTTGAGGACAAGCAAGTCTTTAAGCTTGGGGGAGTTGATACGTCTCCATCGTATCTACTTTTCCAAACTCTTTTGCCCTTGTTTTGGACACTAATTTGCATGATTTGAATGGAACTAACCCGAACTAACGCTGTTTTCAGCAGAATTGCCATGGTGTTGTTTTTGCGCAAAAATAAAAGTTCTCGGAATGATCTGGAAATTTACGAGGATTTTTTGTGGAATATATAAAAAATACTGGCGCAAGAATCAACCGGAGGTGTGGAGCGAGGAGCCCACAAGCCCAGGAGGCGCGCCCCCCTGGCCGCGCCTAGCAGGCTTGTGGGGCCCTCGGGGCTCCGCCGACTCCAACTCCAGCTCTATTTAGTCCCTTTCGTTCGGAAAGAAAATCAAGGAGGAGAGTTCATCGCATTTTACGATACGGAGGCGCTGCCACCACCTATTCTTCCTCTGGAGGGCAGATCTGGAGTCCGTTCTGGGCTCCGGAGAGGGGACATCATCACCGTTGTCATCATCAACCTTCCTTCATCGCCAATTCCATGATGCTCTTCACTGTTCCTGAGTAATCTCATCATAGGCTTGCTGGACGGTGATGGGTTGGATGAGATCTATCATGTAATCAAGTTAGTTTTGATGGGCATTGATCCCTAGTATCCACTATGTTCTGAGATTGATGTTGCTACTACTTTGCCATGCTCAATGCTTGTCACTAGGGCCCGAGTGCCATGATTTCAGATCTGAACCTATTATGTTCTCGTCAATATATGTGTGTTCTTGATCCTATCTTGCAAGTTGTAGTCACCTACTATGTGTTATGACCCGGCAACCCCGGAGTGACATTAGCCGATAGCACTCCCGGAGATGACCATAGTATGAGGAGTTCATGTATTCACTAAGTGCTAATGCTTTGTTCCGGTTCTCTATTAAATGGAGAACCTTAATATGTTGTAGTTTCCGTTAGGACCCCGCTACCACGGGAGGGATGGACAATAGATGTCATGCAAGTTCTTTTCATAAGCACGTATGACTACATACGGAATACATGCCTACATTACATTGACGAACTGGAGCTAGTTACATATCTCTCCATGTTATAACTGTTACATGATGAATGTCACCCGGCATAATTATCCATCACCGATCCAATGCCTATGAGTCTTTTCCTACTGGTCCTTGCTACGTTACTTTGCTGCTACTGTTGTCACTGTTGCTATTGTTACTACTACTGCTGTCACTGCTGCTATTGTTACCGCTACTGCTGTCACTTTTACTGTTACCATTTCTACTGTTGCTATCACACTACTTTGCTACTAAAACTTTGCTGCAGATACTAAGTCTTTCAGGTGTGGTTGAATTGACAACTCAACTGCTAATACTCGAGAATATTCTTTTGCTTCCCCTTGTGTCGAATCAACAAATTTGGGTTGAATACTCTACCCTCGAAAATTGTTGCGATCCCCTATACTTGTGGGTTATCATCGCCAGATGAAGGAGGAGAGACCTGAAAGAATAAAAGTTCAAGGAGTGAATGACTTGTGAATCACATTTTCTACAAGGAGGAGAGTGTTCAACACGAGTATACCTCACTTGTGCGCTTCCGACCGGTTTTCTTTTCAGGTAACCCGGAAACTAAGTCGCCAGAACGGCTTCGGGTTTTATGTTTGGGAGCATATTTCGCCTTCTTCAAAAGGAAAGCAGGGTCCAGACAAGCATTTGGGTGAGACATGGGAACTTTTCCACAAATCCGCCTGGCCGGACTAGGTGAAGAGGAAGTTGAGTTGGAAGAAATATAAATTACCCCGACCACGTCATCTTGGCTCTCATAGCCATCGTCCTACGCACAAAGGTAACCGGACATAAGAATAAGTCGGAACATAATGATTACAAACAAAAGGGTCAATTTTTACCTCTGACTGTTCTTCACCGGCTTGGGACTCGCCGACGACGGATGACTCCTTGACGGCAGCTTTGCCCTTGCTCGTCTTCTTCTTCTTCTTTGGCGGCGGTTTAGTTGTTTTCTAGGCAGTCACCTTTGGCCTTCGAGACCAAAAGGCATCACCTTTCTGGTGGATACAATTAAATTTCAAACCCGGAACATTGGCACATATGTTGAAAAAGGTAAAAGGAGGCGACTTAGATTGTTACCGGTGGAGCCGGGTTGGAGAGACACAAAGGCTTGAGCCCAACCTTGGCATAGTTTTCCAAGGACTCGTTGGTTAACTTCTTGATTATGTCAAGAATGTATTTCTCGGGGAGTCTTCTATGAAAAAAGCATTGGGGATGGTTCACGCTGCCATCGTACTCGCACATCAGACCATCCCGGCAACTCAGAGGAAGGATATTCCACTCCACCCAGCAACGGAATAGGTCAACCCCGGTGAGCCCATTATTAGTCAAAGACCGCAACTTGGAGAAGATGGGGATGAATTCGGATTCTTCTTTTTCGGTAAGTTTATTTGGCAGCTTGAAGTCCATGGGTAAGCGATCTTTTCTATAACCCGTAAGTGGGATCTCACCGGGAGTAGAGGTGTCACGACAATAAAACCAAGACTCGGCCCAGCCTTTGGGATGGGTGGGCAGGAGGACAGACGGAAACGCACGTTCGTGGCGCCGCTAGATGTTGACCCCCCCCCCCCGAGTTGCAAGTTGGGCCCGTTGGAAAATTCGGTCTGGCGGTTCAGATGGAAGAACTTCCAAAATAATGGAACTGTGGGCTCTATCTGCAGGTATGCCTCGCAAAATACTTGGAATTGACATAGGTTACTGCTGGAGTTGGGTCCCAGATCCTGAGGGTGAACGTTGAGGAAATGCAGAGCGTCTCTAAAGAACTTTGACCCGGGCGGTTTGAAGCCTTGTTCAAGATGATCAATGAAAACAACTACTTCCCCCTCGGCGGGATTGGGAATCACCTCGCCTAGGGCGGTCCGCCAACCAATGACTTCCTTACAATCAAGATGACCCGACTTGACAAATTTCTCGACAAAGGCGTCACTAATCTTGGTTGATAGCCAATCGCATTTCGAGATGCTAACCATGACTACAAAAAGAAGAAACAAGGCGGTTCATTAAGGACCATAAAACGTGGTAACTCGCAAGTTGGAGATCTACAATATGTTTGTAGGACCTTATGACTCGCCATTAGGTGACCAAAGACCTGGATATGAGGATATTCTAACTCGCCAGTTGAGCGATTTATGGTATGTCTATGAAGGCGTTACGACTCGCCCTTCGGCAATCAAAGGCGTAGCTTTGGCAATGTTCTAACTCGCTGTGGTCGAAGATGGCGAGTGGCGATTCAGAAAGGATTTTTTTCCTTAGGTATATTCCCGGAGTAGGATAACCAAGTTTCTAAAAACAAGCAATGAAATATGGATCTACAGGTGGATAAAATTAAAGAGATAATGCTTGATGAAACTGCGAAGACTACGAACGCAAGAATGTGATAGGGGTGCCGTATGAATCTATGAAGTAAAAAAATCGAAATAACCAGCAGATGCAGCGTTGCTACCACGCTTTACTACTACGGAGGATCTATCGGAAGTATGATTGATGGATCTAAAATAGCAAGGGGGTCATGGCGGCAAAGTCTAAACCCTAATGGGGGGAATATGCTTACCTGAGAAAGAAGAACGATCCCCGGAGGAGGATGCGGAAGATTCGTGGCGGATCTTGCGCCTTTGGTTGGCCTGGAGTGTTGGAAATATGCCCTACAGGCAATAATAAAATGGTTATTATCATATTTCCTTGTTCATCATAATCGTCTATTGTACATGCTATAATTGTGTTAACAGGAAACAGTAATACATGTGTGAATTAATAGATCACAATGTGTCCCTAGCAAGCCTCTAGTTGGCTAGCTCGTTAGTCAATAGATGATCATGGTTTCCTGATCATGGGCATTAGGTGTCATTGATAACGGGATCACACCATTGGGAGAATGATGTGATGGACAAGACCCAATCCTAAGCCTAACACTAGATCGTATTGTTCGTATGCTAATGCTTTTCTAATGTCAAGTATCTTTTCCTTCGACTGTGAGATTGTGCAACTCCTAGATACCGTAGGAGTGCTTTGGGTGTATCAAACGTCACAACGTAACTGGGTGACTATAAAGGTGCACTACGGATACCTCCGAAAGTGTCTGTTGGGTTGGTACGAATCGAGATCGGGATTTGTCACTCCGTGTGACAGAGACGTATCTCTGGGCCCACTCGGTAGAACTTCATCATGAGCTCAATATGACTAAGGAGTTAGTCACACGATGACGTGCTACAGAACGAGTAAAGAGACTTACCGGTAACGAGATTGAACAAGGTATAGGTATACCGACGATCGAATCTCGGGCAAGTTCTATACCGACAGATAAAGGGAATCGTATACGTGATTGATTGAATCCTTGACATCGTGGTTCATCCGATGAGATCATCGTGGAGCAAGTGGGAGCCACCATGGGTATCCAGACCCCGCTGATGGTTATTGGCCAGAGAGGTGTCTCGGTCATGTCTGCCTGTCTCCCGAACCCGTAGGGTCTACACACTTAAGGTTCGATGACGCTAGGGTTATAGGGAATTGTTATACGAGGTTACCGAAAGTTGTTCGGAGTCCCGGATGAGATCTCGGACGTCCCGAGGAGCTCCGGAATGGTCCGGAGGTAAAGATTGATATATAGGACGGATGGTTTCGGATACCGGAAGTGTTTCGGGCATCACCGGTAACGTACCGGGACCACCGGGACCACCGAAGGGGGGCAACGACCCCGCGAGATAAGGTGGGCCAAGTGGGGGTGATAACCAGCCCCTAGGTGGGCTGGTGCGCCTCCCCACTCAGCCCATAGCGCAAGGGAGAGAAAAGGGGGGCAAACCCTAGGCCAGGTGGGCCTAAGGCCCACCAGATGGTGCGCCACCCCCTCCTCCCCCTTCTGGCCGCCGCACCTCCCATCTGGGGGGGCTGCCGCACCCCCTAGGGTGGGAACCCTAGGGTTGGCACCCGCTCTCCCCTTCCCCTATATATATCAGGCACTTTTGGCCATTGGGAGACACGGTTTTTCCTCTCTCTCGGCGCAGCCACGCTCCTCTCCCTCCTCCTCTCTGCCGGTGCTTGGCGAAGCCCTGCCGGGAGACCTCGCCTCTCCATCGACACCACGTTGTTGTGCTGCTGGAGTTCTTCCCCAACCTCTCCCTCCTCCTTGCTCGATCAAGGAGCGGGAGACGTCACCGGGCTGCACGTGTGTTGAACGCGGAGGTGCCGTAGTTCGGCACTAGATCGGAATCGCTCCGAGTACGACTCCATCAACCGCGTTCTAGCAACGCTTCCGCTTAGCGATCTTCAAAGGTATGAAGATGCTCTTACCCCTCTCTCGTTGCTGGTCTCTCCATTGGAAGATCTGAATATGCGTAGGAAAATTTTGAATTTATGCTACGTTACCCGACAGTGGCATCCGAGCGAGGTTTTCTATGCGTAGATTCTATGCACGAGTAGAACACAAAAGTTGTGGGCGATGATTTGTCAATTTTCTTGCTGCTACTAGTCTTATTCTTTTCCGGCGGTATTGTGGGATGAAGCGGCCCGGACCGACTTTACACGTACACTTACGTGAGACTGGTTCCACCGACAGACATGCACATCGTGCATAAAGGTGGCTAGCGGGTGTCTGTCTCTCCTACTCTAGTCGGATTGGATTTGATGAAAAGGGTCCTTATGAAGGGTAAATAGCTTTGGCATATCATCGTTGTGGCTCTCACTTAGGTAAGAAGGTGTTCTTGGTAGAAACCCAAATCAGCCACGTAAAACTTGCAACAACAATTAGAGGACGTCTAACTTGTTTTTGCAGGGTTTGACATGTGATGTGATATGGCCAAAGTTGTGATGTTGCATGTATGATGTATGAGATGATCATGTTATTGTAATAGGTTTCACGACTTGCATGTCGATGAGTATGACAACCGGCAGGAGCCATAGGAGTTGTCTTAATATATTGTATGAGAAGCAACGCCATGTGCTTACTACTTTTACTTCATTGCTAACGGTTAGCTATAGTAGTCATGATAGTAGTAGCTGGCGTGACGACTTCACGGAAACACGATGATGGAGATCATGGTGTCACGCCGGTGACGATGATGATCATGCGATGCCTGAAGATGGAGATCGAAAGAGCAAAGATGATAATGGCCATATCATGTCACTATATGATTGCATTGTGATGTTTATCATGTTTTACATCTTATTGCTTAGAACGCCGGTAGCATAATAAGATGATCCCTCTTAAAATTTCGAGAACGTATTCCCCTAAGTGTGCACCGTTGCGAAGGTTCGTTGTCTCGAAGCACCACGTGATGATCGGGTGTGATAGATTATAACCTTCGCATACAACGGGTGTAAGCCAGATTTACTCACGCGAAACACCTAGGTTGACTCGACGAGCTTAGCATGTACAGACATGACCTCGAATACAAGAGACCAAAAGGTCGAACATGAGTCGTATGGTTGAATACGATCAGCATGAAGTTGCTCACCATGGTGACTAGTCCGTCTCACGTGATGATCGGACACGGGTTGGTCAACATGGATCATGTATCACTTAGATGACTAGAGGGATGTCGATTTAAGTGGGAGTTCATACTTAATTTGATTAAATGAACTTAACTGTCACGAACTTAGTCTAAAAGTTGTCTTTATAAATATTGTAGATGTCCAACGTCAACCTCAATTTCAACGCATTCCTAGAGAAAAACAAGCTGAAAGATGATGGTAGCAACTATGCGGACTGGGTTCGCAACTTGAAGCTCATCCTTGAAGCAGCTAAAAAGGCTTATGTCCTTAATGCGCCACTAGGTGACCCTCCCGCTCCCGCATCAGCCCAGGACATTCTGAACGTCTGGCAAACGCGGAGTGATGACTACTCTCTGGTCAGGTGTGGCATGTTATACAGTTTAGAAACGGGGCTCCAAAGGCGTTTTGAGCAACACGGGGCATATGAGATGTTCCAGGAGCTGAAGCTAGTTTTTCAAGCTCATGCCCGTGTCGAGAGATATGAAGTCTCCGACAAGTTCTTCAGCTGTAAGATGGAGGAGAACAGTTCTGTCAGTGAGCACATACTCAAAATGTCTGAGTTACACGGTCGTCTGACTTCACTTGGAGTCAAACTTCCGGACGATGCTATCATTGACAAAATCCTCCAGTCTCTCCCACCAAGCTACAAAGGCTTTGTGCTTAACTACAACATGCAAGGGATGGAGAAGACCATTCCCGAGTTGTACTCGATGCTCAAGTCTGCAAAAGTAGAAATCAAGAAGGAGCATCAAGTGTTGATGGTCAACAAGACCACTTGTTTCAAGAAAGGCAGGGGTAAGAAGAACTTCAAGAAAGACGGCAAAGCTGTTGCCGCGCCCGGTAAGCCAGATGCCGGGAAGAAGAAAAAGAACGGACCCAAGCCTGAGACTGAGTGCTTCTATTGCAAGGGAAAGGGTCACTGGAAGCGGAACTGCCCCAAATACTTAGCGGACAAGAAGGCCGGCAACGTTAAAGGTATATGTGATATACATGTTATTGATATGTACCTTACCAGCGCTCGTAGTAGCTCCTGGGTATTTGATACCGGTGTTGTTGCTCACATTTGCAACTCAAAGCAGGAACTGCGGAATAAGCGGAGACTGGCCAAGGACGAGGTGAGGATGCGCGTCGGGAATGGTTCAAAGGTCGATGTGATCGCCGTCGGCACGCTACCTCTACATCTACCATCGGGATTAGTGTTAAACCTTAATAATTGTTATCTAGTACCAGCTTTAAGCATGAACATTGCATCAGGGTCTTGCTTAATGCGAGACGGCTACTCATTTAAGTCAGAGAATAATGGTTGTTCAATTTATATGAGTGATATGTTTTATGGTCATGCTCCGCTGGTGAATGGTTTATTCTTGATGAATCTCGATTGTGATGTTACACATATTCATAGTGTGAGTACCAAAAGATGCAAAGTTGATAATGATAGTCTCACATACTTGTGGCACTGCCGCCTTGGTCATATCGGTGTTAAGCGCATGAAGAAGCTCCATACTGATGGACTATTAGAGTCTCTTGACTTTGAATCATTTGACACATGCGAACCGTGCCTCATGGGCAAGATGACTAAGACTCCATTCTCAGGAATAATGGAGAGAGCAACCGACTTATTGGAAATAATACATACTGATGTGTGTGGTCCAATGAACGTTGAATCTCGCGGTGGTTATCATTATGTTCTCACTCTTACCGATGATTTGAGTAGGTATGGGTATATCTACTTGATGAAGCACAAATCTGAGACGTTTGAAAAGTTCAAGGAATTTCAGAGTGAGGTTGAGAATCAACGTGACAGAAAAATTAAGTGTCTACGATCTGATCGTGGAGGAGAATATTTGAGTCACGAGTTTCGCACACACCTAAGGAAGTGTGGAATCGTTTCACAACTGACGCCGCCTGGCACACCGCAGCGCAACGGAGTGTCTGAACATCGTAATCGCACTTTATTAGATATGGTACGATCTATGATGTCTCTCACCGACTTACCGCTATCATTTTGGGGATACGCATTAGAAACTGCAGCATTCACTTTAAATAGGGCACCGTCTAAATCCGTTGAGACGACACCGTATGAACTATGGTTTGGCAAGAAACCTAAGTTGTCGTTTCTTAAAGTTTGGGGCTGCGATGCTTATGTGAAGAAACTTCAACCAGAAAAGCTCGAACCCAAAGCGGAGAAATGCGTATTCATAGGATACCCTAAGGAAACTATTGGGTATACCTTCTATCTTAGATCCGAAGGTAAAACCTTTGTTGCCAAGAATGGATCCTTTCTAGAGAAAGAGTTTCTCTCGAAAGAAGTAAGTGGGAGGAAGGTAGAACTTGATGAGGTAATTACACCCCCTCTCGAACATGATAGTAGCGCAGCGCGGGAAGCTGTTCCTGTGGCGCCTACACCGACTGAAGAGGAAGTTAATGATGATGATCATGAAGCTTCGGATCAAGTTACTACTGAACCGCGAAGGTCCACAAGGGCACGCTCCGCACCAGAGTGGTACGGCAACCCTGTGATGGAAATCATGTTGTTAGACAATGGTGAACCTTCGAACTATGAAGAAGCAATGGCGGGCCCGGATTCCAACAAATGGCTTGAGGCTATGAAATCCGAGATAGAATCCATGTATGAGAACAAAGTATGGACTTTGGTGGACTTGCTCGATGACCGGCGAGCCATAGAAAATAAATGGATCTTCAAGAAGAAGACTGATGCAAACGGTAATGTAACCGTTTACAAAGCTCGACTTGTCGCAAAGGGTTTTCGACAAATTCAAGGAGTTGACTACGAAGAGACTTTCTCTCCCGTAGCGAAGCTGAAATCAGTCTGAATCATGTTAGCAATTGCTGCCTTTTATGATTATGAAATTTGGCAAATGGACGTCAAAACAACGTTCCTTAACGGGAACCTTAAGGAAGAGTTGTATATGATGCAACCAGAAGGTTTTGTCGACCCTAAGGGTGCTAACAAAGTGTGCAAGCTCCAGCGCTCCATCTATGGGCTGGTGCAAGCATCTCGGAGTTGGAACATTCGCTTTAATGAGGTGATTAAAGCGTTTGGGTTCATACAGGTTTGCGGAGAAGCCTGTCTGTACAAGAAAGTGAGTGGTTGCTCTGTAGCTTTCCTCATCCTATATGTGGATGACATATTATTGTTGGGGAATAATATAGAGATGTTGGAGAGCATAAAGGCCTATTTGAACAAGAGTTTTTCAATGAAGGACCTTGGAGAAGCTGCATACATATTAGGCATCAAAATCTATAGAGATAGATCGAGACGCCTCATAGGTCTTTCGCAAAGTACATACCTTGACAAGATATTGAAGAAGTTCAATATGGAAAACTCAAAGAAAGGGTTCTTGCCAGTTTTGCAAGGTATGAGATTGAGTAAGACTCAGTCGCCGACCACAGCAGCAGATAGAGAGAAGATGAGTTCTGTCCCCTACGCTTCAGCCGTGGGCTCTCTAATGTATGCCATGCTGTGTACCAGACCTGATATAAACCTTGCCATAAGTTTGGTAGGGAGGTACCAAAGTGATCCCGGTACGGAACACTGGACAGCGGTCAAGAATATCCTTAAGTACCTGAAAAGGACTAAGGAAATGTTTCTCGTTTATGGAGGTGACGAAGAGCTTGTCGTAAAGGGTTACGTCGACGCTAGCTTCGACACAGATCCGGATGACTCTAAGTCACAGACCGGATACGTATATGTGTTGAATGGTGGGGCAGTGAGCTGGTGCAGCAGCAAGCAAGAAGTCGTGGCAGCATCTACATGTGAAGCGGAGTACATAGCTGCTTCAGAAGCGGCTCATGAAGGAATTTGGATGAAGGAGCTCATCACCGACCTTGGAGTGGTTCCAAGCGCGTCGGGTCCTATGACACTCTTCTGTGATAACACTGGAGCCATTGCCATAGCCAAGGAGCCCAGGTTTCACCGGAAGACGAAGCACATCAAGCGCCGCTACAACTCCATCCAGGACCATGTCCAGAGTGGAGTGATAGATATTTGTAAAGTACACACGGATTTGAATATTGCAGACCCGTTGACTAAACCTCTTCCACGAGCAAAACATGATCAACACCATAATGCTATGGGTGTTCGATACATCACAGTGTAACTAGATTATTGACTCTAGTGCAAGTGGGAGACTGTTGGAAATATGCCCTAGAGGCAATAATAAAATGGTTATTATCATATTTCCTTGTTCATGATAATCGTCTATTGTTCATGCTATAATTGTGTTAACAGGAAACAGTAATACATGTGTTAATAAATAGATCACAATGTGTCCCTAGCAAGCCTCTAGTTGGCTATCTCGTTAGTCAATAGATGATCATGGTTTCCTGATCATGGGCATTAGATGTCATTGATAACGGGATCACATCATTGGGAGAATGATGTGATGGACAAGACCCAATCCTAAGCCTAGCACTAGATCGTATTGTTCGTATGCTAATGCTTTTCTAATGTCAAGTATCTTTTCCTTCGACCGTGAGATTGTGCAACTCCCAGATACCATAGGAGTGCTTTGGGTGTATCAAACGTCACAACGTAACTGGGTGACTATAAAGGTGCACTACGGGTACCTCCGAAAGTGTCTGTTGGGTTGGTACGAATCGAGATCGGGATTTGTCACTCCGTGTGACGGAGAGGTATCTCTGGGCCCACTCGGTAGAACATCATCATGAGCTCAATATGACTAAGGAGTTAGTCACACGATGACGTGCTACGGAACGAGTAAAGAGACTTACCGGTAACGAGATTGAACAAGGTATAGGTATACCGACGATCGAATCTCGGGCAAGTTCTATACCGACAGACAAAGGGAATCGTATACGGGATTGATTGAATCCTTGACATCGTGGTTCATCCGATGAGATCATCGTGGAGCAAGTGGGAGCCACCATGGGTATCCAGACCCCGCTGATGGTTATTGGCCAGAGAGGTGTCTCGGTCATGTCTGCCTGTCTCCCGAACCCGTAGGGTCTACACACTTAAGGTTCGATGACGCTAGGGTTATAGGGAATTGTTATACGAGGTTACCGAAAGTTGTTCGGAGTCCCGGATGAGATCTCGGACGTCACGAGGAGCTCCGGAATGGTCCGGAGGTAAAGATTGATATATAGGACGGATGGTTTCGGATACCGGAAGTGTTTCGGGCATCACCGGTAACGTACCGGGACCACCGGGACCACCGGAGGTGGCCCCGGGGGACCACCGAAGGGGGGCAACGACCCCGGGAGATAAGGTGGGCCAAGTGGGGGTGAGAACCAGCCCCTGGGTGGGCTGGTGCGCCTCCCCACTCAGCCCATAGCGCAAGGGAGAGAAAAGGGGGGCAAACCCTAGGCCAGGTGGGCCTAAGGCCCACCTGATGGTGCGCCACCCCCTCCTCCCCTTCTGGCCGCCGCACCTCCCATCTGGGGGGCTGCCGCACCCCCTAGGGTGGGAACCCTAGGGGTGGCACCCCCTCTCCCCTTCCCCTATATATATCGGGTACTTTTGGCCATTGGGAGACACGGTTTTCCTCTCTCTCGGCGCAGCCACGCTCCTCTCCCTCATCCTCTCTGCCGGTGCTTGGCAAAGCCCTGCCGGGAGGCCTCGTCTCTCCATCGACACCACGCCGTTGTGCTGCTGGAGTTCTTCCCCAACCTTTCCCTCCTCCTTGCTGGATCAAGGTGCGGGAGACGTCACCGGGCTGCACGTGTGTTGAACGCGGAGGTGCCGTAGTTCGGCACTAGATCGGAATCGCTGCGAGTACGACTCCATCAACCGCGTTCTAGCAACGCTTCTGCTTAGCGATCTTCAAAGGTATGAAGATGCTCTTACCCCTCTCTCGTTGCTGGTCTCTCCATAGGAAGATCTGAATATGCGTAGGAAAATTTTGAATTTATGCTACGTTACCCGACATGGAGATGTCCGGACCACGATGGCTGGCGACGAAGCTTCGGGAACGGCGAAGAGAAAAGGGTGCAGGCGCGAGGAAGACGAAGACTGACAAGGAAGATGAAGTGGGGGTAGGTGACGGTGCCCCCACTCCCCCCTGCGGTTATTTAAAAGCCGAGCGCCGAAGACGAGGCGGAGGTGCGGAAATAGAGGCGACAAACTGAAGATTTGCAATGATGGCGCCTGGATTTTCTGGATTACTAAATAGCGGTGAGAAAGATCTGTTGGGTGGTTGCATCATTAAGTCCCGACATTGGAGGGAAAAGGTGACGTCATCAAAAACTGCTTGACGGCTCAAACAATTCATGATGGATGGTGGCTTGTCGTTCGTCAAAAGATGTGAGTGATACAAATCGCCCCAAAATGAGTGGAAGTTTATTGGCGTGAATAAATTCAAGTCAATCTGGGGCCTAATGTTGGGGATATTACCTGCGGTGTAACCCTCCCTAACTGGGTTGGGTCACTAAAGGGGCGACTCATCCTTTGGTAATACAAGCCTTGGCCGAGAGGGCCCAGGAGCCGGATGACGATTCAGGAGCAATGCAGAGGATAGGTTGCCAAGGAGGTTTCCAGTCTTGGAAAGCACGGTGACTTAGAGATATGGAAAACCATGATCTGTAGCGTGGCTAGGACTCTTGTAAACCCTAGGGCCTCGACCTGTATATAAAGGCGAGTCCCTGGGGAAGATAGGGCAAGTTAGGAATCATCGAGAGCTAGGTTAAGTGAGTTACGACCTCCTTGTAATCGAAACCATCATCAATCTACACAAAGCAGGACGTAGGCTTTTACCTCCACACGAGGGGCCGAACCTGGGTAAATCTGAGTCTCGCTTTCTCTCACCCCCTTTGAGTCGCCGCCAAGGTGCGATGGCTCCTTCATTAAGTCCTTTCACGAGGACATCTGTCGTGAGAAAACCACGACAGATGGGATCATGACTAGAACGCCGGCGTGGTGGTGATGGTGGTGGCGTAGTTTTAAACACGGCTTTGACAAGCACTCTTGGAAAACAAATCTACTGAGGAATAGGGTAACGGGAGGGAGAGGGCTGCCACCAGGGCGTGGGATTGTTGTGTGCAACCCTCCCGCTCTCCTTTACTATATATAGGAGGCAAGGGGTAGGGTTAGGGTGCAGCCCTTGGCCCCTCCTCCAAGGAGAACCGGTGGCTAGGGAGGAGTCCTCCCTCCACAAGGAAGGGAGAAGTCCCCCTCCTCCAAGGCACCTCCGGGGTGCCTTCTCCCTTTGGGACTCTTTCCCCCAAGTCGCATGGTCCCTTAGGGGCTGGTGCACCTGGCCCATGCAAGATAGGGTGCCCCCCTATGGCCCATTTGGCCCCCCGGGGCAGGTGGACCTCCCCCCCCCCCCCCCGGTGGACCCCCAGAACCCTTTCGGCACCCCCGTACAATACATGTAATGCTCGCAACTTTTCCTGTAGCCAAAATAACACTTCCTATATATGAATTTGTACCTCTAGACCATTCCGGAGATCCTCGTGACATGTGGGATCTCATCTGGGACTCCGAACAACATTCGGTCACCAACGTACATATCCTAATACTACTCTAGCGTCATCGAACGTTAAGCGTGCGGACCCTACGGATTCCAGAATCATGTAGACATGACCGAGGAATCTATCCGGACAATAACCAATAGCGGGTCCTGAATGTCTATACTGGTTCCAACATATTCCATGTAGATCTTTATCGGTCGAACCACGATGTCAAGGATTCAGTCACTCCCGTATACAGTTCCCTTTGTCCAACAGTATGTTACTTGCTCAAGATTCGATTGTCGGTATCTCCATACCTAGTTCAATCGCATTACCGACAAATCTATTTACAAGTTTCATAATACAAGATCCCCTCACTAACTCCTTAGTTAGATTACTTGCAAGCATTTTGTGATATTGTTTTACCGAGAGGGCCTAGAGATACCTCTTCGTCATACGGGGTGACCAATCCGAGTCTCGATCCATGCCAACCCAACAGACATCGTTGGAGATGCTTGTGGAGTACCTTTATGATCACCCAGTTACAAAGTGACGTTTGATACACACGAGGCATTCCTCTGGTGTTAGGGACTTGCATGATCTCATGGTCTTAGGACCAAATACTTGACATGAATAAAGCAGTAGCAACAAACTAAGTGATACGATCAAATGATCTGCTTACAATTGGGACTTGTCCATCACAACATTCTCCTAATGATATGACCCCATTATCAAAGGACAACTCATGTCTATGGTTAGGAAACCCTAACCATCTTTGATCAATGAGCTAGTCTAGTAGAGGCTCACTAGGTACACGGTGTTGTCTATATATCCACACATGTATTTAAGTTTTCGGTCAATACAATTCTAGCATGGATAATAAACGTTTATCGTGAAAAATTAAATACGATAATAAACAATTTATTAGTGCCTCTAGGGCATATTTCCAACAGTCTCCCACTTGCACTAGAGTCGATAATCTAGTTCACATCATCATGTGATTCACACCCAATGAGTTCTGGTGTTTGATCATGTTTTGCTTGTGAGAGAGGTTTTAGTCAATAGGTCTGTAGCATTCAGATCCATGTGTACTTTGCAAATCTATATGACATACTATAGATGTTGCTACCATGCTCCACTTTGAGCTATTCCAAATGTCTGATCCATTATACGTATCTGGTTTGCTACTCAGGGTACACGGCATTTCATACATTACAGAGCATATGGGTGAGACATGGGGGACAACCTTTGTCCTTTCTCTTTCTTCTGTCGTGGTCGAGCTTTGAGTCTTACTCAACTTCACACCTTACAATACACGCAAGAAATCCTTCTTTGACTAATCCATTTGGAACTCCTTCAAAATCTTGTCAAGTTATGTGCTCTGTGAAAGTCTTATCACGCGTCTTGATCTACCTATATAGATCTTGATGCCCACTATTTAAGCAGCTTTATCAAGGTCTTCCTTTGAAAAACTCCTATGGAACAACCCTTTATGCTTTCCAAAAATTCTGCATCATTTCCGACAGTGGCGGAGGCAGGAATAAATTTCAGGTGTGGCGGGTCGATAAAGGAGAAAATAAAGTAAATTGCATTAGCCCATTAAATTAATCTTATTTTCTGTTCAATAGGTACAATATAATCAGATAATGTTAAAAGTAAAAATAGGGTAGCCATTCAAAATACCTCACTAAATGAAGATTATATGGATAATGGATCCGCAATGTATGAAATACATTAACCAGACGAACATAAAAATGATATGCAAAACATATAAAACAATAGATAAATCATGAAAGTCGAGATGAAACTTTAGAATCCTCACAAAAAAGAGGAAACTTTGGGGAATATAAGTTGAGTTCCATCTGCTAGTGGCTCACAGGTTGGTGAAAATGCTACGTATTTAAACTATAACTAGATAAGTGCAACCAAGAGGAAACTTATAAATTATCCAATTGACGAGCCTAGTAGGAACTCAACTCCTTTTTAATGAAATCAGGAATCAATCCCACCATCCCCACACTCACCAGGCTGAGCATGGTAATAAAGCACAATCAACAACCATGTGAGCTTCTTTTCCCCTTTCCCCATCCAATTATTTGTCCAGCAATAGCGCCCAGCGGAACAACGTCATCAAGATGTTAAACTTTAAAAATTCAACTATATACTACAAATACCTACTATTTGAGCAAAAACTTAGGTGTGGCAGGTGCCAAGCCTTGCCAGATACCTAGATCCGCCCCTGATTTCTGATCAACAATATGTCAACCACATATACTTATCATAAATTCTATAATCCTCCCACTCACTTTCTTGTAAATACAAGTTTTTTCATAAACTTTGTATAAACCCAAAAATTTTGATCACCTCAGCAAAGCGCATATTCCAACTCTAAGATTCTTGCACCAGTCCATAGAAGGATCGCTAGAGCTCACATGCCTTTAAGCATCCTTAGGATCAACAAAACCTTCTAGTTGTATGACATACAATCTTCCCTTAAGGAATCCGGTAAGGAAACGATGTTTTGACATCCATCTGCGAGATTTCATAATCAAAAAATGCAGCAACTGCTAACATAATCCCAATAGACTTTAGCGTCACTACGAGTGATAAAGCTTGATCATAGTTAACTCCTTGAACTTGTCGAAAACCCCTTTGCAACAAGTCGATCTTTACACATAGTGACATTACTACCACCAATTGTCTTATTAAAGATCCATTCACCCTCAATGGTGTGTCGGTCATCGGGCAAGTCTAGCAAAGTCCATACTTGGTTATAATATGTGGATCCTATCTCATATTACATGGCCTTTAGCCATTTGTCGGCATCCAGACCCATCATCGCTTCCTCATAGTTCGTAGGCTCATCATTTTCTAAAATCATGACTTCCAAGACAGGATCACTGTACCACTCAGGGTTGTACGTGTTCTTGTTGACCTATGAGGTTCTGTAGTAACTTGATCTGAAGTTTCATGATCATCATCAATAGCTTGTTCTTCAACTTGTGTACGCATTACATAAACACCTTTCTGCGTTGCGCTACTTTCCAATTCAAGTGAAGGTTTAGTAACCTTATCAAGTTCTACCTTCCTCCCACTCAGTTCTTTTGAGAGAACCTCCTTCTCTGGAAAGGAACCATTCTTGGCAACAAAGACATTGCCTTCGTATCTATGATAGAAAGTATACTAATTGTTTCTTTGTGGTATCTTATGAAGATGCACTTTTCCGCTTTGGGTTAGAGCTTATCACACATAAGTGTCGCATTCCCAAACTCTAAGAAATGACAACTTAGGTTTCTCGCCAAACTATAATTCATACGTTGTTATCTCAATGGATTTAGATGGTGCCCTATTGAAAGTGAATGTAAGTGTCACTAATGCATAAAGCCAAAATTATAGTGGAAAATCGATAAGAGACATCGTAGGATGCACCATACCCAATAGAGTATGGTTACGACGTTCGGGCACACCATTACACTAAGGTGTTCCAAGTGGGGTGAGTTCTGAAACAATTTCAACACTGTCTTAAATCCATACCAAAGTTGTAACTCAGTTATTCACCTCCATGATCATATCGTAGGCTTTTTATCTTCTTGTCACAATGATCTTCAACTTCACTCTGAAATTGCTTGAACTTTTCAAAAGTTTCAGACTTGTGTTTCATCAAGGTAATATACCCATATCTACTCAAATCATCTGTGAAATTAAGATAATAAAGATATCCACTGCGTGCTTCAACACTCATTGGACTACATACATCAATATGTATTATTTCCTATAAGTCACTTGCCCGCTCCATCGGACCGGAAAGTAGGGTCTTAGTCATGTTTCCCATGAGGCATGCTTCACATGTCTCAACCGATTCAAAATCGAGTGACTCCAAGCATCCATCAGCATGGAGTTTCTTTATGGTCTTTACACCAATATGACCTAAGCAGTAGTGCCACAACTATGTGGTACTATCATAATTAACTATGCATCTTTTGGCATCCATATTATGAACATGTGTATCACTATGATCGAGATTCAATAAACCATTCACATTGGGTGCATGATCATGAAAGATATTATTCATGTAAGCAAAACAATAATTCTTCTCTGACTTAAATGTATAATCATCTCGCAAGAAACAAGATCAATATAATCTCCATGCTCAATGGAGGCGCCAAATAAGTTTTATTTAAGTTTAAAACTAATCTCGAAGGTAGAGCGAGCATGTCAATGGTGATCACATCAATCTTGGAGACACTTCCAACGCGTATTGTTACCTTGTTCTTAGCCAGTCTCATTTATCCTATAGCTCCTGTTTCGAGTTACTTATATTAGCAACTGAACCGGTATCAAATACCCAGGGGCTACTACGAGCACTAGCAAGGTACGCATGATTCAAATGTATATCAAATATACCTTTGTTGACATTGCCAACCTTCTTACCTGTCAAGTATCCAAGGCAGTTCCGCTTCCAGTGACCGTTCCCCCTTACAATAGAAGAATCGAGTCTCGAGTTGTTGGAAATATGCCCTAGAGGCAATAATAAATTAGTTATTATTATATTTCTTTGTTCATGATAATCGTTTATTATCCATGCTATAATTGTATTGATTGGAAACACAATACTTGTGTGGATACATAGACAAAACACTGTCCCTAGTAAGCCTCTAGTTGACTAGCTCGTTGATCAAACATGGTCAAGGTTTCCTGACCATAGTCAAGTGTTGTCACTTGATAACGGGATCACATCATTAGGAGAATCATGTGATGGACTAGACCCAAACTAATGAATGTAGCATGTTGATCGTGTCATTTTGTTGCTACTGTTTTCTGCTTGTCAAGTATTTATTCCTATGACCATCAGATCATATAACTCACTCACACCGGAGGAATGCTTTGTGTGTACCAAACGTCACAACGTAACTGGGTGGCTATAAAGATGCTCTACAGGTATCTCCAAAGGTGTCCATTGAGTTAGTATGAATCAAGACTGGGATTTGTTGCTCCGTGTGACGGAGAGGTATCTCGGGGCCCACTCGGTAATACAACATCACGCACAAGCCTTGCAAGCAATGTAACTTAGTGTAAGTTGTGGGATCTTTTATTACGGAACGAGTAAAGAGACTTGCCGGTAAACGAGATTGAAATAGGTATGCGGATACTGACGATCGAATCTCGGGCAAGTAACATACCGAAGGACAAAGGGAATGACATACGGGATTATATGAATCCTTGGCACTGAGGTTCAAACGATAAGATCTTCGTAGAATATGTAGGATCCAATATGGGCATCCAGGTCCCGCTATTGGATATTGACCGAGGAGTCCTTCGGGTCATGTCTACATAGTTCTCGAACCCGCAGGGTCTGCACACTTAAGGTTCGACGTTGTTTTATGCGTATTTGAGTTATATGGTTGCTTACCGAATGTTGTTCGGAGTCCCAGATGAGATCACGGACATCACGAGGGTTTCCAGAATGGTCCGGAGATGAAGATTGATATATAGGATGACCTCATTTGATTACCGGAAGGTTTTTGGAATTACCGGGAATGTACCCTTATTAGGCTGGTGGGCAGGCCCAAAGAAGCCCCTGTGAAGGAATAAAAGAAATCAAAGAGAAAAGGAAAAAAAGGGGAAGTGGGAAGGAAGGGAAGGACTCCACCTTCCAATCCTAGTTGGACTAGGATTGGAAGGAGGACTCCTCCTCCCCCCTTCGGCCGAACCCCTTGGGGATCCTTGAGCCCCAAGGGAAGTCCCCTCCCACCTATATATAAGGAGGTTTTAGGGCTGATTTGAGACAACTTTTCCACGGCAGCCCGACCACATACCTCCACAGTTTTTCCTCTAGATCGTGTTTCTGCGGAGCTCGGGCGGACCCCTGTTGAGATTATATCACCACCAACCTCTGGAGCGCCGTCACGGTGCCGGAGAACTCATATAACTCTCCGTCTCTCTTGATGGATCAAGAAGGCCGAGATCATCGTCGAGTTGTACGTGTGCTGAACGCGGAGGTGTCGTCCGTTCGCCACTAGATCGGAGCGGGTCGTGGGACGGATCGCGGGACAGTTCGTGGGACGGTTCGCGGGGCGGATCGAGGGACGTGAGGACATTCCACTACATCAACCGCGTTTATTAACGCTTTTGTTGTGTGATCTACAAGGGTACGTAGATCGGGAAAGCCCTCTCGTAGATGGACATCACCATGATAGGTTTTCGTACGCGTAGGAAAAATTTTGTTTCCCATGCGACGTTCCCCAACAGTGGCATCATGAGCTAGGCTCATGCGTAGATGTCTTCTCGAGTAGAACACAAAAGTTTTTGTAGGTGGTGATGTGCGATTTGCTGCCCTCCTTAGTCTTTTCTTGATTCTGCGGTATTGTTGGATCGAAGCGGCTCGGACCGACATTACTCATACGCTTACGAGAGACTAGTTTCATCGCCACGAGTAACTTCGTTGCTCAAAGATGACTAGCGAGTGTCGGTTTCTCCAACTTTAGTTGAATCGGATTTGACCAAGGAGGTCCTTGGATGAGGTTAAACAGCAATTCATACATCTCCGTTGTGGTGTTTGCGTAAGTAAGATGCGATCCTACTAGATACCCATGGCAACCACGTACAACATGCAACAACAATTAGAGGATGTCTAACTTGTTTTTGCAGGGTATGCTTGTGATGTGATATGGCCAACAATGTGATGTGACATATTGGATGTATGAGATGATCATGTTGTAATAGTTAATATCGACTTGCATGTCGATGGTACGGCAACCGGCAGGAGCCATAGGGTTGTCTTTAAACTAACGTTTGTGCTTGCAGATGTGTTTACTATATTGCTAGGACGTAGCTTTAGTAGTAATAGCATGAGTAGCACGACAACCCCGATGGCGACATGTTGATGGAGATCATGATGATGGAGATCATGGTGTGACGCCAGTGACAAGAAGATCGTGTCGGTGCTTTGGTGATGGAGATCAAGAAGCACATGATGATGGCCATATCATGTCACTTATGAATTGGATGTGATGTTAATCCTTTATGCACCTTATTATGCTTAGAACGACGGTAGCATTATGAGGTGATCTCTCACTAAAATTTCAAGCTCAAATTGTGTTCTCCCCGACTGTGCACCGTTGCGACAGTTCGTCGTTTCGAGACACCACGTGATGATCGGGTGTGATAGACTCAACGTTCACATACAACGGGTGCAAAACAGTTGCACGCGCGGAACACTTGGGTTAAACTTGACGAGCCTAGCATGTGCAGACATGGCCTCGGAACACATGAGACCGAAAGGTCGAGCATGAATCGTATAGTTGATATGATTAGCATAGAGATGCTTACCACTGAAACTATTCTCGACTCACGTGATGATCGGACTTGAGATAGTGGATTTGGATCATGTACCACTCAAATGACTAGAGTGATGTACTTTTTGAGTGGGAGTTCGTAAGTAATATGATTAATTGAACTAATTGTCATGAACATAGTCTAATGGTCTTTGCAAATTACGATGCAGCTTGCACTATATCTCTACTATTTTTATATGTTCCTAGAGAAAATTTAGTTGAAAGTTGATAGTAGAAAATTTGCGGACTTAGTCCTCATTGCTGCGCAGAAGGCTTATGTCCTTAATGCACCACTCGATGTGCTGCACCTCGAGCGTCGTTTGTGGATGTTGTGAACATCCGACATACACGTTTTCTGATGACTACGCGATAGTTCAGTGCAAAATACTTAATGGCTTAGAATCAAGGCACCGAAGATGTTTTGAAACGTCGCAGAACATAAGAGATGTTCTAAAGAGATGAAATGGTGATTTCATGCTTGTGCTCTTGTTGAGAGGTATGAGACGTCCGACAAGATTCTTTGCCCACGAAGTGAAGGAGAAAAGATCAATTGTTGAGCGTGTGCTCAAATTGTTTGAGTACGACAATCGCTTGAATCAAGTGGGAGTTAATCTTCCACATGAGATAGTGATGGTTCTCCAAAGTCACTGCCACCAAGTTGTGATAGCTTCGTGATGAATTATAACATATCAAGGATAGATACAATGATCCTTGAGCGATTCGCGATGTTTGGTACTGCGAAAGTAGAAATCAAGAAGGAGCATCAATAGTTGATGGTTACTAAAACCACTAAGTTTCGAGGAAGGCAAGGGCCAGAAGGGATACTTTGTGAAACGGCAAAACAGTTGCTGCACTAATGAAGAGACACAAGATTAAACCCAAGCCCGAGACTAAGTGCTTTTGTGATGAGGGGAACGGTCACTGAGGCGGAGCAACTCTAGATACTTGGTAGATAAGAAGGTTGGCAAAGTCGAAAGAAGTATATTTGATATACATGATGATTGATGTGTACTTTACTAGCACTCCTAGTAGCACGAGGGTATTGGATACCGGTTCGGTTGCTAAGTGATTAGTAACACGAAATAAAAGCTACGGTATAAACGGAGACTAGCTAAAGGCGAGGTGAAGATAAGTGTTGGAAGTGTTTCCAAGGTTGATGTGATCAAACGTCGCAAGCTCCCACTATCATCGGGATTTGTGGAAAAACCTAAATAATTGTTATTTGGTGTCTGCGTTGAACATGAACTTGATTGGATCGTGTTTATTGTAATACGATTATTCATTTAAAGAGAATAATAGTTATTCTATTTGCTTGAATAATTACCCTCAATGGTTTATTGAATCTCGATCGTAGTGTTACACATATTCATAATATTAGTGCCAAAAGATACAAAGTAATAATGAGAGTACCACTTAGTTGTGGCACTTCCACTTGAGTCATGTTAGTGTGAAATGCATGAAGAAGCTCCATGCTGATGGATCTTTGTACTCACTCATTTTTGAAACGTTTGACACATGCAAACCATACCTGTTGGTGTAAATGCTTGAAGTAACTCCATGAGAGATGGATCGTTTGGACTCGCTTGATTTTGAATCACTTGAGACATGCAAAACATGCCACATGAAACAAGAGAGTAACTTGTTGGGAGTAATGCATTTTTGATGTGTGCAGTCCAATGAGTGCTAAGGCACGCAGTGAATATCGTTATGTTCTTACTTCACTGACGATTTGAGTAGATACATGAGTATTTACTTGATGAATCACACGTCTGAAATATTGAAAAGTTCAATTTTAGAGTGAAGATCGTTGTGACAAGAGGATAAAATGTCTACGATATGATCATAGAGATGAATATCTGAGTTACGAGTTTTGGTACGCAGTTAAGAGAATGTGGAAATTGTTTCGCAGTTCATGTCACCTGGAACACCATAGTGTGATGATGTGTCTGAACGTCATAGCCATGCCCTATTTGATATGGTGCATACTATGATGTCTCTTATCGAATTACCACTATCGTTTAGGGGTTATGCATTAGAGACAACCGCATTCACTTTAAATAGGGCACCGCGTATTTCTGTTGAGATGACACAGTATAGACTGAGGTTTAGAGAAATCTAAGATGTCGTTTCTTGAAAGTTTGGGGCTGCGATGCTTATGTGAAAAAGGTTTTAGTCTGATAAGCTCGAACCCAAAGCGGATGAAAGCATCTTCATAGGATATCCAAAACAGTTGGATACATCTCCTATCTCAGATCCGGAAGCAAAATGTTTGTTTCTAGAAACGGATCCTTTCTCGAGGAAAGGTTTCTCTCGAAAGAGTTGAGTGGGAGAGTGGTGGCACTTGATGAGGTTATTGAACCGCCACTTCAATCAGTGTGTAGCAGGGTGCAGGAAGTTGTTCCTGTGGCGCCTACACCAATTGAAGTGGAAGCTGATGATAGTGATCATTAGAGCTTCGGATCAAGTTACTACAAACCTCGTAGGTCGATAAAGGTTGCGTACTGCTAAAGAGTGGTATGGTAACCCTGTCTTGGAGGTCTTGTTGTTGAGCAACAATGAACCTACGAGTTATGGAGAAGCAATGGTGGGCCCGGATTCCGACAAATGGCTGGAGGCCATGAAATCTGAGAGAGAATCCATGTGTGAGAACAAAGTGTAGACTTTGGAGGAACTGCTTAATGATACTAAGACTATTAAGTAAAGATGGATCTTTAAAAGGAAGACAGAAGATGATGGTGATAAATCACTATTAAGAAAAGCTCGACTTGTCGCAAAGATGTTTCCGACAAGATCAAATAGTTGACTATGATGAGACTTTCTCACTCATAGCGATGCTAAAAATCTGTTAGAATTATGTTAGTAGTTGTTGCATTATTTATGAAATATTGCACATAGGATGTCAAAACATTGTTTCCTCGACGGTTTTCTTGAGGGAAGATTGTATGCGATACAACCAGAAGGTTTTGTGGATCCTAAAGATACTAACAAGTATGCAAGCTCCAGCGATCCTTAAATGGATTGGTGCAAGCATCTCGGAGTTGGAATATACACTTTGATGAGATCATCAAAGATTTTGGGTTTGTATAAGGTTTATGAGAAACTTGTATTTCCAAAGAAGTGAGTGGGAGCGCTATAGAATTTCTGATAAGTATATGTGGTTGACATATTGTGGATCAGAAGTAATGTAGAATTTCTGTAAAACATAAAAGGTTGTTTGAAAGGAGTTTTTCAAAGAAATACTTGGATTGAGATACTTGAACGTTGAGCATCAAGATCTATGGAGATAGATCGAAACACTTAATAGAAGTTTCAACAAGATGCATGCCTTGACAAGTTTTTGAAGGAGTTCAAAATAGATCAGCAAAGTAGGAGTTCTTGACTGTGTTGTAAGGTGTGAATTTGAGTAGGACTCAAAACCCGAGCACGGCAGAATAAATAGAATAGACGAAGGTCGTCTTCTATGCCTTAGCCGTAGACTCTAAAAGTATGCCATGTTGAGTACCGCACCTCATGCGTGCCTTGCCTCAAGTCTGTTAAGAAGTACAGATAGTGATCCAGGATTGAATCACTAAACAGCGGTCAAAGTTATCCTTAGTATCTAATGGACTAAGTAATTTTTCTCGATTATGGAGGTGGTTAAAAGAGTCCGTCGTAAAGGGTTACGTCGATGCAAGTTTTGACACTAATCTGAATAACTATGAGTAGTGAAACGGATTCGTATAATAGAGTAGATATTTGGAGTATTTCCGAATAGCACGTACTAGCAGCATCTATAAGATGACATAAAGATTTGTAAAGAACATACGGATCTGAAAGTTTTCAGAACCGCTGACTAAAACCTCTCTCACGAGCCAGACGTGATCAGACCCCAGAACTATATGGGTGTTGGATTCGTTAGAATCACATGGTGATGTGAACTAGATTATTGACTCTAGTGCAAGTGGGAGACTGTTGGAAATAAGCCCTAGAGGCAATAATAAGTTAGTTATTATTATATTTCTTTGTTAATGATAATCGTTTATTATCCAAGTTATAATTGTATTGATTGGAAACACAATACTTGTGTGGATACATAGAGAAAACATTGTCCCTAGTAAGCCTCTAGTTGACTAGCTCGTTGATCAAAGATGGTCAAGGTTTTCTGACCATAGGCAAGTGTTGTCACTTGATAACGGGATCACATCATTAGGAGAATCATGTGATGGACTAGACCCAAACTAATGAACGTAGCATGTTGATCGTGTCATTTTGTTGCTACTATTTTCTGCGTGTCAAGTATTTATTCCTATGGCCATGAGATCATATAACTCACTGACACCGGAGGAATGCTTTGTGTGTATCAAACGTCACAACATAACTAGGTGGCTATAAAGATGCTCTACAGGTATCTCCGAAGGTGTCCGTTGAGTTAGTATGGATCAAGACTGGGATTTGTCACTCTGTGTGACGGAGAGGTATCTCGGGGCCCACTCGGTAATACAACATCACACACAAGCCTTGCAAGCAATGTAACTTAGTGTAAGTTGCGGGATCTTGTATTATGGAACGAGTAAAGAGACTTGCCGGTAAACGAGATTGAAATAGGTATGCGGATACTGACGATCGAATCTCGGGCAAGTAACATACCAAAGGACAAAGTGAATGACATACGGGATTATATTAATCCTTGGCACTGAGGTTCAAACGATAAGATCTTCGTAGAATATGTAGGATATAATATGGGCATCCAGGTCCCGCTATTGGATATTGACCGAGGAGTCCCTCGGGTCATGTCTACATAATTCACGAACCCGCAGGGTCTGCACACTTAAGGTTCGACGTTGTTTTATGCGTATTTGAGTTATATGGTTGGTTACCGAATGTTGTTTGGAGTCCCGGATGAGATCACGGACGTCACGAGGGTTTCCGTAATGGTCCGGAGACAAAGAGTGATATATAGGATGACCTCATTTGATTACCGGAAGGTTTTTGGAATTACCGGGAATGTATCGGGAATGACGAATGGGTTCCGGATGTTCACGAGGGGGGCAGCCCACCCTGGGGAAACCCATAGGCCTTAGGGGTGCCGCACCAGCCCTTAGTGGGCTGGTGGGCTGGCCCAAAGAGGCCCCTGCGCAGGAATAAAAGAAATCAAAGAGAAAAGGATAAAAAAGGGGAAGTGGGAAGGAAGGGAAGGACTCCACCTTCCAATCCTCGTTGGACTAGGATTGGAAGGAGGACTCCTCCTCCCCCCTTCGGCCGAACCCCTTGGGGCTCCTTGAGCCCCAAGGCAAGGCCCCTCCCCTCCCACCTATATATACGGAGGTTTTAGGGCTGATTTGAGACAACTTTTCCACGGCAGCCCGACCACATACCTCCACGGTTTTTCCTCTAGATCGCGTTTCTGCGGAGCTCGGGCGGAGCCATGCTGAGATTAGATCACCACCAACCTCCAGAGCACTGTCACACTGCTGGAGAACTCATCTACCTCTCTGTCTCTCTTGCTGGATAAACAGGGCCGAGATCATTGTCGAGCCGAGATCTTGCTGGATCAAGGGTACGTAGATCGGAAATCCCCTCTCGTAGATGGACATCACCATGATAGGTTTTCGTGCGCATAGGAAACTTTTTGTCTCCCATGCGACGTTCCCCAACATGGGTTTGGGTCCAACCTTGGGTTACTTCACTGGAGAGGCAACTGGCTTGCCATTCTTAAAGTTTCTCTTCTTTCCCTTGCCCTTCTTGAAACTAGTGGTCTTACCATCAACACTTGATGCTCCGTCTTGATTTCTACCTTCATGGCGTAAAACATCACGAATAGCTCAGGGATCATCTTCTCCATCCCTTGCATGCTATAGTTCATCACGAAGCTCTAGTAGCTTGGTGGAAGTGACTTGGAGAACAATGTCAATCACTAAATTATCTGTAAGATTAACTCCCACTTGATTCAAGAGATTGTAGCACCCAGACATTCTGAGCACATGCTCACCGATTGTGCTATTGTCCTCCATCTTGCACGCAAAGAACTTGTCGGAGGTCTCATACCTCTCACAAAGTCATGAGCCTAAAATTCCAATTTCAGCTCTTGGAACATCTCGTATGCTCCATGACGTTCAAAACATCTCTGGAGCCTCAATTCTAAGATAATGCATGACACGCTCAACTATCAAGTAGTCATCAGAATGTGCCTATCATATGTTGACAACATCCAGAGAGAATGCTTGAGGGGGTGGCGCACCGAGCGGTGCATCAAGGACATAAGCCTTTTGTGCAGCAATGAGAACAATCCTCACATGACAGACCCAATCTGCATAATTGCTACCATCATCTTTCAACTTAATTTTCTCTAGGAACGTATTAAAATACACGGGAGCTACAACACGAGCAATTGATCTACAACATAAATTGCAAAGACATTTTGACTATGTTCATGATAATTAGTTCAGTTAGTCAAATTATTGATGAACTCCCACTCAAATCAACGCCCCTCAGTTTTTTAAGTGTGGCATGATCCAAACCCACCAACCCAAGTACGATCATCATGTGAGGTGAGGTCGTTTCAATGGTTAGCATCTCCATGTTGATCACATCTACTATATGACTCATGTTCGACCTTTCGGTCTCTTGTGTTCTGAGGCCATGTCTGTACATGCTAGGCTCGTCAAGTTTAACCCAAGTATTTTGCATGTGCAAAACTGGCTTACACCCGTTGTATGTGAATGAGGAGTCTATCACACCCAATCATCACGAGGTGCTTCAAAACTATGAACTTTTGCAATGGTGCATACTTGGGGAGAACATAATTTTATCTTGAAATTTAGTGAGGGGTCATCTTATAATGCTACCGATGTCCTAAGAAAAATAAGATGCAAAAAAACATAAACATCACTTGCAAATTAAATAAGTGACATGATATGGCCATCATCATCTTGTGCTTCGGATCTCCATCTTCAAAGCACCGGCACGATCTCCATCTTCACCAGCATGACACCATAAAATCCATCATCACGATCTGCATGATCGTGTCATCATGTGGTTGCCGTGCCAACTATTTCTTCTACAACTATTGCTAACTCATAGCGATAAAGTAAAGCAAATGGCATGAAATAAATTAAAGCCAACTCTATGGCTCCTGCCGGTTGTCGTACTCATCGACATGCAAGTCGTGATAACTGTTACAAAACATGATCAGCTCATACATCATGTATATCATATCATGTGTTGGACATATCACATCACATCATGCCCTACAAAAACAAGGAGGACCATGCAATTTCCCGCCTTCAGCGTCTACACACAAAAGAGCACACACTTGCACCCAACGCGGGCAAGAGGGTTGTCAATCCCCTTGAACTTGTTACTTGCAAGTAATAAGTAGTCTTGTTCGGTAGTTTGATAAATATAAATGGAAAACAAATAGAAAGTAAATAAGAACAGTAATTTATTTTATATTTTATATTTTATATTTGTGAATAGACCCGGGGCATAGTTTTCGCTAGAGGCTTATGTCTCGTAGAAAGCATATAGCGGCTAAACAAATTATTGTTGGGAAATTGATAGAAAAGCGCATAGTTATGCAATATTTATTCATAACAATGATCATTACATATATGCATCATGTCTGTAAGAAAGTAGGCCGACTCCTACGTGCATCTACTAATATTACTCCACCCATCGACCGCTATCCAACATGCATCTAGAGTATTAAGTAAAACCGAGTAATGCTTGGAGAACAATGACATGATGTAGACAAAGCAAATCCAATTAATATGAATCAACCCCATGATTTTATCCTTAGTGGCAGCAATACAAATATGTGTCTTTCCCCTACTTTGTTACTAGGATATAGAGCACCGCAAGATTGAACCCACTACAACACACCTCTCCAACTGAAGATAAATCCATCTAGTTGGCCAAACCAAATCAATAGATCAGAGAGAATTACGAAGCTATCATAATAATGCATATATATGAAAGACCATCATGGAACTTAATATAATCTCCTGAGTAATCTGAACATAAACCTACAATTCATCGGATCCCAACAAACGCATCACACAAGAGTGATTACATAAGATAGATCACCGCGGGAATCACGATCATAATGGCAATGAAGAACATAAAGAGAGATATAGCCATCTAGGTACTAACTACACACCCGTAGGTCTATGGTGAACTACTCACACATCACCATGGGAGCATCAAGGATGATATAGAGGCCCTTCTTCATCAATCTCCCTCCATCAGGGCACGGGAACATGGCTCCACATGGGCACACGACGGAGCAGAAGCTTGTGGCAGCATAAAAAGTGTTTCAGGAGGATCACTAGAGTTTTTGGAGCATATGTGAATTTATAGGACACGGGGGAGCCAGAGGCCAAGGGAGGTTGCCCCAAGCCACCAGGACACGGCCCCCCTAGGTGTGCCCTATTGGCTTGGCGCCACTTCATGCGCCCTCTGTACTTCCTCCAAATCTTCCAGGTCTTTATTTTGTCAACAAAAAATTGTCAAAAGGTTTCGGGGTATTTGGACTTCGTTTGGTACAGTATTCCTGAAAAAACAAAACATGCAAAAAATAGAAACTCGTACTTGACAGTGGGTTAATAGGTTAGTGCTCAAAAATAATATAAATCAGCAAGTAAATGCCTTAAAAGCATCCTAGAATGATAATATGATACCATGGAACAATCAAAAAGTATAGATATATTGGAGACGTATCAGTTGTCTATTACATATGAGCAATGTAAGCATGGATGAATATCGACCTTATTTCCACTCCTATATATTCCCATCTGCAGAGAAAAATCAGAGAGAAGAGTTCATCGCGTTTTACGATACGGAGCCATCGCCACCTCCTGTTCTTCCTTAGGACAGCAGATCTGGAGTTTGATTTGGGCTCCCGGGAGGGGAAATCGACGCCGTCGTCATCACCAATTTCATGATGCTCTCCATCGTTCGTGAGTAATTTCATCATAGGCTTTTTAGACAGTGATGGGTTGGATGAGATCTATCATGTAATCAAGTTAGTTTTGTTAGGGTTTGATCCCTAGTATCCATTCTGTTCTGAGATTCATGTTGCTATGACTTTGCTATGCTTAATGCTTGTCACTAGGGACTGAGTGCCATGATCTAAACCTATTATGTTTTCATGAATATATATATGAGTTCTTGATCCTATCTTGCAAGTTATATACACCTATTACAAGTTATGGTCCGCATCCCCCAGGGTGACAATAACTGGGACTCTTTCCGGTGATTACCATAATTTGAGTAGTTCATGTATTCACTAATTGTTAATGCTTTGGTCCGGTTCTCTATTAAAAGGAGACCTTAATATCCCTTAGTTTACATTAAGACCCTGCTTCCACTAGAGGGTAGGACAAAATATGGCACGCAAGTTCTTTTCCCTAAGCACGTATGCCTATATACGAAATACATGCCTACATTAGCATTTATGAATTGGAGCTAGTTTTGTATCACCCTATGTTATGCATGTTGCATGATGAATGCCATCCGGTATAATTATCCATCACTGGTCCATTGCCTACGAGCTTTCCACATATTGATCTTTGCTAAGTTAATTTTCCGTTGCTACTGTTACGATCACTACAAAACTGCTACTGTCACGTTTGCCACCGTTACCGTTACTTCCATACTACTTCGCTACTAAATACTTTGCTGCAGATATTAAGTCTTTCAGGTCTGATTGAATTGACAACTCAACTGCTAATACTCAAGAATATTTTTTGGCTCCCCTTGTGTCGAATCAATAAATTTGGGTTCAATAATCTACCCTCGAAAACTGTTGCGATCCCCAATACTTGTGGGTTATCAAGACCTTTTTGTGGCGCCGTTGCCGGGGACATAGCTTTATTCTCTGAGTCACTTGGAATTTTTATTTGTTGATCACTATGAAGAATCTGAAAGACGCTAAAACCAAGATCTACCCCTCAAATGCAAAGGCAGGTAAGGAACTGCCATATAGCTCTGCACTTGATTCACCGTCTGTTATGAGTAAATTTGCGACACCACCACCTGCTACTGAATCTGATATGTCACAAGTAATTGATGATGCTACTTCTACTATGCATGTTTCTTATTATGATATTTTGTTTGATACTGCTATGCCACTTGGTGAATTTCTTAATGAACAAATTGCTAGAGTGAATGTTGAAACTGATAATATTGTTGAATCTGATGAAACTAAACATTATAATTCACCTGCTAGACCTAGCTCTCCTAGATATGAATTGCCTAATATACCTAAGAGTTATGTTATCGAAAGAGAAGTAGCTAGGGACTTTCTTGCGTGTAAGGATAGAAATGATCTTAAGAAATTGTTATGCAAGTGGAAGGAAATATCTTTGAATGCTAGAATGCAATATGATCGCAAGTTTGCTAATTCACCTATATGTGTTACTGATAAGGATTATGAATTCTCTGTCGATCCCGAGTTAATTACTTTGGTAGAATCTAATCCTTTTCATGGTTATGAATCTGAAACTATTGTGGCACACCTTACTAAATTAAATGATATAGCCACCCTATTTACTCATGAGGAAAAGATTCGTTATTACTATATTCTTAAGCTGTTTCCATTCTCATTAAAGGGTGGTGCTAAGATATGGCTTAATTCTCTTGCTCCTTTTGTGTGCATAGTCCCCAGGATATGATTTACTACTTCTCTGGAAAATATTTTCCTGACCATAAGAAACAAGCTGCCTTGCAGGAAATATTTAACTTTGTGAAAATTGAAGAAGAGAGTCTCCCACAAACTTGGGGGAGGCTTCTCCAGTTACTTAATGCTTTGCCTGATCACCCTCCCAAGAAAAATGAAATACTTGATATCTTTTATAATGGACTAACCGATGCTTCTAGGGACCACCTAGATAGTTGTGTTGGTTGTGTTTTCAAGGAACAAACTGTTGAACAAGTTGAACTACTATTGTATAACATATTGAGCAACGATAATGATTGGACTATTCCCGAACCACCTCCAAAACCAACTCCGAAGAAAAGAGGTATTCTATTCCTCAGTCCTGAAGATATGAAAGAGGCAAAGAAATCTATGAAACAATAAGGTATTAAAGTTGAAGATGTTAAGAATCTACCACCTATTGAAGAAATACATGGTCTTGATAAGCCTACACAGGTAATAGAGGTAAATTCTCTTCATAGATTTGATGAAGGTGATATTCCTTATAATACTCCCTCTGCTCCTCTATATAAGGTGTATTTGTTTTTTAATAAAATTCCAGAATGTAAGGTGCATTTATTCTAATTCCCCATAATTCCCTTGTTATCCCTCCTAAAAAAGGAAAATATCTATTTTCTGATTGTATGTATCTCTCCTTATAGCAAAAAAAGGAAACTATCTCTTTATTGATTGCATGTATCTCATACTTTTCTGAACTAATTGATTTACTTTCCACTAAGGAACAAATTTGCCAAGGATAATTTAGTCTTAACATGTCTATAATTATGTGCCTTGGTCACCGTGCAAAAAATAATACACCTTACATAAAGGAACCGAGGGAGTAAGTCTGCTAGCCAATGCTTAGATGAATTTGATAACTTTGTTGTTAAACAAGAATATTTCAATGCTTATGTTAGTAGACAATTGAAACGTAATGCTTACATGCTTGATCGCTTAGGTGATTATATGAGTAGAACTGTTAATGACCTTAGGCTTATTAGTAAACATGCTTCCATGGTAACTACTCAAGTAGAACAGGTACTTAAGGCACAAAATGATCTGCTCAATGAGATGACTTGTAAGAACAATGATCATTCTGTTAGAGTCGTGACTAGAGGTGGTAGAATGACTCAGGAACCTTTGTATCCTCAGGGTCATCCTAAAAGAGTTGAGCAAGATTCTCAGAGAGTTAATATTGACGTATCTGGTCCTTCTAATAAAAATAAAAAGAATGATGATAGGACTTTGCATGTTGCTAGTGAACCTGTTATAGAGTCACATGGAAACCCAAATGACACCTCTATTTCTCATGCTGAGACACAATTTGGTAATGAACATGAACCTGGTGATAATAATAATGATTATGTTCATGTCGATACTCACCCTAGTAATGACAATGATGTGGAGGTTGAACCTGATGTTGATCTTCATAACACACAACCTAAGAATAAGAGATATGATAAAAGAGATTTTGTCGCTAGGAAGCATGGTAGAGAAAGGGAACCATGGTTTCAAAAACCCATGACCTTTCCTCTTAAACCATCGAAAAAGAAGGATGATGAGGATTTTGAGCGCTTTCCTGAAATGATGAGACATGTCTTTTTACGTATGTGCTTAACTGATATTCTGAAAATGTCTCCTTATGTTAAGTACATGAAAGATATTGTTACAAATAAAGGAAAGATACCTGAAGCTGGGATTTCGACCATGCTTGCTAATTATACTTTTAGGGGTGTAATACCAAAGAAACTGGGAGACCCCGGAGTACCAACTATACCATGCTCTATTAAAGGAAATTATGTTAAAACTGCTTTATGTGACCTTGGAGCTGGTGTTAGTGTTATCTCGTTCTCTTTATATCGTAGACTTGATTCGAATAAGTTGACACCTACTGAAATCTCTCTGCAAATGGTTGATAAATCAACTGCTTTACCTATCGGTATTTGTGAGGATGTGCTTGTTGTGGTTGCAAACGTTACTATCTTAACGAACCTTGTTATTCTTGATATTCCCAAAGACAACAGTTTGTCAATCATCCTTTGTAGACCCTTTCTGAATACTGCAGGGGCTGTTATTGATTGCAACAAAGGCAATTTCACTTTTCATGTTAATGGTAATGAGCATACGGTACACTTTTCGAAGAAACAATCTCAATTTCATGGCATCAACTCCATTGAAAAAATTCCAACATTTACTATTGGAGACTTTGAATTCCCTCTTCCTACAGTCAAGAAGAAATATGATATACTTATTGTTGGGGGCATGCATATACCCATTGAGGTAACCTAGTGTTATTTGAAAGTTCTCCAATTCCATGTCATTCAAAAAAGTTTGTCAATAAGACTTGATCAACCTTATTGATGGATTATTTTTTACGGGCATGAGTTGGATGAATTTAGAAAGCACAACCTTATGTACCCGACCTTTATTTTCTGTTATTTAGTTTCAATTTAGTAAAAAATTTATTATTTCTATGTTTTCCATTTTATTCGTGCAATAGAAAAATGACCTGAAAATAAAAGTTCTCAGAACGCCCTAAAAATTTAGTATGATTTTTTCTAGAATATTTAAGAATTTCTCGCACTAAGAATACATCAGGGGACTGCACTAGTGGGCCACAAGCCTGCAGGGCGCGACCACCCCCTGGGCGCGCCCCTGGCTTGTGGGTCCCACGTGGGGCCCCTTCACTTATTCCAGTACACATCCACTCCTTCTTCCTCCAGAAAAAATCCCACCACTACTCAAACCCGTGTTTTAGCTCATATTGCTGCCTTTTTCGATCTCCTTGATCAAAGCTTCATTTGCAATACTATTTTAGGGGATTGTTCATCGGTATGTGACTCCTCCAATGGTCTAATTAGTTTTTGTTCTAGTACTTTATATTTTGCAAAATCTTGCTGCTATGGTGACCTTGTTCTTGAGCTTGAATGTCAAATTTGTAGGGTCCCAAATAGTTCTGATGCATGATATAGCTTCTAGGCACTTGTGGGAGTAGTTTCCATAAGCTTTGATTGAGTTTTGTTCATTTTTATGTGGAGTCACTAAGAATTTCAGATTTATTTTTCAGAAAAAGAAAAATGTTAAAAAAATATACCAAGGTGGTTCCTCGAGCAAGAATACCCCGAGACTCGCGATACGCGAGCCTCACCTTGAACACCCAAGGGAAGCTCAAGTGCGGCCTTGTAAATGTCCATCGGAATCATTCATGGTCCAGGCTGGATTCAAGGAAGAATTTTACGTGTATATACAAAATGCTGGCCTTGAAGATTTTGTTTCAGACCAAAGCAAGCAATATTATCAACTCACTGGTTCCTTTGTGCGGAAGTTTGAACTTTCATTGAGGCGTAATACACATTCCTTTCTATTTAATCTTTATGATGAATCCTATACTTTGGACCTAGAAGATTTTAACCATGCATGCAAAATTCCACAATGGGGTAGCTTTAGTGATCCTCACAAAGCTGAATATAATGATTTTCTTGCTATCATCACTAGGGGAGAAACTAGAAATATTACACAGACTAACTTGGGGAGAATTCACTTTCCTGCCATACATTATGTTGCTATCTTCATATGTTGATGTATTAACGATAAGCATGAGCATAGCCACCTTTGTGTACCTGACCTTAGTATTCTTAAGAGTGCGGTCATGGGTGATAGACGATATAACTTAGGAGCTATTATTGCTATGAGGCTACACAAAAATGCTAAGGACGGAGATTTCATTGGTGGAATTTATGCCACCCGTGTAGCCAATTATCTTAGGATACCTATAAAGGAGAATGATATTGACCTACCACCTGCTTTTCTTGATTATGAGGCTATGGTGCACTACCAGTTCCTCAAGAGAAATGAACAACATCTCTTATATCGACTAATACTTTATAGACATCATGTTGTCCATATTACCCTTCCTGCTCATGCCTTCTTTAACTTTCATGAAAAACAAATGTACTTCATAACGAGAGAGGAGGCAGACGAGTACGAGAGAGAGGCGAAAACCGCTTGCCTCCATGCTGAAGCCGTTCAGGCGGCAACTGTCGCAGCCCTGTACAACCCCAACTATGACTTTGGATATTATCCGGGCCATCCATGGCCTTAGACCAACTTAGGCCAAAAGACTAAGCTTGGGGGACTACGTATTTCTCACCGACATTACATTCATGTTCATACACTCATTCCAATTGTCGGTGTTCATACTTTTTCATTGTACTATCCATCTTAGTTTATTTCTTCTTTTTGTTTTCTTCTTGTTTGTTTTGTTAACCTTGAGAAAATACAAAAAATAGTTTTAGCTTTATCTTCTAATTGTTTAGTTGTAGTGTTAAAAGAAAACCCCAAAAGATTTTGTGTTCTTCTTTTGCTTGTTGCAGGCTTTCCCGTGTAAACAGGTTTTCTTTTTTCTTTGGATCGTAAGGAGAAGACCACGATGACATGTTGAGTGGCTCTCATATTCATTATCGTTTACCTATCAGAGAGTCCTGCTACCTTGTCTTCTCCTTTGAGTTATTGCTTGCAGATTCCAGCTTAGTCCAATGCACGCGCACTCTTATTATTATTATTCACACCGTTCGGTCGTGCAAGTGAAAGGCAATAATGACGATATATGATGAAGTGACGGAGATGGAGAAAAGCTGGTATGAACTCGACCTATTTTGCTTTTCTAAATATGATTAGATCATCGTTCTGAATTCAGCTCGTTATGCATTGAACATGTTTGCAATGATAATTAGAGATTATAGTTACTTATGCCATGCTTAATTAGCTAGGAGTGAATAATGGTTTGTCTTGAGTGCCAACATGCATATTAAAATGGTTGTGATGTAGTATGATAGAATGGTATCCTCCTCCGAATGATTCGGGTTGCTTGACTTGGCACATCTTCATGCATGTAGTTGAAACAAAACCAACATAGCCTCTACGATGTTTATGTTCATGGTGATTTATATCCTACTCATGCTTGCACTCAATGTTGGTTAATCTCAAAGCATGTTTATGACTTTTGTCGCTCTCTAGTTGGTCGCCTCCCAGTCTTTTGCTAGCCTCCACTTGTACTAAGCGGGAATACTGCTTGTGCATCCATTTCCATAAACCCAAAGTTGTTCCGTATGAGTCCACCATACCTACGTATATGCAGTATTTACCTGCCGTCCCAAGTAAATTTGCATGTGCCATACTCTAAACCTTCAAATAAATATTCTATTTTGTATGCCCGAATCGCTCATGTAGTGACTAGGGGTTGTTAGTGTCTTCCATGCTAGGTAGGTTATTCTCAAGATATGTGTTGATTCACTATCATTCACGAAAAAGTGGCTGGTAATCGGGATGCCCAATTCCATGTTCAAAAGTCAAATCAAATTTAATGAAACAAAACTCCCCCAGGATTGTTGCTTGTATGGACTGTACCTGTGGATTCGGCCCGCCGTGGAATGTGATTGATTGGTGGAGGGGGAGTAAAAACTTTACTATTCTGTTTGGGAACCGCCTATAGTGTATCTAGCATGGAAGATATTGAGATATCTTAGTTGTTATGTTGATAACGAAAGCATACCACCTAAAATTTTGATTCATCCCTATTTTGAAAGCCCGAGCTCTGGCACCTATGCAAATCAATGCTTCCCTCTGCGAAGGGCCTATCTATTTTACTTTACTGTTGAGTCATCCTCTTCTTATAAAAAGGCACCAGTTAGAGAGCACCCATGTCATTTTTATGCTTTGCTATTAATTGATGTTGAGTATGAGTATGACTGGATCTCTTTTACCATGAATTACAATGTCTAGTCAGTCCTTTTCTTTAGAGGTGCTCTGCAATTATGTTTTGTGGTCTCACAAAGGGCTAGCGAGATACCAGTTTATCATAATGTATTACGATTTTTTTGATTAAATTGTTGTCATCCGAGACTTATTATTATTGCTCGCTAGTCGATTATGCCATTGATATAAGTAAACATGAGACCTAAATATTATTGTGAATGTGGTTAGTCTATAATCTGAGCTGACAATCTGAACATAAGTTAGACATGTTTACAACAACAAGATCAAACAGAGTTCGTAGAAGTTTTTCTTTATCACTTTCAGTTTATCAACTGAATGGACAAGCAAAGGTTTAAGCTTGGGGGAGTTGATACGTCTCCAAAGTATCTACTTTTCCAAACTCTTTTGCCCTTGTTTTGGACTCTAACATGCATGATTTGAATGGAACTAACCCGGACTAGCGTTGTTTTCAACAGAATTGCCTTGGTGTTATTTTTGTGCAGAAATAGAAGTTGCCGGATTGACCTAAAAATTTACGAAGATCTTTTTGGATTTAATAAAAAATACTCGTGAAAGAATCTACTGGACAGGGGCCACCCGCAGGTCACAAGCATGCAGGGCACCCCCCCCCCCTAGGCCGCACCGCCTTGCTTGTGGGGTCCCTGAGGCTCCACCGACCTTGTTTCCACTCCTATATATTCCCATCTGCGGAGAAAAAATATCAGAGAGAAGAGTTCATCGCGTTTTACGATACGGAGCCGCCGCCACCTCATGTTCTTCCTTGGGAGGGAAGATCTGGAGTTTGATTTGGGCTCCGGAGAGCGGAAATCGACGTCGTCGTCATCACCAACCATCCTTCATCACCAATTTCATGATGCTCTCCATCGTTCGTGAGTAATTCCATCATAGGATTGCTGGACAGTGATGGGTTGGATGAGATCTATCATGTAATCGAGTTAGTTTTGTTAGGGTTTGATCCCTAGTATCCATTTTGTTGTGAGATTCATGTTGCTATGACTTTGCTATGCTTAATGCTTGTCACTAGGGACCGAGTGCCATGATTTCAGATCTGAATCTATTATGTTTTCATGAATATATATGAGTTCTTGATCCTATCTTGCAAGTTATACACACCTATTACGAGTTATGATCCGCATCCCTCGGGGTGACAATAACTAGGATTCTTTCCGGTGATTACCGTATTTTGAGGAGTTCATGTATTCACTAAGTGCTAATGCTTTGGTCCGGTTCTGTATTAAAAGGAGGCCTTAATATCCCTTAATTTCCATTAGGACCCCGCTTCCATGGGAGGGTAGGACAAAAGATTTCATGCAAGTTCTTTTCCATAATCATGTATGACTATATATGGAATACATGCCTACATTACATTGATGAATTGGAGCTAGTTTTGTATCACCCTATGTTATGATTGTTGCATGATGAATGCCATCCAACATAGTTACCCATCACTGATCCATTGCCTACGAGATTTCCACATATTGATCTTTGCTAAGTTACTTTTCCGTTGCTACTGTTACAACCACTATAAAAATGCTACTGTCATGTTTGCCACTGTTACCGTTACTTCCATACTACTTTGCTACTAAATACTTTGTTGCAGATATTAAGTCTTTCGGGTGTGGTTGAATCGACAACTCAGCTGCTAATACTCGAGAATATACTTTGGCTCCCCTTGTGTCAAATCGATAAATTTGGGTTGAATACTCTACCCTCGAAAATTGTTGTGATCTCCTATAATTGTGGGTTATCAATACTCGAGAATTCATCATTTTGAGGAGACACGTAGGACGTAGGAGGAGTGGCGAGCATGTTCCTACGGGCCTATGAGGTATGGATAGTTTAGGGAATACATGATTTTGGGTTGGGCATAGGAGTTGCAAGTCGACCCCACAGGTCACATGCGTTATTTTCATTTATTAACTATTTGTGGGTATCCATTGGGATATCCATGGGCGCATTTTCATACCCATGCCCTAGCCATATATTTTGCATGTATGGATACCCATTACCCGTGGGTACAAACACTAGTAGAAAACAGGCCTTTGGTTCGACGCATTAGTCCCGCCTGGTTTATGAACCAGGACTAATGCTTCCACTAGTCCCGGTTCATGGGGCTAGGGTTTAATCCTTGTTTGTTAGGAAACTCTAGTCCCAGTTTGTGTTAAAAAAACAGGACTAAAGAGGTGGTGGCAGGGTTGCGTCAGGCTTGGGCCCCTGCGAGGCCCATTAGTCCCGGTTGGTACTACAAACTAGGACTAGAGATAGATCTCTGTTTTCTCCTTTCTCTCCTCTGTTTCTTCCCTTGCTCGAGTTCATCCTCAATTTCTTCCCATATTTGTCAAGATTTGAGGGACCCCATCCATCCAAGTGTTCACAAAGGTTAGCAACTTTGTCCTTTCATCTCTTATTGCTAGATTAGCTCATGCAATGCTCTAGAATTATAGTGATTTGTGGGTTTTAGTTTGGGAGTAATTATGTAGGAGTTTATTTGATTTATATGCAATTTGAGCTCAAATTAACTCCTTAGTTTGCATATGTGTAGGTATGGTTTACTTAGTGCCTTCCCATTCCCGTCCTAACCACCGTCGATCGCCAACACCGTCTCGTCGCCGGCACCACCTTGGTGATCCTCTTGTTCTTATCCTTTTTATTCCAAAAAATCTTATTTGTATGATTTAGATAGTTTTCTTGCCTGTATGATTGTTTCTTATAAGTGTGTATGAACTTTATGTGTGAACTTGTGTTAATTTTGTCTTTTCGATCTTGTGTAATGAAGATGAACCAGCAATGGATGTACGATGACCGACGCTCTCCCCAGTTCATTGATGGCTTGCGGAGTTTTCTGCGTGCGGATGAGGCAAACCAGTGGGATGATTTTATATCTTGTCCATGTGTTGTGTGTAAGAATGATAAAACTTACTCTATGTCAAGAGTCATTCACGTGCACCTGTTATGTCCGGTTTCATGTCCGGCTATAACTGTTGGACCAAGCACAGAGAAAGAGGGGTTCTAATGGAAGATAATGAAGAAGAGGATTATCCTTTGTACCAAATGCCATTAGTTGATCATATACTTCATATGGTCAAGTTTTAAAAGTATGTTTTGGAAATGGTCCTCGCGGATATCTGTTTCGAATATAGCTGACGGACACGCACCCATGTGGAAGAAGAAATATATATTTTGGGACCTACCTTACTGGAAAGTCCTAAAGGTCCGCTCTGCAATAGACGTGATGAACGTGACGAAGAATCTTTGCATGAACCTGCTAGGATTCTTGGGCGTGTATGGGAAGATAAAAGATACATCGGAGGCACTGGAGGACCAACAACGTAAGCACGAAAAAGATAGCATGCATCCAAAGCAGTATGAAGGTCCTACCACCTACGCTCTTACCAAAGAAGAGAAAGAAATCTTTTTTGAATTTCTGCTCAGTATGAAGGTCTCGTCTGACCCTGAAATTGAAAAGCGCTACAAATGAACTCTAAAAAGGCTGAAACTTGGCATGGTATCATCATTTCACCCAAATAGCATGGGCTAAAAAGTTGGGAGGGTTAAGGCAAAAACTAGATGCACTTCGTGTACAAAATGGGCAATCTCTTTTGATGTATCACGGTTTCGGACGAATACTCATCTCTTACGAAGGCATTTCATTTTTCTAAACTTATTTCAACTCCAGACTTTTTGTGCGCTCAATATGCATCATTCAAACCCACGTCATCAATTTTCAACCCTTTCTCACCTCATTTTCTATTTTTCATGGATTTATGGTTTTTTTAGCTAAATGACCCTCAAATTGAAAAGCGCTACAAATTAACTCTAAAAGGCTGAAACTTGGCATGGTATCATCATTTCACCCACATAGCATGTGCTAACAAGTTGGAAGGGTTACGGCAAAAAATGGATGCACTTCGTGTACAAAATGGACAATCACTTTCGAAGTATCACGGTTTCACAGGAATACTCATGTCTTACAAAAGCATTTCCTTTTTTAAACTTATTTCAACTCCAGACTTTTTGTGCGTTCAATATGCATCATTCAGAGCCACGTCATCAATTTTCAACCCTTTCTCACCTCTTTTTCTATTTTTCATGGATTTAATGGTTTTTTAGTTAAATGACCCTGAAATTGAAAAGGCTACAAATGAACTCTAAAAAAGGCAAAAACTTGGCATGGTATCATTATTTCACCCACATAGCATGTGCTAAAAAGTTGGGACGATTACAGCAAAAATGGATGCACTTCGTGTACAAAATGGACAATCTCTTTCAAAGTATCACAGTTTCGGACGAATACTCATCTCTTACCTAGGCATTTCATTTTTTTTAACTTATTTCAACTCTAGACATTTTGTGCGCTCAATATGCATAATTCAAAGCCACATCATCAATTTTCAACCCTTTCTCACCTGATTTGATATTTTTCATGGATTTAATGGTTTTTCTAGCTAAATGACCCTGAAATTGAAAAGCGCCACAAATGAACTCTGAAAAGGCTGAAACTTGGCATTGTATCATCATTTCACCCACATAGCATGTGCTAAAAAGTTCGGAGGGTTACGGCAAAAACTGGATGCGCTTTGTGTACAAAATGGACAATCACTTTCGAAGTATCACGGTTTCGGACGAATACTCATCTCTTACAAAGGCATTTCAATTTTTTAATAACATAAAAATTACCAAATTTAATATAATAAATAACACACACTAATACTAAGCATCAGAAAAAAGAATGACCAGAAAAGCTATTTTTAATATAAATTTATTCACAAACTAGTGATTCACAAAACTTTCAAACTATAAAAAATTGAAAACTACTAGCACTAGCAGATTTTTTGTAGTTTTTTTACCTAAAACAAAAAGATTCATTCAAAAACTATAAATATTCTAGTAGTTATTCCAAATTTAAAAACAGAAACTGTCGTGTTTAGAAAACAAAAGCAATAAAAAAGAGAAAATAGACCTTTAGTCCTGACTGGAGCCACCCACCGGGACTAAAGGTTCCTTCCCGCGCGGAATTTTGGGCAGCCGAAAATAGACCTTTAGTCCCGGTTGGTGGCTACAACCGGGACTAAAGGTGCGTGCTAGTGGGCCAAGCGCCCTACCTTTAGCCCCGGTTGCAACCACCAACCAGGACTAAAGACCATTTAGTCCAGGTTCGGGGCAGGAAGCGGGACTAAAGGGCTCTACATATAACTATGAGCCTCTTTTTTGGCACCAATCCCTCCTATTCGATCCATCGACGCCGACCATGCCCTGCCCCGACACCGTCAGGCTGCCGGAGCTCACCGCCACCCCCGAAGCCGTCCTCGTCGTCGCCGCCACGACATCGGTCGCCCGCGCCTCCTCCACGAGCCCCTACTGCGCCCTGGCCCTCCTCGGTCCCACGGTGAGCTTCGTCGGCCTCTCCTTCCCTCCTCGATCTAAGTGACCCAGCCCCTTGTCGTGCTCGAGCGCGGCGACGCCATGGCCATCGTCCTGCCCGAGCGCTGCAGCGCCATGGCCACCGACCTGCCCGAGCGCGGCGGCGCCATGGCCGTCGGCCTGCCCAATTTCATGGTTTCCTAGGAAAAAAACATGAATTACATGGGTGTTCCTTGGCAACAATTGATGGCAGAGAGTAAGGGGATGTTGCATGAACAGAAACACAACACTTCGTTGATCCTTATGCTTACTATGATGGATTTGAGGAACTTGTTTGATGTGATGGCTAGCAAGCAGTTTGTCTCAGTTTGGCACTTTTCTACTGTGATATGAACCTTGCTTCTTAACTAAATTATGTGTGCGCCTATACACTTGTTGTATGGTATGAAATTCATTACTTATTAATTGTATGTCAGCCAAGGCATGAAAATAGAGTTTCGGGAGGGTAATTTAATTATAGCATGCTCCCTGGCTAGCCTAGGAGACATGCCTCAAATGGGTCGTGTTCATCAATTTGCTTGTTGGTGAGGTTTTAACGTATTTTGCATGGTTATCAACACGTTGAGTATAGTCAAACAAGCATGGTAAAAAAATTAGGAATAGAAGAAACATAGGATTTTGAGTTTGTTTGATTACATCTCATGAAAAACAAAGGATTTTTTCCAAGAGGTTAGAGTGGATGCTAGATTCTATATGGAATATAGTACATATGGTTATATATTTTCTATGGAATGTGAATATATATATATAAGGTAGCCATGCAATGTACTTGGTTATATATTTTTTATGGAATGTGAATATCATAGATGTTCAATTCTGTTTATAGATGTTTTGAAATTCTGTTTATATATGTTCAGTTCTATAGATATAGTGTCATGGTTGTTGTTTACGCATTTACAAACATGTTCCACGGATTATAAGTTAAATTACCACATTAAAACAGGAAATGTCTGACGATGATTATTGGGAATGTGAATATTGCAGCGACTATTGGGGTGTGCGACACGCCTCACCTGCGAGACCAAAGGTTCTTCACCATCAAGCTTGACCAGACCTTCGAAGTTTCTGTGGTATGTAATGATGACAAGTGTTTTTTCGTAATTAAGCATGACTTTTGTTTCTTTGCTTCAACGGGTAATTTCTGTTTTATACAATTCGACTAGTTCCTCCCTTGCCATGCAAGAAAGTATGTGTTGGAGAGGCTCGGTTTCGAAGATCACGAGAGTATGGAGACGAGGAGAGCTAACCTAAGGACTATACATGGTCACACATTTCTGATCAAAGTAATGAATGCACTTTATAACACGGAAATAGGGTGCTCAAATTGGGAAGATCTTTGCAAGGCATATGGATTTTAGGAGGGTATGGAAATAACCTTCGATCTTCATCCTGAAGATAATATGCCATGTAACATCGACATTTGGGTGGATGTCGATATGCTTACTGTTTTACCTTCACGTGAGTTTGTCAACCATATTTGTCAAGTAATTTGCATTTTATATTTAGAAATAGTTGGTGTTCATCCATATACTAAATTTTTTAAATTCTAATTTACAGCTTATTTCGGTGATTCGAGTGAATTACGGAAAATAATTGACACGACACACTACACTTATGGATCACATCTAACTTGGAAGGAGAAGGATGTTCTTATCCACTTTCTTGTTGCTGTCCTAGATGGTAGGGCGGACTTCCCGTATAATTTGGGAATTGGCCCAAATTATACATTTTACATGCCACTAGTGCATAGGTTGAGGACGGATAACATTCGCGGAATATCTTGGTAAGAGTTTGCTAATTAAGTACACTCTACTATTGCATAAATGGTGTTGATTACATTTCTAACTAGGCTGTTATTATGTTCCTCAATAGCAACTGTCAAATGATGTAGTGCCTCTGTTAATGCATGACAAAGGTCATATAACAATTAAAAGCCCGCTGAGGGCTGAGTTCCATGCTCCATACTCGATTGGCCGCAAATAAAAAAGGCTCCAAATTGAAGCATGGAGAGAAATAAAGAAGGATCTCAAGCCACAAGTTGGAGACCATTGAATCTATGTGCTTCATCACGGAGACATAGGTATTATTCTGTTTTATGACATTATACGTAGGAACGAGGACTAGGTCTTATGAGAGAGAAGTTTTCTAGTTTATATTAACTTGGCATGATCGATTAGGATGATGATTATTATGATGTTTTTTCTGTTTTATGAGATTTTAACTTGGTATATGATTAAGATGATGATGAGTTGTTAGATGAGTATGTAAGATGATGGTGAATTATATGACATAATATTTGATTAAAGTGGATGGATGCCCATGATCGATATATGAAACCCCTAAATCCCTCCTTTAAGAAAAAATAAAAACCCAGCGTAAGGCTGCCTTTTAGTCCCAATTGGTGTCACCAACCGAAACAAAGGTCCCCGCTCCTGGCGCGCCTTGCCAGCCACGTGGATGGGCATTAGTCCCGGTTCCTGGCAAACCGAGATTAAAGGGGGTGGGACTTTAGTCCCAAGTTATTAGTCCCGGTTGGTGAGCCGGGACTAAAGGCCCTTACCAACCAGGACTAATGTACGTTTCTACACTAGTGAAAATCACTCAAACTCTTTCCCATGCACATTGTTTTTGGTAGGGTACCCGCGGGTACCCATACTCATGGGCAAAACTGCCATCCCTAATGTCAAGTCCACCCAAATGTCTTTATCATATTGAAGACGAGTGACCGGATCATATTGAGGAATGTCAATATCGAGGGTAGTTTTCATACCCTCCCCGAATCCATAAGCCTTGCATAACGCTCTCCAATTGAAACAATTGAAATACGTGTGACCTACTCCATTATAGAGTTTAGCCTCAAAAGTGAAACCATGCTTCGTATTTAGGTAAAGTTTCATATTCTCCATCTTTTCATGGTCAGTGAAAGAGAGCTTCTGAAAAGACCTCGATGACGCCTAGAGGGGGGTGAATAGGCTATTTAAAAACTTCTTCAGATTTGGCTTGAACCTAATGCGGAAATAAACTAAGAGGGTACTTGTCAAGCACAAATCCTAAATGCACTAGGCACTGCAACGTGTATCAACAACACGATCTACCAAGATGGACACAATACAGTTACTAACAAGCACAAGTAAGTTACACAAACTTACTTGAGCTATATCACACGACAAGTAGGTGAACGACACAAGATACTAGATCACACTATATCATACGATATATCAAAAGCTGCAAGTGTGAACGTGTGGATATAGAGGGTATGCTTGAATGATTAATATTGTACAAGAAATAGCCAACACAATATAATGAGCACAAACAATATGCAATGTATGTATGCTCAAGTAACACAAGTAAACCACAAGTAAGGAGTTAGGGTTAAGGATAACCAAGGTCACTGAGACGAAGATGTATCCCGATGTTCACTTCCTTGGAGGGAAGCTAGTCACCGTTACAGGTGGATGTTACCACGAAGGCACACCAACGCCACGAAGGCTCACCCTATTCTCCCTTTGAGATAACACCACGAAGGCGTTTCTCAACCACTAGTGGTAAGCCTTTGAGGTGGCTTCCAAACCCTCACAAACTTTTCCGGGGGAAATCACACGGATTGATTCCTCTCCGAAGAACTCCTACCGCCTAAGAGTCTCCAACCTCCAAGAGTAACAAGATCACGGGAATGCTCAAAACTTGCTCAAATCTCAAATAGCTTGGGTTGAGAGAAGGAGAGGGAGACGATCTATCTTTTGATTGGAACAACTCTCAAAGGGGCTCACAAATGCTCTTGGGATCTAAGATTTGGTGTGAGAAAATGTGTGTGAGGTAGAAATGTGTTCTTATGAGGATAAGGCTGTGTTGGACTACCCTCTCACGAAGTGGGAGGGGGTATTTATAGTGGGGAGAGAAAAACAGCCGTTGGGGACACTTTAAGTCACATAGGGTCCGGACGTCCGACAGTTTTCGGAAGTCCGGGCGTCCGTAAGGGGTCGGACGTCCGACAGGGGTCGGTCGTCCGAGGGCTGTAGATATGACTGAAAACACTGTGAATTGAACAACCACCGGACGTCCAGAGAAGACCGGAAATCCGAGTTATTCGACTCAACTTATTCTGGTGCGAGGTTCCGGATTTCCGAAAGGGGACGGACGTCCGGCCCTCGGACGTCCGGAGGGAGCCGGAAATCCGAGTTATAGAGCTCATGTTCTTCTGGTGCAGGGCTCCGGATTTCCGAAGCTGGTCGGTCGTCCGACCCTCGGATGTCTGGAGTGAGCCGGAAATCCGAGTTATAGAGCTCAATTTCTTCTGGTGCAGAGCTCCGGATTTCCGTAGCCTATCGGTCGTCCGACCCTTGACCGGTCCTCAGACGTTCGGAGGGAGCCGGCAGTCCGAGGCAGTAGACCTGTTTTGAGATAGGAGCAAAGTAGAGAATATGTGGTATTGAGCAGAACAGTGGAGATATGGTTTGAGCAAGTTCATCGCAAAACCTGTGATCCCCTCTTAATAGTGCGGGATCCCTAAGGACTCAAGAATCATAAAAGGGTACTGATGATCCATACTTGAGTGTATACTTTTATTCGCTGATCATCACTCCGCACAACTAACATCAAAGGAACTGATACCTTTGAGTTAGCCCTTTCACTTGATCTTGATGTTGTTGTTCCTTCTTGGCTCGAGTTGAAAGCAAGACATGATGAAGTCTTCAAGTAGCTCTCCCATACACAATGTGGAGAGCCTAGCTTATGTATTCATCTTCATTTGTCCACCATGTGAACATCCACAAGAATCAAGCATGTAGTGCTCAGGAATGCTTATCTTGATCTTGTCCTTGTTAGCACATGATCTTGTCCTTATCAACACATGATCATTAACAATAGTTTCAATGATATATTCGTGCTGATCCACTTGAACTTGCACACCACAATCTTGTTGACGATCGCCACTTGACATCATCCTTCATGGGTTGTATGAGATCTTCCTTTTGACGCAAGCCCATGGAAGCACACCTAACCCCCACATAGGACTCTCACAAAGACCATGGGTTAGTACACAAACACGTAATGGACAATGCTTACCATACCATGGGACCACTTGATCCCTCTCGGTACATCTTATACGCTTTGTGTGTTGATCATCTTGATTTACTCTTTGTCTAAGATCTTGATCAACCTAGTGTCTCTATGACCATTCTTTGGATAATACCTTGAATACCATCTTGGTCATCATATAAACTCCTTGAACCCAACAGATCAACTTCAAGAAGTGCCTATGGACAAATCCTACAAATATAACTTAAGGCAACCATTAGTCCATAGGAATTGTCATCAATTACCAAAACCACATATGGAGATATATGCTCTAACAATCTCCCCCATTTTGGTAATTGAAGACAACCACTTCAAGACAGTTTATATAAGGAAATAAGCATAACCAAGCGCACACATACAAGGTAATAATGCATGCCCGCAAGATGTAAATGCTTACGCAATAAAAGCAAAACTCTCTAAACATATCCAAAGTAAACTCTCTAAACTTCTCCCCCATTGGCATCGATTGCCAAAATGAACAAAAAGTTTAGAAAGCCAATATAGTAGGTGGTCCTCCAAAAAGTGTGTACTTCTCAGCAAATGAGTGCAGAGAAATACACAAATACAATGATAAGTAGTTGGAGGAAAATAAACTATATTGAGGACCCAAAGATTGCAAATAAAAGGATTGTATGCCACAAAGACATACAAAAATAGAGGCAAGCAATCAAAAGATTCCAGATGGAACAAACAATCATATGGTCCTTCGAACCACATGAATAAAATATATTATGATAAAGGCAACAAAGTGTTTTATCAAAAACTATAGAAGCTCCCCATGATTTGTGCACAAATACGAGATTGTTGTATTTGATACAGGTGCACAAAATATGGTCGTTGCTCCCCCACAATTAATAAAAACACACAACGAGTGCAAGAAGATAGATGAGACAATAAGCATATCAATTGCACAAAACAAATGGTTGAGCAACATGTAAAAGAAGCAGCTTAAGAATAGGCTCAACCAAAGTAATGTGTGTGAGTCATGGCAAAGCACTTGAGAAGACTAAGATAAGGATGAGCATTACTCATCAACATAGTCTTGATGAAATGAGATACAAAGTGCAAGACATATCATTCCCAGACACACATACTAAAAAATGGGTTCACAAGCTTACTAATAAACAAAATAAGAACCAACGCTTGTGACAACCCATTGTGAAGATAGAAAGTAAGAACCTTGTCAAGAGGAGAGATACTAATTGAAATGGCAAAACCCTCATCAAGACAAGCATGAGGAAAAATAATCTTCACGGCCAAAGAGTGCATCAAGATGTAGGAAAATAAGATACGCACTCAAAATAAAACCTTTCACGAAGCCACCAAAAACTGAAAAAGGAAATGCAATGATGATCGTGAAAGAAAAGAGGATATTAATTAGAGATGTAACTTCTCTCATGTGTAAAAGATTCTAAGTAGAATACAATCATGATGATATATATCCACAAAGAAGGATGTACACACGAAATGGTTACAAGAAGGAACAAACTAGATATCCAAAAGGAAGTCATAAATATATCAATGAGATCTTTTGCTTGGAAGCATAGCACATGGCCTAATATTTTCTTATTGTACAATATGAACTTCCAACATACGAACATCAAAGACATCCCAACTAGTAGTAAGACATCATCGTTCGGATGCTTTGAGAAAGCAAACAAGTACTACAAGAACGCATCAAGAGATTCATGCCATGATGCAACCTGGAAAAGAAAAGACAGGTTGGGTCCTTTGCAAGAAAAGAATGCATGAAGTGGATACTTGTTACCGAGATAACATTGGATTGATGTAGTAGATAGTTGTTCTTTGATCATCCTAACTTTGCTCCAATAATCACATGGTCTCAACATCTTCCTTATAGGTGAGCCGAGCATCCAATGCATCTCCAGTTGTTCCTGGAACAACAAAACAAACAAAATGGTGCCCAAACTCATTGGGACCAAATAGTTAGAAAACCAGCAATACAAAGGACAAACTCCACATACATATACAAACGCATGCAAGGTACAAAACCACAACATGCAAAGGGGCAAGCACCTAAACATGTAAACAGTTTAAGTATAAGTTACCGTAAGGAGGCACATTGGATATAAGATAGAAACCCGATAATCCAAATGACTTGGCTTGAGATAATGTGAATGATGAAGACCCCTTAATTCTTCATTATGTATCCAAGCCTCTAATGTCCTCCATAGTCACCTATTGATCAAGTTTGAGCTTGTTGGTCCCCAACTACGTTGGGTCCTAAGAGGTTAATCACAATAGGCTTGGTAACCCAAATGGTTCTTTTCTTGACACCATTTTGAGTACCAACAAACTTGGAAAACACATTGCCAACCTTATCCTTCCCAAGGGAATAGATATCATCAATAGTGATTGGGTTTGATAAGTTACTTCTTGTGCAAGACGAAGCGACGTGACCCTTCTCACGACATAAGTAGCAACATCTACCCTTTGCTTTCTTCCCAGTTGATTTCTCACCACGGGGAGTGTTGGCTTGGGTCTTATTGGGAAGAGGCCTTCCTTCAACTTGTAGCTGAATATGTGATTGAGTTTGTGGCCGCTTCCCTTGTTGCTTGTGACTTTGGGACTTCGTCTTCAGAGGGAAAGATCTAACATGGTGCCCTTTAACTTTGCACTTGAAGCAAATGATTTTGGCCAAATTATTGACTTGTTCTAGGCCCCTCTTGTTCTTGTTTGAGTTTACTTCAACATCATTTCTGTCGTCCGGAGATGTTTGCTCACACAAGACGTTGTTGAGTGTGGACATCCCTTCATGACACTGTTCCAGGTCTTTCTTCAAAGAAGTGACTTGGGGACTTGAGCTCTTCGATTTCCTCTGCACGGTTAGTATCAATGCAAGTACTAGAGGAAGTGTAAGCTTCAATGTTAGAGCAACAAGGCAAGGAAAGTAATTCATCACACGAGGTAGTGACATTATGAGTAGACGAATTACGAGGACTAGCACATGGAAATATAGTACTTTGACTAGAAGTAGTGCCATTGTCCACATGAGGCTCACTTGATGTTACCTTGGTGATGATAGCCTCATGAGCTAACTTTTGCACATGATGGGATGTTAGAAGATCGGCATGAGAGCTTGTGAGCATTACATAGTTTTCTTCCAACTTCCCATAATTGCTAGTTAGTAAATCAAGTTGAGCACGTAGCTCAACATTCTCCTTCAATGTTGATACTTCAAAAGAGATAGGGTTAGATGTACAAGTATCATCAACAATATGAGAGGAGTAAGTAGCGATTAGAGACTTCTCATGAGTAGATTGAAGCTCCTCATAGATCTTAGAGGTTTTGACGAGCTCTCCCTTGACATTCTTGCATTCAAGGAGAAGGACCTCAAAATCCCTTTTAAGTTTATCATGAGTAACTTCAATCTCTCCTTTTGAAGATTTTAAGTCTCTACATGCTTGAAGACTCTTCTCAAGTTCATGTTCAAGTTGTTCACTTTTAGCTTGTTCATGATTAAGTGAATCATTACAATTTTCAAAGTAAGCATGAACATCTTGGAACCTTTGAAGAGCGTTATTTTTAGCTTTATGAAGAATTTTACTGATCACATAGATATTTTCAGTCAAGTCATCATCATCATCCTCATCGCAAATATCATCGTTATTGCACAGGGAAGATGATACCTCATTATTACCTCTTGCCATGAGGCACGTGTGAACTGAGGAGTTGATGATGATTCTTTTGGTGAATCAGATTCTTCATTAGTCAAAAGTACTTCATATTTCTTGATTTCCCCTAAATGATTAGTCATAGAACAACTAGGGAGAAACAATATATTTTGATCAAGAGGACACGGGAGAGCAGGCATATCACCACAGACATTTGTCGAGGGATCTTTAGGTGAAATGCATGACCTATCAGCACAATAATTTACACTATGTGTGGTGCTAGATATGCTCATGTCCATAGAGGGTATGACATTTTCATCAACATATATTTCTTCACTCACCATGTCATTACCTTGTGAGATTGACGATGCTGAGGTGTGCAAGCAATCGGATATGGAAGTAGTGGTGGACTCTTTATGATCGAAAAGAGTGAAGAGCTCATGCACCAACTCCTTCATCATAATATCGTCTTCATCAAGATTGGACCCACCATATATATCTTCAAGTTTAGTCCAAACTTCATGAGCTGACTTGCAAGTCGAGATAGACTTAAACACTTCAGGACTTATGGTTCGATGAATGGCAAGAAAAGCCTCACAGTCAAGATACATTTCATTAGTAGATGAAGATGCATCATCCTTTTTGTCGGAAATCCCTACAAGAACAATTCGTAAAGTATTTGGGCCCATGGCCCGAAAGTGATGAAGCATACGAATTCTCCATAGAGTATAATTTGTGCCATCAAAGTCAAAGGTGCCATTGTGCACTAATCCAATAGTCGACATCGATACTCTCTAGGTCGTGAAACCTAATTAAAGAGAGACCTAGCTCTGATACCAATTGAAAAGACCTTGATGACGCCTAGAGGGGGGTGAATAGGCTATTTAAAAACTTCTTCGGATTTGGCTTGAACCTAATGTGGAAATAAACTAAGAGGATACTTGTCAAGCACAAATCCTAAATGCACTAGGCACTGCAACGTGTATCAACAAGACGATCTACCAAGATGGACACAATACAGTTACTAACAAGCACAAGTAAGTTACACAAACTTACTTGAGCTATATCACACGACAAGTAGGTGAACGACACAAGATACTAGATCACACTATATCACACGATATATCAAAAGCTGCAAGTGTGAACGTGTGGATATAGAGGGTATGCTTGAATGATTAATCTTGTACAAGAAATAGCCAACACAATATAATGAGCACAAACAATATGCAATGTATGTATAATCAAGTAACACAAGTAAACCACAAGTAAGGAGTTAGGGTTAAGGATAACCAAGGTCACTGAGACGAAGATGTATCCCGATGTTCACTTCCTTGGAGGGAAGCTAGTCACCGTTAGAGAGGTGGATGTTACTACGAAGGCACACCAACGCCACGTAGGCTCACCCTATTCTCCATTTGAGATAACACCACGAATGCGTTTCTCAACCACTAGTGGTAAGCCTTTGAGGTGGCTTCCAAACCCTCACAAACTTTTCCGGGAGAAATCACACGGATTGATTCCTCTCCGAAGAACTCCTACCGCGTAGGAGTCTCCAACCTCCAAGAGTAACAAGATCACGGGGAATGCTCAAAACTTGGTCAAATCTCAAATAGCTTGGGTTGAGAGAAGGAGAGGGAGACGATCTATCTTTTGATTGGAACAACTCTCAAAGGGGCTCACAAATGCTCTTGGGATCTAAGACTTGGTGTGAGCAAATGTGTGTGAGGTAGAAATGTGTTCTTATGAGGATAAGGCTGTGTTGGACTACCCTCTCACGAAGTGGGAGAGGGGTATTTATAGTGGGGAGAGAAAAACAGCCGTTGGGGACACTTTAAGTCACATAGGGTCCGGACGTCCGATAGTTTCCGGAAGTCCGGGCGTCCGTAAGGGGTCGGACGTCCGAAAGGGGTCGGTCGTCCGAGGGCTGTAGATATGACTGAAAACACTATGAATTGAACAGCCACCGGACGTCCGGAGAAGACCGGAAATCCGAGTTATTCGACTCAACTTCATCTGGTGGGAGGTTCCGGATTTCCGAAAGGGGACGGACGTCCGGCCCTCGGACGTCCGGCCCTCGGACGTCCGGAGGGAGCCGGAAATCCGAGTTATAGAGCTCATGTTCTTCTGGAGCAGGGCTCCGGATTTCCGAAGCTGGTCGGTCGTCCGGCCCTCGGATGTCCGGAGTGAGCCGGAAATCCGAGTTATAGAGCTCAATTTCTTCTGGTGCAGAGCTCCGAATTTCCGTTGCCTGTCGGTCGTCCGACCCTTGACCGGTCCTCGGACGTCCAGAGGGAGCCGGCAGTCCGAGGCAGTAGACCTGTTTTGAGATAGGAGAAAAGTAGAGAATATGTGGTATTGAGCAGAACAGTGGAGATGTAGTTTGAGCAAGTTCATCGCAAAACCTGTGATCCCCTCTTAATAGTGCGGGATCCCTAAGGACTCAAGAATCATAAAAGGGTACTGATGATCCATACTTGAGTGTATACTTTTATTCGCTGATCATCACTCCGCACAACTAACGTCAAAGGAACTGATACCTTTGAGTTAGCCCTTTCACTTGAGCTTGATGTTGTTGTTCCTTCTTGGCTCAAGTTGAAAGCAAGACATGACGAAGTCTTCAAGTAGCTCTCCCATACACAATGTGGAGAGCCTAGCTTATGTATTCATCTTCATTTGTCCACCATGTGAACATCCACAAGAATCAAGCATGTAGTGCTCAGAAATGCTTATCTTGATCTTGTCCTTGTTAGCACATGAGCTTGTCCTTATCAACACATGATCATTAACAATAGTTTCAATGATATATTCGTGTTGATCCACTTGAACTTGCACACCACAATCTTGATGACGATCGCCACTTGACGTCATCCTTCATGGGTTGTATGAGATCTTCCTTTTGACGCAAGCCCATGGAAGCACACCTAACCCCCACATAGGACTCTCACAAAGACCATGGGTTAGTACACAAACACGTAATGGACAATGCTTACCATACCATAGGATCACTTGATCCCTCTCGGTACATCTTATACGCTTTGTGTGTTGATCATCTTGATTTACTCTTTGTCTGAGATCTTGATCAACCTAGTGTCTCTATGACCATTCTTTGGATAATACCTTGAATACCATCTTGGTCATCATATAAACTCCTTGAACCCAACAGATGGACTTCAAGAAGTGCCTATGGACAAATCCTATAAATATAACTTAAGGCAACCATTAGTCCATAGGAATTGTCATCAATTACCAAAACCACATACGGAGATATATGCTCTAACAGCTTCTCTAAGACATACCGCCTTACATAGCATGGGATGCACTGGTGAAATTATAAAAAATGAAGATTACACGTTAAAGCAGAAAAATTAAGACATGCTTAATTAAGAAGAAATACGTGACGCTGAAATTATATATCGTCAAATATTCATACTCCTCCTTAAGGGTGACGTAGAAGCTCCTATCGTTGTCCAAGTGTGGCATGTCGCACATACTCCCATCGTCGGTATAGTCATCACACTCGAGGATCTAATCTTCGACATACATTTGTTGTGTTTATAATTAAAAGATTAAAAATTGATCACTATTTAGCGCGGGTTGTCTTTCAGCCTATCGAGTCTCCCTTGAAAAACTCTCATCTCAAGTGGTGTATATGATGGGCACTCCCTCACATTGATATTACGACCGTCGGTGATGCTTGCTCGTCTCCTTCTCCCCGTGCACCGTCAATAGGTCTATCACGAGAAGAAGGAGGACGAGCGACCCCCACGACAACAGTCGGCATTCTTCCTCACTGTTATTTTGACCGTATATACAGTGGACACTCCCTCACATTGATATCATGACTATCATGATGGTCGTCCTACATTTTCTCTCGAGTGCATTACAAAAATGTCTAGCACACGGGGACGAAGAAGAAGTGACCCCCACGACAATAGTCGGGATTTGGTCTTCTCCCACACTGAAAGTCACACAACTAGCCCCAACAAACTGAAAGTCAACCCGAACCATCAATCATTTAACATTACATATATCGAGTAATGAACTAAGAAAATGGTCTACGCTACTGCAGATCCCGGGCACTCGATATATAGTACTTTCTAGCGCAAATTATGCCAAAATTTTGACATGACCTTTGCTAAAAATGATACATATATCGAGCGCGTGAAATTTGCGAGAACAGAAATGAACCAATATTCCGGCAAAACACAGGCCACTCGGAGGTGTTCCCTGCAAAATCATACACATGTCCAATAATGACATATAGCATCATATATTAAAAAATAAGCACTAAAAACCTAAATTTTTTATATTACAAATTTTCTATTCCTAAATTTTCTAAAGGGTAGCCCGATGCATGTAGCTCCCGCTTGCGCAGGGTCCGGGGAAGGGTCCGACAACTTGGGTCTATTGTACGCAGCCTTTCCCTGCATTTCTGCAAGAGGCTGTTTTCAGGACATGAACCCATGACCTCATGGTCACAAGGCAGCAGCTTTACCACTGCTCCAAGGCTCCCCTTCCTATACCTAAATTTTCTATACCTCAAAATTTCTATACCAAATATTTTATACTACAAATTTCTATACCTAAATTTTCTATACTAAAAAATTAAATACCTAAATATTCCAATATGTTTCTATACCTAAATAGGCTATTGTATTAAAATTAGAGGGAGGAAGGAAGGAGGGAAGTGGAGGGAGGAGTTACCTCTGTTCGTGACGGGTGACGAACGCAGGACGGGTAGGGCGGCCGTGCGGGAAGGGCGGCGGGCACGGGGTGACATGGGGAGGGCGGCCACGCGGGGAAGGGCCGGCGAGGATGAGGGATGGTCGGCGCTGGAGAGAGATCGGGTGGAGAAGGAGAGAGTGAGGAGGGGAGAATGAGAAGAGTGAGGGAACCGGCGCGGGGGAAGATTGGATAACGTAGGATTTAGCAGCAGCTCTCGTCTAGAACTAGCGCTACTACTAGTTACATTAGGTGTAGCATCGGTCCATAACAAGCGCTGCTAACATGGGCACATAACAAGCATCGTGTGGCCCACTTAGAAGTAGCGCTACCTAGCTTACTGAGCTACTGCTATTGTTACTACCCCTAGCGCTTATTAGGACCCGCACTACCGATACTTAACAGTAGTGCATGTTATCTAACATGCACTACTTAATATTCTATTTATAAGCTATTTCCTAGTAGTGAGTCTATGATGCACCAGGAGCGCGAGGAGGAGGCGCAGGCGCAACAGCACGAACAGACGATACTAGATGCAACACAACAGTTGTGGCACTCGCGGCCTACCAGCATGCATGCCTTTCCTTGGGCGGAGGCACCGGCTTTCGTCGACCTGGCCCGCTATCACAAGGACGACGACTACTAGGGTTGTAAGATGTTTTTTCTTTAGTTTTTATCTAAGTTTTAATTAATGTAAGTGAACGGTTCCCTATCTTTAGTTATTGTAATGTTTTAATTTTTTATTTCAAATGTTTTTCTCCATGTTATCCTTCAAAATTTTGGTCAAACAGACAAGAACGAACCAAATATGTCACACGCACACAATCCCTAGTTAATATCGGGCATACTCGTCCGCTCGACCGATCCAAACCGATGAAAAACTTACATGTGTGGGGTGCCTTTTTGTAGTTGTCCTTAGAGTCACCTGTGTGGGCTGGCTTGTTGAAGTTGGCCTTAGAGTCACGTGTGTGGGTTGGCTTGTTGAAGTTGGCCTTAGAGTCACTGTGTGGGTTGGCTTGTTGAAGTTGGCCTTAGAGCATCTAAACTAGGGCGCCCCAAACCAGCCTCAAACGATTTGGCGGCCCGTCCGATCACTAACCGGTCATAAAAATTTGACCGAGATGGACACCTTAAACGGGCCTCAGACATCCGGACTGATTGACACCCCTCATATTTAGGCCAAATATGTGGCGGATATGGAGGTTCCTGGGAGCGTCCACCATGTAGGACTGGCGATTGGGTCCCATGCGGAATCGCCTGGAAACCCGGCGGTCCGACGGACGCCTCCTCCGTCGTCACGGTGTGAACGCCACATGACGTCGCTCTGACTTGCTGCAGGAGGCCAAATCAGGCTATTGAAGCCGGTCGGCATCTCCCGGCCCTTGCCCATCCACCTCCTCCCTCTCTGGTTACCCCCTGAGCATGTCTGCCTCCTCTTTCCGCTCTCCCACACTCTCCATCGTCGCCATGGCCCGACGGAAGATCACCACCTACGCGTTGCTCACGTCGGAGTGCCGAAGGCAGGTTGAGGACGAGATCCAGGTTAGCGCGCCGGCCACATCGCTGTCGGGCTACCTCCAGACTAGCCGGAGCCAGAGAAGGAGGAGGAGGAGGAGGACTAACCAAAGGAGGAGGAGGAGGGAGAGCAGCCGTCGGAGCCGATGGAGGTGACGAATTCAAAGGAGGATGAGGGAGAGCAATTTGCTCTGGGGTTCAACATGGCGAAGGTGGAGTTCACCGTCACCCGAACCGAGGAGATGGCGGAGCAGCACGCCATCCTAGAGTTCATCCAGGGTGAGACCTATGTGGAGGCTAACCAGCAGTTCCTCTGGCAGAAGCAGGCGGAGTGACGCGCTCTTCGTCGAACTCGAGGCGGACATAGAGGAGGAGGAGGCCGGAGCGGAGCAACCGGAAGCGTGGGAGAAGTCGGAGCTGCAGTTGCCGCACATGGACTCGGAGCCGGCCATGGAGATAGTCGACATGCCCAACGAGGAGTAGCTAGATGATCTACTTAGTATGTAGGATTTTCCGTTTATATGTTTTTGTATGAATTTAAGAATTTAATATAAAATGTTCAGATGTAGTTGTTCTAATTTAAGACATGCATGATCACTCACAGACGCGCCTAAACGTGTTTGTAAATGTAAACGTTCGAAGGGTCATATTTGTTGTACGGTGGTTGTAGATGCTCTACTCTCTTGCACGATGTATATAGTATAGTCCGGATCCCGAATCCATGCCACGCAACTTTTGAAAGCGCTGAAATACCAGCTGGGCAACCTTTTGAGCGTACGTACGTACTGGATCAAAACGCAGAGAGAATCTCAACCCTGAATACCGTCATCTACCACTCCACTCCAGCGCGGGTAGAGTGTCTCAAAGTCTGAAGCACACATGCATGCATGCATGCTTTTGTTGACCCTGACGAGTCGACTCGACTAGTCAAACCTTATCATGCACCCATGCATGCGCGCGTCTCCGACCACTCTTTATACTAGACCCTATAGCTAGCTAGCTAGCTAGCCATAGTTCGATAGCAAGGATCTTCTACCAAAAGGATTCACTGTAGCCCAGACAATCTTCAATCCAAACCTGGACATGTTTCCATATCATGGTTCAGTAAATTGTTACTGGACAGGATTGTTAAAATTCCGATGAATTTGTAGACCGTGCCATGAAATGGGTGACGCGAGGCTTGGCACCTTGACCACTTTACTTGCCGTTGCCCGCCAACCATGAGTAGACTGCCATCTTATCTAATTTTCCCTGTCAACTCAGAGTTTCAGCGCACATAAACCTGAAAGCCGGGTGCATTTTTCAATTGAGGTAATAGCACTCGGGATACTAGAACTTGCACCCAATGTGATGGTTTGATCCTATAAGTAGCAAAGTGCACCTATTTCATCCTAGAACTTGCACCTCTTGTGCATTTTTAGTCCACAGCCACTCACAGCGCGCCAAGTGGACAGAGTGGGGCAGTCTTGGTTGTTTTGCACATTAGCCCTTCCCTTTGTCAGTTATTAATGAACACCCAGGCCGTTTCCAATAGCACCTGAATTAATTAAAGCCCCTCCTGTCTCTACCCCCAGTGGCCTCACACTCCCGTCGGTGCCCCTCTCACACTCCCGTCGCTGCTCCTCTCTGTTGTTTTTCTCCCCTTTGTTCTTCTTCCCAAGAAGGTCCGTGCGAGCACCAATGGTATCCTGGAGCGAGGGATCATACTCCTCCTCCTCGGACAGCGACATCAGCAGCCGGGTTAGCTCATGTTCTTCTCCTCCTCCTTCATTTAGGGTTTGCACATTGGGGATTTCCTCACCAGATTCTATTTTAGGCTCCTCCAAGCATTTTATGCGTGGAATGGACAGGCCTAGCTACAGATCTAAGTGCTAGATGTGAACATCAAGCCATTTGTGAGAAATATGTTGCCTTTCAGTCAGTGGATAGTGGCAGAAGGTTCTTAGGTTGTGCACAAAAGGTTAGTGGACTATCAGATCTACAGAAATTTTCTATACTCTGCTTGTTCAGAACTTGTTTATGTAGCTGAGGTTAACAACTTGTGCACATAATGTTTTCATGTAACCTTGTTCATAATGAATCAGGTTTTATCTATCTTAGTAATGTGGTTTTATCTTCCTAAATATGATTTCAGATAGCAAAATGTTAATTATTCAGATAGTGAATCAGGTTTTTTGTCTTAGTAACAGAATGTTTATCTATCTTAGTAATAGTCAGAATGTTTAATTCATATAAGTTAGAGAAAGATCTTTCAGATAAGTTATTCAGATAATTCAGATAATGTTTAAGCCACCTTATTCAGATAACTGAAATGTCTTTCTTTTTTGTATTTTGTAGGAAGGACCTAAATGTGGATATGTGGAGTGGGTTGACCCAGAGTGGCCTCCTCAGTTGAAGACTACACTGGGTAGGATGTGGGACATGTATGAAGATGAGAACAAGACTAGGCTTTCTGATAATCTTGCAAATGCAGAAGGAATTTTTAAGGTGCTGAAAGAGAAGGAGAAGATGGAAAAAGATCTAAGGTTTTTCAAGCTTGATTTTGCTAAGATGGTAGCTGACAAAGAGCAAGCATTGGCTCAGCTAGGAAACACACAGATAGCTCTTAGTGACCTAAAGGAAGAGTTAGAGAAGAAGAAGATTTCAGACAAATCTGCCATAAATATTCATCAGGTATTTAGGGCTAAGGCAGAGAAAGAGCTTGAGCTGATTAAGCAAGAGCTTGAGCTCATGAATCAGGAGAGAGGGAAAACAATGAAAGAGAGGGATGAGGTAATGCAAGAGAGGGATGAGTTGAAGAAAGAGAAAAAGAAATTAGAGTACATGATTGGTGACCTATTCAAGCATAAGGAAGAGACAAAATCAAAGATAAGGAAGGTCAGGGAGATATTAGATGAATTTGAGTGATGAATGGATGTATTATTTGTTGAGACCTTAGTAATGTTGGCTTATTTGGTGAACCTATATCATGTAACTGTTTTTGTTGCTGAATTCTTATGCTTTATGTTTATCCAGAAGATGCTGCCCAGAGATATCCTAGTACACATGGTGCCATATAGTCACTTTGCTTATCAGTGGACCATACTTATAATTGGACCACAAGAAGAAGCAATGTATACACATGCAGAATGAAACAAGAGTAGCCATGCATTCCTACTTATATCAATAGCAATAACCAGAGGATCCTCATAACATAACCTTAGCAGTGAGTCCAAAAGATTTCTAACTTATATGCTGTCATATATAGCAGCATACCTAACCTACAGATCACATAACCTTAGCAGTGAGTCCAATATTTGTAACTTATGTGCTTTCAGATATATGAGCACACCTAACCTACAGATCACTGAATATTTCTAACTTATATGCTATCATATAACAGCATACCTAACAGTAACTCCTGCATCTTCTTCACTTCTGCATCTTCTTCACTCCTGCATCTTCTTCATCTTCTTCAGACGCTCGGAGCGGCGCACTTTGACAGGGATGGGCCTCTTCTTCCTGTCTGACAGTAACTCGTCGTCATCCTGAACTTCTTCCGTGACAGTGACAGCAGCTTCTTGAACATCCCACAGCTTCTCGACATCAATAGGGATATCTTTGTCCCCCTCGATTGCGGCGACGACCGACCCGAGCATCTCGACCTCTGCCTCTTCCTCATCGTCAGAGAGGACGACAAAGGCGTCAGAAGACTCGTCGTCGGAATCGTCTGATGGCGCCAACAGGATAGAGGGATGCAGGCGGTCCCAGTACCTATTGTTGATTGGCACTGGCATAGCAATGACGACGTCGGCGACGTGCTCTGCCCTCGAAGCAACCCGCTCATTATCCGGCACCGGCGGTGTGGTGGATGAGCGGTACATCCACCAGCGGGCCCGCTGGCGGGGGTCGTTGGAGTTAGTCACCTCCCGCATAGCCTAGAGGAGGACGGTAGCGGCATAGCCCAGAGGAGGACGGTAGCGGGCCCGCATGAACCATTGTCTCTGGGTCAATCCTCTCCTCTCTGCAACAAGCTATGGAATGTGCACATGGTACCCCAGACAACTGTCATCTCATGCATTCACATGTGTGCTTGCTAAGGTCCACTGTGTAGCTAGAGTTACCAGACTGAACTCTGAAGATTTGTTGCCCAGCTTCTGATACATGGCAGTTTGCAGCAAACTCAGTGTTTTTCTCTAATTTCTTCCTTATCTTTGGGCATATTCTATGCCCTGTCCACTTTTCTATACCTTCCCTTTGTTTACTAACTATCCTATGCATGATCTTGTAGAAGATATATTCAAGCATACTAAGAACTGCCATCTCTCTGCCATCCAGGATGTAGTTGTTAAACACTTCAGAGTTATTGTTCAACAGAATATCACATTTGGGAAATGTACTGAAAAATGACTTGCACCAGGTCTTTGCCTCAAGTCTTTCAGTCCAATGGAAGGCAGCTGGGCAGTGATCATCCATTTTCTGGCAGTTCTCTCTCCACTTAACCTTGTTTGGTGATCTTGCAATGGCCCATAAATCTTGCTTCAGTACCTCTCCTTTGTGTTTCTCATTAAAATTTTGATAAATATGCCTCACACAAAACCTGTGTTCTGAATCTGGCCAAACTTTGTGCACTGCATTGATTAATCCTTTCTGTTTATCACTCATTACTATGAAAGGAGCAGTGTTGGTGATGTTCATATCATCTCTTAAAGTTGTCAGGAACCACTCCCAAGAACCAGTGCATTCTACTTCCACCCATCCCATTGCAATGGGGAAAATGCAGTCATTTGGATCAATTCCAACAGCACTAAGAAGAACTCCTTTGAATCTTGTTTTCATGTGACAACCATCAATAAATAGAATGGGTCTACAACCTTTTAGCCACCCTCTCTTACATGCATCATATGACCAGTACAATGTTTTCAAACATTTCCTGCCCAATGGAAATTTTGTATCTTTCACCAGTGTAGTTGTCACAAGAAATGTAGAGCCAGGGTTTTTGCTCCTTAACTCATGGCCATAATCCCATAGCCTACTAAACTGTTCTTCCTCATCACCATGGATTTTCTTAAGTGCTTGTGTTCTAGCCCTAGCTAAGTTCCATCTGTTAGGAGTAACATTAAACTCCTTAGTTATTTTCCTTGCAAATGTTCCAAGTGACATCTTCTGGTCATCTCTGAATTCTTCAATGAATGTCTTGCACAGGAATGTAGCTGTCAAATCCTTTATCTTCCATTTCTTTTGACACAAATGCAATAGATTCAATGCCTTGATCACAAACCCTCCAGTCCTATTATCATTGCCAGCCTTGACAATCCATGGGCACCCTGGCTGACAAATTGCCTCTAACCTTATCCTGTCATTCTTCACCTTCCTAATCTGCACTCTGTTTCTTATTGCATATGCAGTTAAAGCTTTCCTCATCTCAACCACATCAGCAAATACCATACCCACAGAAAAAACAGGGCATTTCATGTCCACCTTTGCATTGAATGCTGTGAACTTGTACTTAAGTTGTTCTTGTTGTTCAATGGAGAGGTTTAGATCTTCATCTTCAAGTAAATAGTCAGGCTCAACATCTTCCACAACTGGCTCAGCTTCTTCATCAACATCATAGTCAATGTTTTCTTCATACAGATCATCATCTCCATCATGAATGTCATAATCACTATCATTCATATCTGATTCTTCCAACAACACATCAGTCAGCAAAGGATGGGCAGCATCATTCAGCAAGTTTGAGTCTGCAAAAGCATCAGTCAGCAAGTTTTCCTCTGCAACTACATCATTAAGCAAGTTTGGCTCTGCAGCAGCATCTAACAGTAAGTTTGGCTCTGCACCAGCTTCAGTAAGCACATGTGTGTGTACAACATCAAGAAGATTTGTAGCATCATTAAGCAAATTGTCTGCTTCTGCGCTAGCTTCTGCAACCTCTGAAATTGGATTATCAACATTGAAACAAATGATGGTGCCTGAATTGCTTGCATCAACAGAACAGTTGGCCACTCTAACAGGGCTTTCAAATGATGGCTCCTTCAATATCAAATCTTGCCTGAAATTAATGATGAAATCTGAATGGTCAACCATTATTACAAGAACTTTATGATTAGCACTAGCTCTGATCACTTGCTGCAGATCCTCATCACCTGTAATTCTCACCAGGCCATCACATATTTTCTTGTCAGGCAAGCACCAGTAGATGATGTGCTGATTCTTAGGATATCCCAACCAGTTTAGGTGCTCTTCTAGTAATGCATAACTGAAGTTGCCATTATCTAAATAGTCCAGCACCTCCACAGAAGAGTTGTAATACTCAAGTTCACTTAATGCTCCTAAGAAAATGCCACCATGCTCAATTTCCAGTGTGAAAAAAGGAGTGCAAACACTTTTTCCCATTAATGAATCACACACTGCATCCAAACAGGGCAAAATTCAGTTATAACTAGAGCTGCCTGCCTAAATACCCTAACCTAAATAAAACACAGAACAACATATGTTACACAACAACACAACAACTCTTCTTCTCACCAGATCTAACAAAAAATGAAACAAATCCATAATACCCTAACCTAAATCCATAATCAGATGTACAACATATGTTACACACCAACTCTTCTTCTCACCAGAGAATAGCATGAATCAGATGTACTAAAGAGGGAGAAGAGAACTAACAGCAGCAAACCAAAGAGTGAGGAGGAGATAACGAGGGAGAAGAGACCTACCATAATCTGGGGGGTACACAGAGTGCGGCCGGACGAGGTGTGTCGACGCAGGCGGTTCCCGGCCACCGAAGAACTCCGGCGACGCCATGACCCGAAGATAAGCTGTCGCGCGCGAGGAAGGAGAGGGAAAGAACAAAGAGGAAAAGGGGGCGCACGAGCGAGAAGAACGAGGGCGCGCGAGGAAGCAGAGGGAAAGAACAGAGAGGAAGCACCGACCGCACGAGGGAGAAAGAGACACTGCTCCCGTCGTTTCAACAGTAGTTACTAGGTTTATTAAATGCAGGTGTTTCTCAGATAGCAACAACACACTAATAACTGACAAAGGGAAGGGCTAATGTGCAAAACAACCAAGACTGCCCCACTCTGTCCACTTGGCGCGCTGTGAGTGGCTGTGGACTAAAAATGCACAAGAGGTACAAGTTTTAGGATGAAATAGGTGCACTTTGCTACTTATAGGATCAAACCATCACATTGGGTGCAAGTTCTAGTATCACTAGTGTTATTACCTCTTTTCAATTTTTGCTCAAGAGAATGATCCACATCCAAGGTGACAGTCACGTCGGTGGCTTTTCAACTGATTGGCACAATCAAAGACGTACGTGCACCACAGCTGTTGGCCCTGCAGCTTTGCTGACAAAGGCATCTTTCCCTCAAGTGGCACACAGCCTCCTTTCCTTCCTCAAATCAATCTCTCTCCCCGCGCGCGTGCATGTGTGTACATATTTCACCAATCAGACAAGTAAATACGAACCACCTGACGCTGCACGCAGTCACGCACCATACTGTGCAAGTGTACATGCACGCATACAGTATGGTGCCATGCTCGCCATCTGTACGTGCACGAACTGGCAGGGATTTTTTTTAGGTAAAAAAACCTTTCACCAAACTGCTCGTGGCCATGCATGCATGTCGAGAAATTTAATGCAACATGTGGTGGCTAGGCTCTAGCTCTTCAAGTATTCACGTGTGGGTCAGTCGGCCGGTCTCTTGCATGCAGTGCATGGCCCCTTGCAGCAATATAGCTGGGGAGTGAATGCGCATGCAGTGGCTGGCTACATGTGTGGATGCAGCGGTACTAGTACGACTAGATTTCTAGTCTCAGGGGCTTGCCTGTATTGTGTGCCTACACCTGCATGCGCTAGCTAACAACACATGGTGTGTTTTGGTGCTGAATCTGTGCCTAGGGCAGATGCATCGTGTAACATTTTGCCAATCTTGATTAACTTGGTGCTAGGGCTATGCAACTGTTGCCAGTTGCTACTTCATTCGACAATAAGTAAGCACCATCCAATCTATACACATAGATCTTGATCGAATGAACAAGGATGGTGGTTGAGAAATACTACCTGCGTCCGGAATTAACTGTCCTGATGGAGTAACTCTGTAAGTCGTCGACCGATAAATTAAGGGAAACGTTTCGTTTCAACCGACTACTGATCGAAACTGATCTTGCTCTCCCGTCCACCGCCTCTTTGTTTGCCACGTGGCCGGACGGACGAGCCGTGACCTGTTTTCCTGAAACAACTCCATTGTTTCAGGACGTTGTTCCTGCAGCTTGAAAGTAGTTGCAGAAGGAAGAAACCCAGGCATGGTGACGACGGCTTCCATCGGAAGCAAGTCAAGAGCTCGTCGGCCGCCCCGTCGCCAAGAGCTCGCTGGCCGCCCCGCCGCCAAGAGCTCGTCGGTCGCCCCGCCGCCTAGTGCTCGCCGGCCGCCCCGCCGCCTAGAGCTCGCCGGTCGCCCCGCCGCCAAGAGCTTCTCTGCTCGCTAGGTAGTGCTTCTGCAACTTGATCTTTGTTGCAAAAATTCCTGAAACATGACTTTTGTTGCAAAAAATTCTCCCGCAAAACGAAGAAAAAAAAAATCCTGCAACAAGCAAATTGTTTCTGAAACTCGACAGTTGTTTCAGGAATTGTTAGGTCCAAAGTTTTTTTTTTTTGTAACAAAACGATTGTTTTTTTGCAACAAAACGATTGTTTCTGCAACTTGACCACCGTTTCAGAAAAATTTTGATGCCCGACGGAGCACCCATCTGCGGATCGGATGGCTGCTCGCCTCGATCGAACAGTCGTGCGGGTGACGGATGTATATAAAACATCCGTCGGCGGATTCGTAGCAGCCTCCAAATTAACCATAGTTTTCGCGGATTTAGACATGCCGTGGGATACCCATTGAGTATCCGGATCCTAATCACAAAGGTTTGGTTCAAAATTTGACTTGCTGCCGACCACATGCATGTTTTATCAACAACAACAAAAGAGCCAGCAGTGTTGATCATTTCCTCCATCATCACTCATTCACCACCACATCGGTTAGTACATTCTCCTTTACATGCGTGTAGTAGCACAAGCACAGGCTGCTGCGCAATTCAGTGTCTACACATGGCGTATCTTTTATCCTTTCTTTTGCCATCTCTTACTTTCCCCCCTTTACATTTTTACAGCTTATTCAGCCCGCAGGGCCTCCTTTTGGTTCCTTTCAATTCGTATCTGCTTTAAGTTTTCTTTTCTCCCTTGTATACTTTGGACAGTCTCCAAAGGTTTTGAAAGAGGTGCCAACCTACATGATTAGCTCGACTGAATTACTACCTTGTGAAATGTTTTAAAATGCTCTGGCATTGGGGAATAATGATGCACATTGGATCGAGCAAAAGGCGTTAAATCAGCACAACACCTAGTTCATGTAGAAGTTAATCATGTTGTTTTTTTGGATTAGGAAAGAAAGCCAAACCGAATCCTAGTAGTATTAGGATTCCTAGTCCTAGTCTATTTCCATAGTCCCTTGTGGACGTGTATAAAAGACACCCTAGGGGTGTTGATTGTAACACCAGAAAAACGAAAAGCAATACAAAGCAAAGGCTCGACACGGGCCTTTAATTAGCCATCAAATCCATCGATCAGTTTTATTCGTGTCGCTAGTTACGCAAGTTCCGTCAAGTAGCCGGCCGAAGCAAGAATCGCGTAGGCACGCCTGTACAGGTGCATACGCACGTTCAAAAGCCAACAATTGGTATCTAGAGCCTCGACGATCTACGATCTACGATGACGGACAGTGACGCTGAGTCGGTCAAGTCCGGCAGCGGTGGTGCTAAGGCGAACAAGAACGGCGACAAGGAGGTTGTCGAAGATCGTCATCACTCCGTTCTCGATATTCACCTTGCATCCATTCTCGTCAAGCTTCCCAATAGAGATAATGTTGTTGCGAAGCCGTGGGATGTAGTACACTCCGGTGAGTATGCGATGTTCGCCTGTGAGACCCTCAAAGAGGACAGATCCTTGCCCGCAAATCTCCACAGCTGAACCATCACCGAACTTGACCGAGCCTTCAACATCGTATTCCAGCTCGAGGAATTTCTCCTTGCACCCCGTCATGTGGTTACTGGCACCCGTGTCGAGATACCACGACACGTTCTGATCACCGGATAACTTTGGTGTCACTTTTTCCTCATGAAGTAGCACCTTCCGGCTTGGTTTCACAACCACCGTTTCAGCGAGATCACAAACTTCGGCCATCAGAAGACCTGGACCTTCGTCTTCCTGCTTTGCCAAATTTGCCTTGATCTCCCGCTTGTTAGGCTTTGGACAATCCTTCGCAAAGTGACCCATCCTATTGCAGTTATAGCACTTGACCTCGGACAAGTCCAAGTTCCGTGGTTTCTGCTCTTTAGATTGGCCCGCCTTACCACGACCTTGTGGTTTGCCTTTTCCTTTGCCTTTTCCGGTTTGTCCATCGCCCTTCGTGTTGCTTGAGCCTTCGCCACCGTCACGCCTTCCTTTGCTACTTGGGGCCTCCCAATCTGCGCGCGAGTACATGAGTTGGTCGCTACCTTCTCCTTTGCCTTTCCGACGGCCACGAGCATTCTCTTCCCATGTCCGCAATCGTCCGATCGCCTCCGTTATGGTCATGTCGTCGATGTCGTAAAGCTGCTCGAGCGTGCCGATGATGTACGTGAATTTATCAGTGACTGAACTGAAAAACTTCTCCACGATCTCGGTCTCATCGAGCTTTGCACCAAGCGCGCGGATCTCTCCCACCAAAGTAGTAAGACGCATGGCGTAGTCATTCATCGATTCAGTTTCCTCCATCTGCAACTTGTGAAATTGGCGCTTCAGCACTTGTGCCCGTGCCTTGGTGACGCGATCTTCTCCGATCCTCATCTCCTTGAGTGTGTTCCACGCCTCTCTTGCCGTCTCAAACTCCGCCAATGTCATCAGCACGGAATCCGGCATGGACTGGGCTATGGTGGCCATGGCACCTTCGTCGGACTCGTCATCGACGTCGTTGTCCGTGATTGCCTGCCACACTCGGCGGGTTCGGAGAATAATCTTCATCTTCACCGCCCACACGCCGTAGTTGGCATCGGTGAGCATCGGGTACTGGATGGGGATGTTGCAATGCACCTGGACGTTGGCGCCGCTCGTTCCTCCACCACTGGTTGCTGACTTGACGCCCTTCTTCACCTTGTCGTCGTTCTTGTTCGCCTTGGCACCGCCCTTGCTGGACTTGACCGACTCAGCGTCGCTGTCCGTCATCGTAGATCGTCGAGGCTCTAGACAACCTCCGAAACGTGCTAGCTCGTGTTAATCGCACACGGAATAGGCTCTATATCCTCAACCTTGATCAATCTCAACCGGAGTGTTGGCCCGCCAAGAGTGATGATGATTCGTGGTTATGGCATGCTAGATTTGGACAGTTAACTTCTACGCCTTGAAGAAGATGTCAAAGATGGAGATGGTATCCGGGATGCCATTTATCGACCATGTTGATCGAGTATGTGACGGGTGCTTGGTTGGAAAACAGCACCGCAGGCCGTTCCCTGCTCAGTCTACCTATCGTGCGAGTGATGCACTCGAGCTGCTCCATGGTGATCTATGTGGCCCTATCACCCTGGCAACTCACGCAGGAAAGAAGTACTTCTTCCTTGTGGTAGATGATTACTCGAGATATATGTGGGTCATTCTCCTACGGTCTAAAGATGAGGTGTTTGAAGCGTTCAAGAAGCTGAAGGCTGCAACGGAGATGGAACACAAGCTGAAGGTTCACGCTCTACGGACAGATCGCGGCGGAGAGTTTACGTCGAATGAGTTCAACGACTACTGTGAGAAGATTGGCATAAAGAGGTTCCTCACGGCACCTTACACGCCACAGCAGAATGGGGTCGTTGAAAGGCGCAATCGAACCATCGTTGACATGGCAAGGAGTTTACTCAAGAGCAAGAACCTGCCGGGGATTTTTTGGGGAGAAGCTGTCTCAACGGCAGTCTATCTTCTCAACCGGGCTCCAACGAAGGCGGTGATCGGCAAGACTCCGTATTAAGCAATTTACGGACGTAAGCCGAATGTGTCTCATCTACGGACGTTCGGGTGCGTGGCACATGTGAAGACGGCGGAGCCACATCTCTCAAAGCTTGCCGATCGTAGCACCAAGATGGTGTTCATCGGATACGAGAGCAGTTCTGGCACCAAGGCATACCGTTTCTACGATCCACAAACCAAGCGTCTAAGGATTTCACGCGACGTCGTGTTTGAAGAAAACCAAGCGTGGAATTGGAGCGCCGCAGCCGACGATGCTCCAAACAGTAACATATTTGCAGTTGAATTTCTAACTGACGATGATGCAGGAGAGGATGTCCAGGTGGTTGGCAAGACGCTCAACCAAGGTGACCACAATGGTAGTGATCATCATGGTGCCGACACCGATGACGACGTGCATAGGTCGCAAGGAGATAGCGACAACAAAGCGCACGGCACGGGTGGAGATCTCGACGACAACATCGACAACGAGGCGCATAGTGACGATGACAATCAAGATGATGGTCATGATCACGACGACTACGCCGACGACGCGGATGTCGATGACACGCCCGGGACTCAGCCGTCTTCCTCAAGTGCATCAACACCGACACAATTTGTGTCGCCTCCTTCGCAAGCCACAATGGATTCCTCAGGTCACCGTCGCTACAAGACCCTCAAGAAAGTCTACAAGTACACAAAGCCAGTTACGCTCGAATACTCCGGACTATGTCTTTTCGGAGTTGAGGAGCCGGCGAACTTCGTAGAGGCGAGCAAAAGTCCTAGCTGGACGCACGCCATGGATGAGGAGCTTGGAACTCAAAGTTAGACTGAAGTCTGGTCTCGCTCGGGTTTAAGAGATGTCCCCTCGAGCACGCAGTCTATACCAAGAACTCCAAAGGCTCAAACTTGGTAGTTGGAGTTTATGTCGACGATCTGATTATCACCGGAGATAGCGTACAAGAAATTGAACGTTTCAAGGCGCAAATGAAGAACAAGTTTAGCATGAGTGATCTGGGATTACTCAGCTATTACTTGGCATCGAAGTGAAGCAAAGCTCCGAAGAGATTTCCCTATGTCAATCGGCCTACGCGGTCAAGTTATTGGACAAGTGTGGCATGTCAGATTGCTACGAGACACAAGTTCCAACGGACCAACGTCACAAGTTGATCAAGCGTAGCTCAAATCCGCCGGTGGACACCACAATGTATCGAAGCGTTGTGGGCAGCCTAAGATACTTGGTGCATACCCGACCTGACTTGGCTTACGCAGTCGGGATCGTGAGTCGTTTCATGGAGAATCCGACAACCGAGCACATGGGCGCGGTCAATCAAATCTTGTGCTATGTGAAAGGCACCATTAATCTTTCGTGGATATTCAGATAGTGACATGGCAGGTGATGTTGATGACCGAAAGAGCACAACGGGCATGGTTTTCTACCTTGGCCCGAATCCGATTAGCTGGAATTCTCAGAAGCAAAAGGTGGTGGCACTGTCTTCATGCGAGGCAGAATACATAGCGGCAAGCACGGCGGCTTGTCAAGCAGTGTGGCTGAGAAGACTCCTAGCTATTCTTGCAAAGCGGGAGGTGCAGAAGGTGTCACTGAAGATCGATAACCAAGCTGCAATCTCGTTGTGCAAAAATCCGGTTCATCACGAAAGGATCAAGCACATAGATACCCGGTTCCACCATATCCGGGAGTGCATTGAAGAAGGGCTGATCGAGGTTCAACATGTGAACACGAAAGACCAACTTGCCGATATTTTCACCAAGTCCCTCGGTCGACAGAAGTTCATCGAGATGAGGAGGAAAGTCGGAGTGCAAGAAGTGAAGTCAAGCAACAAGATTAAGGAGGTGAATGTAGAAGTTAATCATGTTGTTTCTTTAGGATTAGGAAAGAAAGCCAAACCGAATCCTAGTAGTATTAGGATTCCTTAGTCCTAGTCTATTTTCATAGTCCCTTGTGGACGTGTATAAAAGACACCCTAGGGGTGTTGATTGTAACGCTAGAAAAACGAAAAGCAATACAAAGCAAAGGCTCGACACGGGCCTTTAGCCATCAAATCCATCGATCAGTTTTATTCGTGTCGCTAGTTACGCAAGTTCCGTCAAGTAGCCGGCCGAAGCAAGAATCGCGTAGGCACGCCTGTACGGGTGCATACGCACGTTCAAAAGCCAACAATTCATACAACAATGTATCCTTGGTTGGCAAAGGTCTTTGCCGGCAGAAAATAGGTGGCATATGTGACATACCATTGATGGGAGACATTGCGTATGGGATTCACTTCGTAAGTTAATTCTAAAAGCAGGGAACTAATTTAAGGGAGAGCTGGTTTGGCTCTGGGGTGCACGTGCTCCCTGATGATATGTAAATTTAAATAAAATAGTAAATATAATTTAAAAATTCTGATTCTTGTTCGTGTAACAAACGTGCTCGATAATTTTCATGCAAAACGGAATAACAATGCTTTGTTCGTGAAAAAAAATGTGTAACATTTGGATATATATAGCATTTGGCGTTCAACTTCTTTATTTTGCACAAGAAAAAAATGCTTAAGCTTACCCCCTAAAAATTTGCAGATAGCATTTTGGTGAAACAATGATACAAGATCTTTTTCCATTTTTTGTAACATTTGCAGAAAACATTTTGAGTGCGTAGGAGCATATGCTCCCAAGAACCGAATTGCATTTTCCACTAATTATGTCTCTTACCCTTGCTTTACATCTTCAAGAAATGAACACGTGAATTGAAGATATGTGGTTTATGCTTTCCGAATAATATTGGTGAGACCGAAATGTTGGAATATTCAGTATATATGTGTGGGGCTTACAACATTTATTTTACTGCTGTTTTTATCTTCAGAGATTGTTGATGTGGAATTGAAAGCATCGTATACATGTACACTATACATAGAAACTTGGACGGATATTAGTCCAAGGAAGCCGATACTTCATGTTCGAAGTACAGTACATATTTATTGAAAATTAAACATTGTTTATATAACCTGGGCACAACATAATAGGACTGACCAAGTTATCCATAATTTGACAATATGGATTGTTTAAATGTCTGTGGATTTGAATTGGAATTTTTCAAATCTGGCGCATGACTCACACATGCGTGATGAGACCTTATTACAGATTAATTTTAAACTCCTATTTGATTACTAATGATCGTGGTTGGTTGTGCTAATTTGGAATCTTTGTTTAAATAGATTGATTATCTAGAAACTTATTTGTACACGGTTTAAATTAAACCAGAATAATTATATATATCTTGGTCTCTACCCTCTCGCATCAATACCATTGTAAGTGACATCACGGATTAGGGTGAGGAACAGGGTGTAGACCGTAACTCCAACACGAAAGAGTAAAAAGATAATTGCAAACAAGTGTTAGGCCGCAAGAGTATATAAACACTTAAGGGTTAAGTAGCTGTACATTTCTCATTAAATCTAAACTGTTGCAATGCACATGGTAAACTGAGCCTTTTCCCCCCTCCCTCTTCTTGGTGAAGCGAGGAGGAGCACCGCCGTCGATATTAAGAGAAAATGAGTTATAGATATACACCGATAAGGTTGGTCAGCTAGCCAACCAAAGAATAATGAAAGAAGAGCAAATACTTTTTTTTGCCGGGGAAGAAGAGAAATAATTAACATACATAGTTCATTGACCACCATCCAGCAGCATCTCCTTATGTTTCTAAAAACATAATAAAAACCAAACATTGCAAGCTCTGTAATTTTATGTGCGTCGCTAGTACACTCAAGCCAACGTGTATATACGGTCCATTGATTCAGCAGCTGGGAGGTCGATCCAGTGATGACCCAGTAAAAATGTTGGCATGCAGGCACGTGCGGCGGGGACATGCATACATACGTACACAGACAGAGTCACGGACCTACGCGCACCGACGCCTGTAACATGCATGCAAAGGAAATCCAAGGGCGGGAAAGTTTGTTGAATGCTGAAGCACGCTTTGCACAGCTAGGCAGCTAGTTCCTCAAAAAACAAGGTAGGCAGCTAGCAACCGTGGATGCATTATTTTCTCTGTAAAACAAAATCCTATCTAAGCTTCAATTTATATGTAACTACTCGGACTCATTTCAGCGACAGTTTTTTTTTACTCCGAAACCGTAGAACTATTGTTCTACGGTAATTTTACCACTAAAAGAAATGTAAATATGTACATGCAAAGAAATGAAAAAAAGGAAGATACATATCAACTACTCAACTCCCGTTTTTTCTAACATGATGAAATACTATCTATTGGAGTTTATGTGGGTAGGGAACTTATCCTTTGCTCTAGAGGCATGCAATGTTCTTCTCTTTAGTTTTCTGCTTGACAAGCGAGAGATCTTGGAATAGACCCTGCTTCCACGCATTTAGGCTTGGTGGGATATTGTTGAAGATGTTCCCATTTCTTTGCATCCATGTGTTCCAGCATCCCATAATAACAATGTCCATGGCAATTTGGGGTGAAAAACATTGTTTGAGGTAGATGATATCATCAAAAACACAAACACCTCTCTGTCTGTTTGGAGCAATAACCTCCCAGCAAGAAAGAGCAAATTGATAGTCCGAGAGGAGATGCAGAGATGTTTCCTGTACTTGTTCTTGGCAGAGTGCACATTCATAACTCTGAACCAAGAAATTTTTCCTTTTAAGCAGGCTTCTCGAGCTATTTTTTTCATGAAGTAGAAACCAAAAGAAATTTTTGTGCCTTATTCTACTAGCTGCTTTCCATAGATCTCTAAACAAGTGGTGTGTTATAGAAGGACCCATCAGATGTTTGGACATCTTGCTGACAGAGAAAATATTAGATTTCCACTCATATTGTTTCCAAGCTGCTGCAGAATGGGTGCAATATCATTCAGTTGCTGAAAGGCAATGGTAGAGAGAGGGGTGTGGAAATGCTCCATGATATCCAAAGATTGCTTCATGTGTGCTACTGAACATTGGCCATTGATTGCAAAAGACTGTAATTAAGGATATTGATGTGCCAGTGGGTTGTTGTGCCAATTGTCAGTCCACAATAGGGTGGTGTCTCCAAAAGCCACTATAGAGCTAGCCACTTCCTTGAATAGAGAAATTAGTTTCAAATGTGCTTTCCACCAAAAAGAACGATTTTTTTTTCAAAACTAGCACCAAATTTATAATAAATTCGAAATGAATGGTAGAGTTTTTAAAAATGTCAAAAGTACCACCCGGTCGGCCTGTGGGTGGCCGATGGGGGGCTGTCGGCCTGCAGATGGCCGATGGGGGGTTGTCGGCCTGCAGATGGCCGAAGTGCCACCTGTCGGCCTGGGGGTGGCCGAAGAGGGGTTGTAGACCTCCAGGAAGCCGAAGAGCCCCTAGATAACCCCTTTTGACCCCCTTCTTCCTCCTCCTTCCTCCTCATTTCCTCTTTTCTCTAGTTTCTCTTCTCTCTCTCGTCCCCCCCCCCCATTTTGCCCCCCTCCGATCTCCTCCATCCTCGGCCCATTTTCGCATTCAGTCCGCTGAATCAACACATCCTATCTATCTCCACCGGCCTACGGTCTCATTTTGGAGGTGGAGGTGTGGGTAAAGGTGGTGGTGGCCGTTCGGTGTTCGTCGTTTCTTTGCACGCTTCAAGGGTAAATTCAACAATCGTTCCCGTATGCTCCGGTAGATTTGGATATATTTAGGTGACTCGGTTAAGTAGTTTAAATATTTTTAGGTTGTCTGGTAGATTCTGATATATTTTAGGTCTGTCAATTAATTAGTTTAAATATATTTTAGGTTCTCCAGTATATATATTTAAGTGTATCCGGTAGATATATTTTAGGTTCTCCGGTAGAATAGTTAAGTTGTTTAAATATTTTTAGATTCTCAATTTAGATGTATTTAAATCTGCTAGTTAACTTATTTATTTATATTTAGGTTCTCCGGTAGATTTAGTTCTGCCAATTAATCTTCCATGGTTTCTTGGAGTGAGGGATCAAGCTCTTCTTGGGATAACGATAGTGTGACTAGTCAGGTACATTAATTTCGGGTTTCCAGCATTTACGGGTATGTTTACCGTTCTTCATTTCAGGATTTCATAACAGTTCGATGTCTTCTGTTTTTAGCTTCCTAGGACTATCCCATGCTATGAGTGGAGTGGCATTGCTCATGAACTATCTTCTCGCTGTATGCGTCTAGAGCCTTGCCTCAGGCAAGTTGCATTTCAATCTACTAACATTGGACGGCGTTTTCTTGCTTGTGCAAAGGAGAAGGTATGTTGCACTGTAATTAGTTAATCTTAGTTAGTTTTCTGCTTCACTCAATTTCATGTATGTTAATCACTGGAATTGTTTTGAATTTTAGGCAGAAGAAAAGTGCTACTATCTAGAGTGGATAGACTGTGAGTGGTCAGTTGCTATGCAGTTTTGCATAGGTCAATTGTGGAGCATGCATGACAAAGAAAACGAGGACAGAATCACAGATAATCTGAAGCTGGGTGAAGAAAATTTCAAATTAGTTGGAGAAAAGAGGAGGATGGAGGAAGAGCTTCGCTTTTTCAAACTTGATTTTGCAAAAATGATGGCTGACAAGGAGGAGGCTATTAGTCAGCTTGGCAGTGCTAGGTTGGCTATTAGTGATCTGAAAGAGGAGCTTGAGAAGAAGAAGTTGGCTGACGGTTCTTCCACCAATCTACATCAGGTACTCAGGGCGAAGGCAGAGAAGAAGAGGGACCAACTCGTGCTAGAGAGAGACCAAATGAAGGAAGAGAAGAAGAAGCTGGAGCAGTTCATTTCTGATACGATGAAACAGAATCATGGCTATAAGGACAAGGTGAAGAAGTTGAAGGAGATCTGTGATGAATTTTAAGTATGTAATGGTTGAATTTGTATTGAACTATCTAGTAGTAGAACTCTCCAATAGTAGAACTATCCACTAGTAGAATTATTCAGTAGTTGAACTATCCAGTACTAGAATTTGTATTGAATTATGCAGCAGAATTATCTAGTAGTATGAGTAATTATCCAGCAAAATTATCTAGTAGTATCAGTAATTATGTTTTTTAAATAAGCTCATGCAAACATAGTGCAGACATATTACAAATTTAGACATAGTGCAGACATATTACAAATTAAAACATAGTGCAAAGATAGTCTGACATAGTACACATTAAAACATAGTACAGACATATTAAAAATTAAATCGTAGGCCGAAAAATTATGTAGCTTCTTAGTTATTTATTCCTCGTCCACCCCTCCGGCCTCGACTGCCACGTCCACCACGATTGCCACGACGACCTCTTGCTACTGCTGCCGCAGCCGTCGATGTGGAAGCACTCGTCGATGTGGAAGCACCGTCTTTATTCAGGTCGGGGCAATATTTCATCCTATGTCCATAAGTCATGCAGAGCAAACATTGTCTGGTTGCTCCACCAGCTTCAGATTGGTCCTTATCGTTTCAGATACGCTTTACCTTAGTCTGTCCCTCCTAGTTCGTCGAAGTCCAGGATCCGGGATGTATACTCTCTCACCATCAATAACCTTGTTGAAATTGCCGACGACTCTAAACCCTGTCATCTCACCTGTCCAGGCATTGAGTACTGTCTCTTTTGAATAATACGGAGACATGAAGGAGATGCTTTCTAACTCAATCTGGCCACAGGCAGCCAACACATGTGAGCAAGGCAGGTGCAACAACTCCGGTTTGTTGCATGTACACTCGCAAGTTGGATAAAATTTCGTTCCAATTTTAACCTCATGCGTCTTCACCTCATTTGCAAAACCAAAACCATCAGTAGGAAGCTGAACCTCATACCCCCTTTCCTGATTACCTATGAGCGTGACAATGTCCTTTTTTGCTTTCTTTATCTTCTGATCCATGTACTCCATGAAATGGCTACAATAAGGTGTGTTCTGACTATCTGCAATATGCTTCTTTGCTAACTCGTGCCTTTCTCTGAAATATGTCAAAGTACTGTGGAATACACCCTTCACAATAGCTGTCAGTGGCAGTGCTGTATTCCCTCTAAGTACAAAGTTATACACCTCTGCAAGATTGGTTTTCATGTGGCCATACCTGGCTCCATGGGTGTCATGCAGCAGAGACCAATTCACTGGAGGCTCTTTCTCTATCCACTCAGAAAAATTCTTTATTGCCCTCCCTTCTTTCTCTTCGTATTAGGAGGGTCAATTGCTGGCAAGTCACAAAGACCTACTGGCTTCTCTAGCTCCGCGATGAGTGCTGTTAATTTAACCTGGTCTTTTTCCATTTTCTTCCTAGCAAGGACGTGCTTCTTAGTAAACTCATCTAGTTTTGACCAAATAAATTCGTATTTGCGCTGCTGGTTCTGCTTGCATAACTTTTTGAACAAGTTCATCAACCGTTTGTTTTTGAACTATGAGAAAAAAAATCACCGAGATGCCGCATTTACCACAGGCTTTGCAAGTCCTTCCAAGGTGTTGGCTCGTCAGCTGTTGGATTACTTAGTGTCTTCACGACCTTTAATATACCAGGATGTTTGTCATGAATGACACACACGTTTGGTCGGTCCTTCACGATCGCAATTTTAACTTGCTGGAAGAACCATACCCAGCTCAAAAAGTTCTCGCCCTCCACAAATGCCATGGCTAGTGGGATGATTTGGTTGTTCCCGTCCGCACCAATAGCAGTAAGGATTTGCCCTTTGTAATGACCAGTCAGGAATGTACCATCCACAAACATCACGGGAGAACAATGCCGGAAAGCTTCGATGCACAAACCGAAAGAGAAGAATACTCGTTTCAACACCTTGTAATTTGGTATAATCTCCAACCTCGTGTGTTGTATGTTAACATAAGTGACGGGATTCCTCTCCTTAAGTATGTCATGGAGACAGACAACATTATCATATGAGTCGAAGAACGTTCCAAACCTTTCCTCCATAGCCTTCTGCTTAGCCCTCCAAGCCTTCCCATACAGAATGTCATAATTCCATCTGACCTTCACTGCTTTCTGGATATGTTTTGCTTCCATATCTTTCTTCTCAACTATCTGAGTATACATGAGTTGCGCTATGAGAGTTGAACTCAGGTTTGGATGACGAACCAACAGATTTTTCCTCACACAATTATGTGGGACCACATTGGTGACAACCCAGTGGATGTTATACTTCGGCACGTGCCCGTGCACCTTCGCAGGACAACCTGTTTCAACACAATTCATGGTATATTTTGTTGGAGTCGATATGTGTGTCCGGAAAACCCTCTGCATAGACATAGCCCACCTTATCACCGCATACTTCAATTTTTTCTTTGTGTCAAACATAGCCCCGATCTGGACTTGGTTCAGATTATATTGCCATGGAGTCTCATGGTCATAGTTGACAGTAATGCCATTGGGCATGTCCTTATCCCATACGGAAGGAATCGATACATCCACTTCATCCTCGGAATTTTCAGAATCCAGATCCTCCGCAAACACATCCTCGTTCTCTTCCTCCATCACCCTTTGCATTTCATCGCCTTCCTCATCCCCATCAGCAACACCAGAGCCAGCGAATAGTATCGACTGAATACTCTGCCCAGTCTCATTGTGTGGCACATAATTTGACTCTTTCTCGGCTTGGCTAGCATCCACATCCGGTGGCTGTGACCCGGATACATGACTACCCTGTCCTGGTTCATACCCCACGTCGACTTCTACGAAATTCTCCTCCTTCGCCACTAGTTGCACTAGGACATATGGGTGGATTCTTCGGTCTCTGGAACGACTTAACAGGGACAACCAATGCTGGCTCCTATCTATCGGCATCAACTCCCACTTGACAATTTTACAGGATTTGGTCCACAATGCATGAATACTCACAGAACATACTTCAGGATCCAGCCGGAAACTAGTAGTCAACCAGTGCTTCAACTGCCTAATGTCCAGTATGTCCGGGTCTGAAAGTGTCAGCATGCCTTTCTTAAACTCGCTAAGATCAACCCCCAACTCATTATACAAAACATTACCAGGGCCGTAATAAACAGTCAAATTTACAAATTCAGACATTTTCACGTGTCAAACATTGCGAGCTTGTTATTATTCGCAACGAACAAATTTATACAAACATAAACGTAGGTACACTAAATAAACCAACACTAAAAAGAACCTAAAGTAAAAAAATCGGTATACCTTCCTCTCCACCTTCTTCTTCCTCTCCACACCTTCTTCTTCCTCTGCACCACACCACCTCCACACCTCACCATCCACAACTCCACCATCCAAAACTACCGCATCGCACAAAATGAGACCGTAGACGGTGAAGATGGGTAGGATCTATGGATTTCGTTTAGTGAATACGAAAATGGGCGAAGGATGGAGGAGATCAGAGGGGGGCAAAATGGTGGAAAAAAGAGAGAGAAAAGAGAAACCAGAGAAAATAGGAAATGAGGAGGAAGGAGGAGGAAGAAGTGGCCACCAGGGGCTATCCATGGGCTCTTCGGCCTCCTGGAGGTCGACGGCCCACTTCGGCCACCACGAGGCCGACAGGTGGCACTTCGGCCACCTGCAGGCCGACAAACCCCCATCGGCCACCCAAAGGCCGACAGGTCCCCCGTCGGCCACCCACAGGCCGACCGGGTGGTACTTTTGAGATTTTTAGAAACGCTACCATTCATTTCAAATTTATTATAAATTTTGTGCCAGTTTTGAAAATAAATCAAAAATAACCTTCCAGTTTGTCTTGTGGTGGGTTGGTGGTGTAATATGTTTCCCACAGCAAATTGACCGAGGGCAGATTTTGCTTGTTGAAAAATTTGTGCAGATTTTTTATAAGCAAGGCTTTATTATGGAGTTGAATGTCTACCACTCCTAATCCTTCATGGGATTTAGGTTTACAGATTGTCTCCGAGGAAATCATTGCTTTTCGAGCTTCTTCAGAACCACATTTTCTCCAAAAGCAGTGCCTAAGGTATTTATTTATCTAATCAATTACTTCCACTAGCATGGCAAGGAAGCTCATTAAGAAAGTTGGAAGGGAGGAGATTACTGAATTTATTAATTGTAGTCTTCCATCAAATGAGATTAAAGTTGAACAGCCAACTATTCTTCTTTCAATTCTTTGCAACATAGGACAGAAATCCTCTATTTTTAGTTTGTTGACACTGAGAGGCAATCCTAAGTAAGGAAAGGGGAAACTTCCTCCCTTGCACTCAAGAATGTTGAGGATGTCTCCCATTCTGTGAGTTGCCACATTGATTGAATTACAATGGATTTGTTGTAGTTGACCTTGAGTCCAATTTATGGTGTGAAGTGTGGCAACATGTTTTTTATCTGCATTAGTTGCATATTCTTAGCAGGGAGGACAACAATGGTATCATCTGCATACTGGATTACGGGAAAATCAGGGCAACTTTTCACTTGAAGAGGAGGGGAGATAATCTTGTTTCTCATGGCTTCATTAAGGATGGATTGGAGCAGATCAGCAGCCAACACAAAAAGTAATGGTGAGAGAGGGTCCCATTGCCTTACACCCCTTTTGCAGTGAAAAACTTTACCAAGTATTCCATTTAACAACACAACAGAGGTACCAGATTTGGAAATCATATCAATCCAATTTATATTTTACAAGATATATTTCAGCGACAGTTAATTCCACACCGAGGTAGTACTTTCTATTAGCATATCAAATCCATTCACTACTAGCATATGATGTTGTAAATCTTTCACAAAATATATTTTGTACACTATTTGTTTATATATTCGGAGTATAAATATCTACGCCCTCTGACAAAGGCCCATATTTTTCTTCCTACAAAATACTCCCTCCGGAGTTACTTGTCGCACAAATTTGTAAAACTGAATGTATCTAAAACTAAAATACAACTAGATGCATCCATTCCTGTGACAAGTATTTTTGGACGGAGGGAGTACTTATTATGTAGGATATGAGGTGAACTAACCTATTGTTGGATAGTTAGGAGGACACTAATATCTTCAATCCACCGTGGTTCAAGTGTTACATTTGACACTAATGCTCTTTTTTTGAATTTATTTCAGGCCTTACGGCGATGTGCGTTCAATGAAACAAGACATTCTCGTTAACTATGAAGACGACAACGGCGACTTTGTCAATCATAGATGATGTCGGCCCAGTTTTTTAAACATGCTCCTAGAGATACAATGCGTGTGTATTTATAAAAATAAATGTATATACATAAATATAAGCGCATGTGTGTATTGTGTTAACAATATATTAGAAATATATAAGATCTGAGCTTAGATCAGTCCAGTTTTCATGCACGGCTATTTACCACCCGCTGAGACCACTAGGAAAAGACTGGAACCTTCAATGCGTCGCTCCTTGCGGCCAACTACCGAACGGACGCACACGGGATCGCCCAACTAGGCCGGTCCAGTTTTTTTTCTTTTGTTTCTTCATTCCTTTTCTGTATATTTTACTTTTTGGTTCTTTTTTCTTTCTTTTTTCCTTTTTCTTTTCTAATTTGAAGCAAAACACATTTTTCGGATTTGAATAATACTTTTTAAAAATTCAGAACATTTATTGGAAATCCAGCACATTTTTTCTAATCGTAAGTATTTTTAAAATTATGAACACGTTTTGAAACATGAATAAATTCCGAATTCGTGAACAAAATTATAAAACCAACAACATTTTTCAAATCAGCAAAAATATTTTGAAAACGCGAACATTTTTCAAATTGTGAACAACCTTTGAAACATGAACAAATTTCGAATTGTCAACCAAATTTGAAACCGTGAACATTTATTTAATTGTAAATAAATTTGAAACATGAATAAATTTCAAATTTATGAATAAAATTATAAAATTGTGTACATTTTGAATCAGCCAACAAATTTTGAAAACCGCAAACATTTTTCAAATTGTGAAAAAAATTGGAAACAAGAAAAAAATCAAATTCGTGAACAAAACTATAAAATTGTGAACATTTTCCATTAAAACCATGATTTTTTTCGAATTGTGAACCAATTTTAAACATAAACGAATTTCAAATTCATGAACAAAATTATAAAATCACGAACATTTTTTGAATATGCGAACAAATTTTGAAACCACAAAAATTTCTAAATTGTGAACAAAATTTGAAACATGAATTTTTTTATGTGTGAACAAATTTTGAAACTATGAAATTTTTCCGAATTGTGCACAAATTTAAAACCGTCAATGGTTTTTTGAATTTTTCACCAATTTTAAATTAATAAAAAAATAGAATCAAAAGAAAATACATAAAAAGAAACATGAATATTTTTAAGTATGTGAACAAATTGAAAAATAAAAAATAAAACTAGCTAAATCGATCGAACGCGGACAAGCAAACATATGGAGAGCGACAGCTAATGGGCCAGCTAAATCAATAGTTAACGAGTACAACTTCCAATGATTACTCCCACGTTGTGACAAGTGACGCACTGCATGCGTGCCACTTGTCGCAACCTGGAAGTTTCCCTTTTTACGTAGATTCGTATGTTTAAAACATTTTATCTCCTGAACCGTGCATTTAAATCTTGAACCGTTTTCATTGTTGGCTTTCTCGCGTCGAGATCTTCAAAACTAGATCCCATGTTCATAGGTTTTGACGTATTTTTTTTCACGAAAAAATTGGAAGAAAAAACCGGACGAAAAAATCGTGCCTCATGCGATAGAAAAAACAGAAAACACGTTTTTCCCTTTCCAAGAGGCACGGGTCATGCCTCTCGCGAAGGCAAAACCGTGCCTCTCACGGAAGCAAAACCGTTCCTCTCACGAAAAAAAAGAAGAAGAAAACACGTTTTTTCCCTTTCGGGAGAGGCACACGTGTGCCTCTCGTGAAGGTAAAGCCATGCCTCTTACAAAAAAGAAATGAATTTTCCCCTACCGGGAGAGGCACGGGCGTGCCTCTCGCGAAGGCAAAACCACACCTTTCGCGGAAGTAAAATCATGCCTATCGCAAAAAAAAAACAATCACATTTCTGAGAGGCACGGGCGAATGCAAAATCGTGTCTTTCACAGAAACAAAACCGTGCCTCCCGCAAAAAAACACGTTTTTTCTCTTTCCGAGAGGCACGACCATACCTCACGCGAAGGCAAAATCGTGCTTACCGCGAAAGCAAAACCGTGCCTCCCGCAAAAAAATAGAAAATACGGTTTTCTCGCGAAAAAAAAGTTTTGAATTTTTTTTCGTCCAAAATTTACGAAAGACCGGTAAAAAACCGGAATACCAAAAAAATAAGGGAAAAAACCACTCTAAAAGCCAAAAATACATGCGAAAAAAATAAAAAAGCAAATTACGAAGGGAACATTTACAACAGGACACGTGGCGTCGGCTAAGAACGCGCCAAAGTGACGGCGTGCGAAAGTGATCGCGCTGGGAGGTTCTTGAAGGAATGCTCGCTAACTAATTTCTCTCATGGGCCAGACGGTAGTCATCCTTCCATTATTAATCGGCAAGGGCGAGACATAGCTCTGACGCTATTTTCGGTCCGTGCATACCGGTAAGTTGCCCATCCTTTGCATATATGGAAAATTTAGTTTGTTTATTTTTTTTAAAAGGTCCTCACGCAATATAATTTTTTTGGGAGTGTAAAATTTTCGTTCTCGTGGTTTTATAATATATTCGTACATTTAAAAATATTCTGCACATTTGAAAAAAGTTTCGGACATTTTAAAAAATGTTCATTATAGTTTTGTTAAATTTTCATGAAAGATGTAAAAATTCTTATGACATTAAAAATGGTAAAAAACCCTACAAAAATGTTTGCATGCTTAAAAAAATGTTCATGATAGTTCTGAAAAATGTTCTACATTTGCTTTAAAAAAGTTTGCCGTAAATTTAAAGAAAACTTTCGTATATTTGAAAAATGTTTGTGCCGTTTAACAAAATGTTCATAAACATACAACAAGTATATTTGCCCATTTGACAAAAATGTTCATGACATTTAAAAAAGTGTTCAATGCGTATTTTGTTAAAAGACAACATGTACTTGGAAAAAATGTTCATTGTGTATGTTGAGGGTGCAACACCAAACCCGTTCAAAACCGTGACCAAGGAAGGATCTTCTCCGGTTTTAGTAGTTGAGAGTGCAAGTTGTCCAGTTTGAAAGTTGAGGGACCGAGTTTAGACTCCACCAAAAATTGAGGGACGAAAAGTATACCTTTCGCTATGAATTAAGGAGACTACCAAGGAGATGCCCAAACACAAAGTCATCATATAGTTTCTTTCAAAATCGTGGGACCCATGTGTCAATGAGACTTACTTTTTCCCAACTAATTAAAATAAAGATCCCATGTGAAGTGTGGGAGCACGTGAACTCTCCTTTGTGTCGCACACACACAAGCAACTCTTATATGGAATGCGCTTTAAAAGGCTACCCCAAGACTTCATATATAAAGGCTAGGGCGTTCTATTAATTATGAAGCTCGAAAGGCATATGACAAGTACGTTAGAGTGTCATTTTGGTATAGAATCATCTTGATGGTAGTTTGTTTAATGAAATTGGACAAATATGAAGGGGAAAACTTAGTACCGAATCGCGCGAGAACATCCACTTGGCACTGACAAAAAAACATATTAGCAACAGAGAGCACACGGCAAAATTAAAAAAGATAGAAATATAGCTACGAAGTTATTTTTCTTAAGTGCATGCATTGCATGAAGAGGGAATTAATAAGAAAGGAAAACAAACGGGAAGGAAAAATAGAAGTGGGAATCGAACGTGGGACGTTAGGAGAGTTTTTCTAAACCGAGCTCACACCCCTTTTCATTAATTGAGTTAACAAAAATACATCGGGTCTTTTTGTGTGCTTAACATGACAAAGAGAGCAACTACTAAACCACACAAAGCAAAAGGAGACCAAAAGGGGGAGCGGCCTCGAGCACCATCACAAAACCCAACGTGGATGATCCTTAAACGGAACATCCACTATGGGGCAAAAACTTGACGAAACTATGAACTACCCAACGTAACATCCTTGAGATGATTACCAAATATCACACCAACGAAAACTGCCTAAAATAACTATAGAACCCATCGAGTATCAAACCTAGTGACCAAGGCTAAGAAGGATAAACCAACGAGCTAGACGATATAGGTCCGAGCACTGATATCAGCTATGCTAATGCACAAAAGTCCTTCCAATGGCGTCAGAAACAGGTGTGTCGACGGCACCGGGAATCCTTCAGCTGCGGCTACGCCTTAAGGGACTTCCTAGGCAAGTATGCAAAGGATTTCCCCCGTGGCCTTGGAGCCTTGCGTTGGTGTTCCCTTGAAGCGGAAAGGGTGATGTAGCACAGTGACGGTAAGTATTTCCCTCAGTTTGAGAACCAAGGTATCAATCCGGTGGAGGAGTATCTCAAGATCCTGCACAAAAATAAAAGCTTGCTCCCAACGCTATGAAGGGGTTGTCAATCCCTTATAGATTGTTTGCCAAGTGAGAACTGAAAGCAACAAAGTAACAAAGCAAAGTAAAAGCGGAGGTGCAAACGATGGATGTGAATAGACCCGGGGGCCGTAGTGTTTACTAGTGGCTTCTGTCATGAAAGCAAGTAGACGGTGGGTGAACATATTACTGTCTAGCAATTGATAGAACCGCACAAAGTCGTGACGATATCTATGCAATGATTATATCTATAGGCATCACGTCCAAAACAAGTAGACCGATACTTTCTGCATCTACTACTATTACTCCACACGTCGACCGCTATCGAGCATGCATCTAGTGTATTAAGTCCATAAGAACAGAGTAACGCCTTAAGCAAGATGACATGATGTAGAGGGATAATCTCAAACCAATGATAAACCCCCATCTTTTTACCCTTGATGTCAACTACTTGATGTGTGCCTTGCTGCCCCTACTGTCACCGGGAAAGGTCACCACATGGTAGAACCCAAAACCAAGCACTTCTCCCATTGCAAGAATCATAGATCTAGTTGGCCAAACAAAACCCAAGACTCGGAGAGACTTACAAGGATATCAAATCATGCATGTAAGAAATCAGCAAAGACTCAAATATATATCATAGATAATCTGATCACAAATCCACAATTCAACGGATCTCGACAAACACACCGCCAAAGAAGATTACATCGGATAGATCTCCATGAAGATCATGGAGAACTTTGTATTGAAGATCCAAGAGAGAGAAGAAGCCATCTAGCTACTAACTATGGACCCGTAGGTCTGAAGTGAACTACTCACGAGTCATTGGAGGGGCGATGATGTTGATGAAGAAGCCCTCCAACTCCAAAGTCCCCTCCGGCAGGGCGCCGGGAAGGGTCTCCAGATGAGATCTCGCGGAAACGGAAGCTTGCGGCGGTGAAAAAGTATTTTCGAGGCTCCCCTGTTTTTTTGCGGAATATTTGGGAATTTATAGGCCAAAGACCTAGGTGAGGGGGCGGCCAGGGAGGCCACAAGCCTGCCCACCGCCGCCTCCCCCTCGTGGCGGAGTGGGGGCTTGTGGGCTCCATGGATCCCACCTGGCCTGGCCCAAAGGCCCCGTGATCTTCTTCCGTTCGGAAAAAAATCATTTCGGGGTTTTTCTTCCGTTTGGACTCCGTTCCAAAATCAGATCTAAAAAGAGTCAAAAACACGGAAAAATAGGAACTGGCACTTGGCACTGAATTAATAAGTTAGTCCCAAAAAAGATATAAAAGGTACATAAAACAAGCAAAGAAGACAAGAGAACAGCGTGAAACCATCAAAAATTATATATACGTTTGAGACGTATCAAGCATCCCCAAGCTTAACTCCTGCTCGTCCTCGAGTAGGGAAGTGATAAGAATGAATTTTTGATGCTTTCATGCTACCTAGCATAGGTGTCCTTTGTAATTCCTCTTATGTGACGTGAATGTTCAGATCCATTAGATTCAAAACAATAGTTTGATATTGACTTGGAAACAATAATAATTCAAGCAAACTAGCAAAGTAATCATGAACTTTCAAAATAACAAGGCCAAAAGAAAGTTATCCCTACAAAAGCATATAGTCTGGCTATGCTCTATCATCATTGCACAACGAATTTAAATCATGCACAACCCCAGTACTGGCCAAGTAATTGTTTCACACCTTTACTTTCTCAAGCCTTTTCAACTCTCATGCAATACATGAGCGTGAGCCATGGTTATAGCACTATAGATGGTGTGGAATGTAGTGGAGGCTGCGAGACAAAAAAGGAGAAGATAGTCACATTAACTAGGTATATCAATGAGCTATGAAGATGCTCATCAATAGATATCAATGTGAATGAGTAGGGATTGCCATACAAATGATGCACTAGAGCTACGAGTATGTGAAAGCTCTTAAAGAAAACTAGTGGGTGTGCATCCAACTTGGTTGCTCACGAAGACCTAAGGCAATTTTGAGGAAGCCTATCATTGGAATATACAAGCCAAGTTATATAATGAAAATTTCCCACTAGCTATATGGTGGTGACAAAACGAGAGACTCTCAATCATGAAGATCATGGTGCTTAATATGCACAAGTGTGGAAAAAGTGGTAGCATTGTCCCTTCTCTTTTTTCTCTTTTTTTATGTGGGCTCTTTGGCCTCTTTTTATTTTTATTTTGGTGGGCTTCTTTGGCCTATTTTATTTCCTCACATGGGACAATGCTCCATTAATGATGATCATCACACTTTCAACTCAAAACTTAGAGTAACGATGACTCTATATGGAATGCCTTCGGTAGTGTACCGTGGCAATGATCTAGCATGGCATAGACATCAATGGAAACATCATGCTAGCTATCTTACGATCATGCAATGGCAATGTAGACGTGGTGGCATGTAGCGACCCGACTCAAGACGAGTCAAGCCTCTGTGTATCTGTGCCATCCCTGGATCAGTATGCTGGCACACACAGTACATCAATGTATATATCAAAGTGCAATCACATGTAAAATAGCGTAAAACTGATATATACCTTAAATATCTCAGCGGAAGCAGTCAAGGGAGTGGAGTCCCAATAAACACCAACAGCAAGTTGAGTGTAGACCGTAACCCTGAATCGTACTCTTACTCGTTGAAGAAAAATATCTGCAACATAAGACGTTGCAGCCGTGTAGGTGAGCATATTGAATATGCCGGCAAGTCACATAAGAGAGGGGTGAAAAGTAATCATCTAAACTATATGCATATATGGCAGGTGCGGCTATAAGTTTTTAGCGAAAAGCAAGTTTGCTCCTACATCAAGGGAGGGCTAAAAGCAAAATGTTACTACATTGTTGGTTGTTAATGAGATGGTTCCACCAACCAATTCTCGTACCCATGTTGTCAATAATACCCACATCAATATTATTATTTGTGTTGAGAATTTCAGATAACTTCAGTTCCTTTGGCTCAAGTTGTCCATGACCGTGGACACGGCTAATCGATTAGGTTTGAGTACTCTGCAGAGTTTTGCACACGTTCCCCACAAGATTTGATCGCCTCCGTGTATGTCCTCGCACTTCACGGTGTTTGAAGACCGGATGATCAAAACATGGTCTTTCAACGGGTCCCTCTGAATCCCTGTCGGTGCCCATCCAATCCTACCGTTCGTCTACATCTGTTAGCATCGCCTGTCCAGAGTCGCCGCGTTGTCCAACCAAGCCAGAGCCCATAATGACTTGTGGCTGTGCAGGTAAGCCTTGGGTCTTGAAAATACCCGTCCGTCTCTTTGAGCCTGGGTGAAGCTTTCCGCAAGATGTCATGGCCGTCTCCAGCATCCCAGGTCATCCACTGGTTTCTCCAGGGAGCCGATCAACCGTTCTTCACCCAGAGTTGCATTGCATCACGAGGTCTTGAAAAGTCTAGACTTAACCGGTCTTGGTTATTAAATTATTCTCGCATCACTCGTGGTAAACTCTCAACCAGAATCCCGTCTACTCAAGCATAGCAATATGAAATTTGTCGTCCCGGCCTAGTAACGGGGTTGTTGGGTGCCTACTACATGATACTACAATATGTAACCATAATTTCCAAGTACCTAGTCAGCATGCAATTGGGCATAGGATGGTAGAACTATGATGCATAAAACATAGGTGATACATGATCAAATGACTTGCCTGGTATTACTTGATGAAGACAGTCGCTCTCAAAATCCTGATAATTCTACTCGCCACACTCCGAGCAATCTATCGTAAATGAATAGCATTCAATAAACATTCATGCCAAAAAGGAAGAACCAAGAGAACATAAGAACAAAGCATGTCTTGGTGCAAAATAACAACGTACTAAGGTTTAATAAAAAGGTCCTAAGTGTGTTGTAAAGTGGCGGTGCATGAATGAGATCAAAAGAGGTAATGTACGATGAACTATTGCTATATAAGCTCGACTTGCATACACTATGGGAGATGATAAAAAATATTGGGAGAACAACATGAATGTTATTTGACAAATAGTATAAGACATACGAATTTATTTGTAGAAAGAATTTCTTGAAATGGAGCACTACAACACAAGTTATAGGGAATTGAAGTATGAATTGAATTTGCATTCAAAAGGTCAAGAGAAGTTGAACTGAAGTACGATGGTTACGTACAAAAATATATGACATGAGTGTTTAGGGATAAAAGGAATCAATTGAAAAGGTGGTACGATTTGCAAGATAAGATCAAATGAATGTTCGAATACAAATTTGAATCGCTCAAATTTGTAAGGTTCAAAGGTCGAAACTAATGATGCTACTGGATATAGGAGATCAATACGAGCGTGTAGAAAAAAGAATTACTAGATTTGAACTAGCGGATCAAAAGATACAAATACTTCAATATAACATTGAATCGGCTTAGAACGATGTGAACACTTTTGGACACTAATAGATAAATCTGATTTGATCAAAATTATAAGTTGAAAAGTTAAAACTAATGATACAAACGGAAATATTACTTTGATACGAATCCGACGCAATTGAATTCATCTAAAACGGAGCTACGGATAAAAAGATATGATCAAAAGAAGTTTGAATATGAATATTTTCAAATTTAGAAATTTGAAAATTTCAAAAAGTTGATATGATAGGTTCACAGGATAGGTGGGATCAAGACGAAACTCTAGGCGTTGGTTTCATCTAATACGGATAAACGAGTAAAAAGTTATGGCTATTTGAAAAATCAGGGCCAAGCCGTTTTACGGAATAAAAGTGCTACGTCTAAAAGAATTCTAGTACTAATGTGGAAATACGAAGACTAATTAATATATCTAATTACTCTACCGTATACTAGTGTAGGAATACTAGTCTAGAAATAATAAACTACGGGAGTATAAAAAAATACGAAGAGAAATACCTTCAGAATGGAGAGTAAGAATTAATTCCAATGAGGAGACGACTTCGAGAAATCCCGCCGAAGAGAAAAAAAATATATTTTTATTTAATAAATCTAGTTAAACCAAAAGATTGATTTAACCCGAAATAGATGATTTTTGGATGCTCCTATGGGTCTATATTTATAGGTGGAAGGGAGGTCTAATGGTCCATAGATAGGCAATGTGAGACTAAACATATACGTAACGTGGAGAAAACAGAAAGAAGAGGGACAAAGGTGTGCCGCATGGGCCAATAGTTCGGCCAGCTACATGAGTAGTACGGCCAAGAGCGGCCTTTGTTTTTTATTTTTTTTTGCGAACGAACATTTTTTTTAAAAAAAAAACAAAGAAGAGAAACGTATAAATGAAAAAGAGAGAACATTTTATATAGACATATTATATATCAAAACTTTTAGAATAAAATTTTCTAAAACATGAACATATTTTGAAAACCAAAAAAATACTTTTAAAAAAAAATATTTTTTTGCAATAACTTTAAAATGAAAAGGAATTTGAATTTCAAATAAATTGCAAATACTTAAAATTTAAATCAAGACATAATCTCTGATTTTGGAGGGTCATTTTCCTCCTCTCGTTTGATTTTTTTTAATCAAAGGGTTTTGAAAATATTCAAACTCAAAATTGAAAAGGGATTCAAAATAGAAAATTTTGGGAAAGTCATTTTATTCCCTCTCATTATTTTTGAGAAGTTTCAAATTCCACTCAAGTTTCAATCACTCAAACAAACAAACAATCAATCTAATAATTATATTAACATTCCAAAATTTATAATTTGGGGATGTTACATGGCACATGTCATGGTGGTAGTTGCATGACAATATATATCTCAGAATGACTTCGAAAAAGCCATAATATGTAGGTATGGTGGCTGTTTTGAGGGAGGCTAATGGTGGGTTTTGTGCACCGGCGAAAGTTGCACGGCACTAAGAAGATAGTGATGGTGGTAGGTGAAAGTGCATCTAAATCATGGACTCAACATTAGTCATGAAGAACTCATATACTTGTTGCAAAAGTTTTATTAGTAATTGAAACAAAGCATTCAACACATACTCCTATGGGAAGGATTGGTAGGTATAAACCATCGCGCGATCCCGACCGCCACGCAAAGGATGACAATCAATAGACTAATCATGCTCAGATTTCATCACATAGCGGTTCACCATACGTGCATGCTACGGTAATCACTAACTTCAACACAAGTATTTCTAGATCCACAACACCTTACTAGCATGATTTTAATATTACCATAACCACAACTCAAAACTAATTGAGATGAATCAAACTTCTCTAACTATTCAATGCACATGAAGGTGGAAGTTTTCGTATCCCTTTGGATAACTACCCCTTTTGAGACTACTTTCAAAGCATAGATCAACTACCAAGCCACGCACCGCTGCGCTCTAAAATATATAAGTGAAGCACATAGAGCAAAAGTATCTAGCTCAAAAGATATAAGTGAAGCACATGTGAGCTGAATTGTCTACCAAAAGATATAAGTGAAGCTCGACAAAATCACGGTGAGTGCATGTCTCTCTCTCTAGGTGTGCAGCAAGGATGATTGTGACACAACAAAAATAAAAGACTCCTACGATACAAGAGCTCCAAGCAAAAACACATAACATGTGGTGAATAAAAATATAGCCCCAAGTAACGTTACCGATGGATTGAAGACAAGAGAGGGGATGCATTCCCGGGGCATCCCCAAGCTTAGGCTTTTACGGCATCCTTGAATCTCTTGGGGTGCCTTGGGCATCCCCAAGCTTGAGCTCTTGCCACTCTTTATCTCTTTGTCCATAAGAACTTCACCCAAAACTTGAAAACTTCACAACACGAAACTTAACAGAAACTCGTGATAACATTAGTATGAGAAAGCAAACCACCACTTCCTTAGGTACTGTAGCAAACTTAAATTCTACTTATGCTGATGTTGGGTTACTATATTTTCAACCTTCCATGGCTAATACCCCACGATACTATCCATAGTTTCATCAAAATAAGCAACCAACACAACAAAAACAGAATCTGTTAACAGCAGACCAATCTGTAGCAATCTGTATATTTCGTATACCTCTGGTACTTCAAAAATTCTGAAAAATTACGACAGTCTGAAGAATTTGCGTAGAAATCAGCAGAAAAAAGAATCAACTCAAAATCTCTTACATAAAAAAAATTAAAATTCTTTTCGTGAGAAGATAGTTTCTGTCTTTTCCAGCATGACCAAACGATCATCCCCAAGACTAATCATAACGGTTTTGCTTGGCACAAACGCAAAAAAAACACAAAAACACAATCATAACAGAATTATGAAAGTGTGGAAAACACAAAACAGAAAGAAAAAGGATAGATTCGTTGGGTTTCGTCCCAACAAGCGCTTTTGTTTAACGCCCTTAGCTAGGCGAAAGTTGATGAAATCACGTATAGTCATCTTTGGTGCTCAAACCATAGGTAGCCCTCATCATAGATTCATAAGGCAATCTTATTTTCTTTCTAGGAAAGTGCTGCATGCCCTTGTTTAAAGGAAATTGAAATCTAATATTCCCTTCCTTCATATCGATGATAGCACCAATAGTCCTTAGGAAAGGTGTACCAAGAATAATGGGACATGAAGGATTGCAATCTATGTCAAGTACAATGAAATCCACGGGTACATAGTTCTTATTTGCAACAATAAGAACATGATCAGTCCTCCCCATGGGTTTCTTGACAGTAGAATCCGCAAGATGCAAATTAAGAGAACACTCTTCAATCTCAAGAAAACCAAGAATATCACATAAAGACTTTGTAATCGCGGAAACACTAGCACCCAAATCACACAAATCATTGCACTCATAGTTTTTGATCTTGATTTCGATAGTAGGTTCCCACTCATCATGAAGTTTTCTAGGTATAGAGATTTCTAGTTCGAGCTTCTCTTCAAGAGATTTCATCATAGCATCTACGATATGTGCGGTAAAGGCTTTGCTTTGGCTATAAGCATGTGGAGAGTTTGCAATGGATTGCACCAAAGAAATGCATTCAAACAAGGAGCAATTATCATAATTGAATTCCTTGAAATCCAAAGTGGGAGTTTCATTACAACCCAAATTTTTGACTTCTGCTACTCCACTCTCCACACCTTTATCATCGAGATAGGTGGACTCCGAATCATTGGGGCGTTTTTCAACCAAAGTGGATTCATATCCAGCCCCTCCATAAGTAGGTTTGACACGCGAAAACAAAATTCAAGAGGAGACACACCAATCACTTTAAGATCTTCGTGATTTGCATCACTAGAACGCACCCTTTTAAACCATTCATGTCTAGCGCGAATTTGGGCGGTTCTTTCTTTGCTCTCATTCATGGAGATATGCATAGCTTTCAAAGTTTCATCCAAGTTGACCTTGGGAGGAGCGCATCTAACTTTCAAAGCATCAATATCACAAGACATCCTAGCAACGCTCTTAGCCAAATCGTCTATTTTGAGTAGTTTTTCCTCTATGGACGCATTGAAAATCTTTTGAGAGTTGATGAACTCTTTGATATTACTCTCTAGATCAGAGGGTAATTTATTGTGATTTCCATAAGTGTTGCCGTAGGAATTGCCATAATTGTAAGAGGAGTTACTAGGAAAAGGCCTAGGAACATAGTTTCCTCTAAAAGCATTGTTGTTGCCAAAATTGTTCCTACCAACAAAATTCATGTCCAAACTAGCGTTGCTACTCTCAATCAAAGAAGATAGTGGCATGTCATTAGGATCTACGGTAGCGTTTCCACTAGCAACCAAATTCATCAACTCGTCCATCTTAGCACTAAGCGAGTTAATCTCTTCTATAGCGTGCACCTTTTTGCTAGCAGGCGACCTTTCAGTGTGCCACTGAGAGTAGTTGGTCATGATATTGGCTAGGAGTTTTGTAGCGTCTCCTAACGTGATTTAGATGACCGTTCCACCTGAGGCGGAGTCCAAGATATTGTGAGAAGCGAAATTCAAGCTAGCTTAAAAGATTTGTATAATCATCCACAAACTCAAGCCATGAGCGGGACAATTTCTAATCATAAGCTTCATCCTCTCCCAAGATTGTGCAACGTGTTCATGATCAAGTTGCTTGAAATTCATGATATCGTTGCGCAAGGAGATGCTCTTAGCCGGCGGAAAATACTAGGATATGTAAGCATCTTTGCACTTATCCCAAGAATCGATACTATTTTTAGGCAAAGAAGAAAACCAAGTTTTTGCACGATCTCGCAGCAAGAAAGGAAAAAGTTTCAACTAAATCACGTCATTATCCACATCTCTTTTCTTTTGCATATCACAAAGCTCAATGAAGGTATTGAGATGGGATGCGACATCTTCACTAGGAAGGCCAGAGAATTGCTCTTTCATAACAAGATTCAGCAAAGCTGCGTTGATTTCATACGATTCCGCACTAGTGGGGGGAGCAATCGGAGTACTAATAAAATCATTATTATTAGTGCTCAAGAAGTCGCAAAGTTTGGTGTTTTCAGCCATGATGACTTCAACAAACAAACAAGCACACAAGCAAGCAAGAGAACCGGCAAAGGAAAACGGCAAGGGCAAAAGAAAACGGCGAAGGAGAAAGGCAAACGAAAACGGCAAATGTGAAGTGGGGGAGAGGAAAACAAGAGGCAACTGGCAACAAAAGTAAATGCAAGAGAAGAGTTTGTGAGACCTACTTGGATAGATCTTGATTTCTCCTCCCCGGCAATGGCGCCAGAAATGCTTCTAATGTGAGCTATGCTAATGCACAAAAGTCCTTCCAATGGCGCCAGAAACAGGTGTGTCGACGGCACCAGGAATCCTTCAGCTGCGGCTACGCCTTAAGGGACTTCCTAGGCAAGTATGCAAAGGATTTCCCCCGTGGCCTTGGAGTCTTGCGTTGGTGTTCCCTTGAAGTGGAAAGGGTGATGTAGCACAGTGACGGTAAGTATTTCCCTCAGTTTGAGAACCAAGGTATCAATCCGGTGGAGGAGTATCTCAAGATCCTGCACAAACACAAAAGCTTGCTCCCAACGCTATGAAGGGGTTGTCGATCCCTTATAGATTGTTTGCCAAGTGAGAACTGAAAGCAACAAAGTAACAAAGCAAAGTAAAAGCGGAGGTGTAAATGATGGATGTGAATAGACCCGGGGGTCGTAGTGTTTACTAGTGGCTTCTCTCATGAAAGCAAGTACACGGCGGGTGAACAAATTACTGTCGAGCAATTGATAGAACCACACAAAGTCGTGACGATATCTATGCAATGATTATATCTATAGCCATCATGTCCAAAACAAGTAGACCGATACTTTCTGCATCTACTATTATTACTCCACACGTCGACCGCTATCCATCATGCATCTAGTGTATTAAGTCCATAAGAACAGAGTAACGCCTTAAGCAAGATGACATGATGTAGAGGGATAATCTCAAACCAATGGTAAAAACCCCATCTTTTTACCCTTGATGTCAACTACTTGATGTGTGCCTTGCTGCCCCTACTGTCACTGGGAAAGGTCACCACATGGTAGAACCCAAAACCAAGCACTTCTCCCATTGCAAGAATCATAGATCTAGTTGGCCAAACAAAACCCAAGACTCGTAGAGACTTACAAGGATATCAAATCATGCATATAAGAAATCAGCAAAGACTTAAATATATATCATAGATAATCTGATCACAAATCTACAATTCAATGGATCTCGACAAACACACCGCCAAAGAAGATTACATCGGATAGATCTCCATGAAGATCATGGAGAACTTTGTATTGAAGATCCAAGAGAGAGAAGAAGCCATCTAGCTACTAACTACGGACCCGTAGGTCTAAAGTGAACTACTCACGAGTCATTAGAGGGGCGATGATGATGATGAAGAAGCCCTCCAACTCCAAAGTCCCCTCCGGCAGGGCGCCGGGAAGGGTCTCCACATGAGATCTCGCGGAAACGGAAGCTTGCGGCGGCGGAAAAGTATTTTCGAGGCTCCCCTGTTTTTTGCGGAATATTTGGGAATTTGTAGGCCAAAGACCTAGGTCAGGGGGCGGCCAGGGAGTCCACAAGCCTGCCCACTGCCACCTCCCCCTGGTGGCGGAGTGGGGGCTTGTGGGCTCCCTGGAGCCCACCTGGCCTAGCCCAAAGCCCCCTGATCTTCTTCCGTTCGGGAAAAAAATCATTTCGGGGTTTTTCTTCCGTTTGGACTCCGTTCCAAAATCAGATCTGAAAAGAGTCAAAAACACGGAAAAATAGGAACTGGCACTTGGCACTGAATTAATAAGTTAGTCCCAAAAAATATATAAAAGGTACATAAAACAACCAAAGAAGACAAGATAACAGCGTGAAACCATCAAAAATTATAGATACGTTTGAGACGTATCAAGCACCATCTTCGAGTAGAAGCATGATCCGAGGATTCGACCTATCATCCAATACCGTAGCAACCAGAGCGATCTTCTTGACCCCCAGCTCGAACTCCACATTGCCGTCTCCTTTCAACAAACCTGCCGATTACATCATGAAAGAACAAACAGTGAAAACATCCTCTAAAGGAGTGTGAACAACATGTTTTGCAAAAGCAACTTTGTTGCGAGTGCACCAAATTCTCCAACAAATGGTAGCAACAATCATTATATAGTATGTTTTTGCCTCCAGGAAAAGATTTATAAATCCACGCGCAACTTTTCTAAAGAGACCAGGGGCAACATGACGCTCCCACTGTTAAGCATCAAACCCCCAAAACTGCTTGTGCAAACAAACACGCAGGGCAATGCCCCCTAGATCCAAACCTCCGTGTAGTCTAATGCCCGCGGTGCCCACCGGGGTCGATATCTGGTACTCCCTTGTACATCGATGGCTTCGTCGCCGCCACACCAGTGTTGGAAATAAGAACAATAGATACACGGAGTTCGCTGATTTACTTGTGGAGGTAATGTTACGCGTTGTCGGTGTAGGCTTCTAAGTCTTCAACCATGAAGACGAGGGCATGGTCGACCGCGGGAGCAACGGTCTTGCCGATCGCCGCATTGACGGTGTGGCTGACCGTCACGATGATGAGCTCCTCGAGCTCCTTCCTCTGCCGCTATTAGGATCCTTCAGCGGCGATCATGAGTGTTGCGTACAATGCCTAGCCTTCCTCGGAGAGATTCTCCATCAACTCTTGACGCCAGCACGTCTCCACGGCCACCGCTCATGTCCTGTAATGATTCTCCAATGCAGCGGTAGAAACTTTAGGCTCTGGGTACCAATTATTAGCAACGAGCTAGGATCTCACTATTCAATGACCATGATTCAAACATATAGTATTAATTCAAATTACAACGAAGGAGGAAGGGGAATTGGAGAGGAGGAAGAGAGCTACAAGGAAACATCCTCAACCATGACAACTTGCCAACTTTTGAAGTGCCACTCCCACCCCTACTTATGAGCTGCACTGGTCCATTCCCCTCGTGCATAGCGAATGGATGGGCGATGGATTCTTCTGTTGGGCCTCGTTTTAGTGCTCGAGCTTGGGTGATTTGTTGGGGAACGTCGCATGGGAAACAAAAATTTTCCTACGCGCACGAAGACCTATCATGGTGATGTCCATCTACGAGAGGGGATATTCGATCTACGTAGCCTTGTAGATTGCACAACAGAAGCGTTAAGAAACGCGGTTGATGTAGTGGAACGTCCTCACGTCCCTCGATCCGCCCCGCGAACCGTTCTGCGATCCGTCCCACGATCTAGTGCCGAACGGACGACACCTCCGTGTTCAGCACACGTACAGCTCGACGATGATCTCGGCCTTCTTGATCCAGCAAGAGAGACGGAGAGGTAGATGATTTCTCCGGCAGCATGACAGCGCTCCGGAGGTTGGTGATGATCTTATCTCGGCAGGGCTCCGCCCGAGCTCCGCAGAAACCCGATTTAGAGGTAAAACCGTGGAGATATATGGTCGGGCTGGCGTGGCAAAGTTGTCTCAAATCAGCCGTAATACCTCCGTATATATAGGTGGGAGAGGGGGAGCCTTGCCTTGGGGCTCAAGGAGCCCCAAGGGGGTCGGCCGAGCCAAAGGGGGGAGTCCTCCCCTTCCAAACCAAATCCAACTAGGTTTGGAAGGAGGAGTCCTTCCCCTTTTTCCCACCTCCTCTTTTTTCTTTTCTTTTTTCTCTTTGATTTTCTTCCTATGGCGCATAGGGCCTTCTTGGGCTGTCCCACCAGCCCACTAAGGGCTGGTGCACCACCCCCAAGGCCTATGGGCTTCCCCGGGGTGGGTTGCCCCCCCCGGTGAACACCCGGAACCCATTCGTCATTCCCGGTAACTCCGAAAACCTTTCGGTAATCAAATGAGGTCATCCTATATATCAATCTTCGTTTACGGACCATTCCGGAAACCCTCGTGACGTTCGTGATCTCATCCGGGACTCCGAACAACATTCGGTAACCAACCATATAACTCAAATACGCATAAAACAACGTCGAACCTTAAGTGTGCAGACCCTGCGGGTTCGAGAACTATGTAGACATGACACGAGTGACTCCTCGGTCAATATCCAATAGCGGGACCTGGATGCCCATATTGGATCCCACATATTCTACGAAGATCTTATCGTTTGAACCTCAGTGCCAAGGATTCATATAATCCCGTATGTCATTCCCTTTGTCCTTCGGTATGTTACTTGCCCGAGATTCGATCGTCAGTATCCGCATACCTATTTCAATCTCGTTTACCGGCAAGTCTCTTTACTCGTTCCGTAATACAAGATCCCGCAACTTACACTAAGTCACATTGCTTGCAAGGCTTGTGTGTGATGTTGTATTACCGAGTGGGCCCCGAGATACCTCTCCGTCACACGGAGTGACAAATCCCAGTCTCGATCCATACTAACTCAACGAACACCTTTGGAGATACCTGTAGAGCATCTTTATAGTCACGCAGTTACATTGCGACGTTTGATACACACAAAGCATTCCTCCGGTGTCAGTGAGTTATATGATCTCATGGTCATAGGAACAAATACTTGACACGCAGAAAACAGTAGCAACAAAATGACACGATCAACATGCTACGTCTATCAGTTTGGGTCTAGTCCATCACATGATTCTCCTAATGACATGATCCAGTTATCAAGCAACAACACCTTGTTCATAATCAGAAGACCCTGACTATCTTTGATCAACTGGCTAGCCAACTAGAGGCTTGCAAGGGACAGTCTTTTGTCTATGTATCCACACATGTATATAAGTCTTCATTCAATACAATTATATCATGGATAATAAACGATTATCTTGATACATGAATTATTATAATAACTATATTTATTATTGCCTCTAGGGCATAATTCCAACATGATTGACTCGGTCCTTGCTGATGTGGTGATCATTGCTTGTAGGCGTACTGGTACCGCTAACACCTTGACCGTGTATGCGCCACCGCCGATGGCCTTGAGTAACCCAGGCTTGTGCGGGAACGCAAGGTCACTCCACACGTCGCACACGAACGCCATGTGCTAGCCACTAGTTTCTGACCGATCCCACAACATGCCCCCCACCGCACGTGCGACGAACTCGTTGAGGTCTCTACGGGTCCGCGTGTTGAGGACGTGGAGGATATCGTCCAAGGTGGCTCCGCGGGCATCGGCGGCCATGACTGCGAGTACTGTGTGGATGTAGAGCAGTGAGAAGGCGAGCTTATTGTCCACTGGATTGCTGGTGAGGCTCCCCGCGAGGTTGGCAGACAACGCCGCCAGCCCCTCGGAGCCGACACACTACGACTGATCTCTCCTCATTGTCTCACCTGCTTGGAAGCCCACCGTATTGATGATCACCCTTTAGACATCACGATCATCTGATTATGTTGCTTGGGTTGCTGCTACAGTGTTACTAAGAGCATGGTGATACATCTCCAACATATTTATAATTTTTTATTGTTCCATGCTATTATATAATCATTCTAGGATACTTTTTGAATAATAATTTACCAATTTATATTATTTCTGAGCACTAATATATTGACCCAGTGTCTATTGCACTTGTTGTTTTATGTGTGTTTTTTTACTTTTTAGGTTTACATTACCAAACGAAGTCCAATTGCCCCAAAACTTGTTTATTTTTTTTCTGGACCAAAAGAAGACCTAGAAGCTTGGGGAGAAGACCGGAGGCCGCACGAGGGAGACACAAGCCAACAGGGCACGCCCACGGGGGTCAGTGTGCCCTCATGGATTGTCCCTTCCTGGTGGTCCTCCTACCCCCGTTCTTTGGCCTATAAATTCAAATATAATCCAACAACCCTAGAGGCCTGAAACACTTTTTCTGCTCCCGCAAGTCTGTGTTCCGTCGGATCTTATCTGGAGCTCCGTTCTGGCACCCTGTCGTAGGGGGGATCTATCACGGAGGGCCTCTTCATCAACCTATGATCTGTGAGTAGGTCATCACAGACCTACGGGTTCGTAGTTTTTATCTAGATGGCTATCTATCTTTATTTTAATCTTCAGTACAATGATCATCACATCCTTGCTTTGATCTATCCGATGTAATTCTTTTGTGCGATGCGTTTGTTGGGATCCAATGAATTGTGAGTTTATGTTCCAGATTATTCATGAAAAGTATTTGAGTCACCTCTGAATATTATTATGATTTTTATTGGCATGATCACTACAATTTCATAAATCTCTTCGATCTATTGAAAATGTTTGGCCATCTAGATTGGTAGTTCTTCAATGAGAGGGGTGCGTTGTAGTGGGTTCAATCCGGCGGTGCTCTATATCCAAGTGACAGAAGGGGACAAGACACGTCTTTGTATTTTTGTCACTAAGGATAAAATGATGCGGTTTATTCGTATTGATTGAGTCTAGTTTGTCTAGATCATGTCATCATTCTCCAAGCATTACTCTATTTGTCATGAACTTAATACGTAAAGAGGCAAGCATAGAAGCGCCCTTGAAGTGGAGTAATAGTAATAGGTGCAGGTAGGAGTTGGCCTATTTTCTTATGGACATGATGCCTATATACATATGATCATTGTCGTGAATATCACATAACTATGCGGTTTTCTATCAATTGTCCAACGGTAATTTGTTTACCCACCATATGTTGCTTATATGAGAGATGCCGCTAGGGAAAACTATGCCTCCCGAGTCTATTCATTTATATATTTACAAAGCTTATAATTACCTTGCTGCCATTTTTTTATTTTATTTTATTTTGTAATTTACAATTATATACTATTGTCTACATAATTCATTTGCTTGCAAATAACGAGATCAAGGAATTGACAACCCTCTTGTCACGTTGGGTGCAACTTGTTTGCTCTTTTGTGTGCAGCCGCTGAAGACGGTTGTGGATTTATATTCCTACTAGTTATATAAAACTTGGTTTCTTAACTAAGGGAAATACTTACCCGTATTGTGCTGCAATTACCCGTTCCTTTTCACAAAAAAACCCAACGCAAATCACAAGTATCAATAAGGATTTCTGGCGCCGTTGCGGGGGAGTATCATCACCAACTATCAAGTAACTTCACACAAATTATCATTCACTTCTTCTTATTTTTATTTTGTTGTTCTATTTAGTTTTCATCATAGAAAAACAAAAAAAAATCAAAATATTTATCTACTCTTGTTAGTAGTTTACCTCTTTACTTGCTAGTTTACTCGTCCTTCTTATTACTTTGTTTGTTTGGTCACCATATCTCAAGATAGATTCCAAAATATCTCTTACTACCAAAGAATGTTGAAAATAGAAGGTTCTATGCAAACTTTCATGACTTCACAATATGACCATAATAAATTATTTGCTTCTGAAACTAAGGAACATTCAACTTTGCTAGGCACTATTAGTAAGCAACTTGATAAAGTCAGTAAGGAAGTGTCCAATCTCCAATCACAATTTTCTCAAACAGAAGAGTTGTTAGGAAAAATCTCTTATAATCAAACCACTCTAGTGAATAGGATGGCCTTCAAGCCAGAATCTTTCCCTATTAATAATCATGATGAAGATCTTAAAATGATTGGTACTTCTCCTATTGAATCTAAGTTTACTTCTCTAAATATAAATGATAAAGGGACTGGAGATGAGCCAACTCTAGCTGGAGAGCGTCTCGTTTGCTTGGAGGGTGATGATTCTAATGCTAAAACTGAAAACGTGGGTTTGGAGAGGTTAAAACTTTAACTAGTGATGTGCCCACTGTCTTGGATTACAAGGACTTCAATTGTGAGAGTTTCTCTTTAGTATAATGTATTTCCTTGTTGCAAACTATTATTAGCTCACCCAATGCTTATGAACAAAACAGGGCTTTCAGTAAGCATATAGTGGAAGCGATGATAAAAGCTTATGATGAGAAACATGAACTCGAAGTGTAACATCCCAAATTTTGGAATGTTAATATAATTATTAAATTGATTGTTTATTTGTTTGAATGATTGAAATTTGAGTGAAATTTGAAACTTTTAAAATTTTTGAATGAGAGGGAATAAAATGACTTTCCCCTTTTCCCGTGAATTCAAATTCATCCATTTAAAATCAGTGAGAGAAGATAGCATAACTTCTTCAACTATAAAGAATTTGAATCAAGGTGGCATTTGCATTTCTTTTGGTATTTGATTCGAATTTATTTTTGGCACAAGATTTCAACCACAAAGTTTTTCCTCACAATATGCTTGCAAAGCAAGGAAAAGATGGAGGTAACATGACACCCAAAAATAAATAAAAGTCAGAAGGAAATAGTGGCAAAAAATTTAGAGGCTAAACTTGGTTTTTATTGGATTAAATTTTTTTATGAAGTTTTTATTTTGTGAAAAATAAAATGCCCACGTGGTGGGAATTGTTTTCCTGAGCATTTTGGTATATAAGACCTATTTTTTTGAAAAACGATTTAATTCCTTTTCGGGATTTTATTTCCTGTTTTTAATAAATAGGAAACCGAGTTTGTTAATTAGGAAAGAAATCGGGCTCATTAAGAGAAAACGACCTAGCCGAGGATCTCCTTGTTCCACCTCACACTCTTTCCTTCCGTAGCCATGGCACGCACCCCACACGAAGCTTCCAATCCCGGATTCGCGGGATTCTTACCCTCATAGCGCCTCCCACCACCCCTATAAGAACCCCCATGGTCTCCTCGTTCCGTTCCCCTAGAAAAATCCCCGCCTCCTTGCCCGACACCACGCCACCCCCCTCGCCAGACTTCCCTACCTGGACCGAAGCTCACAGGAGCCCCATGAGCTCGCCAAGAGTGCCCCCGTCGCCCAGGAGCCGCCCCGACGCCCCTGGAGCCCCGCCGCCGTACCCCTCCGCCAGATTCCCCACCCCGCCGCCGACCTACTCCCCCAGAGCACCGCCACCCCGCCACCTTCACGCCGGCCTCCAGGAGCTCGTCGTTCTTCTTTCCCTGTCACGGTAAGGCTCCTCCCCTCACTCTTATTTCCCCCCACCCTTAGATCTCATATAGATGGTTCAAATTAGACAATATTTACCCCTTCGGTTAATTAGATTAAACAACGGTTTTCTGTTAGTCAGATTATAAAACCGAAAGGTTTTTCTTATATTGTGGCCGACCTCTAGATAGCCTAAAACGTGCACACCCCACAACCAATCAGGATCTGACACGTCACTCCTTGTTTTTATTCTTTTCAGTTTTTAATTTCTCAAACAGATTTGAACCTGTTTTTAGATTCCTTATAACTTTAATCTATAAATCCAATTGAGGTGATTCTTTTTGTATTGGATCACAAATATTATGTAGTTTCTGTTGATATAAAATTTTACCACGTTCGAAATTTTGAATTTTGAATTTAAACAGATTTGGTTTAAATCTTGTTATGTTAATATCTAGAGTTTTAAAATAGATTTTTAATTGATTCTATTTGCTACTAATCAATAGTAATGTTATTTATCAGTAGGTTAAATTTCATATGTTTTGGAATATTTTAACTCCTTATTTCATGTGAAACAGATTCGATTTTAGTTATTTTTAGGATTATTGATATTTTTCTTGCTATAATTGTTTTTAATTTATTTTCTTTTATACTTGTAAATAATTATATTTTGTTTTTATGTTAGTTAATAGTAGGTTTTCAACAACAACAAAATTTTATTTTATTCGATAGCATGAAATCAATTCTAGTTCGCTAATAACTTGCAAATTGATTTCGTTGCTAGTTTGATGTCCTATTTCAAAATACTTTCAAAATAATATAGTTTTATGAAAAATACTTTATGTTATCTTAGTTAATTTTATATTTTCTTTTTTGTTATTTTACTATTTTAGTGTTTTATTTTTTTGTTAAGTTTAATTAGAACAAAAACTATTTTGTGATTGTTGTAGTAGAAAACTCCCTAGTTTTCTTTGAAGTTTCATTTGGATTCTTATTTGATTTTTCTTATTGATTTTATTGCATCAATTTCGATTGTTGTTTGTTATATCGATTGCTAGAATGATCGTTATTATGAGTGCTTATGTGAATACTATGTTTGATTATATATATTTATCAGAGAGTGATGAATAGTTCTATCAAGTTATTTCTTGAGAGCGATATCTATCTCCATCAACCTTACCAGGCAAGTTACGTTGATCTTGTTTTTACCTATGTTTTATATGCATTGTAGCTCTACCTTCTTCACCCAATTGCATGCAAAGTAGGTACATGGAAATTTAGATCTTGATGTAGTATCATGTGGTAGGCACCCATCACCATTGTTACTTTGCCCGGGACGATGAATTTTATTTTGCTATGCTTTTAGTAGACGGGGTTTTGGTTGAGTGTTTATCATGAGTGTTGTGAGAAACTTAATAATCAAGACCTCAAGACTCCAAGACTTGCAAGATCTCAGTACGAAATATACCTCTGGGTGAAGGACGGTTCTGATGGGCTCCCTAGGAAAACTAGCGAAGGACCCGGGATGCATGGAGAAGCGCCATGACATCTTGCGGAAAGCTTCACCCAGGCTCAAAGAGATGGATGGATATTTCAAGACCCAAGGCTTACCTACACAGCCATAAGTCATTATGGGCTCTGGCTTGGTTGGACAACGTGGTGACTCTCGACACGCGGTGCTACGAGATGTAGAAGAACGGTAGGATTGGATGGGCACCGACAGAGGCTCAGAGGAACCCCTTGAAAGACCATGTTTTGATCATCCGATTCTCAAACATCCTGAAGTGCGAGGACTCCAGCGGAGGCGATCAAGTCTTGTGGGGAACGTGTGCAAAACTCTGCAGAGTACTCAAACCTAATCGATTAGCCGTATCCACGATCATGGACAACTTGAGCCAAAGGAACTGAAATTATCAGGAATTCTCAACACCATTAACTTATTGATGTGGGTAATATTGATAAATTGGGTATGATAAATGGTTGGTGGAACCTTTCTCATTAACAACCAACAATGTAGTAAAATTTTCTTTTACCTCTCTCTTGTTGTAGGAAAAATTTGCTTTACGCAAAACTTAAATTTTCAGCCCCACCTGCCATATATGCATATAGTATAGATGATATTTTCACCCATCTCTTTTGTGACTTGCCGGCATATTCAATATGCTAACCTACATGGCTGCAATGTCTTATGTTGCAGATACTTTCTTCGACGAGTAAGAGTACGATTCAGGGTTATGGTCTGCACTCAACCTGACGTTGGTGTTTATTGGGACTCCACTCCCTTTGACTGTTTCCGTTGAGATTTTGAGGTATATCAGTTTTACGTTATTTACATGTGATTGCACTTTGATAAATACATTGATGTACTGTGTGTGCCAGCATACTGATCCAGGGATGGCACAGATACACATAGGCTTGACTCGTTTTGAGTCGGGTCGCTACTAATATGGTATTAGAGCACATGTTGACTGTAGGACATGACCCTAGAAACTGGAAATATCTTAGGGAACGATCGCTCTTAAATTTTATTTCCAAGAACATCCTTTACTTCTCATCTCTTCTGATTTCACCAAATGTTCTCTCTCACCTCAAATAGTTAGACACTACCCTTTCCCCTTTGACCACATGAAGGATCAACCGAGTCCCACTTCAAAGTAAAGAGGATTTCACCATGCATTTGAAGAATTGAAGCTGCACCAATTGAAGACTCTCAAGACCCGAAGAAATTCAAAGACCTTGAAGTGTTCCAATATTTATATGGCCTCTGGAAGTACAAATCCCTGTTATATACCCACGTTAGATACGATGATTTGTGAGCTGTCATTTGTGTGTGTTTTCTGACAGCCACAAATAAAACCTATTCTCAAAAATATTGTTTGTATTGTGTGTATCTCCCTCTTTCCCTCTCTCTCTCTCTCTTACCCATCTCATCCCAAAAAAAAACTTTGGACCCAATAGATGGCGTATGAAGCTAGACTTGTAATCTCTGTACCAATGACCTAGCTGGAAGTTGAAATATGGATTAAGAACATGGAGAACCACTTCGGGAGCAATCTGATTTCAAGGAAGTATGAAGTGGCACATGCTCTTTAGTACTTTACACAAGGTGCTGCTGTTTGGTGGAAAATGCATCATGCCATACAAGGATTTAGTGGAGCAGAAACCTGGGACGAATTCAAGAAGACTCTATTAAGGTCCCGTCTTATTCAAAAGTGATATGAAAGCCCGATGAAGAAGCCTTGTGCATGCAAGATCTATGGAGAAATAGGACACACCCAGGAAGAACACAAGGATGGATGCACCCATTGTGAAGAACATCACCCAGTGGAGGAATGCCCAACTAGTTAGGTGACTTGCTTCTTGTGTGAAGGAACCACCCACTACCTAGCTCAGTGTCTCATTTACCCCAAGGTGCAACCAGTTGTCAAGTAGCAGAAAGAAGTAATGAAGGAAATGCTCAAGAACAAGATTTTAGAAGAACATGTGATGAAGGAAAATCTGGAAGACCCTGATGGACAAGGCCTAACCAGTTTTTTCTCTAATGCCTGTTACTCATGTGGAGAAGAAGGACACTTCTCAAAGGATTGCATGAAGGAAAGCCATAAATATCTGGGAAACTTCCCGATGGAAAAAGTAGAGTTTGATCCACATGAAATGGAAGTACTAACCAGAATGAAGTAGTCCAGAAAGAAGAGAAAGTACACCAGCCAGAGTCAAATCCCGACAGAGAAAGACCTGAGTCATATCAAATGTTTCAAGTGTATGGAATTGGGCCACTACAATGATATGTGCCCAAGAAGGAAGCAAGAAAAAATAGTAGTAATAGAAAACACCAAGAAGCCTCGAGACTTGTCGGAACTCATTTGTTTTCATTGCAAGGAAGCACGACATTATGCTAGTAATTGTCCACAGGGGAAGAAAGCTAAAAATGGAGTAGTTAAGTTTTTACAATGGCAATAAGTGTAACATTAAGCCCTCTTGTTATCATGAGTTTATGGAGTTAAATTTTGTACCGGAAGTCTTTGAGATTATGCTACTAATTGTCCACAGGGGAAGAAAGCTAAAAATGGAGTAGTTAAGTATTGACAATGGCAATAAGTGTAACATGAAGCCCTCTTGTTATCATGAGTTTATGGAGTTAAATTTTGTACCGAAAGTCTCTGAGATTGTAATAACTTCATGAATCAATAAAATTTATTGTGTCATGATTGCCTATGTTGAAACTGTATGCGTTGTTTCTCTACGAACAAAGATATTTGAACATTTATGAGGATATGAGAAAATATGGTCTATGCAGGCATGAGTATATTTCATTTTAAGTGTGGTAGTAATCGGTAAACCCACATGATCCAATGAGTAGGAATGTACCATGCATACCAAGGAGACACATAGATTCCTCTGAGTACCCATTTTCTGACACCTGCAGATGAGAACCCTCTATGAATCCTTCCTTAAGGGCCCATAAATGATCATGACCCTGACTAGTGATCATGATTACCCAAAAATCCTGAAGGACATGATGAAGCACATTCATCTTGAAGGAGATGCAGTCTACAAAGGCTACCCACGCATGGAAAGTGGAGTGGAACTTTGGTATGTGGAAGTACACCTCCACCATGTGAAAGGAGTTTGTCCAAAGACTATGGGGCAATACTTTTTCATTTCACGTGTACCACGAGCAACCTTCTTTGATTCTATTCGTGAAGCTGCCATGGAAGCCATACGTCAGATTGGAGAAATACTTGAAGCAAGACTCCGTCGTACCCAGGAATACCTGAGTGAAGTGCATGCGGAGATGATGGAGATGAAGCTCATGGCCACCATGATAAAGCAAAATATGGATGATTTCAAGGAGCACCTCGGAAAGTTCCAGTGGGACTAAAGTATCTCCAAGGGAGACAAATGAATAAAGTTGGCAGAAATGCTTGACCATACCGAACAATGTGGATGACATCATTTGTAATAAGGTAACTTTTGAATTGGAGTTTTGAGAAGAAATTAAGGATGTAATAAAGGATTGAATATGAAATGAATATGATTTATGGATGAACCAATACCTTTTAATGGTAAACACACCAATGGAAAAAAATATCCCACAAAGTGGAGTGTGTACCGAAAATAAGTCTCATGATTATTATTATATGATGGTTACCCAAGAGTATCATGGAATGAAACACTATAGGATTTAAAGGAGGAGTAATTCCAAGTATGAGTTAAAGTGGGCCTGTAACTCATAGACCCCGGGACTAATAAGGATCAAGCACTATCTTTATGAAGAAAGAAATTTGGAAGAAGCTATGATGGATTGGCAAACGTTTTCTTAGGAGCATGCGTAAAACCTGAGAGTGGTAAAGAATACGATTGATGTTTTGTTCAGCTTGCAAAACCAATGGATTCGTGCGATTTTTGTTTGTGTACAAAAGAAATTCTGCAATGCTTGTGAGGACGCCCAAGTGTTAGAATACGAGATTCACTAAGCCTTATACAAGGTAATGATTTCAGTGCGACATGGCTTGGCCACCATGATGACTTACTCTTATCATTCTCTTGCTATTCGGAATGGTAAATCTGAGAGACTTACTTATAGTGAGAGACGACGTTCTTTGAAGCTTTTGTTTAAGCCTTAGAACGGTATGATGAAAGCCCCATGTACATGGCATTTGTTGTCACGCGTAGGAAATTTTACGGTGAGGATGAAGCAAAGACCCCTCTCCCTGCAGGATAACCACAAAGGGTAGACCACCATGAGAATCATCGATATGTTATTTAGAATGATCACGAGACTTGTCAGTTAAGAAGACCCAGTGACGGAAGAAGCTTATATCAACAGAAGAACCCTCGTTTTTGATGGAAACGTTATGCATATAACGGAAGAGCATCACCAAAGGAGTTAGTATGAAGAATGTGAGGAGTCAGATGCCCAGACCCCAGAGAATTGTTAGAATTTTGAGGGACCAGTAGCTCTCATTTTAAGTGTGGTAGCATCCCACTTTGGAGGACATTGGATTTGTTAGAAGACCCCCAAACCCTAACCTTTCTCTCTAGCCTCTTCGAATCTCGAGGACGAGATTCATTTTAAGTGAGGTAGGTTTGTAACATCCCAAATTTTGGAATGTTAATATAATTATTATATTGATTGTTTATTTGTTTGAATGATTGAAACTTGAGTGAAATTTGAAACTTTTAAAACTTTTCAATGAGAGGGAATAAAATGACTTTCCCCTTTTCCTGTGAATTCAAATTCATACATTTAAAATTAGTGAGAGAAGATAGCATGACTTCTTCAACTATAAAGAATTTGAATCAAGGTGGCATTTAAATTTCTTTCGGTATTTGATTTGAATTTATTTTTGGCACAAGATTTGAACCACAAAGTTTTTCCTGACAATATGCTTGCCAAGCAAGGAAGAGATGGAAGTAACATGACACCCCAAAATAAATAAAAGTCAGAAGAAAATAGTGCCAAAAATTTTAAAGGCAAAATTTGGTTTTTATTGGATTTAAAAAAAAATTATGAAGTTTTTATTTTGTGAAAAATAAAATGCCCACATGGTGGGAATATTTTTCCTAAGCATTTTGGTATATAATACCTATTTTTTTGAAAAAGGATTTAATTCCTTTTCGGGGTTCTATTCCTGTTTTTAATAAATAGGAAACCGAGTCTTTTAATTAGGAAAGAAATCGGGCCTATTAGGAGAAAACGACCTGGCCCAAGATCTCCTTCTAGTTCGGTAATAACTTTCAAATTGATTTCGTTGCTAATTTGATGTCTTATTTGAAAATACTTTCAAAATAATATAGTTTTATGAAAAATACTTTATGTTATCTTAGTTAATTTTATATTTTTTTGTTATTTTACTATTTTAGTGTTTTATTTTTTTGTTAAGTTTAATTAGAACAAAAACTATTTTGTGATTGTTGTAGTAGAAGACTCCCTAGTTTTCTTTGAAGTTTCCTTTAGATTCTTATTTGATCTTTCTTATTGATTTTATTGCATCAATTTCTATTGTTGTTTGTTATATTGATTGCTAGAATGATCGCTAGTATGAGTGCTTATGTGAATACTATGTTCGATTATATAGGTTTCATCGGAGAGTGACGAATAGTTCTATCAAGTTATTTCTTGAGAGCGATATCTATCTCCATCAACCTTACCAGGCAAGTCACGTGATCATGTTTTTACCTATATTTTATATGCATTGTAGCTCTACCTTATTCACCCAATTGCATGCAAATTAGGTACTTGGAAATTAGATCTTGATGTAGTATCATGTGGTAGGCACCCATCACCCTTGTTACTTGGCCCGGGAGGATGAATTTTATTTTGCTATGCTTTTGGTAGACGGGGTTTTGGTTGAGTGTTTATCATGAGTGTTGTGAGAAAATTAATAATCAAGACCTGAAGACTCCAAGACTTGCAAGACCTCAGAACGAAATATACCACTCGGTGAAGGACGGTTCCGATGGGCTCCCTGGGAAAACCAGCGGAGGACCTGGGATGCATGGAGAAGTGCCATGACATCTTACAGAAAGCTTCACCTAGGCTCAAAGAGATGGATGGATATTTCAAGACCCTAGGCTTACCTGCACAGCCACAAGTCATTATGGGCTCTCGCTTGGTTGGACAACGTGGTGACTCTAGACAGGCGGTGCTACGAGATGTAGAAGAACAATAGGATTGGATGGGCACCGACAGAGGCTCAGAGGAACCCGTTGAAAGACCATGTTTTGATCATCCGGTTCTCAAACACCCTGAAGTGCGAGGACTCCAACGGAGGCGATCTAATCTTGTGGGGTACGTGTGCAAAACTCTGCAGAGTACTCAAACCTAATCGATTAGCCGTGTCCACGGTCATGGACAACTTGAGCCAAAGGAACTGAAATTATCAGGAATTCTCAACACCATTATCTTATTGATGTGGGTAATATTGATAACTTGGGTATGAGAAATGGTTGGTGGAACCTTTTTCATTAACAACCAACAATGTAGTAAATTTTTCTTTTACCTCTTTCTTGTTGTAGGAAAAATTTGCTTTACGCAAAACTTAAATTTTTAGCCCCACCTGCCATATATGCATATAGTATAGATGATATTTTCACCCCTCTCTTTTGTGACTTGCCGGCATATTAAATATGCTGACCTACACAGCTGCAACGTCTTATGTTGCAGATACTTTCTTCGACGAGTAAGAGTATGATTCAGGGTTACGGTCTGCACTCAACCTGCCGTTGGTGTTTATTGGGACTCCACTCCCTTTGACTGTTTCTGTTGAGATTTTGAGGTATAATTCAGTTTTACGTTATTTACATGTGATTGCACTTTGATATATACATTGATGTACTGTGTGTGCCAGCATAGTGATCCAGGGATGGCACAGATACACAGAGGCGTGATTCGTTTTGAGTCGGGTCGCTACATTAAATTTCTATTCCTAGAAAATTGCATCATGAGTAGGAACCCACTATTAAAATAAAGATAAATAAATATGAATGCAATGTTTTGTGTGACCTTGGTGCTAGTGTTTCAACTATACCTAAATCTTTTTGTGATGTGCTTGGTTTCACTAATAGTCAATTGTGTTCCCTAAACTTGCATCTCGCGGATTCTACCATTAAAAAATCTTTAGGTAGAATTAATGATGTTCTAATTGTTGAAAATAAGAATTATGTGAATGTATATTAAATTGTGCTTGATATTGATTGCAATCCTACTTGTTCAATAATACTTGGAAGACCCTTCCTACGAACTAGAGGTGCAATTATTGATAAGAAAGAGGGAAACATAAGGTTCCACTTTACATTAAAGAAAGGGGTGGAACACTTCCCTAGAAAGATAATTAAACGACCATATGAATCAATCATGAGAGTACTTATGGGTGGAGTGTCAAATATAACAACAGTTGAAACTATGCATTATGCCTAGCTAGGGGCATAAAACAATAATGCTAGTTGGGAGGCAACCCAATAGTTATTTTTCTTTTTTACTTTCTGTTTGTGTGAGATAACATGATTATTGCCTCTCTAATTTGTTGTGTTTTCTGTTTAGTTAGTGTTTGTGCCAAGTAAATCCTTTGGGATGACTTGCATGACAAGTAGAATTGATATAGTGCAAAAACAAAAATTTCGACGTCTAGTGTCGAATTTCGCTAATTTTACTCGAACGTAGTTTATTCTAAAGTTTTTAAACAATATTTATATACAAATTCCTCAGGTCTATATAATTTTTCAGAATTGTTTGAGTTACAAAAGTAGGGTACTTAACTATATCTTTACATACTGTTCTGTTTTAGATAGATTCTGTTTTTGCTTGCATAGTTTGCTTGTTTTGATGAATCTATGGATTTTATTAGGGGGTATAAGTCATGGAGAAGTTAGAATACAGTACCTTATGCTATAATAAAATAAGAATTAATTTATAATAGTACCTAAAGTATTTGATATGTTTATTATACTAATGGATCTCGCGAAGTTTCTGTTGAGTTTTATATGCTGAAGTTTTCAAGTTTTGGGTGTTATCATGATGGACGAAGGAATAAGGAGCGGAAAGAGCCTAAGCTTTGGGATGCCCAAGGCACTCCAAGGTAATATTCTAGGAAGACTCAAGTGTCTAAGCTTGGGGATGCCTGATACGCTCATTTTGCATCATGAATTACTATCGATATTTATACCGATACTGCCCATTATCCCTTATTCTCATACAATTCTTATGATCTTTCTCTCTGAATATGCAAGGTACATCAATGAGAGGGAAATATTTGGAAACTGGAATTCTAGAGAGGGAAATCGAGAAAAAGGCAAAAAAAATCAACTTGCTCGAAATGACCTGAAACTTTACGGAGATTCTTTTTGGAATATTTGAGAATTTCTTTGCCAGAAATATACCAGAGAGGCGCCACTAGCTGGGTACAAGCCAACAGGGCGCCCGTCCCTCTAGTTGCGCCCCGATGGCTCGTGGGACCCCAACTGGCCCTCTGACGACCATCTTCTCCTATATGGTGTGTTTTACCATAGAAAAAACCATAAGTTATCTTTCGGGACGAAGAGCCGCCGTCTCGAGGCGGAAACCTCCGGAGAGGCCCTTTTGCTCTCCAGCAAAGAGATTTTCTCGGGTGAATTTCCCTTCGGGAGGGGAAAATTAACGCTGTCGTCATCAATGATATGTCTCCATCGTATCTACTTTTCCTAAATCTTTTGCTCTTGTTTTGGACTATAATTTGCATAATTTGAATGAAACTAACCCGGACCGATGTTGTTTTCAGCAGAACTACCATGGTGTTCTTTTTGTGCAGAAATAAAGTTTTCGGAATGGAATAGAACTTTTTGAAGATTATTTATGGAATAAAAGAAAATTACTAGAACCAAGATCCGCCGGAGGGGAGGCCCCACGCGCCCACTAGGCACCAGGCCACGCTAGGGGGAGGGGAGGCCCCACACGCCCACTATGCACCACGGCATGCCAGCCCGCCCGGCGCGACCTGGTGGCTAGTGGGGCCCTCGGGGATCCACTAACCCTAATTCCAGCGCTATAAAATCCTATTTTTAGAGAAAAAGCAGACATGAAGTTTCATCGCATTTCATGATGCGGAGCTGCCGCCATCTCTTGTTCTTCATCGGGAGGCTAAATCTGGAGTCCGTTTGGGGCTCTGGAGAGGGGAATCTTCGGTCTTTTTCATCACCAACCCTCCTTCATTGCCAATTCCATGATTCTCTCCACCGGGAGTGAGTAATCCCTTCGTATGCTTGCTGGTCGACGAAGAGCTGGATGAGATTCATCATGTAATCGAGCTAGTTTTGTTAGGGCTTGATCCCTAGTATCCACTATGTTTGGAGATTGATTTTGCTATGACTTTGCCATGCTTAATTCTTTTCACTAGGGCCCGAGTGTCATTATTTCAGACCTGATCCGTTTATGTTTTCACCATTATATCTATGTTCTTGATCCGATCTTGCAAGTTATATGCACCTACTACTTGTTAGGATCCGCATACCCCAAGGTGACAATAATTGGGATTCTTTCCGGTGACTACCGTAGTATGAGGAGTTCATGTATTCACTATGTGTTAATGCTCTGTTCCGGTTGTCTATTAAAAGGAGGCCTTACTATCCCTTTGTTTCCTTATGGATCCCGTTGCCACGGGAGGGTAGGACAAAAGATGCCATACAAGTTCTTTTCCATAAGCACGTATGATTGTTTACGGAATACATGCCTACAGTATAAATTGATGAACGGGAGCTAGTTCTGTGTTGCCCTATGTTATGACTGATACATGATGAATATTATCTAGCAATATCACCTATCAGCCTGGGCATTCGGGTATTTTGGTTATTTCGGTTCGGGTAGTTTGGTTTATGGGTAATTCGGGTATTCGAAAATGGGAACCAAAATTATTTCTGTCAAACAAATACACGAACCCACATTACCCAAAATTTCGGCTCGGATAATTCGGGTACCCAAAATACCCAAATTATTGTGAGCATACATCAACTTTTGATATGAATAACTCGGATAGTATGTTTTTTGGTAAGTATTTTAGTTAGTATGGGTAACAAGTTAGTGTAATAATATCATGAAAATTTTGGATAGTATGAATAATTTGGGTAGTATGGCTATTTCGGGTTTTCCACACTAGAACCCGAACCCTAACCCGAAAACCGAATAGTAAAGAAATGAGAACCGAATCCTTAGCCGATAGCCGAATTACCCAGCAATTCGGGTAATTCAGTTCGGTTCGGGTTCGGGTAGCAGGTTCGGGTACCCAAATGCCCAGGGTGAATCACCTATCCAGTGCCTACGAGTTTTCCACATATTGTTCTTGCTAAGTTACTACCGTTGCTACTGCTGTTACAACTCCGATCACTGTTACCGTTAGTATTGCTACTGTTAGCATTGCTATCAAAACTATCATATTACCGTGCTACTGATTACTGTGCTGCAGATACTAAATCTCCAAGTATGGTTGAATTGACAATGCAGCTGCTAATACGTGCAAATATTCTTTGGCTCCCCTTGTGTCGAATCTATAAATTTGGGTTCAATACTCTACCCTCAAAAACTATTGCGATCCCATATACTTGTGGGTTATCAAGAACGCTTTCTCGCGCCGTTACGGAGGAGAATAGCTATAGTTGTTGAGTAACTTGGATATATATTTCTTAATCACTATGAAGCATCTGAAAGATACAAGAACCAATATCGTTCCCTCTAAGACGAGGGGAGGTACGGAACTACCATCTAGCTCTGCACTTGATTCACCTTCTACTTTGAATAGACTTGCAACACCACCAGCACATGCTATTAATCCTGATATGTCGCAAGTTATTGATGATGCTACCTCTGCTATGAATGATGCTTATGATGATGCTAGCACCTTGCTTGATGACACTGTGCCACTAGGTGAATTTCTTGATGAACAACTTGCTAGAGCTAAAGAAATTGAGCATGCTGAAACTGATGATACTAATGAAACTAATGAATATTTGCAACTGAATATATTGAAATACCTTTTATACATGACTATCCTAGAACTTAAATGCATGAAAAATGTGAAGGTCATGTTATGGATGATCAAATAGCAAGAGACTTTCTTGTTTGTGAGGATAGAGAAGATCTTAAGAAACTACGATGCAAGTTGAAAGAAAAAAAATCATTCAATGCTAGAATGAAATATGATCCTAAGTTTTCTACTTCACATATCTTTGTTACCGATAAGGATTATGAATTCTTTGTCAACCCAAAGATAATTACTTTGGTTGAATGTGATCCTTTTCATGGCTATGAAAATGAAACTGTTATGGCACATCTCACGAAGTTAAACTATATAGCCATCCTATTTAGTCATGATGAGAAAATTCGCTACTAATATATTTTGAAATTATTTCCGTTCTCATTAAAGGGTGATGCTAAGATTTGGTACAATACACTTACTCCTGGTTGTGTGCATAGTCCCCAGGATATGATTTACTACTTCTGTGAAAATATTTTCCTGCTCATAAGAAACAAGTTACCTTATAGGAAATATTAACTTTTTGCAAATTGAAGAAGAGAGTCTACCACAAGCTTGGGGGGCTTGTCCAATTACTTAATGCTTTGCGTGATAATCCACTTAAGAAAAATGAAATACTTGAAATATTTTATATTGGACAAACCGATGCTTCTAGGGACCACCTAGATAGTTGTGTTGGTTGTGTTTTCAGGGAACAAACTATCGAACAAGCTGAAAAAATATTAACAAATATATTGAAGAATCATGATGAATGTACACTTCATGAACTACCGCCTAAACCTACTCCAAAGAAGAGGGGTATCTTATTTCTTAGTCGTGAAACTATGCAAGATGCAAAGAAATTTATGAAGGAAAAAGCGTTAAAGCTGAAGATGTTAAGCATTTACCACCTATCAAAGAAAACATGGTCTCAAAACACCACCACAGGTGGTGGAGGTAAATTCTCTTTTATAGTTTGATGAAGGTGACACCCCTTAGAATAAACATCCTAGTCAATGCTTATATGATTTTGATAATTATATTATAAAGCAAGATCATTTCAACTCCTATGTTATGAAACAATTGAAACAAAACTCTGATATGATTGCTCGCTTAAGTGACTTGTTATTTAGATTCAGGAATGATGTAAGAGGTGTAGGAAAACATGCTTCTATTGTTCAAACCCAACTAGAACAAGTTGCTAAATCTCAAATTGAGCTACTTCATGAAGTGAATAATAATATGAATGATCATGAAGTTAGATTAATGACTAGAGGAGGAACAATGACTCGATATCCACTATATCCAGAAGGTCATCCTAAAAGCACTGAACAAGATTCACAGAGAATTAATATTGATGCACCTAGTTCTTCTAAGAAGAAAAAGAAAAAGATAAATGATAGGATCTTGCATACTTCTAGTGAACGTGAAGTAGAAAAACCTTCTGCTAATGGTAATGATATCTATATCTCTGATGATGAAAGTCAATATGGTATTGAGCATTTACCTAGTGATAATGAAAATTATAATGATGATGCTCATGTAGATGCTTAACGTGACAATGATAAAGAACGAGATAATGATGTTGAGATAGAACCTGGTATTGATCTTGATAACCCACAACCTAAGAATAAACATTATGATAAAAGAGATTTTGTTGCAAGAAAACATGGCAAAGAAAGAGAGCCATTGGTTCAAGAACCCATGCCTTATCCACCCAAACCAACTAACAAAAAAGATGATGAAGAATTTGAACGCTTTGCTGAAATGCTTAGGCTAGTATTTTTGCGTACTCGTTTAACTAATATTGTACAGATGGCCCCTTATGCTAAGTATATGAAAGACATCATCAGTAATAAAATAAAATACATGAAGATGAAATCTCCACCATGCTTGCTAATTTTTCTTTTAAGAATGGAGTACCTAAAAAAGTAACTATGTGAAAATTGCTTCATGTGATCTAGGAGCTGGAGTTAGTGTTATGCCCTTCTCTATACACAAAAGACTTGACTTGAATCAATTCACACCTACTGAAATTTCGTTGCGAATGGCTCACAAATCAAATGCCATACCTATCAGTATTTGTGAGGATGGACCCATTGTTGTTGCGAATGTTACTATGTTGACTGACTTTGTTATACTTGATATATCCGAGGATGACAACATATCAATTATCCTTGGTAGAACTTTCTTAAATACTGGAGGGGCTGTTATTCATTGCAACAAAAGCAAGGCCACTTTTCATGTCAATGGTAAGGAACATACGGTGCATTTTCCGAGGAAACAATTTCAAGTGAATGGTGTTAATGTTATTGAAAAATCTCCGACTACCACCAATGGAAGTTTTCAACTACCTCTACCTATTGCCAAAAATAAATGTGAGATACTTATTGTTGGGGATATGCACATCCCCGTTGAGGTAACTTAGTGTTTTACGGAAATTCTTCGGATTCATGCTAATTCGAAGTCGTTGTTAATAAGACTTGATCAACCTTGTTAATAAATCATTTTCAAGAGGCACGAGATTGATGAATTCACTACGCACAACTTTTTGTAACCATCTTTTTCCTGATATTTTTATTTAAATACAATAAATGTCATAATTATCCTGTTTTCTGATATTTTTTTCTTAATGCAATAAAAAAGGGTGCCCAAAAATAAAAGTCCTTCAAATGACATGAAATTTTCACATGATTTTTTCTGATTATTTGAGAATATTTGGCACTAAAAACACTCTAGGGGGTGTCAGTGGTGGCCACTAGGCACCAGGGCGCACCACCCCCTCGCACGCCCTAGTGGGTAGTGGGCCCCTCGGGTACCCCCTCACTTATTCTCTTGGTGTGTAACTCCCCACTCCTCCAATTATTTTTTGGTTTAGTGGTTTATATTAGAAGTACTTAGCTACTCTAGGTGCTATTGTAGATGAGATTGCATGTTGAATTCTTGAAATTCCAAGTAGTTTGAATGCTTGTTTTAGGCTCTAGCAATCCTTATGACTAGTTGCTATCATTCTTGTGAAGTTTGTTAACTTTATTTTGTGAACCAGAAATTTTCAGAAATTTGTTCTTGGAAAAATGAACCTCTTCAGGAGGAATTCATCCAAGAAGAATGCCAAGGGGGTTGTTGGTGAATCATCTGCTGCTGGACTCATCACCCTGCGATTGATGAAGGTTTGGCTGTGCGAATGGCCACACATTCCCTACATGGAACAAGCCAGATTCCACCATGAGTTTGCGCAATTTGTGGCAAATGCTGGGTTAACCAACTTCGTCATAGATGAGTGTGACCAATACCATATCCTCACTAATTCCTTCGTTCAAAATTTGTATTTTCTAACTAGGCATGATCCACCTTCAGTGCGGTTTAATCTATATGCTGAAACCTGCCAAATGCCGCTTACTGAATTCTATGAGATATGTTTAATTCTCTCTCACGGGAGTTAAGAGAACCCAAGCCGGATGAGTTTGCGGATTTCCTACTCACTTTAACGGCTGGTGAGGGAAGAGGCGTGTCAAAATCCACTGCCACTGGCCTGCAGTTTCCTTTGGTGCATTACTTTGCTTTATTTGTCATGAAGTGTTTAACTACTTGGGAGAAGGATAGTATACTTAGTGCTCCAGACCTTGCCAATGTACTCCGACCAATCCATAATGATCACACCTTTAATTTGGGAGCTATTATTGCTCGTCGTTTACACAATAACAGATCTAAGGGTAAAATCTATGGTGCTAGTTATGCCACTCGCTTAGCGAAACGCTTTAACATTCCATTTCGTCATGATGACTATCTTTGACCACGAGTTTATCTATACCATCAGTCTATGGTAGATCACCTGTGGGGACCCCGACTTACGAGTCGAGATCGCCGAATGTACGTGCTCAGTGATCCCAAAGATCAATGCTCACCGAACACACATATACTGAATATTAAGAGTCTTATATCCAACATACCAAAATGATACAGCAATTGACCAACAAGGTCAAGTTCTCATAGGTAGGGCCTATAAGGACAAATCACACCGATACATCTACTAGCGGAAATCTTGGGGCTAAGCGGGTGCCCATGCCATCAGCCTACACCAACATGCATTCTAACTGGGAAGCGTCCTAGTTCGCAAGTCCGTCTCCGATGACATATTCTTCTCCAAACTCCGGTCCTTCCATGTATGGTCAATAACATAACCAGTGGCAAGCAAGTCAGTACTTTGAATGCACTCGCAAACAACCCATGATATGGATAATGCAGTATGTATGATAACAAGTATATGCAGTATTGGTGGATAACAGCTTAACTATAAATAAACATGATAATAGATGGATGTGTAACATAAGCTAGATGGTATTTAGAAGAACAGGTCACACATATCATCATATCTATTACGGGCTGAACACTTCGGGTTCACCCGACATGTCAAGTCATCAAACTTGGTCATATCAACTCTTTCAGATAACACCATTAAACACACACACACTTGGTTTATGGGAAAACGACTCGACGTAGTTTAAGCAGGATTACCCAACTATCCTTTACCGTGGACACGACTATTAGAATAGTTTTACACTCTGCAGAGGTTGTACGTTGTACCCATGAGATCCGGGAAACTTCCGTGTCATCCACGACTCGCGGTATATAACATACCCGAGTTAAGTACCCAATCAATGCCTTTCCCCTGACGATACTAGACAAAGAGATCCACTCGATTGGTACCCAGCCCACATGATGTACGTCTTGCGAGCACCAACTCTGGAAAATATCATCCATGCAGTGACCAATGGTTGCCCGAAACACATAAAAATGTCATAGTCGTCCTACCTGGCACGACCCCATCACGAGAGTGACCACATATCACTCCCTCCACTAGTAATGTGGCTCTTTTCTAGCACCGACCAAAGTAATCAACAAAGCCACGTCCCATAAAGGGGTAATGTGGTCGCAGATGTAAGGTTGGGACGGTCGACACATCATAAATCTAATCCCATTTCCGAAACCACTCACACCAAATATACCCGGTGCACCACTTCTTCACAAGTGGCCACCTAACTCATCATCACCCTCGGACATTAGTGGCATCCGACGGGGTTTTCATAAACCTTTGATATTTACCATCATCATGCTCATGCTTCTACTATGCTTCGAATCTACTTGTCAACATGATATTAGCATGACCCTCATAGGTGGTAGGATTATGCTCAAATGCATGTGCTCCGGAGGAGCCTTCGGAAACATCGCATCGATGATTTTCTGAATATTCATGATCATATGCAACAGGAATAATTTCTCTACTAGCATGCAATATAACATATGCTCAAATATGGTCAAAGGGCTGATTGCCTTGATCAGCTAAGTATCCGGGGACTTTGGGGTCTTCGAGTCCAACTCCTTCGTCAAACGTGGTATCTATCGTCGTAGTAAATAATAACATAATAAGTAGCTCACTCAAAAACAGAGCACAAACTCACTTTAAAAATGTTGCCCTATTCTGATAAATCTATATTATTATTCTAAAAATATTTGTCTTTGGTTTTGGTGAAAAGATTATTTTTAAAAATCATTTTAATAGAAGTTAAAGTATTCAAAATAGCCTTTTTAATTATTACTATACAAAAAAGTTATCTTAAAAATTTGTGCAATGGCTCTATTAAATTCTACTCATTTTTAGAAGAATTATGGTGGAAAAATAATCAAATTATATTGGATAGAAAATCCTACAAAAATCTTTTAAAATAGGATTAAACAAAAAGGAAAAAGGGGTTTTAACCCAGGCTTGGCTCGACCTGTGGCTTGGGCCGGCCCAACTGGCCAGCGAGCTAGCTAGCCCAGGTGCGTGCGCCGCGAAGTTCAAACCTGACGCGCGGGCCCCTGCGGTCAGCGGCAGAGAGGAGAGAGGGGGAGAGAAGAGCGACCAACAAGTGGGGCACACTTGTCGGGGTTGTCTTCCACCTCTGGACAAAGGGGAAGGGAGTAATGCCGGCGGCGATACCGACGCCCTCGAGCCCAACTCATGGCAGGAATGGAACCAACACATCATCGCCTACCTACTGGTGGTCGAGGGGACGACGGGGAGGCCCTAGCTCACCGGCGACGAGGTGGCTGCGGTGGAGCCGATTCGGGAGATGGATGAAATGGGTGCTACAGGTAGGGATTAGCTCAGGGAAGTGGGGGGAAAACTTCCTGAGCTCACTACAGTCACGGAGGATAATAAAGGAGCATCAGAGCTGGCCTATAGCCCGAGACCGACGGAGCTCCAAAGCGGCGGGGCCTCGGTCAACCTCGAGCACCGGAGCTCGCTGTGCTCGAATGGAGTGGCTAGGGGATCAATATAGGCTCTGGAGGAGTGGGATGAGGGTGCTGGAGCGAGGGGGAGGCCTATTTATAGGCCCTCGATGATGCACCGAGCGAGAAGAGCCGGTGGTTTCACCGTGGCTCGCAGGAGGGAAAGAGAGAGCTCGGGGTCGAAACCACGATATTGCGGATGTGCTTTAGGACCCATGTGACTCACTCAGAGGGAGAGAGAGCGAGGAGGAGCGTGGATGCGTGGTCGCGGTCTTTTGGTCGAGTCTGGCGCATGCGGGCTGATACGTCCATTTTGCATCATGTTTTCATGTTGATATTTATTGCTTCTTGGGTTGTTATATTACTTGTGGTACCATATTTATGCCTTTTCTATCTTATTTTGCAAGGATTAATTGAAGATGGAGAACTCAGGCAGCTGGAATTCTGGACTGGAAAAGGAGCAAATCCTAGTCCACTATTCTGCACATCTCCAAATGCCTTGAAAATTTACGTGGATTTTTTCTGGAATATATTAAAAATACTGGGCGAAAGAACTACCGGAGGGGGGCCACCAAGGCCCCACAAGATTGCCCACCGCCACCACCACCTGGTGGCGCAGGGAAGGCTTGTGGGCAGCCCACTGGCCCACTAGCCCCCTCTTTTGCTATATGATGCGTCCTGACCTGGAAAAAAAATCATACGGGAGCTTTTTCGTGGTTTCGCTGCCGCCATGGGGCGGAACGTGAGCAGATCCAATCTAGAGCTCCGGCATGACGATCCTGCCGGGGAAATTTCCCTCCCGAAGGGGGAAATCATCGCCATCGTCATCACCAACACTCCTCTCGTCGGAGGGGAGGCATCTTCATCAACATCTTCATCAGCACCATCTCCTCTCCAATCCCTAGTTCATCTCTTGTAACCAATCTTTGTCTCGCAACTCAGATTGGTACTTGTAAGGTTGCTAGTAGTGTTGATTACTCTTCGTAGTTGATGCTTGTTGGATTACTTGGTGGAAGAGTTTATGTTCAGATCCTTGATGCTATTCATTACACCTCTGGTCATGATTATGATTATGTCTTGTGAGTAGTTACTTTTGTTCCTGAGGACATGGGATAAGTCATGCTGATAATAGTCATGTGAATTTGATATTCGTTCGGTATTTTGATATGATGTATGTTGTTTTTCCTCTAGTGGTGTTATGTGAACGTCGACTACATAACACTTCACCATATTTGGGCCTAGAAGAAGGCATTGGGAAGTAGTAAGTAGATGATGGGTTGCTGGAGTGACAGAAGCTTAAACCCCAGTTTATGCGCTGCTTCGTGAGGGGTTGATTTGGATCCACTAGTTTCATGTTATGGTTAGACTTTGTCTTAATTCTTCTTTTGTAGTTGCGGATGCTTGCGAGAGAGGTTAATCATAAGTGGGATTCTTGTCCAAGTAAGGGCAGTACCCAAGCGCTGGTCCACCCACATATCAAACTATCAAAGTAATGAACGAGAGTCATATGAACATGATGAAACTAGCATGACAGAAATTCCCGTGTGTTCTCGGGAGCATTTTTCCTCCTATAAGACTTTGTTCAGGCTTGTCCCTTGCTACAAAAGGGATTGGGCCACTTGCTGCACCGTTGCTACTACTTGTTACTTGTTACTCTTTGCTTGATACGTTTCACCTCGCTACCCAATCACTTGTTACCGCTACTTTCAGTGCTTGCAGTTATTACCTTGCTGAAATCCGTTTATCAGAGCCTTCTGCTCCTCATTGGGTTCGACACTCTTACTTATCGAAAGGACTACGATTGATCCACTATACTTGTGGGTCATCAAGACTCTTTTCTGGCGCCGTTGCCGGGGAGTGAAGCACCTTTGGTAAGTGGAAATTGGTAAGAAAGACTTTTGTACTGTGCTGAAATTTATTGTCACTTGTCACTATGGAAACTCTTTCTTTGAGGAGTTTGTTCGGGGTATCTTCACCACGAATGGAAGCACGAGGAGTTTCTCCTCAACCTGAGGTACCTACTGAAAATATCTTTTACGAAGTTCCTTTGGGTATGCTTGAGAAACTGCTGGCTAATCCTTTTACAGGAGATGGATCTTCGCATCGAGACTTTCATCTGATCTATGTAGATGAAGTTTTTGGTTTATTTAAGCTTGCAGGTTTGCCCGAGGATGAGGTAAAGAAGAAAGTCTTTCCTTTATCTTTGAAGGATAAGGCGTTGACATGGTATAGGCTATGTGATGATACTGGATCATGGAGCTACAATCGATTGAAATTGGAATTTCATCAAAAGTTCTATCCCATGCATTTAGTACATCGTGATCGGAACTTTATTTATAAGTTTTGGCCTCATGACAGGGAAAGCATAGCTCAAGCTTGGGGGAGGCTTAAATCAATGCTATATTCATGCCTTAGTCATGAGCTCTCGAGAGAAATCATCACTCAAAACTTCTATGCTCGGCTTTCTCATGAAGATCGTACCATGCTTGACACTTCTTGTGCCGGTCCTTTTATGAAGAAGGATATTGATCACAAGTGGAATTTATTGGAGAGAATCAAACGCAACTCTGAAGATTGGGAGTTGGAGGAAGGTAAGGACTCAGGTATGAATTTCCAGTTTGATTGCGTTAAATCTTTTGTTGAGACAAACACTTCTAGAGATTTTAGCGCTAAGTATGGACTTGACTCTGAGATAGTAGCTTCTCTTTGTGAATCTTTTGCTGCTCATGTTGATCTTCCCAAAGAGAAGTGGTTTAAATATCATCCTCCTGTAGAAAGCAACATAGCCAAAACCAATCTAGTTGAGGAGAAAATCATAGCTTTTAGTGATCCTATTGTTCCTTGTGCTTACACTGAGAAACCACCATACCCTGCTAGGATGAAGGATTATTCTAAAGCTCCAACTGTGATACGTAGGGGTTACATTAGACCACTTGCACCCGCTGAAGAGATTAGAGTTGAACCTAGTGTTGCTATTATCAAAGATCTCTTAGCCGAAGACATAGATGGGCATGTTATCAAATTCTGTGAGGACTGTGCTAGAATTGCTAAACCTCACGCGAAAGACAAGCACAGACCTGTAGTTGGCCTGCCAGTTGTTTCTGTTAAGATAGGAGATCACTGTTACCATGGTTTATGTGATATGGGAGCTAGTGTTAGTGCAATACCCCGTTCTCTATATGATGAAATCAAAGATGAGATTGCACCTGCTGAGATAGAACCCATTGATGTCACTATCACGCTAGCTAATAGAGACACTATCTGCCCTTTGGGAATTGTGAGAGACGTAGAAGTCCTGTGTGGTAAGACGAAGTATCCTACTGATTTCCTCGTCCTTGGTACTGCACAAGATAGCTTTCGTCCCATCATATTTGGTAGACCCTTTCTCAACACTGTCAATGCTCACATTGATTGCATTAAGCAGACTGTCACAGTAAGTTTCGAGGGTGTGTCTCATGAATTTAACTTCTCCAAGTTTGGAAGACAATCCCATGAAAGAGAGTCGTCTGGTAGGGATGAAATCATTGCTCTTGCCTCTATTGCCGTACCTCCTATGGATCCTTTAGAGCAATATCTGCTTGAGCATGAAAATGATATGCATATGGAGGAGAGAGATGAGATAGATAGAATTTTCTTAGAACAATGTCCTATTCTCAAGAATAATCTGCCTGTTGAACTGCTTGGGGATCCTCCCCCACCAAAGGGTGATCCTGTGTTCGAGCTTAAACAGTTGCCTGATACTCTTAAGTATGCCTATCTTGATGACAAGGAGATATATCCTATCATTATTAGTGCTCTCCTCTCAGAGCGTGAAGAGAAGAAGTTACTAAAAACTTTGAGGAAGCACCGCGCTGCTATTGGATATACTCTTGATGATCTTAATGGTATTAGTCCTACTCTATTTCAGCACAAGATTAAAACCGATACTGACTTCAAACCAGTTGCTGATCATCAAAGGAGATTAAATCCTATGATGAAAGAGGTCGTTAGAAAAGAAATATTAAAGCTTCTGGAAGCAGGAATCATTTATCCTGTTGCTCATAGTGATTGGGCAAGTCCAGTACATTGCGTACCTAAGAAGGGAGGTATCACCGTCTTTCCTAATGATAAGGATGAACTAATCCCACAAATGATTATTAACGGCTATAGAATGGTGATAGACTTCCGGAAACTGAACAAGGCAACCAGGAAAGATAATTATCCTTTGCCGTTCATCGACCAAAATTCTAGAAAGGCTATCAAAGCACACACACTTTTGCTTTCTAGACGGTTATTCAGGTTTCTCGCAAATACCTGTTGCACAATCTTATCAAGAGAAAACCAACTTCACCTGCCCTTTCGGTACCTTTGCCTATAGACGTGTGCCTTTTGGCTTATGTAATGCACCTGCCACCTTCCAAAGATGTATGATGGCTATATTCTCTGACTTTTGTGAAAAGATTGTCGAGGTTTTCATGGATGACTTCTCCGTTTACGGGTCTTCCTTTGATGATTGCCTCAACAACCTTGATCGAGTCTTACGGAGATGCAAAGAAACCAACCTTGTCTTGAATTGGGAGAAGTGCCACTTTATGGTTAATGAAGGTATCGTCTTAGGACACAAAATCTCTGAGAGAGGCATTGAAGTTGATAAGGCTAAGGTTGATGCAATTGAGAAAATGCCTTGCCCCACAGATATCAGAGGTATACGAAGTTTCCTAGGTCATGCTGGTTTCTATAGAAGGTTCATTAAAGACTTCTCTAAGATTTCTAGGCCTCTTACCTACCTCTTGCAGAAGGATGTTCCTTTTGTTTTTGATGAGGATTGTGAGGAAGCCTTCGAAATACTTAAGAAGGCTTTCATAACCGCACCTATTGTTCAACCACCTGACTGGAACTTGCCCTTTGAAATCACGTGTGACGCTAGTGATCATGCTGTTGGTGCTGTTCTAGGACAAAGAGTTGACAAGAAGTTGAATGTCATTCACTACGCTAGTAAAACTCTAGACAGTGCCCAAAGAAACTATGCCACTACGGAGAAGGAATTTTTAGCAGTCGTGTTTGCATGTGAAAAGTTCAGATCTTACATAGTTGACTCCAAAGTCACTATTCACTCTGATCATGCTGCTATTAAGTACCTCATGGAGAAGAAGGACGCTAAGCCTAGGCTGATCAGATGGGTTCTCCTGCTACAGGAATTTGATTTGCACGTCGTTGACCGAAAGGGTGTTGATAAACCTGTAGCAGATAACTTGTCTAGGCTAGAGAATGTCCTTGATGACCCACTACCTATTGATGACAGCTTTCCTGATGAGCAATTAAATGTCATCCGCACTTCACTTAGTGCACCATGGTATGCCGATTATGCAAACTATATCGTAGCCAAATACATACCACCCAGTTTCACCTATCAACAAAAGAAGAAATTCTTCTTTGATTTGAGACACTACTTTTGGGATGATCCTCACCTTTATAAGGAAGGAGTAGATGGTGTTATTAGACGTTGTGCGCCTAAACATGAACAGGGACAAATTCTGCAGAAGTGTCATTCCGAAGCCTACGGAGGACACCACGCTAGAGATAGGACTGCCCATAAGGTATTGCAATCAGGTTTCTATTGGCCCACTCTCTTCAAGGATGCTCGTAAGTTTGTCTTGTCTTGTGACGAATGCCAAAGGATAGGGAACATCAGTAAGCGTAAAGAGATGACTATGAACTATTCACTTGTCATTGAACCATTTGATGTTTGGGGCTTTGATTATATGGGACCCTTCCCGAGTTCCAATGGGTACACTCACATCTTAGTTGCTGTGGATTACGTTACTAAGTGGGTAGAAGCTATCCCCACTAAAAATGCTGATCACCACACCTCTATTAAGATGCTTAAAGAAGTCATATTCCCAAGATTTGGAGTCCCTAGATACTTGATGACTGATGGCGGTTCACACTTCATTCATGGTGTTTTCCGCAAGATGCTAGCTAAGTATGATGTCAACCATAGAGTTGCATCTCCTTATCATCCTGAGTCTAGTGGTCAAGTGAAGTTGAGTAATAGGGAGATCAAGTTGATCCTACAAAATACCATCAATAGGTCTCGAAATAACTGGTCTAGCAAACTTGACGATGCATTATGGGCTTATAGGACTGCTTATAAGAATCCCATTGGCATGTCACCATATAAAATGGTTTACGGTAAGGCCTGTCATTTACCTCTTGAGCTGGAACACAAAGCTTATTGGGCAATCAAAGAGCTCAACTTTGATTTCAAACTTGCCGGTGAGAAGCGGTTGTTTGATATCAGCTAATTGGATGAATAGAGAGCCCAGACATATGAGAATGCCAGGTTGTTCAAGGAAAAGGTTAAGAGATGGCACGACAAACGAATACAGAAACGAGAGTTCAATGTAGGTGATTATGTCTTGCTATACAATTCTCGTTTGAGATTCTTTGCAGGCAAGCTTCTCTCTAAATGGGAAGGTCCCTATGTTGTCGAGGAAGTATATTGTTCCGGTGCCATCAAAATCAATAACACGGAAGGAAATTTTCCTAGAGTGGTAAATGGGCAAAGAATCACATGTCTGGTACTCCCATAAATGTTGAGACCAATATCATCAATGTCATAACTCCAGAGGAGTACACAAGGGATATTTATCAGCCTGTTTCAGACCCTGAAAATGAAGATGTATCTGTTTCGGCAAGAAATTGGACTCCGATACTTTTCCAATAGGAAATTTCCTCAGTTTTGGAATTTTTGGAAAATTAGAAAAATAAAGAGCAGTCCGGAGAGCAAACGAGGAATCCACAAGGGCCCACAGCGCCACCACCCCCCTGGTGGCGGTGGGCAAGCTTGTGAGCACCTCGTGTGCCTCCCGGACTCCGTTTTCTTGCGGAGGACTCCTTCTGGCCCAGAAAAAATCAATATATAGTCGCCCGAAGGTTTTGATCTCTCTATCACGTAGTTTTCCTCTGTTTTCGTTTCGAGCTTGTTTTTGCCGTAGATTTAGGTCAAGATGTCTTCTCAAGATTCAGAAGAAGATATCTATGTGGCCAATGATCATGCTAACTATATTATTAATGGGGACTTGGAACCATATGGCCGGACCACTGATGAGGAAGAGGACTATGAGCCCAAAGGGAAGGAGCAAACGAGTTTCGATGAAGAGGAGGCTCCTCTACCTCAACCTGCAAACACCCATGTGGAGTTGAAGAAGTCAAGCCTCCCTAACCATAGGAAGAAGCCTAAGACCTTGTTTATCCCTTCTTGTTTCTTGCAGGAGAGTAAGCAGGAGCTTTGCCACAGAGTTTTGAAACTTGAGGAGGAAAATGACGATCTAAGGGAGCAGAACTTTTTGCTCAAGTGGAAATTAAACAAGCTCAAGACTGCTCCAACAACACCACCATCACCACCAAAGGAAGACAACTAAGCATTGGTATGGGCAATCCCCTAGGCTTCTACCAAGCTTGGGGGAGTTGCCCTGGTATCGTATCACCTTTATATCTTTGGCTTTTACCTTTATTTTAGTTCTTTCCTTTTCAGTTTTTATTTCTTCTTTTAGAGGAATAAGTCTTTAGTTTTTAGTTTGAGTCTTTTGCTTTTGTCTCTCCCCCGATGTATTCGACCTTGTGAGCTATATAATAAAGAGTGTCTTAGTCAAGGGCTCTACTTTGTGCCATGATCAAAAGTATGAAAAGAATGATAGCATGAAAGATCATGAGACGATCTTATGGAAAGTGATAACTTCACATATGACAAGTATGATGATTGAAACTTGTTGAGAATAAATTAACATAGACCTCAGTCATTGTTGCAATTAATAAGAAGTAATAAGGAAAGAGAGGTTCACATATAGATATATCATCTTAGACACTTTTTGCAATTGTGAGCACTCACCAAACTATTACATGCCTAGGAGTAGATGTTGGACAAGGAAGACAACATAATGAATTGTGTTTGCTTGGTTCCAAACAATGTTATACAATTAGAGATCCCTTAGCATGTGACGATTGCTTCCACCTCATATTAGCCAAAACTCCCACACCAAGTAGAGATACTACTTGTGCATCCATAAACCTCCAAACCAGTTTTGCCATGAGAGTCCACCATACCTACCTATGGATTGAATAAGATTCTTCAAGTAAGTTGTCATCGGTGCAAGCAATAAAAATTGCTCTCTAATATGTATGATCTATTAGTGTGTGAAAAATAAGCTTTGTACGAACCTGTGATGAGGAAGCCATAAAAGCGACAGACTGCATAATAAAGTTCTTTATCACAGGAGGCAATATAAAGTGACGTTCCTTCGCACTAAGAGGACATGCATTGAAACCTCAAAAGCGCATGACAACCTGTGCTTCCCTCTGCGAAGGGCCTATCTTGTACCTTTACTTTTTACCCTTGTAAGAGTCATGGTGATCATCACCAATTCCCTTTTTGTCTTTGTCTTGGCTACCGTCACATGCTTGGGAAAGATCTATATTCATATATCAACTTGGAGTTGAGTACTCATGCTTTATTGTTGTTGACTTTACCCTTGAGGTAAACCGTTGGGAGGCAAAACTATAAGACCCTATCTTCCTCTGTGTCCAGCTGAAGCTTTGACACCATGAGTACCACGTGAGTTGTAACAATTGTGGAAAACAAAAGAGATGATTGAGTATGTGGGTTTGCCTTACAAGCTCTTATTTGATTATTTCTGATGTTGTGATAAATTGCAATTGCTTCAATGACTATGGACTATTGTTGGTTACTTCTCGGTAAGGTTTTTGCTTCATGCTTTGCTTTGTGAAGGAATTGTTACTTTCCCATAAGAATCTTTATGATGTATTGCTGTCCTATGTGTGATCATGATGCCCTCATGTCCGTATTATGTTTTATCGACACCTTCGTCCCCAAACATGTGGACATGTTTATGGAACTTGGTTTTCGCTTGAGGACACGCGAGGTCTAAGCTTGGGGGAGTTGATACGTCCATTTTGCATCATGTTTTCATGTTGATATTTATTGCTTCTTGGGCTGTTATATTACTTGTGGTACCATATTTATGCCTTTTCTCTCTTATTTTGCAAGGATTATTTGAAGAGGGAGAATTCAGGCAGAAGGAATTCTGGACTGGAAAAAGGAGCAAATCCTAGTCCACTATTCTGCACATCTCCAAATGCCCTGAAAATTTACATGGATTTTTTCTGGAATATATTAAAAATACTGGGTGAAAGAACTACCGGAGGGGGGGGCACGAGGCCCCTACAAGCTTGCCCACCGCCACCACCCCCCTGGTGGCGCAGGGCAGGCTTGTGGGCAGCCCACTGGCCCACTAGCCCCCTCTTTTGCTATATGATGCGTCCTGACCTGGAAAAATCACACGGGAGCTTTTTTGTGGTTTCGCCACCGCCATGGGGCGGAACTTGAGCAGATCCAATCTAGAGCTCCGGCAGGACGATCCTGCCGGGGAAATTTCCCCCCCGGAGGAGGAAATTCGTCGCCATCGTCATCACCAACACTCCTCTCGTCGGAGGGGAGGCATCTTCATCAACATCTTCATCAGCACTATCTCCTCTCCAATCCCTAGTTCATCTCTTGTAACCAATCTTCGTCTCGCAACTCAGATTGGTACTTGTAAGGTTGCTAGTAGTGTTGATTACTCTTTGTAGTTGATGCTTGTTGGATTACTTGGTGCAAGAGTTTATGTTCAGATCCTTGATGCTATTCATTACACCTCTGGTCATGATTATGATTATGTCTTGTGAGTAGTTACTTTTGTTCCTGAGGACATGGGATAAGTCATGCTGATAATAGTCATGTGAATTTGATATTCGTTTGGTATTTTGATATGATGTATGTTGTTTTTCCTCTAGTGGTGTTATGTGAACGTCGACTACATAACACTTCACCATATTTGGGCCTAGAGGAAGACATTAGGAAGTAGTAAGTAGATGATGGGTTGCTGGAGTGACAGAAGCTTAAACCCAGTTTATGCGCTGCTTCGTGAGGGGCTGATTTGGATCCACTAGTTTAATGCTATGGTTAGACTTTGTATTAATTCTTCTTTTGTAGTTGCAGATGCTTGCGAGAGAGGTTAATCATAAGTGGCATGCTTTTCCAAGTAAGGGCAGTACCCAAGCACCGGTCCACCCACATATCAAACTATCAAAGTAACGAACGCGAATCATATGAACATGATGAAACTAGCATGACATAAATTCCCGTGTGTCCTCGGGAGCGTTTTTCCTCCTATAAGACTTTGTTCAGGCTTGTCCCTTGCTACAAAAGGGATTGGGCCACTTGCTGCACCGTTGCTACTACTTGTTACTTGTTACTCTTTCCTTGCTACGTTTCACCTCGCTACACAATCACTTGTTACTGCTACTTTCAGTGCTTGCAGTTATTACCTTGCTGAAATCCGTTTATTAGAGCCTTCTGCTCCTCGTTAGGTTCGACACTGTTACTTATCAAAAGGACTATGATTGATCCCCTATACTTGTGGATCATCACGGGCACGCGTCGTTCCAGTCAACATATCGAGGGAGGAGGGGTCCTGAGGCTGCCCTGATGCAGGAGGGTTGTTGGGGTCGCGAATGGGCAACGGGGGGAGGCTTGAACCGGCCGGGGCTGGCCACCTTTGCCTCGGGTGCACCCTGTAGCATGCCCAGAGCGCAGTTTTGGCATGCCACGGCATGCTGGCGTGCTCTGGGGTGCCTTGGCCGTGTCTAGCGTGTCCTGGAGCTGGGTTGGAAGATCCTTAGCCGTTTGAGAGCCGAGAGACACTTAGCTGGTCAAGGGAAGTGATTAAAGAGGACATGCCAGACTTGAACCAGAAATTATAATGGGGTTTTTGGATCTTCTTCTTGCATTCAAGGAGGGGCCACTCACCTGCAGTTGGGGAGTGGTGCTTGTTGTTTGGTCTATGAGTTCGTAGGAAAGTGTATGGGTGTGGGGTGAGGTAGGAGCTATTTTACTAATCTGGCAGAAGGTGTTCGACATGTGTTTGGGGTAGCTACACTTCACCATTGGCGATGAAAGTTAACAATTAAGTTTGATACAAAAGTAGGATGCTCCATCAAATTTGAGCTTCATTGGACAAGTTTGGCAATGCAAACTTGAAATCACCCCCAAATGGGCAGATCTATCCCTTCCAAAGAGAGTGTGGGTAGATTACCTCGTGGAAATCCCATTTTTGGTAGAGACTCCTTATTTGGGGTGTTGAGCACTCCTCCAAAGTTTCAAGCCATTTGGATAAAACTTTGCTATGTAGAGTTGCTTCAACTTGATTCTCGACAAAGAGGGTCTTAGGATTATTTAGTGAACCAAACCACCTTGTAATGCGGTGAAACTTGGTGTGGCCACCAAATATAACTTGGGAAGGTTGCTGGAATTTTCTAGGGATTTATTGGAAATAAAAAGGTCAAAACAGACAGAGTTGGTTTTCAATGGTTTTCTCAAATATTTTGAATACAAATAGGGGTTGAAAATCTTATGTATGGAAAATATATGTCCTCTAAGTGTCTCCAAATTTTCTCAGATTTTTCTAAGGCAGAAAAGTAATTTTTCATATAGAAATATCATTTCTGGCCTTAGAAATGGACATGCATGTAAAATAGGAAAATAATTTGAAAAATAATTATTTTATGAGATTGGAGAGTTAAAATAGTTCTAAAACCAGATTACCATCTTTGGGTAAAGGCACTCCCTTGTCATCAGGGACTTGTAGTGCAACCCAAAGTAAGGTTTTTATAATAGTCAAAATAAGAAAGAGAAAATTTGGGAATAATCATGTTATAAAAATATGGTTTTTGAATCCAATCATTCAAGCATACAAATACACAATGACAATCATGGCACTCACAACATTGGTTTTGGAATTCGTTTAATAAACTCAGATTTTGAAACTACACTTGAAGTGAGGTAAAAACAGGGTGTGACATCACCACTTTATTGATAGTGATGATTCTATGGATAAAATTCATTATAACTTGGTTTTTAGTGAGGTTACCCGTGATATTATTCCATTGCCTGCACCTGCCTTGTTTGATTCTATTGCCAGGAACGGATACATGATCATGCGTGAGGACATTATTGCTTATCGGAATGCTCAGGCAGCGGCTGAGCAGGAGCCCCAGGAGTGGGACTCTCTAGTGCCTGACTCCTCACACGTGTGTTGGTTTCCCTCCAAGCTTAAATGGTGATGTAGCACAATGACGACAAGTATTTCCCTTAGTTAAGAAACCAAGTTATCAATCCAGTAGGAAGATCAACAAGACTATTTAAGCAGCACATGCACACAAATAGCAAATCCTCACAACCCAACGCGTGAAGGGGTTGTCAATCCCCCATGGGTAAAGTAAGGATAGGTTGATAGATGCAAATAAGAGTGATAGCAAATAGAACACAACAAGGTATTTTTGGGTTTTTTGATAATATAGATCTGAAAACAAAAGTGCAAATAAAGTAGAAAAGAAAATAACAAATTAGAGATTGCAAATAGATGATGTGAAGTAGTACTGAGGGCCGTAGGTTTCGCTAGTGGCTTCTCTCGAGAAAATAGGAAGCGGTGGGTAGACAAATTACTATTGGGAAATTGATAGAAGAGCAAATAATTATGATGATATTCAAGACAATGATCATGTATATAGGCATCACGTCCAAGATAAGTAGACTCACTTTTGCCTGCATCTACTTCTATTACTCCTCACATCGACCGCTATCCAGCATGCATCTAGTGTATTGAGTTCATGGAGAAACAGAGTAATGCCTTAAGAACGATGACATGATGTACACAAGATCTATTCATGTAGGAATATACCTCATCATTTTATCCTTGATAACAACGATACATGCATGTCACGTCTCTTTGTGTCATTGAGATTGAGCACTGCAAGATTGAACCCATCACAAAGCACCTCTTCCCATTGCAAGATAAAAGATCAAGTTGTACAAACAAAAACCAAATATCGGAGAAGAAATACGAGGCTATAATAATCAAGCATGAATATGTTTTCATAGATCTGATCATAAACTCACAATTCATCGGATCCCAACAAACACACCGCAAAAGAAAGAGTTACATCATATGGATCTCTAATAGACCATTGTATTGAGAAAAAAAACGAGAGAGAAAGGCATCTAGCTACACCCTATGGTCCTGTAGGTCAGATATGAACTACTAATGCATCATCGAAGGAACACCAATGAGGATGGTGAACCCCTGTGTGATCGTGTTCCTCTACGGAACATGCTCTAGATTGGATTTCGTGGCTCTGGATCTTGCGGCGGCTGAAACAATTGTTCGTCGACTCCTCTAGGGTTTTCTGAATATTGGGGTACTTATAGAGCTCAGAGGCAGTGGAGAAGCTTCCCGAGTTCCCCACTAGACACCAGGCCGTGCTAGGGGCCTCTGGCGTGCCCTGATGTCTAGTGCCCCCTGGGCCTTGGTTGCTTCTCATTCTTGGTTCCCAAGTTTCCTTGTGTTCCAAACAAATATGTTTAAAGTTTCATGGCAAATGGACCTCATCCGATATGGATTTCTGCGAAGGAAAAGAACAACAAAAAATAGCAATTGGCACTAGGCACTATGTCAATAGGCTAGTCCCAAAAAATGATATAAAATTTCTATAAAATGATTATAAATATCCAAGAACGATAATATAATAGCATGGAACAATAAAAAAATATAGATACGTTGGAGAAGTATCAGCATCCCCAAGCTTAATTCCTGCTCGTCCTCGAGTAGCTAAATGATAAAAATAGAATTTTTGATGTGGAATGCTGCCTCACATGTTCATCATATTCTTTTTCTTTGAGTATGGACATATGGACTTATAGATGATGCAATGCAATAGTCTATAATTTTACATGAAAATTTCAATACTCAAGCACATCAACAAGGAACTAAGTCTTTCAAAATATCAACGCTAAAGAACGTTATCCCTAGCCCATCATGCTCTATCATTGATCCATTTATTTAACACACACAAATATTAACTACATCCAATGCTCAAGTGTGGTAATGGTGTTCCTTTGTTGGGGCTTTATAAAAGAAGATGGAGACTCAAGTTCAAAAAAAATTGCATAAAGTAAATAGATAGGTCCTTCATAGAGGGAAGCAGGGATTTGTAGAAGTTCCATAGCTCAAAGTGAAAAACTTAGAGATATTTTTTTTAGGGTGGCATGCTTTTCTTGTCAACGAGAACGACTAAGAGTTTCCAACAACCTCCATGCTAAACAAATTATAGGCGGTTCCCAACTGAAAATAAAGTTTATTCCTTTTCCACCATTCTTTCACATTCCACGGCTAGCCGTATCCACGGGTGTCGTCCATACCAACACTTTCCAACTAATTTATTATTTGACAACATAAAATATATATTTTTCTTTTTGGGACTGGGCATCCCTATTACCATCATACTCTCGTGCAGTGACAAGTAAATAAACACTCATCATGAGAATAACCTATTTAACATGGAAGATACCGGCCACCCCTCACTGCTCATGAGCGGTACGGGCACACAAAGAAGAATTTTATTTTGAATACTAGAGTTGCCACTTGCAAATTTACTTGGAACAATGTTGAAATACTGCATATTGTTAGTATGATGGACTCATTTGGCACAACTTTGGGTTTAGGATTTGGATGCATAAGCAGTATTCCTGCTTAGTACAAATGAAGGCTAGCAAATAGATTGAGAAGCGCCCAACGAAGGAACAAAAATCATCGTAAGTGAACATTAAACATAACTAACACCGAATAATGCAACAGAAGTAGGATACAATTTCATAGCATAATTATTGACTTCATGTGCATGAATAGAGAATCACAAACCTTAACACCAATATTCTTACTAGAGAATAATTACTCATCAACATAACTCACATATCACCATCTTCATATCGCAAAACTATTGTAAAGAATCAAGCTTAATATCCAATGATCTTCATGAAAGTTTTTATTATATCTTTCCTGGACATTCATCACTTTGGGACTAATTTTCATTTAAAGCAATTTGCCAATGCAAATAACAAGCTCTCAAACAAATTTAAGGGAAGCACGAGAGCACAAGTTTCTTTCAAATTTCCAACTCTCAAAATTATATAAGTGAAGCTAGAGATATTTTTTTCAAAATTTCAGCAACTCTGAAAAAAATTTAAGTGAAGCATGAGAGTAAATTTGTTCAAAATAACAGCACCACCGTGCTCAAAAATATATAAGTGAAGTACTTAAGAAATTCCATGGCTCAAAAAACTTTAAGTGAAGCATAAAGAGCGATTCTATCAAATCATAGCATAATTTGGCTCTCTCAAATGGGTGTGTCCAACAAGGTTAATTATGACAAACTAACCAGCAAAGACAGCAAAGACACAAATGATACAAGTCGCTCCAAGCAAAACTCATGATATGTGACGAATAAAAATACCGATGGCTTTTAGAAGAAAGAGGGGATGCCTTCCGGGGCACCCCCAAGCTTAGATCCTTGGTACTCCTTAGATATTGCTTTGGGGTGCCATAGGGTATCCCCAAGATTAGGCTTTTATCACACCTTTTTACATCATCCATCGTGATCTCACTCAAAACTTGAAAACTTCAATCACATAAAACTCAACAAAATTTCATGAGATCCGTTAGTATAAAAAGACCAAACTTTACTATAGGTACTGCTGAAAACCTACTCCTATTTTGTTTTTGCATTATACCTACTATATAATAACTTTAGCAAGGCTTATGCCCCTCTATATAAACCATAGAATCATTAAAATAAACACATAATGCAAAGGAAACAGAATATGTTAAAAACAGAACAATTTGTAAAGATTCGAAATTTACTTATACTTATGTAACTCCAAAAATTCTAAAAAATTCGGACAACGTAGTGAATTTGTATATTAATAGTGTGTAAACAATTGAGACACTTTTGATGTTTTGTGATTTTAGGATTATTTCGACTAGACACAAAAGTTTCTGTTTTTCAAAAGGATTAAAGCAACTAACGCCCCACATGATTCCAAAGGCTTTACTCGGCAGAAACACTAACTAAAACACAATTATAACAATAGCATAATTGTGCAAACACTCAAGAATATAAAGGAAAAGTGAAAAATAATTTTTATTCATTGGGTTGCCTCCCAACAAGCGCTTTCTTTATAGCCATTAAGATAGGCTTGAGATTTTATTGATGCTCACATGAAAGATAGTAGTTTAAACACAAAGAGAACATCATGTAGCATAGGACAAACACATTTAAGTCTAAACTAGTTCCTATGCATAGGCATCTCATAAGAAAACTAATTATCAAGATAAGAAATATCTAACATATGCATGGAAGAAGAAAGAAACAATAGCAATCTCAACATGAAGAGAGATAATTTAGTAACATGAATATTTCTATAACCATATTTCCCTCTTTCATAATAATCACATGTATGATCATATTCAAATTCAACAATATAACTATCACATAAAATATTATCTTCATGATCCACATGCATAAAGGTCTTAGAATCTTCCAGGATAGTGGGATTAACATTAAATAAAGTCATGACCTTTCCAAACCCACTTTATCAAAAAATTCACGAGATAGATGGTTCTCCAAAATAGTGGGATCGTTATTACCTAAAGTTTACACTATTCCATACCCACTTTCAATACTATTGTAAACATTGTTATCAATATCATATTCATCATGAGGATTAAATAAAATTTCAAGATAACAAGATGCGTCACTCCCATCATGATCATTACAATGAGTAGTGGACATGAAAAAATTGCCATCGCCAATCTTGTAGTTTTGCATATTATTAGCATGATTGAAATTAATAGAATTTATAACAACACCATTGCAATCATGCTTTTCATTCAAGGAGATATCATGAATCACTTTATCAATTTCTTCTTTTAACACATCATCACAATATTGAGATTCACGATTTTCATGCAAAATTTCACAAAAATAATCAAGAGCACTAAACGCACTAGCAATTGGTTCAAGATAATTAGATCTTTTGAAAATATTAGTAAGTGTATGAGGATCCATATGTCTTTACTTTTCCTATTTATTTTTCTGTTTTCGAGTGTTGACATGAAGGCAATAGAAGAAAGCAAGCAAGAAAAAGGCAAATGGAAAGAAGTCAAATGAAAAGGCAATTTTTTCTGAAGTGGGGGAGAGGAAAACGAAAGGAAAATGGCAAATAATTTAATTGCAAGGAGATGAAATTTGTGTGTAGGAACGTGATAAACCTTGAATTGATCTTCCCTAGCAACGACACTAGAAATCTTGTGACTCCTTGCAGGTGTGTTGGTTTCCCTCCAAGCTTAAAGGGTGATGTAGCACAACGACGACAAGTATTTATCTCAGTTAAGAAACCAAGGTATCAATCCAGTAGGAAGATCCACAAGACTATGTAAGCAACATCTACACACAAATAGCAAATCCCCGCAACCCAATGCGTGGAGGGGTTGTCAATCCCTCGTGGGTAAAGTAAGGATAGATTGATAGATGCAAATAAGAGTGATAGCAAATAGAATGAAGCAGGTTATTTTTTGATAATATATATCTAAAAAGAAAAGAGAAAATAAAGTAGAAAAGCAAATAGAAAAGTAGACATTGCAAATAGATGATGTGAAGTAGACCCGGGGGTCATAGGTTTCAGTAGTGGCATCTCTCGAGAAAATAACAAGTGGTGGGTAGAAAAATTACCGTTGGACAATTGACACAAGAGCAAATAATTATAATGATATTCAAGACAATGATCATGTATATACGCATCACGTCCAACATAAGTAGACCGACTTCTGCCTGCATCTACTTTTATTACTCCACACATCGACCGCTATCCAGCATGCATCTAGTGTATTGAGTTCATGGAGAAACAGAGTAATGCCTTAAGAACGATGACATGATGTAGAAAAGATATATTCATGTAGGAATAGACCCCATCATTTTATCTTTGATAGCAATGGTACATGTGTGTCATGTCTCTTTCTGTCACTAAGATTGAGCACCGCAAGATCGAACCCATCACAAAGCACCTCTTCCATTGCAAGATAAAATATCAAGTTGGCCAGACAAAAACCAAATATTTAAGAATACACACGAGGCTATAATAATCAAGCATGAATATGTTTTCATAGATTTGATCATAAACTCAAAATTCATTGGATCCCAGCAAACACACCGCAAAAGAAAGAGTTGCATCATATGGATCTCCAAGAGACCATTGTATTGGGAAACAAAACAAGAGAGGATGCCATCTAGCTACTGCCTATGGACCCATAGGTCTGATATGAACTACTCACGCATCATCGGGGGAGCACCAATGAGGATGGTGAACCCCTCCGTGATCATGTTCCTCTTTGGAACGTGTTCTAGATTGGATTTCATGGCTATGGAACTTGCAGCGCCTGAAATGATTTTTCTAAATATTGGGGTATTTGTAGAGCCCACAGGCGGCGTAGAAGCTTCTCGAGGGCCCTGCTAGACAAGAGGCTGCACCAAGGGCCTCGGGCGCGCCTTGATGTCTAGTGGGACCCCGGGCCGTGGCTACTGCTCATTCTTGGTTCTCAAGTTTCCTTCTCGTCCAAAAAAATCTCCGTAAAGTTTCATGGTCGTTGGACCTCATCTGATATGGATTTTCTATTAAGGAAAAACAGCAAAAAAGAGCAACTAGCACTAGGCACTATGTCAATATGTTAGTCCCAAAAAATTGTATAAAATTGCTATAAAATGATTATAAAACATCCAAGAATGATAATATAACAGCATGAACAATCACAAATTATAGATACGTTGGATAAGTATCACGCCACCGCCCAAACACTTCGACATGAGGCCGGACGGCTACTACAGGTGGTGATTACCAAACTAGGCCAAAAGCCTAAGCTTGGGGGAGTACGTGTTTCCACCGACTTTACATTCATGTTTACATATTCTAGTTGTCGGTGTTCACACTCTTGCATTGTATTATCCTTGTTAGATTATTTTTATTGCCTTCTTCCCGTGTGCTTGAAAAACTTGCAGAAAACCCAAAAATATTTCTCTTTTCTTCTTTTACTTGTTAGGAGCTTTCCTGTGTAAATAGTCTTTCTCGTTTTAGTTTTTCCTTCTTCAAGAAAAACTAAAAAATCCAAAAAATATTTTAGTGTGTTTCTTTGAATTTATTTTCCCTTGATTGAAGTTCTACCCAAGGGGAAGACAACAATGAAAATGTTGAGTGGCTCTCATATGCATTGTTATTGATCTAATGCAGAGCCCATACTACCTTGTCTTTTACTTTTGAATAAACTGTTGTAGATTCCAGCTTAGTGCACGGCACTCTTGCACTATTATCATTTTCATATCGTTTGGTCATGCAATTGAAAGGCAATAATTGCGACACTTGATGAAGTGACTATGGCAGAGAGAAGCGGGTATGAACTCAACTTGTTTTTGTTTTTATATATTTGCTTAGACCAGTATCCATGATTTAGAGTATTATGACCAAACATGTTTGCACTGGCAATTAGAGATTATAGTTGTTCATGCCATGCTTAAGAAGCTAGGAGTGCATAATGATTTATCTTGGATGTCATCATGCATTAAAATGGTTGATATGTAGTATGATACTATGGTATCCTCCTGTGGATGTTTGAGTGGCTTGACTTGGCGCATGTTCATGCATGTAGTTGAATCAAAACCAACATAGCCTCCATGATATTTATGTTCATGGTGTTTATATCCTACTCATGCTAGTATGCAATGATAATTATTCATAAGCATGTTCATGACCGTCTTCGCTCTCTAGCTGTTCGCTTCCTAACCTATTTGCTAGGCTTCCCTTTTACTAAGCGGGAATACTTCTTGTGCATCAAAATCCTTGAAACAAAGTTCTTCGAGATGAGTCCACTATATCTACCTATATGCGGTATTACCCTGTCGTTCCAAGTAAATTTGCACGTGCCACCTCTAATACTTCGAAGGAACTTCTATTTTGTGTGCCTGGACCTCTCATGGAGTGATAGGGGGCGGTTAGTATATTCCATGCTAAGCGGGTTATCCTCATGATGTTTATTAACTCGTCCTTACACGAGAGGGATTGGTAAAAATGAACTCCCAATCCCGAAATCATAAATCACAAATAATTAAACAAACCACCCATGGATTGTTGTTGGTATGGACGACACCTATGGATTCGGCTATCCGTGGAGTGTGTTTGTTGGTGGAGGGGGAGTAAATCTTTACTTCTACTGCTTGGGAGCATCGGTGAATTTGTTTAGCATGGAAGATACATATAACTCTTGGTCGTAACGTTGACACAAAGGGTGTACCTCCCAAAATAATTTATCACTAATTTTCGCTTTTGAGCTCCGGCACCACTACAAATCCCTGCTTCCCTGTGTGAAAGGGACTTTCTATTTACTTTCATGTTATTTTATTTTTTACTTTGAGTCATCACCTTCTCAAATAAGTACCAGACCTGAGAGCGCTGCTGTCATCCTCGTGCTTTGTGTCTTGTTAGACGTTGTTTGCAGCATGACTGGATCTCTTCTACCATGAATTACAATGTCTAGCTGCTCCTTGAACTTTGGAGCTGCTTTGCATTTATGTTTTGAGGTATCAGAAAGGTTTAGCGAGATACCATTTTTGTCATATTATCGTGATTGTTTTGACCAAGTGTTGGCGTTTTGAGTTATCTTATTATTACTCGCAAGTTGATTATGACATTGATATGAGCTAATATAGTTTCTAATGGTTATTGCCGATATGATTAGTCACGATCTATGCTGAAAACCTGGGTGCCCTCTAAGCATGTATATGTAAACAAGAAGAAAAGAGTTCGTAAAAGTTTTTCTTTTTCACTTGCAGTTTTTCAACTAAATTCCTCGAGGACAAGCAATGGGTTAAGATTGGAGGAGTTGATACGTCTCCATTGTATCTACTTTTCCTAACGCTTTTGTTCTTGTTTTGGACTCTAATTTGCATAATTTCAATGGAACTAACCCGGAGTGACGCTGTTTTCAGCAGAAGGACCATGCTCTTGTTTTTGTGCAGAAATATAAGTTCTCGGAATGGAACAAAACTTTTTGGAGATTTTTTATGGAATAAAAGAAAAATACTAGAACCAAGACCCATCAGAGGGGAGGCCCAAGGTGCCCACTAGGCACTAGGGCACACCAGCACACCTAGATCGGCATGGTGGCTAGTGGGGCCCATGGGGCTCCACTGACCCTAATCCCAATGCTATAAAATCCTGTTTTTGGAGAAAAATCAGAGAGGAAGTTTCATCGTGTTTCACAATACGGAGCCGCCGCCACCTTCTATTCTTCATCGGGAGGCCAAATCTAGAGTCCATTTGGTGCTCCGGAGAGGGGAATCTCCGGTCTTAATCATCACTGCTACCTCTTGAGCTTGCGTTGGGTTTTCCCTTGAAGAGGAAAGGGTGATGCAGCACAACAGCAGTAAGTATTTCCCTCAGTTTGAGAACCAAGGTATCAATCCAGTAGGAGTATCAAGATGAGGCATCAGTGTACGTGCGCAAAAACAAACAAACTTGCACCCAACGTTATAAAGGGGTTGTCAATCCCTTCACGATTATTTGCAAGGTGAGATATGTAAGTGAAAAGTGCAGCAAAGTAACTTTGTGGAGCTGAAAATAGGATGTGAAGTAGACCCGGGGACCATAGTGTTCACTAGAGGCTTCTCTCATGATAGCAAGTATTACGGTGGGTGAACGAATTACTATCGAGCAATTGATAGAATCGCGCAAAGTCATGATGATATCTAAGGCAATGATCATACATATAGGCATCACGTCTGAGACAAGTAGACCGATACTTTCTGCATCTACTACTATTACTCCACACATCAACCGCTATCCAGCATGCATCTAGTGCATTGAGTTCAAAACAAACAGAGTAACGCCTTAGGCAAGATGACATGATGTAGAGCGATAAATTCATGCAATAGATATAAAACCCATCTTTTTACCATTGATGGAAACAACACGATGCGTGCCTCGCTACCCCTTCTGTCACTGGGTGAGGACACCGCACGGTATGAACCCAAAACAAAGCACTTCTCCCATTGCAAGAATTGTAGATCAAGTTGGCCAAAAGAAACCCACAACTCGAAGAGAATTGCAAGGATACAAAATCATGCATATAAGAGATCAGAGGAGACTCAAATAATATTCATAGATAATCTGATCATAAATCCACAATTCATCGGATCTCAACAAATACACCGCAAAAGAAGGTTACATTGGATAGATCTCCATGAAGATCATGGAGAACTTTGTATTGAAGAGCCAAGAGAGAGAAGAAGCCATCTAGGTACTAGCTATGGACCCGAAGGTCTGTGGTGAACTACTCACGCATCATCGGAGAGGCAATGGTGTTGATGAAGAAACCCTCCGTGTCCGAATCCCCCTCCGCCAGGGCACCAGAACGGTCCCCAGATGGGATCTTGCAGAGACAGAAGCTTGCGGTGAAGGAAAAGTATTTTCGTGGCTCCCTCCTGTGGTTCTGGATTTTTAGGGAATTTATAGGCGAAAGAAGTAGGGCAAAGGAGCCACGTGGGGCCCATAAGCCTGGTAGGCACGCCCCCCAGGCCGCGGCTAGGGGCTTGTGACCTCCCCCGGGGTCCTTTGTCTTGGTTCTTAAGTTCCCTGCATATCTTCTATTACATAAAAAATCATTCCGCAAGTTTTATTCCGTTTGGACTCCGTTTACTATTCCTCTTTGAAAAAGGTCAAAAAAACGGAAAAAACAGAACCTGGCACTTGGCACTGAGTTAATAGTTTAGTCCCAAAAAAGATATAAAATAGCATATTCATGCATACAAAACATCATTAGTTGACAAGATAATAGCATGGAACCATAAAAAATTATAGATACGTTGGAGATGTATCAAGCATCCCCAAGCTTAACTCCTGCTCGTCCTCGAGTAGGGAAGTGATAAAGATTGAATTTTTGATGTGGAATGCTACCTAACATATTTGTCCTTTGTAACTTCTTTCATGTGGCATGAATGTTCATATCCGTAAGATTGAAAACAATAGTTTACTATTGACATGAAAACAATAGTACTTCAAGTATACTAGCAAAGTGATCATGAACTTTTGAAATAACAAGGCCAAATAAAGTTATCCCTACAAAATCATATAGTCTGGCTATGCTCCATCATCACCATACAACGAATTTAAATCATGCACAACCCCGGTATTGGCCAAGTAATTGTTTTCGCACTCTTACTTTCTCAAACTTTTTCAACTCTCACGCAATACATGAGCGTGAGCCATGGATATAGCACTATAGGTGGAATAGAGTGTGGTGGAGGTTGTGAGGCAAAAAGGAGGAGATGGTCACATTGACTCGACATATCAACGGGCTATGGAGATGCCCATCAATAGATATCAATGTGAATGAGTAGGGATTACCATGCAACGGATGCACTTAGAGCTATAAGTGTGTGAAAGCTCAAGAGGAAAACTAGTGGGCGTGCACCCAACTTGCTTGCTCACGAAGACCTAGGGTAATTTTGAGGAAATCCATCATTGGAATATACAAGCCAAGTTATATAATGAAAATTCCCACTAGTATATGAAGGTGACAAAACAAGAGACTCTCTATCATGAAGAACATGGTGCTATTTTGAAGCACAAGTGTGGAAAAATATAGTAGCATTGTCCCTTCTCTCTTCTTCTCTTTTTTTGGGCTCTTTGGTCTCTCTTTTTTTTCTTTTTTTTGGTGGGAAACTTTGGCCTTTTTTTCCTCACATGGTACAATGCTCTAATAATGATGATCATCACACTTTTATTTACTTACAACTCAATACTTAGAGCAATGATGACTCTATAGGAAATGCCTCCGATAGTGTACCAGGATGTGCAACGATCTAGCTTAGCGTATGACGTTAAAACATCTTGATAGCTATCTTACGATCATGCAATGGCAATATGA